>NC_140987.1:8390339-9120723 GCF_052327205.1 Somniosus microcephalus | reverse complement strand
ACCGGTGTGTGTGCAGAACGGGAGAGGAGTGTGGTGACGGCGGGATTTTGGTCTGCGCCCAGATGGAGGGGGCCGAGGTGGAGACAATCAGCGAGTGTCAGGCGGGTGTGAGGAGGTGCCAGGGACAAACCTTCACTCTCGTTTCAACTCGTCCATGTAATGATCAATTATCGCCTGATCTTGACCTGGTGGATTAAAGGTCACTGAAGCCTCACCGTCTGCTGGTCACCGAGTCCTCTCCCCACCCCCCCACACCCCTCCTCCCTCCCGCCCAGCCCCTCCCCCCCCCCTCTTCCCTCCCGCCCAGCCCCCAGAATCGATGCCTCCTCTTACCCAAGCCTCACACTCTCTGCTTTCTCTTTGATCTCAATAAAGCTGCTTTCAGTGCTCATGTCATCATGTTTCTGACTCCATTTCTGATGTTTCTGGTCAGTGGACTGATGGGAAGAATGGAATTGAAGGGGCGGGGCTTACAGTGGTTGGGGTTACAGTGGGATTGAGTTCTGGTGGGATAGCGGTGCAACAGGTACCACGTATCCCTGGGGGTGAGGGGGGGGGTTGCGGGGGGTTTGGGGGTGGTTTTGGGTGAGTGGGGTGTTTTGGGGAGGGGGGGTCGTGGGGGTTGGGGAGTTTTGGGGGGTGAGGGGGGGTTGTGGGGGTAGTTTAGGGTGAGGTGGTGTTTTGGGGAGGGTGGTCGTGGGAGGTGGGGGGTTTGGGGGGTGAGGGGTTTTGGGGGGGTGAGGGGGGGGTTGTGGGTGGTTTTGGGTGAGGGGGTGTTTTGGGGAGGGTGGTTGTGGGGGTGAGGGGGGTTTCGGGGGGGTTGTGGGATGGGTATTTTTGGGGAGGGGGTCACTGAGGGACAGACGAGGGAGATGAGGTCACAGTGAGTCCCACTGGGGAAACCCAGGACTGTTACCCTAGTGTTTAAGCCTCTAACCAGCAGCAGCTCACTCAACTTCTCAGGGTAACTGGGGGAGGGCAATAAATGCCAAGCTTGCCCGTAACACGACGCCCACATTCCGTGAATATTTTGAAGAAGTCACACTGTGTCGGGAGTGCTGTGTATTATTAGCCACATACAAACACCGAGCTCTTTTATTGAGTTTCCTGTGCTCCTTTCACTGTTAAATATTTTGGTACAAATTAATAGACATTTGCATTATTTTTTATACAGAAAATTACAATTTCTTTTTGCACAAAAGGGAGTCAGTAAACATAGGACGCGATGCACAGATACTGAACAATTAATTTGTTATCACACACACTCACGACAAGGGGACACAGGGCAATCTGTGGGTAATAATCACAGGGCAATCTCCATTGTTTTTGAACAAACACAACATATAACAGAGATGCATTAAGGAACATGGGTCGCCATTTATCATCTTGTCAACAACTCAATGAGCCTGGAGGGGTCAGGCTGTGCGAGCCCGCGGCACCAGCGACACACACACACACACAGAGCATTTCAGCTTGGGTCTTAGTCTGTTAGAGCCAATCTCAGCCTCACCACCAGAGGGAACCTGCCAGCTCTCTGCTTCAAACCTCTCCGTGACAGGCGGCCAGGTTGCCCGGTGAGCCACAGCCCTTCCTCCACAGGCCAGGAGGGCCACAGAGTCACAGAAATTTACGGCACAGAAGGAGGCCGTTCGGCCCATCGTGTCCACGCCGGCTGACAAAGAGCGATCCCAGCCTAATCCCACTTTCCAGCTCTTGGCCCGTAGCCCTGCAGGTTCCGGCACTTCAAGTACACATCCAAGTACTTTTTAAATGTGATGAGGGTTTCTGCCTCTCCCACCCTTTCAGGCAGTGAGTTCCAGACCCCCACCACCCTCTGGGTGAAAATATTTCTCCTCAAATCCCCTCTAAACCTCCGACCAATTACTTTAAATCTATGACCCCTGGTTATTGACCCCTCTGCCAAGGGACATCGGTCCTTCCTATCCACTCTATCTAGGCCCCTCATAATTTTATACACCTCAATTAAATCTCCCCTCAGCCTCCTCTGTTCCAAAGAAAACAACCCCAGCCTATCCAATCTTTCCTCCGAGCTAAAATTCCCCAGCCCAGGCAACATCCTCGGAAATCTCCTCTGCACCCTCTCGAGTGCAATCACATCCTTCCTGTCATGTGGTGACCAGAACTGCACGCAGTATTCTAGCTGAGGCCTACCTAGTGTTTTATACAGTTGAAGCATAACCCCCCCTGCTCTTGTATTCTATGCTTCAGATAATAAAGGCAAGTATCCCATGTGCCTTCTTAACCCCCTTATCTACCTGTCCTGCTACCTTCAGGGATCTGTGGATATGCATTCCAAGGTCCCTCTGATCTTCTGCTCTTCTCAGTGTCCTACCATTTATTGTGTATTCCCTTTCCTTGTTATCCCTCTCCAAATGCATTGTCAGAAGGAGCCACTGGATAGGAGCAGAAACCCAGCCTGAGAATTATAGCCCCACCCCAACTACTGCCCAGGTGAGATCAGCTAACCCGGGGGCTGCTGCTAGGTGCAGAGAAACTGCCGTTTCCTGGGGTAAATTATTTGTTTTCAACTCACACATGATTAGATTTATTACTGCAATATTGCTCAATAATCAGGGATAGATTCATTACTGGGAACGGAACGCTAAACAAACACTAATATTACAGCACTAAATCTACTCACACATCAGGGAGAGATTAATTATTGGCTCATATCTCTTTCTGTTTAGGAGATTGAGGGGTGATCTGACTAAGGTGCTAAAAATCTCAAAAGGATTCGATCGAGTAAATACAGAGAAGCTATTTCCTCTGGTCCGGGACTCCAAAGCAACAGGGCACAACCTTAACATTAGAGCCAGGCGGTTCAGGGGTGATGTCAGGAAGCACTTCACACAAAGGGTGGTGGAAATCTGGAACTCTCCCCCCCAAAAGGCTGTGGATGGTGGGGGTCAATTGGAGCTTTCAAGACTGAGATTGACGGTTTTTTGTTAGGTAAGAGTAACGGGGTAATGGAGTGAAGGTGGGAAAATGGGATTTGAGGTACAGATCAGCCGTGATCTAATTGAATGATGGAGCAGGCTCGAGGGGCTGAATGGCCTCCTCCTGTTCCTAATGTTCTGATGTTACTATTACAGGCCCATAAAAATGAAAAATGGAACCTGTAATTTGTATCTGCAAGCGTATGGTAAATATCTGTCTTCCCCACTCGGCGTAATCTGGAGGTGCCAATCACCCGACATCATAGAGCCTGTCCAATCAATGGATTAGAAATGGAGTGGCTTCTCCGATGGGCGGATGATTACATACGAACATTTGAATTAGGAGTCGTCGGCCACTCGGCCCCTCGAGTCTGCTCCGCCATTCAATAAGATCGTGGCTGATCCGATTACTCCACATTCCCGCCTATCCCTGCTAACCTTTCACCCCCCTTGCTTACCAAGAATCGATCTACCTCTGCCTTAAAAATATTCAAAGACTCCGCTTCCACCGCCCTCTGAGGAAGAGAGTTCTAAAGACTCACGACCCTCTGTGAGAAAACATTTCTCCTCATGTCGGTCTTAAATGGGCGACCCCTTATTTTTAAACAGTGACCCCTCGTTCTAGATTCTCCCAGAAGAGGAAACATCCTCTCCACAGCCACCCTGTCCCGACCCCTCAGGATCTTATATGTTTCAATCAAGTCACCTCTTACTCTTCTAAACTCCAGCGGATACAAGCCTAGCCTGTCCAACCTTTCCTCATAAGGCAACCCGCCTATTCCAGGTATTAATCTAGTAAACCTTCTCTGAACTGCTTCCAACGCATTTACATCCTTCCTTAAGTAAGGAGACCAATACTGTACACAGTACTCCAGATGTGGTCTCACCAATGCTCTGTATAACTGAAGCATAACCTCCCTACTTTTGTATTCAATTGCCCTCGCAATAAACAATAACATTCTATTAGCTTTCCTAATTACTTGCTGTACCTGCATAGTAACCTTTTGCGATTCATGCCCTAGGACACCCAGATCCCTCTGCATCTCAGAGCTCTGCAATCTCTCACCATTTACATAATATGCTGCTTTTTTTTTTATTTGGCAGGCGATGGGTGGGTGTGGGGCTCCGATGGGTAACTGCCGAGCCGATGATGGTGGAAACTTTCTCCATAGAACACAACAAGAAGACGGTGGTGTTGAATTTGCACAGGACCTTCACTGGAGTGTTGTGCCCAGTTTGTGAAGTCCATTATAGGAAGGAGATAAATGCAATGGAGAAAGGATGATGGGTTATGAATGGAGATTTGAGAAGTTAGTGCCTATTTCACTGGAGCGGTGAGGTTTAAGGAGCGAGTCTCAGCACACCAGCCTTTGCTCGATTCAAACCCAGGTGCCAGAGTTGGAACACATGCATCACCCGCTCTCCCAGTACTTCGGGATTTTATCATCCTCCCAATAAACAAACCCCCAACAGTTTGCTTATGGACATCTTCAACTACACCCAGTCCCCTGGTACCATCATCAAGAATAACAGAATGGCTTTAATATATCAATGAGAGTCAACAGACAGGCACCCACAGAAAGATCTGGAAACACTGGTTATAGCACTAGGGTTATAGGCTCCGAATCACACGAGGGGAGGGACACAGAGGAGCGAGGGTTGGAGATCGTCAAGTTGGATTGGGCCCTCCTTCTTCCGCAAGGTAATTGAGTCTGATGACAGTGCTGATAAAGTCTCCCAGCTCCACGAAGTCCGCTGTCACAATGTTGACTCCATTCTCTCCGGGTTTTTGTGACCGGATCCATTGCATCATAGCAGGAAGAGCCCTGTGAGTGAAAATTACAGAACAAGGAATGACAAAGAGACATGGGCAAGAGTTCACCGGGGCCAGGAAACACTCCCCTTTTAACAGATAAACCTCACCTGACCACCTTCTCCCCGTATCCCCAACCCCATCCCACTGACCCACCCACCTTCGCCCCGTATCCCCAACCCCATCCCACTGACCCAACCACCTTCGCCCAGTGTCCCCAACCCCACCGACCCAACCTTCTCCCCATATACCCCAACCCGACATACCCACCCACCTTCTCCCCATATCCCTCAACCCTACCTTAAACCTGTATCCCCAACCCCACCCCACTGACCACCTTCTCCCCGTATCCCCAACCCCACCTTCTCCCTGTATCCCCAACCCCACTGACCCACCTTCTCCCCATATCCCAAATCCCACCTACTCCCCAAATCTCCAACTCCACCTACCCACCTTCTCCCCATATCCCCCAACCCCACCTACCCACATCCCGAATCCCACCTACCCACCTTCTCCACATATCCCCCAACCCCACCTTCTCCCCATATCCCCCAACCCCACCTACCCACCTTCTCCCCATATCCCCAACCCCACCTACCCACCTTCTCCCCATATCCCCCAACCCCACCTACCCACCTTCTCCCCAAATCCCCAACTTCTCCCCATATCCCCAACCCCACCTACCCACATTCTCCCCATATCCCCAACCCCACCTACCCACCTTCTCTCCAACCCCACCTACCCACCTTCTCCTCAAATCCCCAACTTCTCCCCATATCCCCAACCCCACCCACCCACATTCTCCCCATATCCCCAACCTCACCTACCCACCTTCTCCCCAAATCCCCACCTTCTCCCCAAATCCCCACCTTCCCCCCCATATCCCTCAATTTCCTCCCCAGCTTTACCTTTTTCCCTCAATCCACTGCCTCACGAATTACCCGATTGAGAATCTGGATAATGCACCAATTTCTTTGATGTACTGTGGGTGAGAGGCGATTCTACCGTATGATGGGTTAAACAGCCTCACCCGTGTTTAATGGAAGATTCTGACCGCCTTCAGGTGTTGAAAACCTCTGTACTTGACTCCTCAGTTCGAAGCTTGCTTCGTCCCAGAGGGGAGTCACTGTTGATGTTGGTCACAAGCTGCGATGCATGAAAGTGACCTACGACAGTCTTTGACAAGCATTGACAGACACCCCACAAAGACACACAGCGGAAAAAAAGCACATTGCCATGGCTAACAGCATGCTCCCGCAATCCTCGCTAACATCACGACATTAGTTTCCTTTCATTTTCTGTCCTGACAATATTTCTTCCTCGTAAATATGACGGAATATTAGTGCTGGGAATGTAAGTCTTTTCATTTCAGACACCCAATGTACAGCACGGGTTAGATACAGAGTAAAGCTCCCTCTACACTGTCCCATCAAACACTCCCAGGGCAGGTACAGCACGGGTTAGATACAGAGTAAAGCTCCCTCTACACTGTCCCATCAAACACTCCCAGGGCAGGGACAGCACGGGTTAGATACAGAGTAAAGCCCCCTCTACAGTGTCCCATCAAACACTCCCAGGGCAGCTACAGCACGGGTTAGATACAGAGTAAAGCCCCCTCTACACTGTCCCATCAAACACTCCCAGGGCAGGGACAGCACGGGTTAGATACAGAGTAAAGCCCCCTCTACACTGTCCCATCAAACACTCCCAGGGTAGGTACAGCACGGGTTAGATACAGAGTAAAGCTCCCTCTACACTGTCCCATCAATCACTCCCAGGGCAGGTACAGCACGGGTTAGATACAGAGTAAAGCTCCCTCTACACTGTCCCATCAAACACTCCCAGGGCAGGTACAGCACGGGTTAGATACAGAGTAAAGCTCCCTCTACACTGTCCCATCAAACACTCCCAGGGCAGGTACAGCACGGGGTTAGATACAGAGTAAAGCTCCCTCTACACTGTCCCATCAAACACTCCCAGGGCAGGTACAGCACGGGTTAGATTCAGAGTAAAGCTCCCTCTACACTGTCCCATCAAACACTCCCAGGGCAGGTACAGCACGGGTTAGATACAGAGTAAAGCTCCCTCTACACTGTCCCCATCAAACACTCCCAGGGCAGGTTCAGCACAGGTTAGATACAGAGTAAAGCTCCCTCTACACTGTCCCATCAAACACTCCCAGGGCAGGTACAGCACGGATTAGATACAGAGTAAAGCTCCATCTACACTGTCCCATCAATCACTCCCAGGGCAGGTACAGCACGGGTTAGATACAGAGTAAAGCTCCCTCTACACTGTCCCATCAAACACTCCCAGGGCAGGTACAGCACGGGTTAGATACAGAGTAAAGCTCCCTCTACACTGTCCCATCAAACACTCCCAGGGCAGGTACAGCACGGGGTTAGATACAGAGTAAAGCTCCCTCTACACTGTCCCATCAAACACTCCCAGGGCAGGTACAGCACGGGTTAGATACAGAGTAAAGCTCCCTCTACACTGTCCCATCAAACACTCCCAGGGCAGGTACAGCACGAGTTAGGTACAAAACCAGGAATTGTATTTTTTTATTGTCTGGTCTTATCTACCTTTAATGACCTGTGTATCTACACAATGGTGCCCTGCCACTCCTTTTAAAATCTTACTATTTATTATATATTTCCTTTCCCGGTTCTTACCTCATAAATGACTTATTTCACCTTTCTATCTGCATTAAAGTGCATCTGCCGCCTGCCTGCCCACCCTGATAGCCTACCTCTGTCTCCCTGCAATCTTCCAAAATCAGAATTTGCAAACCCCCCCCACAATTGGCGTCATGCGTAAATGTCAATCAGGTTTCCTCTTACAAAATCCAGGCCACTCCTAATGTGCGGAGATTATTTTTGGAGGTATTTTCCCAGGGGGACGTGCGGGCAGGGGGCGATATTTCCTTGACTTTGCACTAGCAGCAGAGACCTTTACTCACCAGGAACGCGAGGTTTGAATCTTTTGTCCCCCCTCTCCCTATCCTTAACCACATTCCTCCCTCTCGGCAGTGGGTGGAGGGGGCGGGTTTAACCCCAGTTTGACCGTTTGCTCCTCCTGGCCTTACCGTTCAGTAATCGTCTCCCTCAGCCCACTCGCCACACCTTTCATCACCGTGCTGGCTTTGGGGGTCAGGACCAGCTGGGACACGAAGAATGTCCCCTTACTGCGCCGGTCAGCGATCGAGGCCTGGACGAAGTGGATCAGTTTCTCGGGGTCAGTGGTGTTTGGGCAGGGAGACGGCATCATTTGACCAGGCCACAGGAAGGTGACCTCCAGCGCCACGGGGTTGTGGTAGAAGACCAATATTTGGTAGCCCTTCTCCCAAAGATACTGCAGACTCACTTCCTGGGCGAAGATCACGGGACACAGTCTATTCCCGAAACATCCCCTCAGCATTTCGATCAGCTTCTCGTGGTGGGACTTCTGCATCCCGTAAAAGTGGTTGAAGTCCAAAAAGATGGCCTCCTTGGGCTGCTCCACTAGGAAGGCGTTGATCTCCTCCAGACCTTCTCTCACCGTGGCGCTGAAGAGCCCGTGGGCGAAGTACAGCTCGTTGTCGGGGTCCCTGGGCTTGGTGGAGATCCGCAGGTCAAAGTATCGAATCCCGGCCTGCAGCTGGTCCCTGAAGTTCATGCTCTGGGTCGCCAGCCATCTCCTCATCAGCTTCTTGGCTACGGCACCGAACACGGAGACAAAATTCTGCACCGTGTCCGTCTGCTCTGGTCCAACCGGTGACGACTCATCAATGTAGAAGCTGAACGAGTCATGTGATCCTGCGGTAAAAAAATATCACGCACCTTTAATTAAAGGGATAGTCCAAACTTCAAACAAGCCCGGTTATAAAAAAAAAGAGATACTTCCCCCAACACTAACTCGCAAGGGGATATCGACAGGCTCAGTGAGTGGGCAAGGACATGGCAAATGGAATATAATGTGGAGAAATGTGAAGTTATCCACTTTGGTAGGAAAAATAGAAAAGCAGAGTATTTTTTAAATGGTGAGAGATTGGGAAATGTTGGTGTTCAGAGGGACTGGGCAATGTTCCCTCTATTTTTTTTTTTTTATCATGCACGGTTCCTTTAAATTTCCTGCCGCGGCTCAGTATCCTTTCCAACGTCAACAGCTGGTGAGCGGCCTTTGCGGGATCTCTAGATTGATGGGCGGCAGGGGGAACGTCGGGCCTGGGTGTCCTTGTACACGAATCACTGAAAGTTAACATGCAGGTACTGCAAGCAATTAGGAAAGCAAATGGTATGTTGGCCTTTATTACAAGAGGATTTGAGTATAAGATTGAAGATGTTTTACTGCAGTTATATAGGGCCCTGGTGAGCCCACACCTGGAGTACTGTGTACAGTTTTGGTCTCCTTACCTAAGGAAGGATATACTTGCCATAGAGGGAGTGCAACGAAGGTTCACCAGACTGATTCCTGGGATGGGGGGATTGTCCTATGAGGAGAGATTGAGTAGACTAGGCCTATATTCTCTAGAGTTTAGAAGAATGAGAGGTGATCTGATTGAAACATACAAAATTCTTACAGGGCTTGACCGGGTAGATGCAGGGAGGATGTTTCCCCTGGCTGGGGAGTCTAGAACCAGGGGTCACAGTCTCAGAATAAGAGGTCGGCCATTTAGGACTGAGATGAGGAGAAATTTCTTCACTCAGAGGGCGGTGAATCTTTGGAATTCTCTACCCCAGAGGGCTGTGGAGGCTCAGTCGTTGGGTATATTCAAGACAGAGATCGATAGATTTTTGAATATTAAGGGAATCAAGGGCTATGGGGATAGTGCAGGAAAGTAGAAATGAGGTAGAAGATCAGCCATGATCTTATTGAATGGTGGGGCAGGCTCGAGGGGCCGAATGGCCAACTGCTGCTCATAGTTCTTATGTTGTTAACATAATACGGTTTAAAATAATGATTGAGAAAAAAAATTGACAAAGAGATAGAGCAGCAGTGGGAAACAGTTAAACCAGCAATCAGTAGAGGCCAGGAGAAATATATTCTGCTAAAAAAAAAACTATCCAATTACAAAACACTGTGGCTGAATGAAGAGATAGGGTTAAATTGAAACTGCAGAAGAAAGGCAGGCACGAAATACACTGACAATAAAGGAGAGGATGACAAAAGGGAATACGAAGAGATTAGGAAAGAAATTTTAAAAAACTATTAGGAAAGCAAAGCGGAAACTATGAAATTAAGTTTTCAAGGAACATAAAGGAAATAGCAAAGTATTCTACAGACACATAAATAACAAATGAAAATTCAGGATCAGGATAGGGCCACTAAGGAATATACACGATACACTCACAGGAAATGGCAGAAGTTTTAAATCATTACTTTGCCTCGGTATTTACCAGGGAGACCAACACAGTGGACGTGACACGAGAAGAAATCAAAAAATATACAAAAAGACATTTAAGATAGAAAGGTGGGGGCGATAATTGATAAACTAAATCAATCTTCGCGAGGATAAAAACCCCTCATCTGGGTGGATTGCGCATATTAAAAAGGAGTTAGTGAAGAGATAGCAGAGGCACTACTGTATTACACATATATAATAATTCATTAGGAAAGGGAATAGTGCCGGAGGACTGGCGGACAGCTAATGTTATTTCTATATTTAAAAAGGAAGATAGAACAAGTCCAGGGAACTATAGACCAATTAGCTAAAAGGTCGGTAATAGGAAAGATAATGGAATCCTTAATCAAAGACGTCATCGAAAAACATCTAGAAACTGATAAATAGACAGCACGGATTTCAAAAGGGAAGGTAATGCTTGGTGAACCTTATTCATAGAATGCTACAGCTCTGAAGGAGGCCATTCGGCCCATCGTGCCGGTGCTGACTCTTTGAAAGAGCT
Organism: Somniosus microcephalus; assembly: GCF_052327205.1. NCBI lineage: Eukaryota > Metazoa > Chordata > Chondrichthyes > Squaliformes > Somniosidae > Somniosus > Somniosus microcephalus. The sequence continues at coordinate 9,110,068 of NC_140987.1, read as the reverse complement.
CTCCAATTATTCCCACTCCCCCTGCTCTTTCCCCGTAGCCCTGCAAATGTTTTCCCTTCAAGTATTTCTCCAATTCTCTTTTGAAAGTTATTATTGAACCTGCTTCCACTGCCCTTTCAGGTAGCGCATTCTCACTGTGGCCGATGGCGATTTCGGCCAAACCCGCAAAATACCGTCACTTCAACATTCCACCTCAGCGCCCACCAAGCAACCCCAGCTCTGACTGTGTCCTTCTGCGGAGCAGAGGTAAACCAGGCCAAAAACCCCTCCTATTTAGGAGTCCGCTCATTCGCACCTTGTTGCATAGACAGCATCTCCAGAACCTTGGGAAGAAACTAAAGAGTCGGGTCAACTTGATCCAGAAACTGGCCAGATCCACACGGGGAGCAGACGCTCAAACCCTCCGTACGGCAGCACTCGCCCTGGTGTACTTGACAGCCGAGTACTGCGCTCCGGCATGGCTATCGAGTCCACATGTCAAATCCGTGATGTCCAGCTGAATTCTACTATGAGAATTATCACCGGTACGCTTTTATTGACACCATCACCTTGGCTGCCCGTGCTTGCAAACATCGCACCACCACACCTACACCGCGACTATGCAGTCTCCAGAGAATACAATCGCTACACCAGCAAAGATATGTCAATCCAGGCCGACTTGAACAACCTACCACTGACACCTCTCAAATCTAGGCGGCCATTTTGGACCGTCACCGAAGCCCTTCAGCAATCTTCCCTCAGCCTTGATGACCGATGGCGAAATGCTTGGAAGAACTGCGACATATGGAATGGATTCCTTATAGAGGACTCAACAGTACAACCTGAAGGATCAAACCATCCTCGCAAACAGTGGACAACCATCAACCACCTCAGAACCGGTCATGGTCGATGCTGCCACCTTCTCCATAGACAGAAGATTAAAGCGACCCTGGAGCACATGATTGCGCACTGCCCTCAGAGGAAATTCGCAGGCAGCCGACAAGATATCCCCGCTGTTACACCGCAAGCTTTGGCCTGGATATCTGACTTAGATATTGACATTCGATTTGTTTTGCTACTACCATACGGAATAAGAAGTAGTGCATTCCAGATCGCAACTAATTGGTGTGTAATAAAATGTTTCCCAATGTCGCCTCTGGTTCTTTGGCCAATCACCTTAAATCTGTGTCCTCTGGTTATCGACCTTCAGCCACTGGAAACAGTGTCTCCTTATTTACTCCATCAAAACCCTTCATGATTTTGAACACCTCTAGCAAATCTCCCCTTGATTTTCTCTGCTCTAAGGAGAAAAATCCCAGCTTCTCTAGTCTCTCCGTATAACTGAAGTCCCTCAACCCTGGAACCATTCTAGTAAATCTCCTCTGTACCCTCTCCAAGGCCTTGACATCCTTCCTAAAGTGCAGGGCCCAGAATTGGACCCAATACTCCAGCTGGGGCCTAACCAGTGTTTTATAAAGGTTCATCATAACTTCCTGGCTTCTGTACTCTATTCCACTATTAATAAAGCCAAGGATCACGTAAACATTTTTAACAGCCAACATGACCTGCCACCTTCAAAGTATTTGTACACACTCAGGTGTCAATTTATTTTCATAATACTCTTGTGAAGCGCCTTGGGACGTTTTATTACATTAAAGGTGCTACATAAATCTAAGTTGCTGTTGTTTTCTCTCTGTTCCTGCACCCCCTTTAAAATTGTACCCTTTAGTTTATTTTGTCTCTCTTCATTCTTCTTACCAAAATGTATCACGTCACACTTCTCTGCATAAAGTTTCATCGGCCGTGTGCCTGCCCATTTCACCAGTCTATCTATGTCCTCCTGATGTCGATCACTATCCTCCTCACTGTTTACTACATTTTTGAGTTTCGCGTCATCTGCAAACTTTGAAATTGTGCCCTGTATACCAAAGTCCGGGTCATTAATATACATCAAAAAGAGCAGTGGTCCTAATACCAACTGTGGTGAACATCACTGTTGTTAGTATTGTTGTTCACTGTTGTTCACTCTTGCACATTGTTGTACTTGTCTGTGCATGCCTCAGCTGACTCCGCCCCTGGCTCCACCCACATGGCCGGGTATAAAGGTGACTGCTCGGCAGCCCCCTGCCCTTTTGGATACCAGGCAACCACGAGAGGCATGCTCTGTTCTTTGGTAATAAAAGCCTGTTTGTTACTCACTTAACTCCCAGTCTTTTGTAGTAATTGATAGTGCATCAATTTTATTACCAAAGTTAAATGTTGGCTCTGAATGCTGATCAACCGATGGCGCAAAACGCTGAGCAGCAGGCGCTGCTGCAAGCCCTCAGACCAACATGCCTGGACCTAGACCCCCAAGAAGCGGGTTCATCGACTAAATTCGCACAATGGCTGCGTTGCTTTGAGGCATATCTGGAAGCCTCAACCGTGACTCTCGATGAAAATAAACTGAAAATCCTGGCCTCGAAGGTGAGCCACCAAGTCTATACTTTAATCCAAGATGCGACGACCTACACGGCGGCTATCGACCTACTGAAAGGGCAGTATGCACGCCCGGCAGACAGAGCGAGCCTGATCAAAGCCATGTGCCCCTTCGAACGGCTGAGCATCGATTTTAAAGGGCCCCTCCCCTCCTCTGACCGCAATGTGTACTTCCTCAATATAATTGATGAGTACTCCCGTTTCCCGTTTGCCATCCCTTGCTCGGACATGACCAGTACCACGGTCATTAAATGTCTGAATGACCTCTTCGCCTTGTTCGGTTTCCCTAGCTATATCCATAGCGACAGGGGCTCATCCTTTATGAGTGACGAACTTCGGCAGTACCTGCTCGCGAGAGGCATTGCTACAAACAGGACCACCAGCTACAACCCCCGGGGGAACGGCCAGGTGGAAAGGGAGAATGCGACGGTCTGGAAGGCAGTCCTTTTAAACTTAAAATCTAAGGGCCTTCCGACCTCCCACTGGCAGGAGGTCCTCCCTGCGGCGCTCCATTCCATTTGGTCGCTGCTCTATACAGCCACCAATGCCACTCCTCACGAGAGAATGTTCTCCTTCCCCAGGAAGTCCACGTCGGGGATTTCGCTACCTACATGGCTGACTTCTCCAGGACCCGTCCTACTGCGGAAGCACGTGAGGACCCATAAGGCGGACCCCCTGGTCGAGAGGGTGAGCCTCCTCCACGCCAACCCGCAGTATGCTTACGTGGTGTACCCGGACGGGCGGGAGGACACAGTCTCCATTCGAGACCTCGCACCTGCGGGTGCTCCTGAAACACCCTCTTCGCCACCCACCGCTACTCATGCCTACCCCCAGGACACAGTCCCCGCACGAGACCTCGCACCTTCAGGTGCCTGAGAGACCACCATCGCTACCTCCCATTACCCGTGCTCCGACCCCTGTAGACGGCATGCAGCAGCCCCAGGGCCCGCCAGCGGCTACACCTCCTCTAAACGAGACACCGGGTTCAACGTTGGATGCTGCACCATCACCGCCGCTGCTGAGACGCTCAGGACGGCTTACAAGGCCTCCTGATAGACTTCAGTACACGAACTTGTAGTGCACTTCACCCCGCCGGACTCAATTCTAAACAAGGGGTGAATGTGGTAAACCACTGTTGTTAGTATTGTTGTTCACTGTGTTAGTATTGTTGTTCACTCTTGCACATTGTTGTACTTGTCTGTGCATGCCTCAGCTGACTCCGCCCCTGGCTCCACCCACATGGCCGGGTATAAAGGTGACTGCTCGGCAGCCCCCTGCCCTTTTGGATACCAGGCAACCACGAGAGGCATGCTCTGTTCTTTGGTAATAAAAGCCTGTTTGTTACTCACTTAACTCCCAGTCTTTTGTAGTAATTGATAGTGCATCACAACCCTCTGGTGAACATCACTGTATATGTCCCTCCAGTCTGAAAAACAACTGAATTCTTTGAAGAAGTAACAGAAAGAGTAGATAAGGGTAATGCAGTAGATGTAATATATTTGGATTTTCAAAAGGCCTTCGCTAAGGTACAACATAGTAGACTCGTGACTAAGGTCAGAGCATGTGGAGCCAGATGACACAAAGCTGGGTGGGCGTGTGCGCTGTGAGGAGGATGCAGAGACACTCCAGTATGATTTGGACAGGTTGGGTGATTGGGATGTGGATAAATGTGAGGTTATCCACTTGTGGCAAAAACAGGGAGGCAGATTATTATCTGAATGGCAATAGATTGGGAGAAGGGGAAGTGCAACGAGACCTGGGTGTCCTTGTGCACCAGTCACTGAAGGTAAGCATGCAGGTGCAGCAGGCGGTTAAGAAGGCAAATCGTATGTTGGCCTTCATAGCGAGAGGATTCGAGTACAGGAACAAGGATGTCTTGCTGCAGTTGTACAGGGCCTTGGCGAGACCACTTATGTCTGACATTGGTGATAGGTACTCGATTGCCTTGGCCTGAGCACATGGAGTTTGATAGTGCTATTATCGTTGTATTGTGTCTGACATTGGATATAGGTATTCGATTGCTTTTGCCTGTAGAGTGTGTTTGGATCAGCCATTAAAAGCAACATGAACTGAGCTCTGCATACGGCCTCTGGATTATCTTTGCAAACGCAACATTTGGTGACGAGGATGGCTGAAATCTCTCTTCCACCACCTCCTCCCTTCCTTGCACTACCCGGTGAGTCGCCGATCCCATGGGTTCGCTGGTTACAGTCCTTTGAAACCTACTTCATTGCTCTTGGACTAGAAAATGTGAGTACATCACGGAAAAAGGCACTGTTATCCCAGTGCTTGGGAGCGGAGGGCCAGCGTGTTCTTGGGACATTATGCACAGCAGACTCAATTCAAACATATGATATGATGAGGCTGTGGCTCTATTAAGCACACACTTCTCTGCCCCACAAAGTGCCCTCCTGCGGCGATTCATTTTTAGACAGCGTCACCAACTCCCTGGCGAGTCGGTGCATCAATACGTGGCTAATTTGAGGGGGTTAGCTAGCTCGTGCAAGTTCGGTGCACTACAAGATGAGATGGTGCGTGATCAACTAATAGAGCACACCAACAACGTGAGAGTGCGTGAAAGACTGTTACTCGAGTCCGACGATCTGTCGTTGTCACAGGCAGGCAACATTGCCTTTCAAGTGGAGTCTGCAGCCGAATGTGCAGCGAAACTAGCACACACCCCCAGTGACAGCGCCCTCGGCCCCGACAGCTCTGACACGGTAATGCTCGCGCGACGACAGCAACGCGCGCTACCGCGGCAACAGTGTGGAAACTGCGGATCTCGTTCACATGCTACCAGAGCACAGAATTGCCCCGCGCGCGGCCAAGCCTGTCGCAATTGTGGAAAACAAAATCACTTTGCCAATGTCTGCCGCTCTGCCCCAGTTGCTACAAATGAACACTCTCAGTCCTCAAGCACTATAATTCACAATGTGAGCTCTGGGCCAGTAGTGGCTTTCAAGTCATGCACAATTAACCTGAATGATGTGTGCATCCCGCTGTTGTTGGATACCGGTGCCAGCATCTCACTGCTGAATGTGGACACATTCAAATGCTTTTTCAGCTCCCTGCCACACTCTGCGCCCTCCACTGCCCTTTGCGGGTATGGTAATTCAAAAATTGGACTAGTGGGCTCAGTCAACCTCAGTGTACGCTATGGAACAAAAGTTTTGCCAGATTTTTGTTTTCATGTGGCACACCAAGGAGCTAACCTGATGGGACTGGATCTTTTCACTAACCTGGGTTTTTCTCTCTCGGACACCGGCGGGTCTGCGATTCTGCATGTCGCCTCACCGTGGCGCCAAACATGGCCAGCACTCTTCGAGGGTCTGGGCTGCCTGACTGCCTTCACCCACCAGCCCATGGTTGACTCCACCGTTACCCCTGTCATTCAGCCACTGCGCCGCATCCCACTTGCTCTCTGTGACGGGGTCACAGCTGAACTAAAGCAGCTACTGGAAGCTGGCATCATCGAACCAGTTGATGCCTCTCCATGGGTCTCCAACTTGGTGGTCGCAACGAAAAAGTCAGGTGGTCTACGCGTCTGTGTCGACCTTCGAGCAGTGAATAAGGCCATAATCCCTGACAAATATCCACTGCCCATGTCAGAGGAACTCACAGCGCAGTTCTATGGTTCCATCCTGTTCTCGAAACTGGACCTTCGACAGGGCTATCTACAGGTTCCCCTCCACCCCAGCAGCAGGGACCTCACTGCTTTTGTGACACATGCTGGCATCTTTTGGTACACCAGGATGCCATTTGGACTTAGCTCTGCACCCAGCTGCTTCCAAAAGGTGATGGCCTCTGTGCTCGCGGGCATTCCTGGGGTGGCCATCTGCCTGGATGACATCGTCGTGCATGGGCCCTCGACCTCCACTCACGACGAACGCCTTCACAGAGTTTTCACGGCTCTAGTAAAACACAAGCTCGCACTGAATGGCGAAAAGTGTGTCTTTGCTGTTTCAGAAATCGAATTTGTGGGGTTTCGGTTGTCGGCTGACGGTATATCCCCACTCCAGTCAAACGTGGATGCCATTCACAGCATCCCAGAACCCAGCTCTGCAGCACAGGTTGCCTCCTTCCTTGGCATGACTGGGTACTACCTGAAGTTTTTGCCCCAGTACTCAGCCACCACAGCCCCACTGCGCCAGCTCCTGCAAAAGGATGAGCCCTGGGTGTGGTCACAAGCCTGTACGGAAGCTGTTCGCCTCCTCAAATCGCAGCTCACGTCGCCTTCAGTGTTGGCTCACTTTGACGTCACCAGCCCCACCCTCGTCACCTGCACCGCGTCCGCTGCAGCTGTGGGGGCGGTGTTATCGCAGATACAGAATGGAGTGGAGAAACCAATCGCCTTTGCCTCCCGAGCCCTTAGCCCCACTGAACAGAAGTACTCAGTAGGCGAGCGTGAGGCGCTGGCGTGCGTCTGGGCATGTGAGCGGTGGCACCTGTACACGTATGGCCATGCCTTCACCCTGCGAACTGATCATCAGGCTCTCACTGCCCTGCTGTCGACATCCGGCACGGGCCACAGACCACTGCGTCTACACCGCTGGTCTGACCGCCTCCGCCAATACAATTTCAGTCTCCAGTTCACACCAGGACGTGACAATGTTGTCGCAGATCTGCTCTCCCGCACTGTCTCTGCCCCAGCCCCACTCGTCGGGTCTGAACATGTGGTTCGTCCAGATGCTGCACACGCCTCTCCAAACCACAGTCTCTCTCCAGGAGCTCAAAGAGGCCCTCTCCCAGCTGTGCACCGTCATCAGAGATGGCTGGCCTCGCAAGGTGCCTGAGGAACTGTCTGCCTACTTCAGAGTTAAAGAGGAGCTCTCCTGCTGGAATGACTCCTGTGTTGCACGTGGGCTCTGCACTGTGGTCCCAAGTGCCCTTCGTGCACGTGTTTTATCCATGGCGCATGAGGGCCACTTGGGCATAGTGAAGCTCAAATAACGATGCCGAGACCTAGTGTGGTGGCCGGGTATCAACAGGGAAATCGAGGCCCTGGTCAAGGACTGTACAGCCTGCTTTGTAAGTGGCAAGACTGGCCACCAAGCTCCTCCACCCCTGCAACCCCTTGCCTGGCCCTCTCAGCCCTGGGAGCACCTACAGCTGGACGTCTGCGGGGAGATCCATGGTGTCCCCCACCATCAACGGTTCCTAGTGGTGACCTATGACCTGCACTCAAAATGGCCAGAGGTCACTGCCGTGGGCTCCGTCACCTCTCAGGTCATCATTGATATCCTTGAGTCCCTCTTCTCCTGCTGGGGGCATCCAAAGGCCATCACCACAGACAATGGCCCCCAAATGGTCTCTTCGGAACTCTCCTCTTACCTTGAGAGCAAGGGCATCCATCACATACGTACTACCACCCAGAGTCAAATGGGGGGGGTGGAGCGTTTTAACCAGACACTGAAAAATGGCCTCAGAGCACACCTATCCCAGGGGTGTGCGTTTGACAAGGCCCTCCTCCACACACTGCTGCACTACAGAGCCTCCCAGCATTCCACTACAGGGGTCTCACCCGCATCCCTCATGCTAGGCCGTGAGCTCATGCTGCCCCTTGACAGGCTCCGCCCCTCACTAGCTCAGAGCCCTGCTCCACCGGCTCAAGCCACAGTCGCTAGACAGCAGGAGAAGATGAAACTCCGCTTCGACCAGTCGAAGAGGGCCAAGGCGCCCAACATCTCAGTCTCTGATTGGGTCAGAGTCCGCAGGCCTCACCGCAACAATAAGATGGCCTCATTCTGGTCCTCCCCTCTCCAAATCAGCCGCCAACTTGGACCAGCCACTTTCTGCCTCACTGACGGCTCTTGGTGGCATGCCAGCCGCCTTCGGAAGGTGCCAGCACCCCCTGATGCGGGATTATACGGACCTAACCCCCAAGCCTTACCCCCAGAGTGGCGGGATGCACATGTGGCTCAGCCAGCCAACCCCCAAGCAGATGTTGTGCCTCAGCCTGCTCCTCACCAGTCCCCACTTCGGCCTGTTCGTACACGTTCTCGCCCTGGCCACCTACAGGACTTTGTCACTACATTTCATGTTTGAAATTCTGTGAGGGGGGAGGAAATGTTATGTCTGACATTGGTGATAGGTACTCGATTGCCTTGGCCTGAGCACATGGAGTTTGATAGTGCTATTATCGTTGTATTGTGTCTGGCATTGGATATAGGTATTCGATTGCTTTTGCCTGTAGAGTGTGATTGGATCAGCCATTAAAAGCAACATGAACTGAGCTCTGCTTACGGCCTCTGGATTATCTTTGCAAATGCAACAACCACACCTTGAGTATTGTGTGCAGTTTTGGTCGCCTTATCTGAGGAAGGATGTTCTTGCCATGGAGTGCAGCGAAGATTCACCAGACTGATACCTGGGATGGCAGGAATGACGTACGAGGAGAGATTGGGTCGATTGGGCTTATACTCGCTGGAGTTTAGAAGAATGAGAGGGGATCTCATTGAAACTTATAAAATTCTAACAGGATTGGACAGACTAAATGCAGGAAGGATGTTCCCGATGGTCGGGGAGTCCAGAACTAGGGGTCACAGTCTAAGGATAAGGGGTAGGCCATTTAGAACAGAGATGAGGAGAAATTTCTTCACCCAGAGAGCGGTGAACCTGTGGAATTCTCTACCACAGAAGGCAGTTGAGGCCAATTCATTAAATATATTCAAGAAGGAGTTAGATATATTTCTTAAGGCTAAAGGGATCAAGGGATATGGGGAGAAAGCAGGGACAGGGTACGGAGTTTGGATGATCAGCCATGATCTCATTGAATGGCAGAACAGGCTCGAGGGGCCAAATGGCCTACTCCTGCTCCTATCTTCTATGTTTCTATGTGACAAGAACATAAGAAGTAGGAGCAGGAGTAGGCCATACAGCCCCTCGGGCCTGCTCCGCCATTCAATAGGATCATGGCTGATCCGAACCTAGACTCACGTCCACTTCCCTGCCCGCTCCCCGTAACCCCCAATTCCCTTATCAGCTAGGAAACTGTCTATCTCCTTTTAAAATTTATTTAATGTCGTAGCTTCCACAGCTCTCTGAGGTAGCAAATTCCATAGATTTACTACCCTCTGAGTGAAGAAGTTTCTCCTCATCTCAGTTTTGAAACGGCAGCCCCTTATTCTAAGATTATGCCCCCTAGTTCTAGTCTCACCCATCAGTGGAAACATCCTCACCGCATCCACCCGATCAAGCCCCCTCACAATCTTATATGTTTCGATAAGATCGCCTCTCATTCTTCTGAACTCCAATGAGTAGAGGCCCAACCTACTCAACCTTTCCTCATACGTCAACCCCCTCATCTCCGGAATCAACCGAGTGAACCTTCTCTGAACCGCCTCGAGAGCAAGTATATCTTTTCTTAAATATGGAAACCAAAACTGTACGCAGTATTCCAGGTGTGGCCTCACCAATACCCTGTATAACTGCAGCAAGACTTCCCTGTTTTTATACTCCATCCCCCTTGCAATAAAAGCCAAGATTCCATTGGCCTTCCTGATCACCTGCTGCACCTGCATACTAACCCTCTGTGTTTCATGTACCAGGACCCCCAGATCCCTTTGTACTGTAGCACTTTGCAGTTTCTCTCCATTTAGATAATAACTTGCTCTTTGATTTTTTCTGCCAAAGTGCATAACCTCACACTTTCCAACATTATATTCCATCTGCCAAATTTCTGCCCACTCACTGAGCCTGTCTATGTCCTTTTACAGGTTTTTTATGTCCTCCTCACTCACTGCTTTCCCTCCCATCTTTGTATCATTGGCAAACTTGGATATGTTGCACCTGGTCCTCTCCTCCAAATCGTTAATATAGATTGTAAAGAGTTGGGGTCCCAGCACTGACCCCTGCCGAATACCACTAGTTACTGATTGCCAACCCGAGAATGAACCATTTATCCCAACTCTCTGTTTTCTGTTAGATAGCCAATCTTCCACCCATGCCAGTATATTACCCCCAATCCCATGATTTTTTATCTTGTGCAGTAATCTTTTGTGTGGCACCTTGTCAAATGCCTTTTGGAAGTCTAAATACCCCACATCCACTGGTTCCCCTTTATCCACCCTGTTTGTTACATCCTTAAAGAATTCGAGCAAATTTGTCAAACATGACTTCCCCTTCATAAAACCATGCTGACTCTCTCTGATTAAATTATGTTTATCCAAATGTCCTGTTACTGTCTCCTTAATAATGGACTCCAACATTTTACCAACCACAGATGTTAGGCTAACTGGTCTATAGTAGCTGAATGGACAGCAAGCTGGCTAAAAAACAGAGAGAGAGAGTAGGGATTAAAGGTAGTTACTCAGACTGGCAAAGGGTGGGAAGTGGTGTTCCACAAGGATTGGTGCTGGGATCACTGTTGTTCACCATTTACATTAATGATGTGCACTCGGGAATTGGACGTACAATGTCCAAATCTGCAGATGACACCAAATTTGGGGGTGTAGTTAATAGAGGAGGACTGCGACAAAATACAAGACGACATTAATAAACTGTCCAGATAGAAGTTATGCTGCAACTATAGAAAGCCCTGGTCAGACCACACCTGGAGCACTGGGAGCCGTTCTGGGCACCACACCATAGGAAGGATAGATTGGCCTTGGAGGGAGTGCAGCGTAGGTTTACCAGAATGATACCCGGACTTCAAGGGTTAAGTTACGAGGAGAGATTACACAGATTAGGACTGTATTCCCTAGAATTTAGACGGTTCAGATGTTCTTTGATCGAAGTTTTCAGGATATTAAGGGGAACAGATAGGGTAGATAGAGAGAAACTATTTCCGCTGGTTGGGGAGTCTCGGACTAGGGGACATCGTCTAAAAATTAGAGCCAAACCTTTCAGGAGTGAAGTTAGGAAACACTTCGACACTCAAAAGGGTGGTAGAAGTTTGGAACTCTCTTCTGCAAATGATGCTAGATCAATTGTTAATTTTAAATCTGATATGGATAGATTTTTGTTAACCAAAGGTATTAAGGAATATGGGCAAAGGTGGGTATATGGTGTTAGATCGCAGATCAGCCATGATCTCATTGAATGGCTTTACTCTATATCTAACCCGTGCTGTACCTGCACTGGGAGTGTTTGATGGGACAGTGTAGAGGGAGCTTTACTCTGTATCTAACCCATGCTGTACCTGCACTGGGAGTGTTTGATGGGACAGTGTAGAGGGAGCTTTACTCTGTATCTAACCCGTGCTGTACCTGCCCTGGGAGTGTTTGATGGGACAGTGTAGAGGGAGCTTTACTCTGTATCTAACCCATGCTGTACCTGCACTGGGAGTGTTTGATGGGACAGTGTAGAGGGAGCTTTACTCTGTATCTAACCCATGCTGTACCTGCCCTGGGAGTGTTTGATGGGACAGTGTAGAGGGAGCTTTACTCTGTATCTAACCCGTGCTGTACCTGCCCTGGGAGTGTTTGATGGGACAGTGTAGAGGGAGCTTTACTCTGTATCTAACCCATGCTGTACCTGCCCTGGGAGTGTTTGATGGGACAGTGGAGAGGGAGCTTTACTCTGTATCTAACCCGTACTGTACCTGCCCTGGGAGTGTTTGATGGGACAGTGTAGAGGGAGCTTTACTCTGTATCTAACCCGTGCTGTACCTGCCCTGGGAGTGTTTGATGGGACAGTGTAGAGGGAGCTTTACTCTGTATCTAACCCGTGCTGTACCTGCCCTGGGAGTGTTTGATGGGACAGTGTAGAGGGAGCTTTACTCTGTATCTAACCCATGCTGTACCTGCCCTGGGAGTGTTTGATGGGACAGTGTAGAGGGAGCTTTACTCTGTATCTAACCCGTGCTGTACCTGCCCCGGGAGTGTTTGATGGGACAGTGTAGAGGGAGCTTTACTCTGTATCTAACCCGTGCTGTACCTGCCCTGGGAGTGTTTGATGGGACAGTGTAGAGGGAGCTTTACTCTGTATCTAACCCGTGCTGTACCTGCCCTGGGAGTGTTTGATGGGACAGTGTAGAGGGAGCTTTACTCTGTATCTAACCCGTGCTGTACCTGCACTGGGAGTGTTTGATGGGACAGTGTAGAGGGAGCTTTACTCTGTATCTAACCCGTGCTGTAGCTGCCCTGGGAGTGTTTGATGGGACAGTGTAGAGGGAGCTTTACTCTGTATCTAACCCGTGCTGTACCTGCCCTGGGAGTGTTTGATGGGACAGTGTAGAGGGACCTTTACGGAAGAGGATGCAAATAAATTCCCAGAAATTCTAGGGAACCAAGGGTCAAGTGAGAAGGAGGAATTAAAGGCAATTGGTATTAGTAAAAAAAGTGCTGGAGAAATTAACGGGTCTGAAAGCTGATAAATCCCCAGGGCCTGATATCTGTACCCCAGAGTACTAGAAGAGGTAGCCAGATGGTGGATGCATTGTTTGTCATCTTCCAAAATTATATAGACTATGGAACAGTTCCTGCAGATTGGAGGGTGGCAAATGTAACCCCGCTATTTAAAAAAGGAGGGAGTGAAAACAGTGACCTACAGACCGGTTAGCCTAACATCGGTAGCAGGGAAAGTGCTAGGGCTGGATTTTCATTCAGCAGTCGGGAAGGAGGCGGGACTACAACTTTCGGGTTTTAGTCCTACCTCCATCGACGTCCGGCCAATCGACACGATTTTCCCTTGATTGATCTTGTTGAGCCCACCCAGCGGCCTCAGCAGGCCAATTAAGGGCCACCCAGCAACAGGTGACATCACAGACTGAAATTTCATCTGTCAAGAGGTGTTGACAGATGAAATATCAGCGTTTCACAGCTGTTTGAAGCTGTCAAACACTGACAGTCTTACTTCTAACCTGAGTCCTTCTACACAGACTCAGTTAGAAATCTCACCGGCACTGAAAGCTGCAGGCTGTCACTTTTGACAGGTCGCTGCCATTCTGCTTTCTGTGCCGGCTGAGTGATGGACTCCCGAAGCCTAGAGGAAGAAAGGCAGTTAAGGCAAGTACAGGTAATTTAAACTTCTTTACACACTTTAGACACACCAAACACACTTACCTTTGCACTCATGCACCCATCACTCACCTGTACACCGACATCTCGACCCCTCCAAGTCCTTCAACCCGACGGCCTGCCTGCTCTAACCTGGTGTGGTTTGGAGCCGTCAGGAATCCCACACGACACCCCTCAAAATAGGGATTAGGCTAAAAACTGCCTGTTAACTACCTGTTAACAGGCAGTTAATTGGCACTAATCCCTTCCCGCCTCGGATCGGCGGGTCCCAGTGCGGGGCGGGTACCCGCCTCCTCTGAAACGTACGTGGAGGCGGGTTTTGGGCGGGATGGTGTCGGGACCCCCGAATTCGGGATTTTTGCCCCCCGCACGCCTAAAAGCCCGCCTCATGGCACACTGAAAATCTGGCCCCTAGAGTCTATTATAAAGGATGTGATAACAGGACACTTAGAAAATATCAACGGGATTAGACAAACTCAACATGGATTTATTAAAGGGAAATCATGTTTGACAAACCCACTGGAGTTTTTTGAGGATGTTACTGGTAGAACAGAGAAGGGAGAACCGGTGGGTGTGGTGTATTTGGATTTTCAGAAGGCCTTTGATAAAGTCCCACATAAGAGGTTAGTGTGCAAAATGAAAGCACATGGGATTGGGGGTAATATACTGGCATGGATTGAAAATTGGTTAACAGACAGGAAACAGAGAGTAGGAATAAATGGGTCTTTTTCGGGGTGGCAGGCGGTGACTAGTGGGGTACCGCAGGGATCAGTGCTTGGGCCCCAGCTATTCACAATGTATATCAATGATTTGGATGAGGGAACCAAATGTAATATTTCCAAGTTTGCTGATGACACGAAACTAGGTGGGATTGTGAGTTGTGAGGAGGATGCAAAGAGGCTTCAAGGTGATTTAGACAAGTTGAGTGAGTGGGCAAATACATGGCAGATGCAGTATAACGTGGATGAATGTGAAGTTATCCACTTCAGTAGGAAAAACAGAAAGGTAGAGTATTATTTAAATGGTGATAGATTGGGAAATGTTGATGTACAAAGGGACCTGGGTGTCCTTGTGCATCAGTCACTGAAAGTAAACATGCAGGTGCAGCAAGCAGTTTGGAAGGCAAATGGTATGTTGGCCTTCATTGCAAGAGGATTTGAGTACAGGAGCAAGGATGTCTTACTACAGTTGTACAGGGCCTTGGTGAGACCACACCTGGAGTACTGTGTGCAGTTTTGGTCTCCTTACCGAAGAAAGGATATATTCGCCATAGAGGGAGTGCAGCGAAGGTTCACCAGACTGATTCCTGGGATGGCAGGACTGTCGTATGAGGATAGATTGGGTCGACTAGGCCTGTATTCACTAGAGTTTAGAAGAGAGGGGATCTCAATGAAACGTATAAAATTCTGACAGGGCTAGATAGACTGGATGCAGGGAGGATGTTTCCCCTGGCTGGGGGGTCTAGAACGAGGAGTCACAGTCTCAGGATATGGGGTAGGATAGTTCGGACTGAGATGAGGAGAAATTTCTTCACTCAGGAGGGTGGTGAACCTGTGGAATTCTCTACCACAGAAGGCAGTGGAGGCCAAGTCACTGAATATA
This sequence comes from Somniosus microcephalus, assembly GCF_052327205.1. Taxonomy (NCBI): domain Eukaryota; kingdom Metazoa; phylum Chordata; class Chondrichthyes; order Squaliformes; family Somniosidae; genus Somniosus; species Somniosus microcephalus. The sequence continues at coordinate 9,095,051 of NC_140987.1, read as the reverse complement.
TTTAAGAAGGAGATAGATAGATTTCTAGACGCAAAAGGCATCAAAGGGTATGGGGGGAGAGCGGGAATATGGTATTGAGATAGAGGATCAGCCATGATCATATTGAATGGTGGAGCAGGCTCGAAGGGCCGAATGGCCGACTCCTGCTCCTATTTTCCTATGTTTCTATGTTTACTCTGTATCTAACCCCTGGTAGTGGGGTTAAGGGATATGGGGAGAATGTGAATGTTATAAATCTCATCATTCATCAAGAAACTAAACTACTCATGAAATAACACTGGACGGCCAGCTGGTGGTGCCGTCCAAGGAGTATAAATACTCAGGCGTGGGCCCAGCTCTCCAGGGACATTTTGTAAAGACAGGGAACTAGTGAAGTACAACTAGACCTCCATGTTCTGAAACAAGTTGATTAAAGCCTTGCTTTATACTCAAACCGAGTGCGGAGTGAGTTTTATTACGTCAGTGGGTTAATCTGTCACAGGGAAGGGGCTTGTTGGACACAATGGCCGTTTCCTATTGTTGTTGAACTGTGATACTGTCCGTCAGTGTGGATACAAGCTGCCTCTGACCTCTGCCACAATTGACCCGTCAGTAGCTGAGGCTGCTGTCTGAGGCCTGGTGGGAAATTGGACAGAGATGACTTGCACCAATTATAAACATAAGAACATAAGAATTAGGAGCAGGAGTCGGCCATTCGGCCTCTCGAGCCTGCTCCACCATTCAATAAGATCATGGCTGATCTTTGACCTCAACTCCACTTTGCACACTCTTTGGGCTCGATTTTCAGTGTGCAGTGGAGTTGGGATTGGAGGCGTGCGGGGGGGGGGGGTTAAATTCCCGAAATCGGGGGTCCTGACCCCATCCCGCCTCCATGTCAGTTTCAAAGGAGGCGGGTACCCGCCCCGTACTGGGACCCGCTGACCCGAGGCGGGAAGGGATTAGAGCCAATTAACTGCCTGTTAACAGGTAGTTAACAGGCGGTTTTTAGCCTAATCCCTATTTTAAAGCTTGAAGTGTGGGATTCCCGACGGCTCCAAACCACGTCAAGTTAGAGGAGGCGGGCCGTCGGGTTGAAGGACTTGGAGGGGTTGAGATGTCGGTGTTCAGGTGAGTGATGTGTGCATGAGTGCAAAGGTAAGTGTGTTTGGTGTGTCTAAAGTATGTAAAGAAGTGTAAATGATCTTTTCTTACCTTTTCAGCCTTCCTTCCTTTAGGTTCGACGAGTCCCTCATCTCACCGGCACAGAAAGCAGAACGGCCGCGAACTGTCAAAAGTGACAGCCTGCAGCTTTCTGTGCAGGAGAGATTTCTAACGGAGTCTGTGGAGAAGGACTCATGTTAGAAGTAAGACTGTCAGTGTTTGACAGCTTCAAACAGCTGTGAAACGCTGATATTTCATCTGTCAAAACCTCTTGACAGATGAAATATCAATCTGTGACGTCACCTGTTGCCGGGTGGCCCTTAATTGGCCTGCTGAGCCCACTGGCCGGGCTCAACAAGGTCAATCAAGTCAAAATCGCGTGGATTGGCCGCATCTCGATGGAGGCAGGACTACAACCCCGAAAGTTGTAGTCCCGCCTCCTACCCGACTCCTGAATGAAAATCCAGCCCTTTGTGTTCTCCGCATAGCTTACTGTCCCACCTAGCTTTGTATTGTCAGCAAACTTGGATACTGTACACTCGGTCCCTTAATCCAAATCATTGATGTAGATTGTGAATCGCTGAGGCCCAAGCACTGATCCTTGTGGTACCCCACTAGTTACAGCCTGCCAACCCGAAAATGATCCGTTTATTCCTACTTTGTTTTCTGTCAGTTAACCAATCCTCAATCCATGCTACTATATTACCCACATTTCCATCAGCCCTTATCTTGCTTAGCAACCTTTTGTGGCACCTTATCGAATGCTTTTGGAAATTCAAATATACTACATCACTGGTTCCCCTTCATTGAGCCTGCTTGTTACATCCTCAAAAAACTCAAATAATTTTTTTAAACACGATATCTCTTTCATAACAACATGTTAATGCTGTCTAATAATATTATTTTCTCTCTCCCTCTTTTCTTGAATAGCGGGGTTACATTTGCTACCTTCAAATCCGGGGGAACCGTTAAGAGAATCTAGGGAGAATAAGATAAAATGTGAGAGTTGCAGCAAATTGAATGGCACCCTGCCAAACGCTGGGTAAATTAGCTGCCTTTTCTGCAGATCTTTGGATGATAATGGCTTCACGTCAGCAGCACTGGAGAGAACAGGCTGATTCCCAGACTGTCTGCACACCTTTCCCCCTGGGAGTTTATCAGTCGCTGTGCGCTCAGTAAAGGTTGAGAAGGCTGTCAGCACATGGCTGCCCCGCTCATCTCCCCTGTGGAGAACATTTAATGCCCAACTAACTTGGCAGGGGGATGGGGTACAGAGTGGAGCTATAGTAGGGGGTGATTTACAGCCAAATACAGAGGAAAAAACAAGTCAGCTGGGAAGGCAGAGCAAATATGTAAAGGCAAAAGGGAATATGGCAGGGCTGGAAGGCATTTATTTTAATGCAAGGAGTCTTGCAAATAAGGTGGATGAACTGAAGTTGTTGTTGAACACATGGGAGTACGATATTGTTGCTATCACGGAGACATGGTTGAGGGAGGGTCAGGACTGGCAGCTCAATATTCCGGGGTATAGAATCTTCAGGCGAGACAGAGGGGGGTGTAAAAGGGGAGGGGGTGTTGCAATATTAATTAAGGAGTCAATTACTGCTGTAAGGAGGGACGATATATTAGCGGGTTCCTCTAATGAGGCCATATGGGTAGAACTTAAAAACAAAAAGGGGGCAAGCACTTTGCTGGGAGTGTACTATAGGCCCCCAAACAGTCAGGGGGAGATAGAGGAACAGATATGTAGGCAAATCTCAGAGGAGTGCGAAAGTAATAGGGTAATAATAGTGGGGGATTTCAACTTCCCCAATATAAATTGGGATAGTCAGAGTGTGAAAGGCTTAGAGGGGGCAGAATTCTTAAAGTGCATCCAGGAGAGCTTTTTGAGCCAACATGTAGAAAGTCCTACAAGAGAGGGGGCGGTACTGGACCTAATTCTGGGGAATGTAGCCGGGCAAGTGGTGGAAGTATCAGTAGGAGAGCATTTTGGCGACAGTGACCATAATTCGGTGAGATTTAAGGTGGTCATGGAAAAAGACAAAGACGGCCCGGAAATAAGGGTTCTAAATTGGGGGAAGGCCGATTTTAATATGATAAGGCAGGATCTGGCCAAAGTGGACTGGGAGCAGCTACTTATAGGAAAATCCACATCAAAACAGTGGGAGACTTTCAGAAGGGAAATAGAGAGAGTACAGCGCCAACATGTTCCTGTAAAGGTCAAGGGTGGGACCAACAAGCAAAGGGAACCTTGGATGACAAGGGATATACAAAAATGCATTAGAAATAAAAGGGGGGCTTTTGGCAGTTACAAAAGACTAAAGACGAAAGAAGCCCTAGAGGAGTATAAAAAGTGCAGGGGCATACTTAAAAAAGAAATTAGGAGGGTGAGGAGGGGCCATGAAATAACACTGGCGAGCAAAATAAAGGAAAATCCTAAGATGTTTTATAAGTATATTAAGGGCAAGAGGATAACCAGGGAAAGGGTAGGGCCCATTAGGGACCAAAGTGGCAATCTGTGTGTAGAGCCAGATGATGTAGGCGGGGTTTTAAATGAATTTTTTGCATCTGTGTTCACTATGGAGAAAGACGATGCAGACATAGAAATCGGGCAAGGGGACTGTGACATACTTGAACATATTAGCATCGAGAGGGAGGAGGTGCTAGCGGTTTTAGCAGGCCAAAAAGTGGATAAGTCCCCAGGCCCGGACGAGATGTATCCCAGGCTGCTGTGGGAGGCAAAGGAGGAGATTGCAGGGGCTCTGACACAAATTTTCAGAACCTCTCTGGCCACAGGGGATGTACCAGAGGACTGGAGAACAGCTAATGTAGTACCATTATACAAGAAGGGTAGCAGGGATAAACCAGGGAATTACAGGCCAGTGAGCCTAACATCTGTGGTAGGGAAATTATTGGAAAAAATTCTGAGGGACAAAATTAGTCTCCACTTGGAGAGGCAAGGATTAATCGGGGATAGTCAGCATGGCTTTGTCAAGGGTAAATCATGTCTGACAAATCTGATTGAATTTTTCGAGGGGGTGACTAGGGGGGTGGATGAGGGAAATGATGTGGATGTGGTTTACATGGACTTCAGTAAAGCCTTTGACAAAGTCCCGCATAGGAGACTGGTCAAGAAGGTAAGAGCCCATGGGATCCAGGGTGCCTTGGCGCGTTGGATCCTAAACTGGCTGAGTGGCAGGAGGCAGAGGGTGATGGTCGAAGGTTGCTTTTGTGACTGGAAGCCTGTGTCCAGTGGGGTACCTCAGGGATCGGTGCTGGGTCCCTTGTTGTTTGTGATCTACATAAATGATTTGGATGAGAATGTAAAAGGTATGATCAGCAAGTTCGCAGATGACACGAAAATTGGTGGGGTGGTCAATTGCGAGGAGGAAAGCCTTAGGCTACAGGACGATATAAACGGGTTGGTCAGATGGGCGGAAAAGTGGCAAATGGAATTTAACCCTGAAAAGTGCGAGGTGATGCATTTTGGACGGACAAATAAGGCAAGGGAATACACAATGAGTGGTAGGACCCTAGGAAGTACAGAGGGACCTTGGTGTACATGTACATAGATCCCTGAAGGCAGCGGAACAGGTAGATAAGGTGGTTAAAAAGGCATATGGGATACTTGCCTTCATTAGCCGAGGCATAGAATATAAGAGCAGGGAGGTTATGATGGAGCTGTACAAAACGCTGGTGAGGCCACAGCTGGAGTACTGTGTGCAGTTCTGGTCGCCTCACTATAGGAAGGATGTGATTGCTTTGGAGAGGGTGCAGAGAAGATTCACCAGGATGTTACCTGGGATGGAGCGCCTCAGCTATGAAGAAAGACTAAACAGGCTGGGGTTGTTTTCCTTGGAGCAAAGAAGGCTGAGGGGGGACCTGATTGAGGTATACAAAATGATGAGGGGCATAGATAGGGTAGACAAAGAGGAACTTTTCCCCTTAGTAGGGGGGTCAATAACAAGGGGGCATAGATTCAGGGTAAGGGGCAGGAGATTTAGAGGGGATTTGAGGAGGAACTTTTTCACCCAGAGGGTGGTTGGAATGTGGAACTCAATGCCCAAAAGGGTGGTAGAGGCAGGAACCCTCACAACATTCAAGAAGCATTTGGATGAGCACTTGGAATGCCATTGCATACAAGGCTATGGACCAAATGCTGGAAAATGGGATTAGACTGGACAGGGATGGATGGGCGGCGCAGACACGATGGGCCGAAGGGCCTCTTTCTGTGCTGTAAAACTCTATGACTCTATGACTCTATGACATTAATGAAGCCTCGTGAGATGCTTTAAAATTCTCTTCACCAATTGGGATTAATATGCATTGGACCCCCTTCCTATCAATTCATGTTGAATTCATTTATATGTTAATGTTATGTGGATGGTAATGATTCTGCTGATGGAGAGAGGCAGCAACTGAGAAGTCAACCACAGTTTACAGCTGGTCACTCAACCAATAATGGCACAGAGGAAAAATAGCTCAGTACCGCACGTGTCACAGAGTAAAGTCCCCCCTCTACACTGTCCCATCAAACACTCCCAGGGCAGGTACAGCACGGGTTAGATACAGAGTAAAGCTCCCTCTACACTGTCCCATCAAACACTCCCAGGGCAGGTACAGCACGGGTTAGATACAGAGTAAAGCTCCCTTTACACTGTCCCAAACACTCCCAGGGCAGGTACAGCACAAGTTAGATACAGAGTAAAGCTCCCTCTACACTGTCCCATCAAACACTCCTGGGGCATGTACAGCTCGGGTTAGATACAGAGTAAAGCTCCCTCTACACTGTCCCATCAAACAGTCCCAGGGCAGGTACAGCACGGGTTATATACAGAGTAATGCTCCATCTGCACTGTCCCATCAAACACTCCCAGGGCAGGTACAGCACAAGTTGGATACAGAGTAAAGTTCCCTCTACACTCTCACATAAGAACATAAGAAATAGGAGCAGGAGTCGGCCATTCAGCCCCTCGAGCCTGCTCCGCCATTCAATGAGATCATGGCTGATCTTCAGCCGCAACTCCATTCACCAGCCCTATCGTCATATCCTTTGGTGCCCTTATTAGACAGAAATCTATCGGCTTCTGTTTTGAATATACCCAATGACTGAGCCTCCACAGCCCCCCGGGGTAGAGAATTCCGAAGATTTGCCACCCTCTGTGTGAAGAAATTTCTTCTCATCTCAGTCCTGAATGGCCTACCCTTTATCTTGAGGCTGTGGCCCCTGGTCCTAGACTCCCCAGCTAAGGTAAACATTCTCCCAGCATCCACCCTATCAAGCCCTGTAATAATTTTGTATGCTTCAATGAGATCCTCTCTCATTCTTCTGAATTCAAGAGAATACAGGCCTAGTTTACTCAATCTCTTCTCATACGACAGTCCCGCCATCCCAGGAATCAATCTCGTGAACCTTGTTGCACTCCCTCTATGGCAAGTATATCCTCAGCCCCGTGGTATGCTCCTCCTGCGCTATGTGGGAAATCGGGGACAATTCCTGTGTCCTTGACGACCATGTGTGCAGGAAGTGTATCCAGCTGCAACTACTGGCAGACCGCATTGTGGCACTGGAGCTGCGATTGGATACATACTGGACCATTCGCGATGCTGAGGACGTCGTGGATATCACGTTTAAGCAGTTGGTCACACCGCAGGCAAAGGTTGCACAGGCAGAAAGGGAGTGGGTGACCAACAGGCAGAGTAGTAGGCACAGGCAGGTAGTGCAGGAGTCCCCTGTGGACATCCCCCTCTCAAACAGATATACCACTTTGAATACTGTTGGGGGGGATGGCTTATCAGGGGAAAGCAGCAGCAGCCAACTTCCTGGCACCAGGGGTGGTTCTGCTGCACAGGACGGGAGGAAAAAGGTTAGAGCTATAGTGATAGGGGATTCTATTGTAAGGGGAATAGGTGGGCGTTTCTGCGGCTGCAAACGAGACTCCAGGATGGGGTGTTGCCTCCCTGGTGCAAGGGTCAAGGATGTCTCAGAGCGGCTGCAGAACATATTGGAAGGGGAGGGTGAACAGCCAGTTGTCGTGGTGCATATAGGTACCAACGATATAGGTAAAAACCGGATGAGGTCCTAAAAGCTGAATATAAGGAGTTAGGAGGTAAATTAAAAAAAATAGGACCTCAAAGGTAGTAATCTCAGGATTGCTACCAGTGCCACATGCTAGTCAGAGTAGAAATAGAAGGATATTTCAGGTAAATACGTGGCTAGAGGAATGGTGCAAGGGGGAGGGATTCAAATTCCTGGGACATTGGATCCGGTTCTGGGGGAGGTGGGACCAGTGCAAACTGGACGGTTTGCACCTGGGCAGGGCCAGGACCGATGTCCAAGGGGGAGTGTTTGCTAGTACTCTGGGGGAGGATTTAAACTAAAATGGCAGGGTGTTGGGAACCTGAGCAGGGGGACAGAGGAAAGGGAAACAAGGATAAAAGCAAAAGATAGGAAGGAGAAAAACAAAAGTGGCAGTCAGAGAAATCAACGGTTTAAATCAAACATGGCCACAGTAAATAATAATTCTAATAGGTCTAAGAGCATTAAAAAAATAAGCCTGAAGGCTTTGTGTCTTAATGCGAGGAGCATTCGTAATAAGGTGGATGAATTAGCTGCGCAAAGAGGTAAACGAATATGATTTGATTGGGATTACGGAAACATGGCTCCAGGGTGGCCAAGGCTGGGAACTCAACGTCCAGGGGTATTCAATATTCAGGAAAGATAGGCAAAGGGGAAAGGGAGGTGGGGTAGCATTGCTGGTTAAAGAGGGGATTAACACAATTGTAAGGAAGGATATTAGCTCTGATGATGTGGAATCTGTATGGGTAGAACTGAGAAATACCAAGGGGCAGAAAACGTTAGTGGGAGTGGTATACAGACCTCCAAACAGTAATGCGGAGGTTGGGGATGGCATTAAAAGGGAAATCAGAGAAGTATGCAATAAGGGCACAGCAGTCATCATGGGTGACTTTAATCTACATATAGATTGGGCCAACCAAATTAGTAACAATACTGTGGAGGAAGAATTCCTGGAGTGTTTACGGGATGGTTTCCTGGACCAATATGTCAAGGAACCAACTGGAGATCAGGCCATCTTAGACTGGGCATTATGTAATGAGAAAGGATTAATTAGCAATCATGTTGTACAAGGCCCCTTGGGTCGGAGCGATCATAATATGATAGAAACAGAAGATAGGAGCAGGAGTAGGCCATTCAGCCCCTCGAGCCTGCTCCGCCATTCAATGAGATCATGGCTGATCATCCAAATTCAGTACCCTGTCCCTGCCTTCTCCCCATATCCCTTTAGCTTTAAGAAATATATCCAACTCCTTCTTGAATATATTTAATGAACTGGTCTCCACCGCCCTCTGTGGCAGAGAATTCCACAGGTTCACCACTCTCTGGGTGAAGAAATTCCTCCTCATCTCTGTCCTAAATGGCTTACCCCTTATCCTTAGACTATGACCCCTGGTTCTGGACTCCCCCGCCATTGGGAACATCCTTCCTGCATCTAGTCCTGTTAGAATTTTATAGGTTTCGATGAGATCCCCTCTCAATCTTCTAAACTCCAGTGAGTATAAGCCCAATCGACACAATCTCTCCTCATACGCCATTCCTGCCATCCCAGGTATCAGCCTGGTGAATCTTCGCTGCACTCCTTCCATGGCAAGAATGTCCTTCCTCAGATAAGGCGACCAAAACTGCACACAATACTCAAGGTGCGGTCTCACCAAGGCCCTGTACAACTGTAGCAAGACATCCTTGTTCCTGTACTCGAACCCTCTCGCTACGAAGGCCAACATACCATTTGCCTTCTTAACCGCCTGCTGCACCTGCATGCTTACCTTCAGCGACTGGTGCACAAGAACACCCAGGTCTCTTTACACTTCCCCTTCTCCCAATCTATTGCCATTCAAATAATTGTCTGCCTTCCTGTTTTTGCCACCAAAGTGGATAACCTCACATTTATCCACATTATAGTGCATTTGCCATGTTTCTGCCCAATCACCCAACCTGTCCAAATCGTACTGGAGTTTCACGACATCCTCCTCACAGCATACCCTCCCACCCAGCTTTGTGTCGTCTGCAAATTTGGAGATATTACATCCAATTCCCTCGTCCAGATCATTAATATATATTGTGAACAGCTGGGGTCCTAGGATTATTAAGATGGAGAGTGAAGTAGTTGACTCAGAGACTAGGGTCCTGAATTTAAATAAAGGAAACTACGATGGTATGAGGCACGAGTTGGGTAGGATTGATTGGGGAATGTCACTCAAAGGGTTGATGGTGGATAGGCAATGGCAAACATTCAAAGACCGCATGGATGAACTACAGAATTTGTTCATCCCAGTTTGGCATAAAAATAAAACAAAAAAGGTGACTCAACCATGGCTAACAAAGGAAATTAGGGATAGCATAAGATCCAAGGAGAGGACATATAAATTGGCCAGAAAAAGCATTAAACCTGAGGATTGGGAGCAGTTTAGGATTCAACAAAGGAGGACAAAGGGATTAATTAAGAAGGGGAAAATAGAATATGAGAGTAAGCTAGCAGGGGAACATAAAAACTGACTGTAAAAGCTTTTATAGATATGTGAAGAGAAAAAGATTGGTGAAGTCAAGCATAGGTCCCTTGCAGTCAGAATCAGGGGAATTTATAATGGGGAACAAAGAAATGGCAGGCCAATTAAATACATATTTTGGTTCTATCTTCACAAAGGAGGACACAAATAACATCCCAGAGCTGTCGGGGAACATAGGGTCTGATGAAAGGGAGGAACTGATAGAAATCAGTATTTGTAGGGTAATGGTGTTAGGGAAATTGATGGGATTGAAAGCCGATAAATCCCCAGGGCCTGATAATCTACATCTTAGGGTACTTAAGGAAGTGGCCCTAGAAATAGTAGATGCAATGCTGATCATCTTCCAACATTCGATGCTTGACTAAGTGACTGGAATTTTTTCAGGATGTAACTGGTAAAATAGATAAGGGAGAACCAGTGGATGTGGTGTATTTGGTCTTTCAAAAGGCTTTTGATAAAGTCCCGCATAAGAGATTAGCGTGTAAAGTTAAGGCACATGGGATTGGGGGCAAGGTATTGACTTGGATAGAGAACTGGTTGGCAGACAGAAAGCAAAGAGTTGGAATAAACGGGTCTTTTTCCGAGTGGCAGGCAGTGACTAGTGGGGTACCGCAGGGATCGGTCCTTGGACCCCAGCTATTCACAATATATATTAATGATCTAGACAAGGGAACTAGATGTAATATCTCCAAGTTTGCAGACGACACAAAGCTGGGTGGGCATGTGTGCTGTGACGAGGATGCCGAGAAACTCCAGTATGATTTGGACAGGTTGGGTAATTGGGCAGAAGCATAGCAGATGCAATATAACGTGGATAAATGCAAGGTTATCCACTATGGTGTCAAAAACAGGAAGGCAGATTATTATCTGAATGGCAATAGATTGGGAGAAGGGGAAGTGCAACGAGACCTGGGTGTCCTTGTGCACCAGTCACTGAAGGTAAGCATGCAGGTGCAGCAGGCGGTTAAGAAGGCAAATGGTATGTTGGCCTTCGTAGCGAGAGGGTTCGAGTACAGGAAGAAGGATGTCTTGCTGCAGTTGTACAGGGCCTTGGCGAGACCACATCTTGAGTATTGTGTGCAGTTTTGGTCACCTTATCTGAGGAAGGATGTTCTTGCCATGGAGAGAGTCCAGCGAAGATTCACCAGGCTGATACCTGGGATGGCAGGAATGACGTATGAGGAGAGATTGGGTTGATTGGGCTTATACTCACTGGAGTTTAGAAGAATGAGAGGGGATCTCATTGAAACTTATAAAATTCTAACAGGACTAGACAGACTAGATGCAGGAAGGATGTTCCCGATGGCGGGGGAGTCCAGAACCAGGGGTCACAGTCTAAGGATAAGGGGTAAGCCATTTAGGACTGAGATGAGGAGGAATTTCTTCACCCAGAGAGTGGTGAACCTCTGGAATTCTCTACCACAGAAGGCAGTAGAGGCCAATTCATTAAATATATTCAAGAGGAGTTAGATATATTTCTTAAGGCTAAAGAGATCAAGGGATATGGGGAGAAGGCAGGGACAGGGTACTGAATTTGGATGATCAGCCATGATCTCATTGAATGGCGGAGCAGGCTCGAGGGGCCGAATGGCCGACTCCTGCTCCTATCTTCTATGTTTCTATGTTTCCTTAGGTAAGGAGACCAAAATTGTACACAGTACCCCAGGTGTGGTCTCACCAAGCCCTATATAATTGGAGTAAGACTTCTTTACTCCTGTACTCAAATCCTTTTGTAATGAAGGCCAGCATACCATTTGCCTTCCTAGTGGCTTGCTGCACCTGCACATTCACTTTCGGTGACTCATGTACCAGGACACCCAGGTCCCTTTGAGCATCTGCATTCCCCAATCTTTCACCATTTAGGAAATACTCTGCCTTTCTGTTTTTTTCTACCAAAGTGGATAACTTCACATTTATCCACATTATATTCCATCTGCCACGTTCTCGCCCACTCACTGAGCCTGCTGAGATCCCCTTGAAACCTTTTCACATCCTCTTCGCAACTGACACTGCCACCTAGCTTTGTATCATCAGCAAATTTGGAAATGTTACATTTAGTCCCTTCATCCAAATCATTGATATAGATTGTGAATAGCTGGGGCCCAAGCACCGATCCTTGCGGTACCCCACTAGTCACAGCCTGCCATCCTGAAAAAGACCTGTTTATCCCTACTCTTTGTTTTCTGTTTGTTAACCAATTCTCAATCCATGCTAGTGTATGACCCCCAATTCCATGTGCCCTAATTTTGTTCACCAACCTCTTGTGTGGGACCTTATTGAAGTCCTTCTGAAAATCCGGATACATATCTACCAGTTCCCCTTTGTCTACTCCACTAGTTACATCCTCAAAGAACTCCAATAGGTTTGTCAAACAGGATTTCCTTTTCATAAATCCATGTTGATTCTGCCCAATCTTACTATTAGTTTCTAAGTGCCCAGTTATTGCATCCTTTATAATAGATTCCAGCATTTTCCCAACTACTGATGTGAGGCTAACAGGTCTGTAGTTCCCCGTTTTCTCTCTCCCTCCTTTCTTAAATAGCGGGGTTACATTTGCTATCCTCCAATCTGCAGGAACTGTTCCAGAATCTTTCGAATTTTGGAAGATGACAACCAATGCGTCCACTATTCCAATGGCCACCTCTTTCAAAACCCCTAGGATGTAGGTCATCCAGTCCTTGGAATTTATCGACTTTTAGTCCCATTAATTTTGTTAGTACTGTTTTTTCACTAATAATAATTTCTTTAAGTTCCTCATTCTCGTCACACCCTTGGTTTTCTCGTATTTCTGGGAGGTTTTTTGTGTCTTCCTCCGTGAAGACAGAAACAAAGTATTTATTTAATTTCTCTGCCATTTCCTCATTCCCCATTATAAATTCTCCCGTCTCTGACTGTAAAGGACCTACATTTACCTTCGCCAGTCTTTTCTTTTTCACATACCTATAGGAGCTTTTACAATCCGTTTTTATATTTTTTGCTAGTTTGTGCCCATATTCCATTTTCCCTTTCTTTATCAATTTCTTGGTCCCCCTTTGCTGATTTCTAAAAAGATCCCAATCCTCAGGTTGACCGCTTTTTCTGGCAACTTTATAAGCTTCCTCCTTTGACTTAATTCTAGCTTTAATTTATTTTGTAAGCCATGGTTGGATCACTTTTCCTTTTGGGTTTTTATGCCCTAGAGGAATATATGTTTGTTGCAAATTATGCATTATTTCCTTGAATGTTAGCCATTGTATGTCCACCTTCATACCTTTTAGTGTAGTCTCCCAATCTACCATGGCCAACTTGTCCCTCATACCCTTGTAGTTTCCTCTGTTTAGATTAAAAACATTAATTTCAGATTGGACTACATCACTCTCAAACTTAATATAAAATTCCATCATATTATGGTCACTTGTCCCTAAAGGCCCCTTTACCACAAGATTATTGATTAGCCCTTTCTCATTACACAGTACCAGATCCAGAATAGCCTGTTCCCTGATTGGTTCCTCCACATACTGATCCAGGAAACCATCTCGCATGCATTCCAAGAATTCGTCCTCCACACCATTAGTGGTAATTTGATTTGACCAGTCAATATGTAGATTAAAGTCCCCCATGATTACCGTATTGCCCTTGTTACATGCACTTCTAATCTCTTGATTGATACTGTGCCCTACATTACCACTACTGTTTGGTGGCCTATACACAACTCCCACCAATGTTTTCCGCCCTTTGCTGTTTCTTAGCTCCACCCAAACTGATTCCAGTTCTACATCACGATCTGCCAAGGCAAGATCTTTTATCTCTACCGTACCGATCGCATCCCTTATTAACAGCGCTACACCACCTCCTTTTCCTTTTTGTCTGTCCTTCCTAAATGTTGAGTACCCTGGAACATTCAGTTCCCAGCTTTGGTTACCCTGCAACCATGTCTCTGTAATGGCAATGACATCATACCCATTTACTTCTATTAGTGCCATTAATTCATTCACCTTGTTGCGAATGCTACGTGCATTTAGATAAAGTGCCTTCAACTTTACCTGTTTAATATGTTTCTGCACTTTGACCCTCTTTACTGTTGGCCTTTGTTTCTGCTCCCTACTAGTTTTGCTGACTACTTTTCTAACTTGCACTTCCAGCTTTGTTTCTCTCCGTTCTGGGCCCACACTTAGGTTCCCAGCCCCCTGACAAACTAGTTTAAATCCTTCCCAACAGCATTAGCAAACCCCTGTGAGGTTGTTGGTCCCGGTTCTGCCGAGGTGTAACCCGTCCAGCTTGTACAGGTCCCACCGCCTCAGGAATTTAAATCCCTCCCTCCTACACCATCTCTTCAGCCACGCATTCATCTGGTCTATTCTCCTATTTCTGCTCTCGCTAGCACGTGGCACTGGGAGTAATCCTGAGATTACTACCTTTGAGGTCCTGCTTTTTAATGTATTTCCTAGCTCCCTATATTCAGCTTGCAGAACCTCGTCCCTCTTTCTACCTATGTTGTTGGTAGCAATATGGACCACGACCTCTGGCTGTTCACCCTCCCCCTTCAGAATGTCCTGCAGTCGCTCAGTGACATTCTTGACCCTGGAACCAGGGAGCCAATATACCATCCTGGAGTCACGTCTGCGGCCACAGAAACGACTATCTGATCTCCTTACGATAGAATCCCCATCACTATTGCTCTCTCACTCTTTTTCCTCCCCTCCTATGCAGCTGAGCCAAGTGGAGCACACATCAAACACTCCCAGGGCAGGTACAGCACGGGTTAGATGCAGAGTAAAGCTCCCTCTACACTGTCCCATCAAACACTCCCAGGGCAGGTACAGCATGGGTTAGATGCAGAGTAAAGCTCCCTCTACACTGTCCCCATCAAACACTCCCAGGGCAGGTACAGCACGGGGTTAGATACAGAGTAAAGCTCCCTCTACCCTGTCCCATCAAACTCCCCCAGGGCAGCTACAACACGATTAGATACAGAGTAAAGCTCCCTCTACCCTGTCCCATCAAACTCCCCCAGGGCAGCTACAACACGATTAGATACAGAGTAAAGCTCCCTCAACACTGTCCCATCAAACACTCCCAGGGCAGGTACAGCACGGGTTAGATACAGAGTAAAGCTCCCTCTACACTGTCCCATCAAACACTCCCAGGGCAGGTACAGCACGGGTTAGATACAGAGTAAAGCTCCCTCTACACTGTCCCATCAAACACTCCCAGGGTAGGTACAGCACGGGTTAGATACAGAGTAAAGCTCCCTCTACACTGTCCCATCAAACACTCCCAGGGCAGATACAGCACGGGTTAGATACAGAGTAAAGCTCCCTCTACACTGTCCCATCAAACACTCCCAGGGCAGGTACAGCACGGTGTTAGATACAGAGTAAAGATCTCTACACTGTCCCATCAAACACTCCCAGGGCAGGTACAGCACGGGTTAGATACAGAGTAAAGCTCCCTCTACACTGTCCCATCAAACACTCCCAGGGCAGGTACAGCACGGGTTAGATACAGAGTAAAGCTCCCTCTACACTGTCCCATCAAACACTCCCGGGGTAGGTACAGCACGGGTTAGATACAGAGTAAAGCTCCCTCTACACTGTCCCATCAAACACTCCCAGGGTAGGTACAGCACGGGTTAGATACAGAGTAAAGCTCCCTCTACACTGTCCCATCAAACACTCCCAGGGCAGGTACAGCACGGGTTAGATACAGAGTAAAGCTCCCTCTACACTGTCCCATCAAACACTCCCAGGGTAGGTACAGCACGGGTTAGATACAGAGTAAAGCTCCCTCTACACTGTCCCATCAAACACTCCCAGGGCAGGTACAGCACGGGTTAGATACAGAGTAAAGCTCCCTCTACACTGTCCCATCAAACACTCCCAGGGCAGGTACAGCACGGGTTAGATACAGAGTAAAGCTCCCTCTACACTGCCCCATCAAACACTCCCAGGGCAGGTACAGCACGGGTTAGATACAGAGTAAAGCTCCCTCTACACTGACCCATCAAACACTCCCAGGGCAGGTACAGCACGGGGTTAGATACAGAGTAAAGCTCCCTCTACACTGACCCATCAAACACTCCCAGGGCAGGTACAGCACGGGTTAGATACAGAGTAAAGCTCCCTCTACAATGTCCCATCAAACACTCCCAGGGCTGGTACAGCACGGGTTAGATACAGAGTAAAGCTCCCTCTACACTGACCCATCAAACACTCCCAGGGCAGGTACAGCACGGGGTTAGATACAGAGTAAAGCTCCCTCTACACTGACCCATCAAACACTCCCAGGGCAGGTACAGCACGGGTTAGATACAGAGTAAAGCTCCCTCTACACTGTCCCATCAAACACTCCCAGGGCAGGTACAGCACGGGTTAGATACAGAGTAAAGCTCCCTCTACACTGTCCCATCAAACACTCCCAGGGTAGGTACAGCACGGGTTAGATACAGAGTAAAGCTCCCTCTACACTGTCCCATCAAACACTCCCAGGGTAGGTACAGCACGGGTTAGATACAGAGTAAAGCTCCCTCTACACTGTCCCATCAAACACTCCCAGGGCAGATACAGCACGGGTTAGATACAGAGTAAAGCTCCCTCTACACTGTCCCATCAAACACTCCCAGGGCAGGTACAGCACGGGTTAGATACAGAGTAAAGCTCCCTCTGCACTGTCCCATCAAACACTCCCAGGGCAGGTACAGCACGGGTTAGATACAGAGTAAAGCTCCCTCTACACTGTCCCATCAAACACTCCCAGGGCAGGTACAGCACGGGTTAGATACAGAGTAAAGCTCCCTCTACACTGTCCCATCAAACACTCCCGGGGTAGGTACAGCACGGGTTAGATACAGAGTAAAGCTCCCTCTACACTGTCCCATCAAACACTCCCAGGGTAGGTACAGCACGGGTTAGATACAGAGTAAAGCTCCCTCTACACTGTCCCATCAAACACTCCCAGGGCAGGTACAGCACGGGTTAGATACAGAGTAAAGCTCCCTCTACACTGTCCAATCAAACACTCCCAGGGTAGGTACAGCACAGGTTAGATACAGAGTAAAGCTCCCTCTACACTGTCCCATCAAACACTCCCAGGGCAGGTACAGCACGGGTTAGATACAGAGTAAAGCTCCCTCTGCACTGTCCCATCAAACACTCCCAGGGCAGGTACAGCACGGGTTAGATACAGAGTAAAGCTCCCTCTACACTGTCCCATCAAACACTCCCAGGGCAGGTACAGCACGGGTTAGATACAGAGTAAAGCTCCCTCTACACGCTCCCATCAAACACTCCCAGGGCAGGTACAGCACGGGTTAGATACAGAGTAAAGCTCACTCTACAATGTCCCATCAAACACTCCCAGGGCAGGTACAGCACGGGTTAGATACAGAGTAAAGCTCACTCTACAATGTCCCATCAAACACTCCCAGGGCAGGTACAGCACGGGTTAGATACAGAGTAAAGCTCCCTCTACACTGCCCCATCAAACATTCCCAGGGCAGGTACAGCACGGGTTAGATACAGAGTAAAGCTCCCTCTACACTGACCCATCAAACACTCCCAGGGCAGGTACAGCACGGGGTTAGATACAGAGTAAAGCTCCCTCTACACTGACCCATCAAACACTCCCAGGGCAGGTACAGCACGGGTTAGATACAGAGTAAAGCTCCCTCTACAATGTCCCATCAAACACTCCCAGGGCTGGTACAGCACGGGTTAGATACAGAGTAAAGCTCCCTCTACACTGACCCATCAAACACTCCCAGGGCAGGTACAGCACGGGGTTAGATACAGAGTAAAGCTCCCTCTACACTGACCCATCAAACACTCCCAGGGCAGGTACAGCACGGGTTAGATACAGAGTAAAGCTCCCTCTACAATGTCCCATCAAACACTCCCAGGGGAGGTACAGCACGGGTTAGATACAGAGTAAAGCTCCCTCTACACTGTCCCATCAAACACTCCCAGGGCAGGTACAGCACGGGTTAGATACAGAGTAAAGCTCCCTCTACACTGTCCCATCAAACACTCCCAGGGCAGGTACAGCACGGGTTAGATACAGAGTAAAGCTCCCTCTTCACTGTCCCATCAAACACTCCCAGGGCAGGTATAGCATGTTGTTTCCCTTCGTGACACAGAGACACTGAGGAACATCTGTCGGGATTTGCCTCCAATTTCTGCACAGATCACTGAACATAGACGGAGCCTGTGTCCTTCTTGCACCATTCCTGTGCCTCAGCACCAAACGAGGCTGATATCATCTAGCTCAACATTGATGATGAATAGAACCTGGGCCCTTCCTGCACTGTGGGGCTCAGTGTCACACCAGGCTGCTATCAGCGATCTCAGCACCGACCAGGGAATGATTCTGGGCCCTTCCGACATTTGTTTCTTTGATGTGTTTATGGGGATGTGGCTGACACTGTCAAGACCCCATGTATTGCCCATCCTTAGTTGCCCAGACATGTCTGGCTTGCTGGGGCATCTCAGAAGGCCTCACTCCAGTCACATATAGGCCAGAGCAGGTCAGGGCGGCAGCTTCCCTTTCCTGAAGGTCATGTCAGCCGTGTTTCAGTGGGTCGCGCCCTCGCCTCTGAGTCAGAAGGTTGTGGGTTCAAGTCCCACTCCAGAGACTTGAACACAAAAATCTAGGCTGACACTCCAGTGCAGTGCTGAGGGAGCGCTGCACTGTCGGAGGTGCCGTCTTTCAGATGAGACGTTAAACCGAGGCCCCGTCTGCTCTCTCAGGTGGTTGTAAAAGATCCCAGGGCACTATTTCGAAGAAGAGCAGGGGGAGTTATCCCCGGTGTCCTGACCAATATTTATCCCTCAATCAACATCTAAACAGATTATTTAGTCATTATCACATTGCTGTTTGTGGGAGCTTGCTGTGCGCAAATTAGCTGCCGTATTTCCTACATTACAACAGTGACTCCACTTCAAAAAGTACTTCATGGGCTGTAAAGCACTTTGGGACACCCGGTGGTCATGAAAGGCGCTATAGAAATGCAAGTCTTTTATCAGGGAACCAGTTGGATTTCTGATGAAAATCCGGTGTCCTTCAGAGTTATTTTCCCAGTTACCACAAGTAACCAGATCTATTGAATTAGGGAAGTGATCGCAGAGGCATTACTACACATATTTAATAATTCATTAGAAAAAGGGTGTAGTGCCAGAGGACTGGCGGATAGCTGATGTAATACCGATATTTAAGAAGGGGGATAGAACATGTCCAGAGAATTATAGACCAGTCAACTTAACATCAGTGGTAGGAAAAATAATGGAATCCCTACTAAAGGAGAAAATAGAAGAACATCTCGAAACCAAAAATATAATAATGAATAGTCAGCATGGATTTCAAAAGGGAAAGTCTTGCTTGACCAACCTCATTGAATTTTTTGAAGAGGTAACAGAGAGAGTAGACAAGGGTAATGTAGTAGATGTAATTTATCTAGATTTCCTAAAGGCCTTCGATAAGGTACCCCATAATAGACTGATGAGCAAGGTCGGAGAATACGGAGTCAGGGGACAAGGTAGCAGAATGGATAGCTCGCTGGCTTCAGGACAGAAAGCAGAGAGTGGGGTAAAGGGTAGCTATTCACAGTGGCAGAAGGTGGGTAGTGGTGTTCCACAAGGGTCAGTGCTGGGACCACTGCTGTTCACAATTTACATTAATGATTTAGACTTTGGAATCAAAACACAATTTCTAAATTTGCAGACACCAAATTGGGGGGATAGTCAATACTGAGGAGGACTGCAACAATTACAAGACGACATTAATAAACTTGCAGAGTGGGCATTTAATTGGCAAATGAAATTCAACACCGATAAATGGAGGTACAGGTATTACAGTTTGGTAAGAAAAATAGGGAGGTCACTTATTACTTGGAAAATAAGAATCTAAATGGGGTAGAGGAGTAAAGTGATCTCGGAGTACAAATACACAAATCACTAAAAGTATCGACACAAGTTAACAAGGCCATAAAAAAAGCAAACCAAGCACTCGGGTTTATTTCTACAGGGATTGAATTGAAAAGTAGTGAAGTTACGCTAAACCTGTATCGAACCTTGGTTAGACCACACTTGGAGTACTGCGTACAATTCTGGTCACCATATTATAAAAAGGATATAGAGGCACTGGAGAGGGTGCAGAGAAGATTTACAAGGATGATACCAGAAATGCGAGGGTCTACATATAAGGAAAGGATGAACAGGCTGGGTCTCTTTTCTCTTGAAAAAAGGCCGAGGGGTGACCTAATAGAGGTCTTTAAAATTATGAAAGGTTTTGATAGAGTTGATACAGAGAGAGTGTTTCCACTTGTGGGGAAGAGCAAAACTAGAGGCCATCAATATAAGATAGTCACCAAGAAATCCAATAAGGAATTCAGGAGAAACTTCTTTACTCAGAGAGTGGTGAGAATGTGGAACTCGCTACCACAGGGAGTGGTTGAAGCGAATAGTATCGATGCATTTAAGGGGAGGCTGGACAAGGGTATGAGGGAGAAGGGAATCGAGGGTTACACTGATAGAGTTAGATGAGGAAAGACGGGAGGAGGCTCGAGTGGAGCATAAACACCGGCATGGACTGGTTGGGCCGAATGGCCTGTTTCTGGGCCGTATATCCGATGTAATCCGATGTAATTCTATTTCACCACTTGGCGTAGCGAGCTATGTGGTGCTGGTCCAGTATCTGACCTACATTGATCCACTGTGACATATGGGGAGTTTGAGACCAGAGGCTAACTCGAGACCCCTGTGGTTTATGGTGAATATTGATTGATGAATTGTTCCAGTCAGAGATGTGTAGCCACGACACGAACCTTCAAATCCTGCAGATTCGAGGCCAGCTACCTCTGGGAGGAAAGTTACCCCCCGTGAACTCTCACCCTCGCACCAAACGGCTCTCCCCGTTATGGTAACAGAGACCCGGATACTCGTCCAAACAATCTCTAGTTTTAAGACACATTGGCCTAGAAATTCAGTGGGCTGCGCCACCCGTTAACGCCTTAAGAGGGCGCTAAGTGGGTCAGAAGCCACTGGCCACGCCTCCCGCTAAATTCAGCAGGACGCTAATGGCGGCGCTAGCCGTTAGCGCTGCGTCGCTACCGATGACGTCATCGGTGTGCGCAGCGCCCCGATCACGATATTTAGATGCGCCCCCCTGCTTTAACGCCGGGCGTTATTTGTGACCGGTTCAGGGGGGCCTACCTGCGGCGGTAGAGGCGCTAATTAAAGGAGGTGCGGGGCGGCCATTTTTTTTGCTGGCCGCCTGCCAGCACCTCTCCGCGCTGCCGTCCCCGGCCTCCTGAGCACCCCACCCCCCCCCCACCCCACGGAGTGCCGACTGAGTTCCAAGAGCCCGGCATTTCTCCTCGGTGCCGGGCTCTTTTGCCGGCACTCGCGATCCTCGATCGCGCTGCACAAGGCCCCTCCCCTTTAAGGGGAGGAAGGCCTGCAATACCGCAGCGCGCCGTGGCGCTGCGGCACGTTGCCCAGCGATATTCAGCTGCAGCGTCCCACGAGGGATGCGGGGCGACTCCAGTAGTGCCGCGCTTCCCTCTGGGCACACAAACTGAATTTCCGGCAGACGGCCGCGAATGTTTCCGGGGCGCTACTTTTAGCGCCCTGGCGAGGCTGGCGCCCCAAACGGGGCTATAGTGAATTTCTAGGCCATTAAATGTGTAACTGAGCTAGTAAACTGAATCCAATGTCTTTAAGAGCCAGTTAAATGACTCCTTGCCCTCAGCAGCTCTATTAGTCTCCAGTCCCTCCCTCACCAGCTCTATTAGTCTCCAGTCCCTCCCTCACCAGCTCTATTAGTCTCCAGTCCCTCCCTCACCAGCTCTATTAGTCTCCAGTCCCTCCCTCACCAGCTCTATTAGTCTCCAGTCCCTCCCTCACCAGCTCTATTAGTCTCCAGTCCCTCCCGGTCGGTCCACAGGGTTTCTGGAAACAACATCAGGTCATATTTCAGCCGACCAGGGTGGGGTGGGGGAGGCTGAGGCAATGTTCCCGCTAAGTGTGTGTGCGCGACCGTGCAGTAATCTGAAAGGTCCCCGCGCGGGCCGCTCACCGGCTTCTCCGCTGTAAACACCGGCACAGGCACGGAAATTTAAAGGGACTGCGCATTAAAAGAAACAGTCCGCATAGAACAAAGCCCAGCTCACAGGGAACGTTGGTCTGATGTACTTGCTGTTTGGAGTAAATCTGTTCCCATGGGAACACCAGACGAGCATTCCATCGACTCCACTCCCCAAAGTACAACACTTGCGAACCAGCATTCTCCAGCGAGAAATGCTACACTTTGAATTTCTCCTCTTCCCCTCCTCACACTAAACACATTTTCTGCGTCCACCCAGTTCCCGTCCCGAGTGGCCGTTCCCCACACACTAGCCCGTACAGCGAGTGCTACAGGACTCAGTCCTCCAGTTGCCAACTCTGGCTGGATGCATTCCTGGAGCCTTCACCACATGACCTCCCGCCACCATCCGGCCCACCCCCACACTCCCGCCATTGGTCACCCGACACGTCCATCTTCAGGATGCCCCGCCTTCCCAGCCCAATTGGAAATCGAACAGACTCTCCGTTACCCAATTGAATGATTCGACCGTCAGTCATAAGAACATAAGAAATAGGAGCAGGAGTCGGCCATTTGGCCCCTCGAGCCTGCTCCGCCATTCAATGAGATCATGGCTGATCTTCTACCTCATCTCCACGGTGGCATAGTGGTTAGCACTGTTGCCTCACAGCGCCAGGGACCCGGGTTCGAATCCGGCCTCGGGCGACTGTCTGTGTGGAGTTTGCACATTCTCCCCGTGTTTGCGTGGGTTTTCTCCGGGTGCTCCGGTTTCCTCCCACAGTCCAAAGATGTGCGGGTTAGGTTGATTGGCTATGATAAATTGACCCTTAGTGTTAGGGGGATTAAAAATACGCGGGGTTACGGGGATAGGGTGGGATATGTGTTGGTGTAGGCTCGATGGGCCGAAATGGCCTCTATCTGCACTGTGGGGTTTCTGTGATTCTGTGATCTCCACTTTCCTGCACTATCCCCATATCCCTTGATTCCCTTAATATTCAAAAATCTATCGATCTCAGCCTTGAATATACTCAACGACTGAGCCTCCACAGCCCTCTGGGGGAGAGAATTCCAAAGATTCACCGCCCTCTGAGTGAAGAAATTCCTCCTCATCTCAGTCCTGAATGGCCGACCCCTTATTCTGAGACTGTGACCCCTGGTTCTAGACTCCCCAGCCAGGGGAAACATCCTCCCTGCATCTACCCTGTCAAGCCCTGTAAGAATTTTGTATGTTTCAATGTGATCGGGCAGCACGGTGGCATAGTGGTTAGCACTGTTGCCTCACAGCGCCAGGGACCCGGGTTCAAATCCGGCCTCGGGTGACTGTCTGTGTGGAGTTTGCACATTCTCCCCGTGTTTGCGTGGGTTTCCTCCGGGTGCTCCGGTTTCCTCCCACAGTCCAAAGATGTGCGGGTTAGGTTGATTGGCTATGATAAATTGACCCTTAGTGTTAGGGGGATTAAATACGTGGGGTTACAGGGATAGGGTGGGATATGTGTTGGTGTAGGGATTACGGGGATCGGGTGGGATATGTGTCAGTGCAGGCTCGATGGGCCGAAATGGCCTCTATCTGCACTGTGGGGTTTCTGTGAATCTGTGATCACCTCTCATTCTTCTAAACTCGAGAGAATGTAGGCCTAGTCTACTCAATCTCTCCTCATAGGACAATCCCCCCATCCCAGGAACCAGTCTGGTGAACCTTTGTTGCACTCCCTCTATGGCAAGTATATCCTTCCTTAGGTAAGGAGACCAAAACTGTACACAATACTCCAGATGTGGTCTCACCAGGGCCCTATATAATTGCAGTAAGACGTCTTTACTCTTATACTCAAATCCTCCTGTAATAAAGGCCAACATACCATTTGCTTTCCTAATTGCTTGCTGTACCTGCATGTTAACTTTCAGTGATTCGTGTACAAGGACACCCAGGTCCCTCTGAACACCAACATTTCCCAATCTCTCACCATTTAAAAAATACTTTGCTTTCCTAATCTTCCTACCGAAGTGGATAACCTCACATTTCTCCACATTATATTCCATTTGCCATGTTCTTGCCCACTAACTTAGCCTGTCTCTATCCCCTTGAAGCCTCCTTGCATCCTCCTCACAACTTACATTCCCACCCAGCTTTGTATCATCAGCAAACTTGGATATATTACATTTGGTCCCCTCATCCAAATTATTGATGTAGATTGTGAATAGCTGAGGCCCAAGCACTGATCCTTGTGGTACCCCACTAGTTACAGCCTGCCAACCCGAAAATGGCCCATTTATTCCTACTCTCTGTGTTCTGTCCATTAACCAATCCTCAATCCATGCTAGTATATTATCTTCAGTCCCACGAGCCCTAGTGTTTATTAATCTTGTGTGGCACCTTATCGAATGTCTTCTGAAAATCCAAATACACCACATCCACTGGTTCCCTCTTATCTATTCCGCTAGTTACAACCTCAAAAAACTCTAATAGGTTTGTCAAACACGATTTCCCTTTCATAAATCCGTGTTGACTCTGCCCAATCCGATTATTATTTTCTAAGTGCCCTGTTACCACGTCCTTAATAATAGATTCCAGCATTTTCACCATCTCCAACACTTTTAGAGTCATAGAGTCATAGAGTCATAGAGTTTTACAGCACAGAAAGAGGCCCTTCGGCCCATCGTGTCTGCGCCGCCCATCCATCCCTGTCCAGTCTAATCCCATTTTCCAGCATTTGGTCCATAGCCTTGTATGCATTGGCATTCCAAGTGCTCATCCAAATGCTTCTTGAATGTTGTGAGGGTTCCTGCCTCTACCACCCTTTCAGGCATTGAGTTCCACATTCCAACCACCCTCTGGGTGAAAAAGTTCCTCCTCAAATCCCCTCTAAATCTCCTGCCCCTTACCCTGAATCTATGCCCCCTTGTTATTGACCCCCCTACTAAGGGGAAAAGTTCCTCTTTGTCTACCCTATCTATGCCCCTCATCATTTTGTATACCTCAATCAGGTCCCCCCTCAGCCTTCTTTGCTCCAAGGAAAACAACCCCAGCCTGTTTAGTCTTTCTTCATAGCTGAGGCGCTCCATCCCAGGTAACATCCTGGTGAATCTTCTCTGCACCCTCTCCAAAGCAATCACATCCTTCCTATAGTGAGGCGACCAGAACTGCACACAGTACTCCAGCTGTGGCCTCACCAGCGTTTTGTACAGCTCCATCATAACCTCCCTGCTCTTATATTCTATGCCTCGGCTAATGAAGGCAAGTATCCCATATGCCTTTTTAACCACCTTATCTACCTGTTCCGCTGCCTTCAGGGATCTATGTACATGTACACCAAGGTCCCTCTGACCCTCTGTACTTCCTAGGGTCCTACCACTCATTGTGTATTCCCTTGCCTTATTTGTCCGTCCAAAATGCATCACCTCGCACTTTTCAGGGTTAAATTCCATTTGCCACTTTTCCGCCCATCTGACCAACCCGTTTATATCGTCCTGTAGCCTGAGGCTTTCCTCCTCGCAATTGACCACCCCACCAATTTTCGTGTCATCTGCGAACTTGCTGATCATACCTTTTACATTCTCATCCAAATCATTTATGTAGATCACAAACAACAAGGGACCCAGCACCGATCCCTGGCATAAAAAATGTTCAACAAAAATGAAAAAAAAACACACAATTTTTGTTAATATCCCTACGTTGTGTCCAGAGGCTCCAGATGACTCCAGAAAATGACCTCTACCGTGTCACCTCAGCAAAGGGACGAGTGGCTGGGGGCACCCTCCACCTCCGATAGGTTAAGCATAAAGAGCTCAACACACACACGGACTCGGACACGCGCACGGACACGCGCGCACACGGACACGCGCAAGGACTCACACGGACACGCGCAAGGACTCACACGGACACGCGCAAGGACTCACACGGACACGCGCAAGGACTCACACGGACACGCGCAAGGACTCACACGGACACGCGCAAGGACTCACACACGGACACGCGCAAGGACTCACACACGGACACGCGCAAGGACTCACACACGGACACACACGACTCACACACACGTGCAAGGACGCACGCGTGCAACACGGACTTGCGTGCGCGCGGACTCACGCACGGACTCACGCACGCACGGACTCGCACGCACGCATGATACACACACACAGACACCACACACACAGACAAGCACACAACACACACACACAGGCGTGCACACCCAGACACACACACACAGAGCAACACAGCACAGACATACTGCACACAGAAACACCGACCCATATGCACACAGCCGGAGATAGAACCAGACACACAGAAACATACAGAGTGGATTCGCTATCACCCGTTCTACACTAACCCACACACTCCAAGTCCACTGCACTATTTCAGACAGACTTGTCTCTGGGAGCCTGCTCTTTGGGAGCTCGGCAGCTCGGAGAGTTGGGGAAACACACACCCCGGGGGTGGGTCGGGTCAGGGCAGGGGATCGAGCAGCAGGTTCCCCCCTCTCTACTCACCGGGTATGGCCAGGGTGCTGAGCGGGACAGTGTGCATTCTCCCGGGTAAGGTCGCCATCCAGTCCGCCCAGCCCACAGCCAGCGGCTCCTGCCCGGCTCCAGCCATCGCCCTGCGCTCCCAGGACAGGCGCAGCGTCTCCCGGCCGCTGGACCGATCTGTGCCTCCTCCCCCCCGGGCTCCCAGTCAGACTCTCTCCCCAGACAGCTCGCTCAGTGCCCGGGGGCTGTGCAGCATCTCTCCGGGGACCCCGGGCTCGCTCTCGCCGGATTTTAACCTGGCCTCTGTCTGTCTGTCTGTTTCTGGTGATGGGGCGGTCGTTCCGCTCCTCTCTCTGGTGGTCAGGTGTCCCGCTCCCCTCCACTCTCTGTTTAAAGGTGATTGTCTTTGCTGTGATTTGCTGGCTGTGTCTGTAGTGCAGACTGATCGATGAGCTTCTCTCTCCCTCTGACACTGACACTATCTTCCTGCTCTGCCTCGCTCCCCTCTCCCAGGATCTGTTTTCTCTGTCTATGTATCACCACTCTCTCTATTTCTTTCTATATATTTCTTTCTAAGTCTGTTTGCCTTTCTGTCTAGTTCTCTGTCTCTAGTTCCCTCTGTCTCTGTTTGTCTGTTTCTCTGTCTGTTTGTCTTTCTCTGTCTCTCTGTCTGTTTCTTTCTCTGGTTGGTACCTATGTGGTGGTATTTATATATATGGTGCATATAGGTACCAACGATATAGGTAAAAAATGGGATGTGTTCCTAAAAGCTGAATATAGGGAGTTAGGAGGTAAATTAAAAAATAGGACCTCAAAGGTAGTAATCTCAGGATTGCTACCAGTGCCCCGTGCTAGTCAGAGTAGAAACAGAAGGATATTTCAGATGAATACGAGGCTGGAGGAATGGTGCAAGGGAGAGGAATTCAAATTCCTGGGACATTGGAACCGGTTCTGGGGGAGGTGGGACCAGTACAAACTGGATGGTTTGCACCTGGGTGGGACCGGGACCGATGTCCTAGGGGGAGTGTTTGCTAGTGCTGTTGGGGAGGGTTTAAACTAAAATGGCAGGGGGTTGGGAACCTGTGCAGGGGGACAGAGGAAAGGGAAACAAGGATAAAAGCAAAAGACAGGAAGGAGAAAAGCAAAAGTGGAAGGCAGAGAAATCAAGGGTGTAAATCAAACATGGCCACAGTAAATAATAATTCTAAAAGGATTAAGAGTGTTAAAAAATCAAGCCTGAAGGCTTTGTGTCTTAATGCGAGGAGCACTCGTAATAAGGTGGATGAATTAGCTATGCAAATAGATGTAAATGGACATGATGTAATTGGGATTATGGAGACATGGCTACAGGGTGACCAAGTCAGGGAATTCAACATCCAGGGGTATTCAATATTCAGGAAGGACAAGCAAAAAGGAAAAGGAGGTGGGGTAGCATTGCTGGTTAAAGAGGAGATTAGCACAATAGTAAGGAAGGATATTAGCTCTGATGATGTGGAATCTGTATGGGCAGAGCTGAGAAATACCAAGGGGCAGAAAACGTTAGTGGGAGTGGTATATAGACCCCAAAACAGTAATGCTGAGGTTGGGGATGGCATTAAATGGGAAATTAGAGACATGTGCAATAAGGGCACAGCAGTTATCATGTGGTGACTTTAATCTACATATAGATTGGGCTAACCAAATTAGTAACAATACTGTGGAGGAGGAATTCCTAAAGTGTATACGGGATGGTTTCCTGGACCAATATGTCGAGGAACCAACCAGGGATCAGGCCATCTTAGAACTGGGTATTATGCAATGAGAGGATTAATTAGCAATCTTGTGCGAGGCCCCTTGAGGAGGAGCAATCATAATATGATAGAATTCTTCATTAAGATGGAGAGTGAAGTAGTTGACTCAGAGACTAGGGTCCTTAATAATTTAAATAAAGGAAACTACGATGGTATGAGGCACGGGTTGACTAGGATGGATTGGGGAACATTACTTAAAGGGTTGATGGTGGATAGGCAATGGCAAACATTTAAAGATCGCATGGATGAACTACAGAATTTGTTCATCCCTGTTTGGCATAAAAATAAAACAAAAAAGGTGACTCAACTATGGCTAACAAGGGAAATTAGGGATAGCATAAGATCCAAGGAGAGGACATATAAATTGGCCAGAAAAAGCAGCAAACCTGAGGATTGGGAGCAGTTTAGGATTCAACAAAGGAGGACAAAGGGATTAATTAAGAGGGGGAAAATAGAATATGAGAGTAAGCTTTCAGGGGAACATAAAAACTGACTGTAAAAGCTTTTATAGATATGTAAAGAGAAAAACATTGGTGAAGTCAAGCGTAGGTCCCTTGCAGTCAGAATCAGGGGAATTTATAATGGGGAGCAAAGAAATGGCTGACCAATTAAATACATACTTTGGTTCTGTCTTCACAAAGGAGGACACAAATAACCTTCCAGAGATGTCGGGGAACATAGGGTCTAATGAGAGGGAGGAATTGAATAAAATCAGTATTTGTAGGGAAATGGTGTTAGGGAAATTGACGGCATTGAAGGCCGATAAATCCCCAGGGCCTGATAATCTACATCCTAGGGTACTTAAGGAAGTGGCCCTAGAAATAGTAGATGCATTGCTGGACATCTTCCAAAATTCTATAGACTCTGGAACAGTTCCCATGGATTGGAGGGTAGCTAATGTAACCCCACTATTTAAAAAGGTGGTAGAGAGAAAACGGGGAATTATAGACCGATAAGCCTGGGGAAAATGCTAGAGTCCATTATAAAAGATGTAATAGCAGAGCACTTGGAAAACAGTGACAGGATCGGACAAAGTCAACATGAATTTACAAAAGGTAAATCACGCTTGACTAATATACTGGAATTTTTTGAGGATGTAACTGGTAGAATAGATAAGGGAGAACCAGTGGATGTGGTGTATTTGGACTTTCAGAAGGCTTTTGATAAGGTCCCGCATAAGAGATTGGCATGCAAAGTTAAAGCACATGGGATCGGGGGTAAGTTATTGATTTCGATACAGAACTGGTTGGCAGACAGGAAGCAAAGCTGGCCACCAAACTCCAAACTCTTGGCCTGAACACTTCCCTCTGCAACTGGACCCTGGACTTCCTGACAAACAGACCCCAGTCTGTCAAATTAGGTAACCACACCCCCCCCCCGACCCTGAACATGGGGGCCCCACAAGGATGTTTGCTGAGCCCCCTCCTCTACTCTCTCTTCACCCACGACTGTGTGGCTGTTAATGGTTCCAACACCATCATCAAGTTTGCAGATGACACCACGGTAGTAGGCCAGATCACCAACAACGATGAGTCAGCCTACAGGGAGGAGGTCCAGCATCTCGCGAAGTGGTGCGCCGACAACAACCTGGCCCTTAACACCAAGAAAACAAAGGAAATAATCGTGGACTTCAGGAAGTCCAAAGGCGGAAGTCACACCCCCATTCACATCAATGGGGCAGAGGTGGAAAGGGTGGCCAGCTTTAAGTTCCTCGGAGTCCACATCACGGAAAACCTCTCCTGGTCCCTCAACACCTCCTCTCTGGTGAAGAAGGCCCAGCAGCGCCTATATTTCTTGAGGAGGCTGAAGGGATGTAATCTGTCACCCCCGATCCTCTCTAACTTCTACCGCTGCACTATAGAGAGCATCCTGACAAACTGTATCACGGTATGGTACGGCAGCTGTAGCTCCCATGACCGGAAAGCCCTGCAGCGGGTAGTCAAAACTGCCCAACGCATTACCGGCACCCGACTACCGACCATAGAACATATATATCAGAAACGCTGCCTACGGAGGGCACGATCCATCATCAAAGACCCTACTCACCCCAGCCACAGTCTGTTCGCCCTCCTACCATCTGGAAGATGCTACAGATGCACTCGCACCCGTATGACCAGATTTAGGAACAGCTTCTTTCCCAGGGCTGTCATCCTACTGAACTCCACAAATAAACACTAAAGCCTGCACATCTGCCGATGCACTTTATTATGGTCATATTTATGCTAATATATATGTACAAATGTATGTTGAAATGTTTAAGTGTCCTAATCCAAATTGTACACTCTCGGGAGCCGCAAGCCTACATTTCGTTGTACTGCACCTGTGCACTAACAATGACAATAAAAGTTGATTTTGTGAGGGTGCCAGTCGGTTCCCTCTGTAACCTCTAGATGGCACCTTCACTTGTTTGTAGTCCTTGTTAATTGTTTCTAGTCCTTTGTTAATTGTTCCTAGCCTCCTGTGTTAATTCTTAACGGCCTGTTAGCTGTTCATGGGTTTCACCTGGTTTTCTTGGTATATAAGTTCTGTGGTTTCTTCTCTCTGTGCTCAGTCCTAACCGGGGTACCGGGGACTAGCCTTCGCTCTGTGGCTCCTGGCTTTGACTAGCTGGTTGCCATGGTGTCTCTCGAGCTTTGTATTTAAGATGTATCTAAGTCTGTGTTCTTGTTGTTCTTAGTCTTGATAAGGTGCTGGGCTGGACTAGTGTGTTGCCATGTTGGAGCTTGTCCTGAGCTTTGTATTGATAAGCTGATTACCCCTGTGGTAGCTTGTCTTGAGTCTCGTCTCGGCAAGCCGGTTGCCCTTGTGGTAGCTTGTCTCAAGCTTAGTACGGACAAGTGGCTTTCCTCATGGAAGCTGTCCTGAGTTCCTATTCTTGACTAGCCATTTTGTAACTTGTCCCGAGTTCTTATGTTTGTGGTTATCTTGAGTTCTTATGTTTGTTGCTGTGTTTCTTGTGTGAATCTAGTTATGTGTGAATTTAGTAAAGTTCAAACAAAGTACTGTATATTTGCCTCTCGCCTCGTTTCTGCACTTGGGTCCAGAACCTACATTACCCGGAGAGCACGGCCCCGTGTTCACACGGCCCCGTGGCTCCCCAACCCCGTCACAGATTTGATTTGATTTGATTTGATTTGAAGAGTTGGAATAAACAGGTCTTTCTCCGAGTGACAGGCAGTGACTTGTGGGGTACCGCAGGGATCGGTGCTGGGATCGGTGCTAGGATCCCAGATTTTCACAATATATATTAATGATCTAGATGAGGGAACTAGATGTAATATCTCCATGTTTGCAGATGACACAAAGCTGGGTGGGCATGTGTGCTGTGAGGAGGATGCCAAGAAACTCCAGTATGATTTGGACAGGTTGGGTGATTGGGCAGATGCATGGCAGATGCAGTATAATGTGGAGAAATGTGAGGTTATCCACTTTGGTGGCAAAAACAGGAAGACATTATTATCTGAACGGCAATAGATTGGGAAAAGGGGAAGTGCAACGAGACCTGGGTGTCCTTGTGCACCAGTCGCTGAAGGTAAGCATGCAGGTGCAGCAAGCGGTTAAGAAGGCAAATGGTATGTTGGCCTTCATAACGAGAGGATTTGAGTACAGGAGCAAGGATGTCTTGCTGCAGTTGTACAGGGCCTTGGTGAGACCACATCTTGAGTATTGTGTGCAGTTTTGGTTGCCTTATCTGAGGAAGGATGTTCTTGCCATGGAGGGAGTGCAGCGAAGATTCACCAGACTGATACCTGGGATGGCAGGAATGACATATGAGGAGAGATTGGGTCGATTGGGCTTATACTCACTGGAGTTTAGAAGATTGAGAGGGGATCTCATTGAAACTTATAAAATTCTAACAGGACTGGACAGACTAGATGCAGGAAGGATGTTCCCGATGGTGGGGGAGTCCAGAACCAGGGGCCACAGTCTAAGGATAAGGGGTAAGCCATTTAGGACTGAGATGAGAAGGAATTTCTTCACCCAGAGAGTGGTGAACCTGTGGAATTCTCTACCACAGAAGGCAGTAGAGGCCATTTCATTAAATATATTCAAGAAGGAGTTGGATATATTTCTTAAAGCTAAAGGGATCAAGGGATATGGGGAGAAAGCAGGGACAGGGTACTGAATTTGGATGATCAGCCATGATCGCATTGACTGGCGGAACAGGCTCGAGGGGCCGAATGGCCTACTCCTGCTCCTATCTTCTGTGTTTCTATATCTCTGTTTCTCTGTCTGCTTCTTTTCCTCTGTCTCTCTGTCTCTGTTTCTCTCTCTGCTCCTCTCAGATTCGCAATGCGGATTCCGCGCCCACTAAGGGGCACAATGGACATGATCTTCACCGTGCACCAATTGCAAGAGAAATGCAGGGAACAGCACCAACCACTGTACATGGCCTTCTTTGACCTCACAAAGGCCTTTGACACTGTCACCCATGAGGGATTATGGAGCATCCTCCTCAAATTCGGCTGCCCTCAAAAGTTTGTCACCATCCTCTGCCTGCTTCACGACGACATGCAAGCTGTGATCCTGACCAACCGTTCCACCACAGACCCAATTCACGTATGGACCGGGGTCAAGCAAGGCTGTGACATCGCACTAACGCTCTTCTCGATTTTCACCTGATTGACCTTGTTGAGCCCGCCCAGCGGGCTCAGCAGGCCAATTAAGGGCCACCCGGCAACAGGTGACGTCACAGACTGAAATTTCATCTGTCAACACGTGTTGACAGATGAAATATCAGCGTTTCACAGCTGTTTGAAGCTGTCAAACACTGACAGTCATACTTCTAACCTGAGTCCTTCTACGCAGACTAAGTTAGAAATCTCGCCGGCACTGAAAGCTGCAGGCTGTCACTTTTGACAGATCGCAGCCATTCTGCTTTCTGTGCCGGCTGAATGATGGACTCCCGAAGCCTAGAGGAAGGAAGGCTGTAAAGGTAAGTACAGGTAATTTAAACTTCTTTACACACTTTAGACACACCAAACACACTTACCTTTGCACTCATGCACACATCACTCACCTGAACACCGACATCTCGACCCCTCCAAGTCCTTCAACCCGACGGCCCGCCTGCTCTAACTTGGCGTGGTTTGGAGCCATCGGGAATCCCACAGTTCAAGCTTTAAAATAGGGATTAGGCTAAAAACTGCCTGTTAACAGGCAGTTCATTGGCACTAATCCCTTCCCGCCTCGGGTCGGCGGGTCCCAGTGCGGGGCGGGTACCCGCCTCCTTTGAAACTGGCATGGAGGCGGGTTGAGGGCGGGATGGTGTCAGGACCCCCGAATTTGGGATTTTAGCCCCCCGCACGTCTAAAAACCCGCCTCGCGGCACACTGAAAATCAACCCCTCTGTCTCTGTTTCTGTCTCTCTGTCTCTCTTTCTCTCTTTCTCTCTCTCTCTCTTTCTCTCTCTCTCTCTTTCTCTCTCCCCCTTTCTCTCTCTCTGTTTCTCTCTCTCTGTTTCTCTCTCTCTGTTTCTCTCCCTCTGTTTCTCTCTCTGTTTCTCTCTCTCTGTTTCTCTCTCTCTGTCTCTCTCTCTCTGTCTCTCTCTCTCTGTCTCTCTTTCTCTGTCTCTCTTTCTCTGTCTCTCTTTCTCTGTCTCTCTTTCAATCAATTTTTTTCAATTCAATTCAATTCAAATGCTTTATTGGCATGAAAGTTTACAGGGAACCATATTGCCAAAGCTTACATAACAAAAAGTACAGTTTTCCAACATTCTGTAGGTGTCAAACAATTCTGACCTTCGTTCGGTACATACAATATTACTTTAAACAATATTAATTTAAACAGTCTTTGTACATCAGTGGGTACATTCAGTATTAATTTTAAACAGTCCTCAGGTTGTGACATGTTGTTACATATTTGGCACCAAGGTATGGTCTGTCTCCCTCTCCCAGGACTAATCTTAATTTTGACAGGTCATCCAATTCCTTGAAATCTGGGGTTGTTTGGCTGAGCTTGTCAAATAATATGTTTCTTGATGTGTTGAATTTTTCGCATTTTAGGAGGAAATGCATCTCTGTCTCAACCTCGCTGGCCAGACATTGATCACATATTCTATTCTCTCTAGGCTGCCAGGATTTCTTGTATCTTCCTTTTTCAATTGCCAGTTGGTGGTCGCTTAGTCTGTACCTGGTGAGGGTCTGTCTCTGTTTTGTGTCTCTGATGGTCGAGAGATAGTCTGCCAGTTTATATTCTCTTTTTAGGGCCCGGTAACATTCTAATCTGCTTTGGCTTTTGGTTATTTTGTTCCAATGTTCCAGGTAGGTTTCTTTGCTTTGTTTAATGATTTGGTTCACTCGGATTGGCGTTTGGACGGCAGTGTTGGTCTGGGACTGGTCAGGGTCTGGCTGAGTAGGAGTACTTAGTTTCAGTAGCAGCTGACTCAGGGGACTCTTTTCTGGGTTTAGCTCTTGGGTCTGGAAGGCTTTAAAATGAAGGGTGTCTGGGGAGCTAGATTTGAGGTGATTTAGGAAGTTTAGTGCTCGTTTTTGGATGTTTATTATCAGTGGGTATCTGCCTAGTTCGGCTCTGCATGCATTTGTTGGTGTTTTCCTTTGGGTGCGAAGGATGCTTCGGCAAAATTCTGCATGTAGGGCTTCTATTGTGTGTTTTTCCCATTTAGTGTAGCTATGGTGATTGAGCGGGCCCCATACTTCACTACCGTACAGCGCAATCGGCAGGATTACGCTGTCAAATATTTTTAGCCAGATTTTGATTGGGATTTGGATGTTGTAGAATTTTCTTTTTATTGCATATAGGGCTCTTCGGGCTTTTTCTTTTAGTGCATTCACTGCTATGCTGAAGCTCCCTGATGCTGTAATGGTTAGACCAAGGTAAGTGTAGCTCATAGTGTGTCCTATGATGGTATCACTGAGAGTAAACTGGTATTTGTTTTCCTGACACTTGGGCATTTTTTGAAAAATCATGATGTTGGTTTTCTTTAGATTTACTGTTAGGGCCCAATTTTGGCAGTATTTGTCGAGTAGGTCTAGTTGTTGCTGTAATCCCTGTTCTGTGGGAGACAGCAGAACCAGGTCATCCGCATAGAACAGGGATTTCACTTCTCCATCCAGGAGACATAGACCCGGTGACTCGCTTTGCTCCAGCATGTCTGCTAGTTCATTTATGTATATGTTGAACAGGGTCGGGCTCAAATTGCAGCCCTGCCGGACGCCTCTTCTCTGGGTGAAGAAACAGGTGCGTTTGTCTCCAATTTTGACACCGCATTTATTTTTCAGATACATCGATTTAATAAGGTCATAGACTTTGCCCCCTATTCCACACTGAAGAAGTTTGTAATAGAGCCCTTCGTGCCAGATAGAGTCAAAGGCTTTCTTGAAGTCAATGAAACAAGTGAATATTTTCCCATTTTTTGTTTGGTGTACATGCTTTTCAATGAGAGTGTGAAGGGTATAGATATGGTCGGTGGTGCGGTGTTTTGGAAGAAAGCCTATTTGATTTTTTCTAAGGATCTTATGTTTGTTAAGAAAATCCAGTAATCTACTATTTAGAATACTGCAGAATAACTTTCCTAGACAACTGTTGACACAGATGCCGCGGTAGTTATTTGGGTCTGATTTGTTTCCACTTTTATATATGGGAGAGATGAGTCCTTGGCACCAGATATCGGGAAAACAGCCTGAACGTAATATGATGTTGAATAACTTGAGTACCGCACCCTGCATCTCCATGTTGCTGAACTTGAGCATTTCATTTTTGATGTTGTCTGGACCACAGGCTTTCTTTAGGTGGAGAGATTTTGTTTTTGTGGCCAGTTCTTTCCATGTGATTGGGGAGTCTAGAGGGTTTTGGTTGTCTTTAATTGTTGCTTCTAATGTGTGGAGTTTTTCTGTGACATGATGTTGACTTGGGTTTGTTTCGTTTATTGGGATGTCTTTGTAGAGGTTTTCAAAATGTGTTCTCCAGATGTCGCTGTAAAGTCTGTGGGTTGTACAGTTAATAACGACACAGACTTCAGGAATAACAAACAAACAGGTCTTTACTATTCGAAGGTCAGGGCGAATCTGCCCAAGGAATCATGCCACAACACTTGTATACTGGTGTGGTCACCGTCGGTATTACAGTATACAGAAGCCAAACAAGTAGTGCCACACCTAAAGTAGTTCTCTTAAAGGTGAACGGTTACATACAATAGTTCTCTTAAAGGTAGACGGGTACATACACTACAATCCTCCCTTTTTAGCTTATTACATACAGAGTCCCCGTTAAACATAACATATCTTCAACTTCATATAAAACAATTTACAGACATAGTCTCGGTGGGAAACAGTTCACAGGTTCAGTCTCTGCGGGAACAGTTCACAGATTCAGTCTCTGATCTTGACTCGGTCCGAACAACATCTCTTTGGTGTAGATGGTTCACATTGCTAGCGTGACTCCTCCATATCCTTTTCTTGACGTAACAGCTTGAACTTTCGTCCTGCTGAACCAGCAGTGCTGACTTTTACAACAACTGGGTTGCCTTGATATTTTCCTACTTCCCAACTGATTTAACTCCTTTTGTAGGGTCCACGCATGATCTGGTAGAAGTGATAATATTTGCGATAGTTATCATCTTCTGCTTCTTCTTTTTCTTTTCTGCTTTTTGGAGACTCTCGGGGCTCCCTTATCAGCTGCCAGCTGTAGCGCCACCAACTCTCTATGTTCCTTCGACTTTAAGTGCTTCATCCTGATTTCGGCACTTTGGGAGTTTTCATCACAAACTGGGCAGACCACATCCTCGTAATATTCAGTGTCACTCAACAGGTCATGGTAATATTCGGGTTCATCCTGAGTTAGGCCAGCGAGAGGGCCTTCTACTTCCTCCTTACCCATCTGGACGTTAGCTGACTGTGGTTCCTTCCCTAGACATCTTTCTTGAAAAGACTTCTTCATGCATTCATCTTCATCCCGCTCTTCCTGGGTTTCCTGCAAATCCTTCACTAATGACCTCATTTGTGATTTCAATACTTCCCCTTCCCTCGGGGATTGATTGATCGGGCTATTCAATCCTTCTACTGGAGTAGCTGTTTCAACATTCTGTTGTTCACATAGATGCGATTCAGCGTACTTTTGGCATCCCAGTAAAGTCTGTTTTGCAACCTCAGCTATTTCCCAAACTTTTGAGAGCTCCGAACCCCTTCCCGTTGAAGATTGAAGCTCGTGTTCAGATTGTTCCCATTGCAGAGTCTTTTCCCTCAGCATATGAAGGAGTTGGCTGACCGTTAACTCTTCCACGGGAACACTGTGGATCAGAGTCTTCTCCATTTCATCCACCTTTTCCTCCAATGCTTCCACCTTCTGTTCCTCTTGTACTTTGGCTTTCAGCGCTCGGAAAAGTTGCGCCCTGATGCTCTCTAGCTCATGTTCAGGGACCATTCTTACAGTCTCTGTGTTTCTTACAGTTTCCTTTTCTTCCACTGAAAGGATTCCCAGTTGAATCTGTTCTTCAAGTTGTTGAACCTCGGACGTTGCCGCCTCATATTTGTCTTGGGTTTCCTTCAATATTTTTATGAGTTCTTGGACATCTTGTCTTTCATGTTCTGCCATGTCTTTCACCTCTAATTTCTCATCTATGGATGGAACTTCTACTGATGAGTCTGTCTTGGCCTTGAGCTCATCAAGAATTTCCTGCAGCCTTTGGACTTCTTGCTCATGTTCAACCTTTAGTTGTTCATATGCTTCTACTGAAACTAGCTTTTCGGAGGTTGCCGAGTTAACCCCCTCCAGAATTGTAGCCTGGGCCTGTTCATACTGTTCTTTCAACTTCTCACACTCTGCTTGTAAGGAGTCGTAGAGAAGAACTGGAATAACATCCTGGCTTCCTGAAGATTCCTCTTCATTTGCTTCTTTCGCAATTTCCTGTTGGAGTTCAGCCAAGGCTGCTATGCTATCTGCCTCTCGAAGTCTCACTGCCATCAAATCTTCTTTATTCTTGCAGTCTATCTCAGCCATTTTCCGATTACTTTCATTTAACTGAGTGAGTAGTCCCTTATTCTGGGCTGAGAGATATTGCACCTTCTCATGTAGACCATAGCACTCCTTCTCTGCTCGACATAGCTGGTTACTGCTGATTTGGTTCTGTGTTTCAAGTTCCAAGCTCCTCTTGCAACATGGCCACATTATTCACATCAGGTAAAGAAGCGTTTCTCTTTTCCATGTCCAAGATTTTTTTCTGCATATCTTTAAGTGCACACTGCGATTCAGCTTCTCTTAACCTTGCCTGCACTAGCTCCGTCTCCAATTGCAGAACAAAATCCTCAGTGTAGCGTGGTTTGCCTTTATGCTGTATCTCTAGATCATGCAAATATTCTAACTCCTGAACATTATAAGGGAGATGTGATCGGTAATTGGTCACGATGGCTCTATGGTCGCTCTTTGCTTGAGCTAGCTGCCTCTGCTGTCTTTCCAGGTTCTCCCATTCGGTGTCCCAGAACTTTTCCATTGTTTTCATCTCTTGTACGAGACGGTAACTCAACTGTTCTAATTGTTGTCGTACTTTGAAATAAGTTTGAGTCCGAGTTTGGTGTTCTTCCGTCGTGGATAAGTCCTTAACTTGAACAGGCTCAGAATTCTCTGTCAAACTGGAGTTCTGCTCTGAAGCTTTATTCTTCTCGGTAGCATAAGCCTTTATGCATGTCTTCGTTTTCTCCACCATAGTCGGCAAGTTCATCTTAGCCTTGTCTTCCATATTTGAGTTGGTCTTATCGTCATCCGTTTCAGAATCTGAGCTGATAGCTTGCACCGAGTCCTCACTCATTATGGCTTTTAGATAGTGCCATTCCATGTCTATTTTCTTGATCCACCCTCATCCTAGAAGTGGTGGTCCTCCCTCAGATAATACGTACAAGTTCATTCTTGGGTGTTCTTTACCCCTATCTCTCACCTTGACTCTTATCTTCCCCATGGGGTATACCTTATGCCCCGTGTATGTCTGCAATACGAACTTGGTATTTCTTAAGGGTATGTGAGAGAATAGCCGGTGGTAGTCCCTTCGATTTATGACTGATAGAGCTGATCCAGTGTCCAACTCCATTCTTACTTGGACTCCAGCTATTTTTAGTATGACCCAGATAGTTTGTAGGTCAGCTTCCTTACTCACATTGTGAATTCTCAGACTACCCAGCTCCTGGCTGTTTGGGTCTGAGTCTGAATTCTGTTCGTCTGAACTCTTCTCAGCCACCTTGTGTACCTTGTTGTACTTTTCTTGTGGTGGCTTCCTTTGGTTGTTGGTCTTCTTCCCTGACCGGCATACCTTAGCGATGTGACCCAGTTTGCCACATTTCCTACATTCTTGGTTCTTAAACCAGCATTGATTCTGGTCGTGTGTTGTCTTCCCACAACGATAGCATTTTGTTGTACTTGAGGTAATTTGGTCCACCCCGAGTGCCGCCGCCTTTAGCTGCATTTCCGCCGTTCCTTTCGCTGCGGCTTCGTGCGATGCGGCTATAAGGACAGCCCTGTCAAGTATGAGGTCGTTCTCTTCGAGTAGTCGCTTTTGTGTCCCTTCCTTGGACAATCCGCATACGAACTTGTCTCGCAGTGCCTCTGTCAGATTCCCTCCGAACTGGCAGCATTTCGCTAGCCTACGCAGTTCGACCAAATATTCCGCGTTGCTTTCGTCTTTCCGTTGCGTTCTTGCATAGAATTTGAATCGTTCAGCCAACATCAATGGTGTGGGGTTCAAGTGGTCCTTCAGAACAGCCACAATCCCTTCGAAAGTCTGATCCGCCGGTTTAGCTGGTGCTAGTAGATGCTTCAAGAGCCCGTATGTCTTTGCGCCCATCGAGTTTAGCAATGTTATCGCTTTGTCGTCTTCCCCTATTTTGTTGGCTTCACAATAGATCTCGATGCATTCCACGTACGTGGCCCAGTCTTCTATCTCAGAATTAAAATCGTTAATATTCCCTCGCTTAGGCATCTTCCTTTCCTTGGGAGCAGCACAAGTATTTCTTTAAATTCTTATTTATTATTTATTTATTTCTAAGATGGCGGTTTTTCCCGCGAAAATGGCGGTTTCCCGCTCTTTCCTTCTCTCCCCGCCCCTTCAATGGCGGTCTCCCGCGTCTGTCGTCTTCTCCGCCTAATGGCGGCTTCCCGCGTTTCTTCCCTGGTGGGAGGGGTACGCTTTCCCCACAGCGGACAGGTTCAGCCGCTGGGCTGGCTTCCGCACAGCTCCCCTTACTCGGCTCTGTCTTTCTCTCCCGCTCGCACGGCTCTACCGGCACTGGGTACCCCGTTCACGGAGAACAGTTCAGCCGCTGGACTGGCTCTCGCGCAGTCTCTCTCCCCTTGCTCGGCTCTGTCTCTCTCTCCCCCACGTTCGGCTCTACCGGCACTGGGTACCCCGTTGGTGGAGAACAGTTCAGCCGCTGGACTGGCTCTCGCGCAGTCTCTCTCCCCTTGCTCGGCTCTGTCTCTCTCTCCCCCACGTTCGGCTCTACCGGCGCTGGGTACCCCGTTGGTGGAGAACAGTTCAGCCGCTGGACTGGCTCTCGCGCAGCCTCCTTTGGTCGGCTCTGCCTCTCCCACACGCCCGGCTCCCGTTCGCCTCCCAGCCCTCACGCAGTCCGGTGCTTCCCTCCCCGGCTGCGGCTGAGTTTCTCTCTTCCCGCGCCTGCTCCCGGTCTCAGCGCTTCGTGGCTTCGGTCGCTGCCCGGCTTTTCCCGCCGATCGCGGTCCGGCTATCTCACGACGCCGTTGGACCCGCCTTCCTGACCAGCTCTGCTCCCCCTCGACCGTGGTCGAGTGCACAGCCCTTATCCTCCGGATATTCTTTACACCTTCCCCTACTCACAGTCTCCGCGGCCGCCTTGTTTCCTGCTGATCGGCTCACTCCGCACCGTGGTAGAAGGGTAGTCAGTGCCTGTTGCTGATGGAAGCTTTTGTTGCTAAGTCTTCCTCCTTTCTATTGCTGCAGCCTCGTGTTTTCTTCCAGCAGAACGACGAGGGCGGTTGCCTCTCTTCGACGCTCTTTAGTTGCTTTGGTAGTCTTGCCGCAAGGTACGATCGGACTCGTCGCCACTGTAAAGTCTGTGGGTTGTACTGTTAATAACGACACAGACTTCAGGAATAACAAACAAACAGGTCTTTACTATTCGAAGGTCAGGGCTAATCTGCCCCAGCAATCCTGCCACAACACTTATATACCGGTGTGGTCACCGTCGGTATTACAGTATACAGAAGCCAAACAAGTAGTGCCACACCTAAAGTAGTTCTCTTAAAGGTGAACGGTTACATACAATAGTTCTCTTAAAGGTAGACGGGTACATACACTACAGTCGCCATCTTGGATTGGTGATGCTTGCAATTGTGTTGTACTCAGGTTATTCCACATTTCCCAGAATTGATTTGGATTAATGGAGTTTTCAATTTCTTCGAGTATTTTGTGGGTATAATTTTGTGTTTTGTTCCTAATGGTGTGTTTATATCTTTTGAGGGTCTCATTGTATCTAGTACGTAGGTCTGGATTGTTTGGTTGGCGATGTTTTTGGTTTGATATTTTTCTCAGGTCTTTTCTGGCATTTTTGCATTCGTGGTCAAACCATTTCTCATTTTTATTGTGTCTTTTGTAACGTTTCCTCTTCTGTTTCACAAGGTCGGCTTTTACAGCTGCCTCATGGACGATCATATTTATATCATCTATGGCCATGTTTACACCATCTCTGGTGATCTCATATAGATTTTCTTTAAATTTTGATATTTTACTTGTGAGATCAGGTGAGTTTAGTGCTGTGATGAATTTGTCTCCACTGTCTGGGGCCCATCTGTATGTCTGGTTTATTTTATGGAGCTTACTGGGTTCCTTTTTTGTGTCTGTAGTTTGGGCAGAAAGTTTAAGGTACATATTTATTTGGTTATGGTCTGAGAGGGGGGATTGCTGCCTGACAGTGAATGCGTTGATATCGCAGGGGTCCAGGTCAGTAATTGTATAATCCACCACACTAGACCCAAGAGTTGAGGAATATGTGAGTCTCCCTAAGGAGTCCCCTCTGAACCTACCATTAACTATGTACAGGCCTAAGGCTCGGCAGAGTTGCACTACCTCCCTACCGCTTTTATTTATTTCACAATCAAGGTTGTTCCGATTTGCGATGGCTGGTGTGACATATAAAGGGGTCTGGCCAAACACATGGTTGTTGCCCTGTGGGTCTATGAAGTCAGGTTCACATCCGGTCCTTGCATTTAGGTCCCCACATAGTAGCACCTTTCCTTGGGCCTGGAAATGGCTGATTTCCATGTGGAGAGTGTCAAATATCTCCTCTTCAAAATATGGCGATTCTATTGGAGGTATGTAGATCGCACATAAGTAAACATCTTTTTTTGCTATTCCTATATTTTTATCTAATTTTAGCCATACGTGTGATTTTTCCCTGTTTTATCGGTGAGATGTGTTTGTCCAGTTCTCCTTTATACCACACCAAGATTCCCCCGGAGGTTCTGCCCTTGCGTGTCTTAGTGTTCTTTACTGAGGGCACAATGATTTCATGGTACATTGGAGGACAGTGGGTGGGCACGTCCTTTTGGCACCATGTTTCTGTTAACACAATTATATCAATGTCTTTTATAGCTTTTAGGAATTCAGGGTCTGTACTCTTCATCCCAAAAGTTGAGGAGCGGAGACCCTGGATATTCCAGCAGCTTATGTGGAAAGAACGCATTTATATAATTCAAAAAATGAAATAAAATGGACCTATTTTGTGGGATGAGTGTGAAAACACTAGTTTCTATAATGCTAAATGACGATTTAGTATAAATTTCATGAGGCATGCACATACTGATATCTAATAATAGTAATAGTAATGATAAAATAACAATAATGATAATGATAAAGTAACAATATTAATAATTTAGTGCATTCCTCTCCGGCTTTCTATCAGGGTGTTCATCATCGTCATGATCTTTCTCAGTTCTTGGTCTACAGTCTGTGGTCTGGAGGGGGGTCTGGGGTCAGCTACAAAAGCACGGTTCTGTTGTTGGTTTTGTATAGGGGGGTGGGGGACAGTGGTGGTCCTGTTTGGGTTAGGGCTCCCAATGGTAGAGGGGGTGGGAGGGCTGCGTCTTTTGGCAATGTATATGAGGTTTTTTGCGAAGATCCACATCCGCTGTTTGAGTAGATGTATTTCGTCATAGAGGTCCCTTGTGTTGATGTTTGGGTGATGGGCCAGGTAGACGTTGGGGAGGGCAGTACATCTCGTGTCGATCTCCCTGTTGGTGCTGTGGATTACATAGGCTGGAGTGTCCTTTCTGGGCAGTAGTGTGGAGATCACGATCTGCGCCTCGGGGAATTCCCTGCTGGCCTTTTCCGCCATCCTGCTCACCGCCCTAGCAGTGTCTTCCCTTAGGGTGC
The DNA here is from genome assembly GCF_052327205.1 of Somniosus microcephalus. NCBI lineage: Eukaryota > Metazoa > Chordata > Chondrichthyes > Squaliformes > Somniosidae > Somniosus > Somniosus microcephalus. The sequence continues at coordinate 9,051,665 of NC_140987.1, read as the reverse complement.
GTAGGTCGTTTGTGCCTGTGTGGATCACAAGCCATTTGGGGCTTCCAAGGGATTCTTTGTTCAGGATCTTCATTGCATGGCCTGTGTTGCTGCACCATTTTTTCAGGACTTGATGACCTGGGAACATCCTCTGGGGGTCCAAAAACTTTCCGTTGGAGTCGGTCAGCAGGACCGCCTGAGGGGCTGGCTTTTCAGACTGGGTAGCAGTAGTCTGGGCAGGACTCAACTGAGGGCTGGTTGTTGGCTGGGTTTCTGGGATAGGCTGTGTGGTAGGAGCAGGGTTTGGGGCCTCCGGTGTGTTGTCGCAAGGTGTGGGTGTGGGTGTGAGTGTGACATCCTCGTGTGGGGAGGCATCCGACGGGTTTTGTGTCCCTGTGTGTGTTGTTTTTGTGTCCTCAGGTTTTTGGACCTTAAGAGGTTTGTGTTGCCTGCTGAGTTCAATTTTCTGCTTTTCTACGGCCTCCATCGTTTTGTTTAGCTGAGTACGGAGTTCTTTGATCTCATTTCTTTGCTCCTCTACGATCTTTCTCAACTCGTGGATGGTGGACTCGTTTTCCGTTTTCAGCTGTTTGAGTTCCTCCTTCAAATTCTTGGCCTATGTTTCTCTGTATTTGTTGAAATCGAGTTCTAGTTTGGACAGATTCTCCTTCAGCAGTTTGTTTGTGTTGAGAGGTGTGGGGGGGGTGGAGATGGTCAGGGAGGTGTTTGCCTCTGCTGGTCTCTCTTCTTCTTCCTCCGTTTGGCTCTCATCATTCTCTGTTCGACTCTCTTTTGCCTCCTGTCCATTGGTCCTCTTTGTGTCTGCCTTAGTTTTCAGCTGGGGGAATTCCTTTTCAAAGGAGTCCAGATTTTCTCCATTCCCCTGTATCATGATCTTTCCTTTTTTGTTGTAGTAGCTTATGGTTAGCAGGGGGTCATCTTTATCTAGATTTCCATCTTTACATATTTTCAGTCTGCCTCCTTGGCCAATACCTTCACTGGAGACGTGTGCGTAGTGTTTTTGTAAAGTCTCCTTCCATGAGGGAACGGAGTCGGTGTAGAATATGAGGTTGTTCTTCATCTTATTCCCTTTGTGTGTGGTATAGTCAACGTAGAGGACCTCTGGGTTATTTTTTAGTGTTGTGTCCTTGTATTTATCCTTTGCCTTATTTTTTGTGCATTGCTCAGGATATTTCATTTCCCTGCTCATTTCAGTCGTTTGTTTTTGTCTTAGATAGATAACTTTTTTTCTCTTTTTTGTGTCGTGTTCCACCTTATCCCACTTTTAGGTCCAAAATTGAGAGTTTTTCAGGGGTTCATCTTTGATATAGCTGCTCTTAAAAGTTTCTTTCTCTCTCTCACAGGCTCCTGGTTCGGGTTGTTTACCGTTTCTCTCGGGTTTCTATTCCTTTTTTCTCGCGGGTTTGTTGTTGTTTTTCTAGGGTTTTTTTTCGAACTACACTTGATTAAAATTAGATTTAGGTAGATTTAGGTAAAACTTTTTTCCTCCGGACCCGGTGTTTTCCTCTTCCGACTCTCTCACTCGCTCTCCGGGCCTCGGACTCGCACTCTCTCCGTGCCCCAGACTCGCCCACTCTCCGTGCCCCAGACTCGTTCGCTCTCCGCGCCCCGGGCGGATCTCCTCGCGTCGTCGCGTCGGTCTCAGGCCCCCGGGTTTTCCTGACTCACCAGGCTGTTTCTGCCCTGGTCCCAGCCCCTCGGCTCAGCTGTGCAGTCCCGGCCCGGCCCGGTGTTTGTCCGAGTTTCTCCGACCCCGGAGTTTCTCGGGTTTCAGGCCCCGGGCTTGCTCGCTCTCCGGGCCCGACAGTCCCGACCCGATCCGGCACCCCTACCTCTCCACTCTTTCTCTGTCTCTCTCTTTCTCTGTCTCTCTGTCTCTGTCTCTCTTTCTCTGTCTCTCTTTTTCTCTGTCTCTCTTTTTCTCTGTCTCTCTTTTTCTCTCTCTCTTTCTCTGTCTCCCTTTCTCTGTCTCTCTTTTATCTGGGCTGGATTTTCATTCAAGGGTGGGTTGGTATTGTGAAATCTGCATTTCGTGTTATCCACACAAATCTAATTCGATGTGGGAGATTGATGCTATTTTAACTAAATTGCCCAATTGAGTTCCAGCGTGTGGGAACCCATGGCAAATGAGTTTCTCCAGTCTGAACGTCGCCTCCGATGACGTCATCATTGTTGCTGCATTTAAGGTCTGCAACAAACCTTGCTTCTTCTGCAGGCTGCCAACCTTTTGGCATTTGCTGATACACTGAGGTGGAAGCAGAATGGCCAGAGAAAGACCGAGGTCTGCACCCCGATTTGACGACGTTGCCCTGCAGGCTTTAGTGGAGGGAGCAAGAGCTCATAAAAAGGTGCTCTTCCCTTCATCAGGGAGGAAGATGGCTCCCCAGCAGACAAAGGCTGCGTGGCTGCAAATGGCAGAGGAGGTCAACTCAGAACCTGGATACAGTGCGGGAAGAGATTTCATGACCTTCAGCACACTGGAAAAGTGAGTATGAATTTCCCATCACCCTCAATCTGATCCCCATTGCCTTTCCTCACCAGCACTCAGTTTTAGCAATCTCTTCCTCCACATCCCACTTGACACTGACATCCATGCACCCTGACCCATTCCCTCTCTCTCTATGGTCACATTCACATATCTATTCGACTATGCAGCCCTCACACTCCCTATCACTCTGATGCTGTGAAAACAACTGACAACACACAGGGAGGGCCCTTGGTCTTGCCACCTCACTCCATCTTTGTCTCCTTTTAAGCATCTATGCTATGGATTCCCTACACTCACTCCTTCATTCTCACTCAACCTCCACTTGTCTCCCTCATTGCAGGAAAAGAGAGCTCACAACAAAAGAGAATGAGCGAGGACAGGAGGAGGGCCACCCTCAGTAGCCCACCTCACCCCCTGGGAGGAGGCGGTCCTGGAGATTGTGGGAGTTGAGGACAACGCGCAAGTGGGGGACAGACAGAGGGGTGCATCACAGCAAGCTGGTGACAGAATAGTTTTCCATCTCTCTCATTGACTTTGCATGAGTCGCTGATAATGTTTCTGAAGCTCTAACAGATGGACTAATGATCATCTGCAATATGCAATGTGCATGTAACCTTGGCCTCATATCCTTTCCACGGAGGTTGCCATCCTTTCCGTGGTGATGCGTTCATGCGCCAATGACTCCAAAGGCTCTGCTCATGTTTGCTGTGGACTCCTCCATTCGCTCCATACTCGTAGCGACCCTGGAGACAAAACCTGCCAGAGACTCCTGCATCTGTTCCTGGAGTGCCATCACCGCTGATGCTGTGGATGGACCCAGAGGCAGAGGGTCAACATGCAGCTGAGCCGAGCTGGCAGAGTCCTGCGCCCTCCGACTAGGACTCTCCACTGCTGTCCCTGTCTCCACAATCTGCTGATGCTCACTTGTGAGCTGTGATACACCAGGTGACAACACTACTCTATGTCCCGAAGGTCCCACCGAGGTGTGAGTGTCTGCGCTGGTGCTGGGTGCGCTGAATTCTGCTGATGGCTACAGTAGATGAGAGGATGGCTACGGCCATGGAGGAGCTAAGTCACCAGAGTGTTGAAAACATGGTGAGCGTTCAGAATACATTGACATCTCTGGAGGAACGATGGTCAGCTATTGAACAGAGAAACCAGACCTTCATGGCAGGCCCTCTGAGTAGGACTGCCAGTGCAGATATCGGTCCCCATGGCCCCCCTGATGTGCAGCAAGGTGCTCTCAATCCACTTGCAAGCGCTGAGGGGGACCTGACCCATGAGAGGGAAGTTGGTGGCAGACATCAAGGAAGTGGGGGCTCCTCTCCAAGCGCTCACACTTCCATGCCACTGCAGAGCCCTCGGTCAGAGCCCCACCGGAGTACACACCCAACTAAAATCGGCGTCTCAACCCCTGCACAGCCGCAGGAGCAGCAGACTGTTGACGAGCCCTCACAGGTTCGTCACCCCAGAGGACGCCCGCCAAAGGTGTCAAGACAGGAGCAGCAAGAAACTGAGCAAGGGGCCTTCACATCTGCTGAAGCCACAGGGGAAGCACCACATAGGAGCACGCGTAAGAGAAAGATACTGCACAAATAGTCACATAAAATTGCTGATGGCAAATGTTGCAATTGTATCGTCTGTCATTTCGCTAGTGGTACATCCACATTGAGGGCTTAGGCATACTTGCAACTGTCAGTATGATGGTCAGAGTGCTAGGAATCAGCTGGTTCTTGGCCATTGTTGCTGCTCAGGTAAGAAGCCGTGAGGCAAAAGTGCTTGAGTGGCTAGGCTAAGCAAATCTGGCCAAGATGAGTGTGTTTATTGCATCCCGGGCAGCAATGTTCTCGCGTACTGCTGCCGCTGGTTGATGGGCCTCTGCACGATGTTCGTTTTCACTCTCCTCCTCCTCCTCCTCCTCCTCCACCTCCTCCTCCTCCACGGCTCAATGTAAATCCTCTGTTTCTCTGTCTCTGTTTCTCTGTCTCTGTTTCTCTGTCTCTGTTTCTCTCTCTGTGTTTCTCTCTCTCTGTGTTTCTCTCTGTCTCTCTGTCTGTCTCTCTGTCTGTCTCTCTGTCTGTCTCTCTGTCTGTCTGTCTGTCTCTCTGTCTGTCTCTCTGTCTGTCTCTCTGTCTGTTTCTCTCTCTCTCTTTCTCTCGCTCTCTTTCTCTCTGTCTCTCTTTCGCTGTCTCTCTTTCGCTGTCTCTCTTTCGCTGTCTCTCTTTCGCTGTCTAAAAATAGTAGATGCATTGCTGGTCATCTTCCAAAATTCTATAGACTCTGGAACAGTTCCCATGGATTGGAGGGTAGCTAATGTAATCCCACTATTTAAAAAAGGTGGTAGAGAGAAAACAGGGAATTAAGAAAAAAGAGAAAAAAGCCTGACATCGGTAGTGGGGAAAATGCTGGAGTCCATTATAAAAGATGTAATAGCAGAGCACTTGGAAAACAGTGACAGGATCGGACAAAGTCAACATGGATTTACAAAAGGTAAATCATGCTCGACTAATCTACTGGAATTTTTTGAGGATGTAACTGGTAGAATAGATAAGGGAGAACCAGTGGATGTGGTGTATTTGGACTTTCAGAAGGCTTTTGATAAGGTCCTGCATGAGAGATTAGCGTGCAAATTTAAAGCACACGGGATTGGGTGTAAGATACTGTCTTGGATGGAGAGCTGGTTGGCTGACAGGAAGCAAAAAGTTGGAATAAACGGGTCTTTTTCCGAGTGGCAGGCAGTGACTTGTGGGGTACCGCAGGAATCGGTGCTAGGACCCCAGCTATTCACATTATATATAAATGATCTAGACGAGGGAACTAGATGTAATATCTCCAAGTTTGCAGATGACACAAAGCTGTGTGGGTGTGTGTGCTGTGAGGAGGATGCAGAGAAACTCCAGTATGATTTGGACAGGTTGGGTGATTGGGCAGATGCATGGCAAATGGAGTATAATGTGGATAAATGTGAGGTTATCCACTTCGGTGGCAAAAACAGGAAGATAGATTATTATCTGAACGGCAATAGATTGGGAAAAGGGGAAGTGCAACGAGACCTGGCTGTCCTTGTGCACCAGTCGCTGAAGGTAAGCATGCAGGTGCAGCAGGCGGTTAAGATGGCAAATGGTTTGTTGGCCTTCATGGCGAGAGGATTCGAGTACAGGAGCAAGGATGTCTTGCTGCAGTTGTACAAGGCCTTGGTGAGACCACACCTTGAGTGTTGTGTGCAGTTTTGGTTGCCTTATCTGAGGAAGGATGTTCTTGCCATGGAGGGAGTGCAGCGAAGATTCACCAGACTGATACCTGGGATGGCAGGAATGACGTATGAGGAGAGATTGGGTCGATTGGGCTTATATTCGCTAGAGTTTAGAAGAATGAGAGGGGATCTCATTGAAACTTATAAAATTCTAACAGGACTAAACAGACTAGATGCAGGAAGGATGTTCCCGATGGCCGGGGAGTCCAGAACCAGGGGTCACAGTCTAAAGATAAGGGGTAAGCCATTTAGGACTCTCTTTGGCCTGCTTGTATCTTTATACAATTTCCCCCTGCACTCTTTTTCTGATTGATTATAATCTCTATTTCCTTTGCCATCCAGGGACCTCCAGCTTTGGATGCCCCATCTTTGCTCCTTATGGGAATATGCTTGGTTTGTACGCAAACTGTCTTCACCTTGAAGGCGTGACATTGCTCATTTACTGTTTTTCTAGCCAATCTGTGTTTCCAGATCCCTTCTCAAATCACTGAAATTGTCTCTCTTCCAGTTGGGTATTTTCACCTTTGATTTTTCTTCGTCCCTTTTCCGAAACTACTTTAAAACTAATTATATTATGATCACTATTACCCAGATGTTCTCTCATTGCAACACATTCCACTTGCCCTACTTCATTCCCCAAAACTAGATGCAGCACTGCTTCCTTTCTCATTGTGCTAGAAACATATTTTAGGAATTCCTCACCCCCCTCGCTCTTTACTCTGTTTTTTGCCCCAGTCTATATTCGGGTCATTACTATTATTGTTACATTTCTCTGAAATTTGCCTACAGATTTGCTCCTCTATTTCCTTCTCACTATTTGGGGGTCTATCGTAAACACCCAGCAATGTAACAGCTCCTTTTCTGTTCCTTAGCTCTAACCAAATAGATTCAGTCTTTGAACCATCTAGTATATCGTCCCTCTGTAGAACTGTAATATTATCCTTGATCAATACTGCCACCCCCTCTCCTGTCCTTTTTCCTTCTCTATCCCTCCTGAATACATTGTAGCCTGGAATGTTGAGTTCCCAGTCCTGCCCATGTTTAAGCAAGGTCTCCGTTATAGCCACTATATCATAACACCATGGCCTAGAAATTGGGTTGGGGCGCCAAAGTGGCGCAAAAGTCGCCTGAGCGCAGGATTTAGCGCAGCGATCGGAGTGATACCGATCGCCAGAAATTCAGTTTCAGTGCCCCTCGAGGGACACGGGGCGAGGCTCGAGGCGCTCCGCGTCCCTCTTAGGGCACTGAAACTGATTATCGCAGCACAACGTGCCGCAGCGCCACATGCTGCGGCACGGCACGCTGCAGTACTGCAGGCCTTCCTCCCACTGTTAAGGGGGAGGGGCCTGCAACAGCTCGATCCCCGATCGCGAGTGCCGGCAAATGAGCCCGGCACCAAGGAGAAGTGCCGGGCTCTCGGGAAACAGCCGGCAATGCCGCGGGGGGGGGGGGGGTGGGGGTTAGGAGGCCGGGGACGGAGGTGCTGGCAGGCGGCCACCAAAAAAGCGGCCGCCCTGCACCTCCACCTTAACTTGCGCTGCTGCCAGCACAGTAAGGCCCCGTGAACCGGCCGCGGGTAGTGAGCGGGGCAACTGCAGCGTTCGCTACCAAATATCGCGAACGGGGCGCGGATGGGGTGCTGCGCACACCGATGACGTCATCGGTGGCAGCACAGCACAAATGCCTAACGCCACCATTAGTGCCCCTACTGAATATCGCCGGAGACACAGCCAGTGGCGCTACAGCCACTGACTGCCTCTTTAGGCGCTAACGGGTGGCGCTACTCACCCAACTTCTCCCCCCATGTGGCAATGTCCCCTGTGGTGAAGAATTCGAATCCCTTGGGAAAAGGATTAAACATTAGGAAGTTAGGAGTGCAGCAGGGAGTCAGGGGTACGCCGTCACCCAGAGGGTAATCGAGTTGAAACAAGTGGGGGCATCTAAGTGGCATTGAAATATTTCCTGTGCTATTTTCCTGAGTTTACCCCTGGAAGCACAAGATGGCCAGGGTATTTGGAGACCAGTCATTGCAGCCTAGAGCAGGGTAACATCAGAGGGGCTGACAAGTGGCTGGTAACATTTACACCACACAAATGCCTGGTAATGACCATCTCAGCTGTGGCTCAGTTGGTGTTACACTCGCCTCTGAGTCAGAAGGTTGTGGGTTCAAGTCCCACTTCAAGAATTGAGCTGAGGGAGTGCTGCACTGTTGGAGGTGCTGACTTTTGGATGAGACGTCTGCTCTCTCAGGTGGGTGTAAAAGATCCCATGGCACTATTTTGAAGAAGAGCAGGGCAGTTACCCCCAGTGTCCTGGCCAATATTAATCCCTCAATCAACATCACTTAAAAACAAATTATCTGGTCATTATCACGTTGCTGTTTGTGGGAGCTTGCTGTGCGCGATTTGGCTGCTGCGTTTCCCACATTACAACAGTGACTACACTCCAAAGAAACTTCATTGGCTGCGAAGCACTTTGGGACATCCTGAGGCCATGAAAGGCGCTATAGAAATGCAAGTCTTTCTTTTTTTTAATCTTAACAAGAGAAAGCCCATCTACTTCCCCTTAACCTTCAAGGGAGGAACCATCTCCGAGCCCCCCCACCATCAACAGCAGGTGAGGGCTGTTCTGACATTGACCAACAGGGCTGTGGTGCGGGAGGAAAAGAGTTCCGCAGTTACCTTCTGGACAGGGCGGTGTTAGGATCGTGTAAGCATGCAATCGCACGTGGCCCTGAGCGGATCCAGTGAGAAGTATTTAGTATCATTGTTTAGGGAAACGCAGCCGCCACAAGCCGAGCCTTTGCACGGGGTTGACGCGAGGCAAATGTCGCCCCCAGCCTCTGGACCTCCTCCTATTGCCGCCGGGCTCCTTCAGACTCTCCGACCTGACAGGGTCTCCTGCCTCAGTGGCCATTGCCAACTCCTTGGGGTGCTCCTGCAGCTGGGCCATAACAACAAGAGATGTAGGCAGGAGGCCGAGGATACCCCCCTTCTGCCTCTTTTACAAAACAACTTGTATTTACACCGAGCCTTTAACGGAGTAAAACATCCCGAGGCGTTTCACAGGAATGTAATCAGTCAAAATTTGACACCGAGCCACATAAGGAGATATCGGGACAGGTGACCAAAAGCTTGGTCAAAGAGGTCGGTTTTAAGGAGCGTCTTAAAAGAAGAGGGAGAGGTAGAGAGGCGGAGAGGTTTAGGGAGGGAATTCCAGAGCTTAGGGCCTCAGCAGCTGAAGGCACGGCCACCAATGGTTGAGCGATTAGAATCAGGGATGCTCAAGAGGCCAGAATTAGAGGAGCGCAGAGATCTCGGGGGGCTATGGGGCTGGAGGAGTTTACAGAGATAGGGAGGGGCGAGGCCAAGGAGGGATTTGAAAACAAGAAGACAAGCAGTGCCCCTCCGACAGTGCGGCGCTCCCTCACTACTGCCCCTCCAACAGTGCTGCACTCCCTCACTACTGCCCCTCCAACAGTGCGGCACTCCCTCAGCACTGCCCCTCCGACAGTGCTGCACTCCCTCACTACTGCCCCTCCAACAGTGCTGCACTCCCTCACTACTGCCCCTCCAACAGTGCGGCACTCCCTCAGCACTGCCCCTCCGACAGTGCTGCACTCCCTCAGCACTGCCCCTCTGACAGTGCAGCGCTCCCTCACTACTGCCCCTCCAACAGTGCAGCACTCCCTCAGCACTGCCCCTCTGACAGTGCCGCACTCCCTCACTACTGCCCCTCCAACAGTGCAGCACTCCCTCAGCACTGCCCCTCCAACAGTGCCGCACTCCCTCACTACTGCCCCTCCAACAGTGCAGCACTCCCTCAGCATTGCCCCTCTGACAGTGCCGCACTCCCTCACTACTGCCCCTCCAACAGTGCAGCACTCCCTCAGCACTGCCCCTCCAACAGTGCAGCACTCCCTCAGTACTGTCCCTCCGACAGTGCCGCGCTCCTTCTGATGGGAGGTTCAGACAATAGTATTTGCTCAGATCTCTGGAGTGGAGTTTGAAACCTCGACCTTCTGACTCAGAGTTGAGAGTGCTACCACTGATCCAAGGATGACACTCCCCATTTTCCCTGGTCTCTCCTCACAACTAAAGCCTCTCATCCCTGGGATCACTTTAGTAAATCCCTTCCACTCAAAACTGCAGACAATGGTCCAACATTTGCGACTGGAGGCGGTCGCCTCCGACCTGCAAAATGTCTACAAAAGTACCTGGTGACCCGGGAGGCAGGGAGACTCGCGCTCCTGGGCCTCTGCGGGTCCGCGCGGGCATAGATCCCCGTATCCCAGGGACGTGGGCGGTTCGTGGGCGCTCCTGGGATCACGTGGGTATCCCCATTCATACTTTGGACAGTTCTGTATGTACAGAACTATCATAAGTATGAATGAGGATCACTTAAAAAATACACCAACACATGAAATATTTTTTTTAAAAACATTCCATCTTAAAAATGAATAAAAATGCCATTTAATTAAATATTTTAAACAAAAATTTGATTTTTTGGGAAAAAAAGAGTGATCAAATTTTATTTTTCTCTTTTTTAAAACTCTTATGCTGGTATAAGCAGGCATTATGCCAGCTTTTAGCAGGTGTAAGAATTTGACAGGCAGTCAGCGGGCAAAGGTTGGGCAAATAGCGCCAATCTCCACCCGCAGAGAACCGTCTCCTGCGGATGGGTTGGAAAAAGATTCTTGACAGATCGCAAGTTCCGGGTTTCAGCGCATGCTTGTACTCACCCCGTACACACCTCGTACGCACCCCATACACGCCCCGTACACACCGCGTACACACCGCGCACACACCCCGTACCTACCCCGTACGCGCCCCCGTACGCGCCCCGTACGCGCCCCGCACGCGCCCCGCACACGCCCCGCACACGCCCCGCACACAGCCCGCACACACCCCGCACACAGCCCGCACACGCCCCGCACACGCCCCGCACACGCCCCGCACACAGCCCGCACACAGCCCGCACACAGCCCGCACTCACCCGCACACAGCCCGCACACAGCCCGCACACAGCCCGCACACACCCCGTACACACCCCGCACACACCCGCGGGGTTCGCAAAATACGGCCCAATATTCCAACTGCCACCTCACCATGATTTATACTGATTTTCATTAAATCTTTGCTTTTGTACACCGTGCCTCTATTTATAAAACGCAGGATAACCATGTGCCTTTGGACAACTTTATCGGCTTTTCTTCCCATTTTTAACAATTTGCATATCAAAACCTCCAAGTTTCTCTACTCCTCTACTCCTTTAATTGTTTTAATTTTTATTTCTGATTCTTCCTTCCAAAATATATTGGCCCAGAAATTCGGGTCGGGGGCTTCCCGCGGGTGCAAGCCCCCGACCTGCACTCACCTAGCGCGCCGGCCGTTGTGCTGTGGGCCCGCGCGGGATTCCGATCCTGGGCCTCCTCCAACTGCCGGCGCGCAGTGCTTGCGTATCCCAGGGGCGCAGTTAGTTCGAAGCATCCCCTGGGATCACGTGGGCCATGGGGAGCCAATCGGAGCAGGGAATGCTCCATTCATAAAATTGACAGGAAGTGCTGTCAAACTTAGAAATACTACGGCCCCAAAACATCACTAAATCTTCAAAGAAATTTTTTTTTAAAATCACATTTTTTAAATAAACTATAAATTACATGAAATAACTATTTTAAACAATAATTTAAATTTTTGAAAAAATAATTTTATTTTCTAACGGGGCTAAAAATCAACTTACCTTTCTTTAAAGTATTTAAAAATAATAAACCTGTGGAAAAAATGTTTTAATTTTAATTAATTCACCACATACCTTGTAAAAAGCAGGCCTTGCGCCTGCTTTTTATATGTGTAAATTCTGGAGACTTACCCTCCCAGGAAAACCTGTAAAAAAAAAACGAAGTTCGATGCGCACGCGCAGCCTCTCCTGCGCACGTGTTCGACCTCTGAACCCCTGCTTTCAGGGGAACGGAAGTTCCGGTTTCCCGCGCACGCGCAGTGCATACAGGAAACCGGCACTTCCATCGGGCCTACGGGTGAGTACCCCGTGCGGACTCACCCGTGGAGACCCGAATTTCTGGGCCATCAAGTAACATTTCTCCAGATTAAATTTCAACTGATATCTAGGAGCCGATTCCAATAACCTGCCTACGTTCTTCTAAAGCCTCTTCACAGTTAACCATGTTCCCCATTTTTGTGTTATCTGCAGATTTTGATCACATGCCCCCTATAACTGAGCCTAGATCAGTTCTTCACACTTAGAGCAATGGTCCTAATACTGTTATCCTTGTAGAAAGCCATCCCCTACTCAGAGATGGGACAGATTTATAAACACCGTGAGCCTCTATTTCCTCTTTGCTGCAATGGCTGATATTCGGTGAGGTAGGACACCACATCGCTCAGTCAGTGATTTGGAAACTCGGGTTGTTCAAAATTATGAATAGTTTTGATCGAGTAAATAAGGAGAAACTGGTTCCAGTGGCAGCAGGATTGGTAACCAGAGGAGTCAGATCTAAGATCATTGGCAAAGGCGAGATGAGAAGTGTTTTTCCGCAGCGAGTTGTTGTGATCTGGAACGCGCTGCCTGAAAGGGCGGTGGAAGCAGATTCAATAGTAACTTTCAAAAGGGAATTGGGATAAATACTTAAAGGGGAAACATTTGCAGGGCTATGGGGAAAGAGCAGGGGGAGTGGGACTAATTGGAGAGCTCTTTCAAAGAGCCGGCACAGGCACGATGGGCCGAATGGCCTCCTTCTGAGCTGTATCATTCGATAATCACTCTTCTTTCTCTCTGTTCCCCCTTTCCTTCCCTTCTCAGCCACTGTATCATCTCCTTCCCTCTGTCTGTTTTTCTTTCTCTATTTCTCTCTGTCTGTTCTAACTCTTTCCTCCCCTCCTTAACCTCTATTCTTTCTCTTCCTCCTCTCTCCATCTCTCCTATCCTCTCTCATTCTCTACCTTGTTGTTCTGTTTCTTTCTTCAGCTCTGTCTCCAACGCTCACTCCTTCCTGTCTCCTTTCACTGTGTTCCACTCTTTCTATGTGTTTGTCTCCCTTTCTCTCTCTTCTTTTTCATCTCATATGAATAGGAGACCATTCAGCCCCTCGAGCTTGTTTCACCATTCAATCAGATCATGGCTGATCTCTATCTCAACTCCATTTACCCGCCTTGGTTCCGTAACCCTTAATACCCTTGTCTAACAAAGCTTTATCGATCTCAGTTTTGACATTTTCAATTGACCCCCAGCTTCAACAGCTTTTTGGGGGGAGGGAGTTCCAGATTCCCACCACCCTTTGTGTGAAGAAGTGCTTCCTGACTTTGCCCCGGAACGGCCCGGCTCTAATTTTAAGGTTCTGCCCCCTTGTTCTGGACTCCCCCCACCAGAGGAAATAGTTTCTCTCTATCAGCTCCTCGATTAGATCACCCCTTAATCTTCTATACTCGAGGAAATACAAGCCTAGTCAATGTAGCTAAAACAGTAAATGCTGGAAACACTCAGCGGGTCAGGCAGCATCTGTGGAGAGAAACAGAGTTAACGTTTCAGGTCAATGACCTTTTGTCAGATTTCCAGCATTTTCTGTTTTAATTTCAGGTTTCCAGCATCCGCAGTATTTTGCTTTGGTATTAGTGTTTAATTCACTGCCCTAGTCTATGTAACCTGTCTTGATAATTTAATCCTTTAAGCCCGGGTATCACACTGGTGAATCTGCGCTGCTCCCCTCCGAGGCCAATCTATCCTTCCTGAGGGGCGGGGCCCAGCACTGAACGCAGTGTCCAGATGGGGTCTGACCAAGGCTCGGTATAACTGGACCATCGCTTCCTCCCTTTGTAATCCAGCCCCCTCGAGGTAAAGGCCAACATCCCATTCGCCTCTTTAATTATTTTTTGTACCTGTGCACTAGTTTATAGTGATGTCTGTACTCGGACCGTTAAATCGCTCTTCCTCCACAGTTCCCAGCTTCTCGTCATTTAGAAAATACTCTGATCGATCTTCCTTGGGTCCAATGTGGGTGACCTCACACTTCCCCACATTGAACTGCAGCTGCCACAGTTTTGCCCAACTCACTGAATCGATCAATGTCCCTTTGCAACTTTCAGCTCCCATATACACTGCTTACTGAGCCACCTAGCTTATTGTCATCCGCAAACGTGGATACACGGCGCCGTATTCCTTCACCGCCTTCCAGTAAAAGCTGCCACTTCTGCACTTTTCCTGTTTCAGCTCACAAGTGATTATTCCAACTCTTACCTGCCCTAAAATTGGAGGGATGTCACAACGATCTCTGCATCTCTTTAATAAAACGTCCATCGGTTGGCAGTGAAGAGCGTCAGTGCCTGCTCTCCAATCAGTGCTGGGCCCCCATCTCATCATCGGTCTCGCCGACATTCAGCGAGCACTCCGACCCCTCCATGGTCAGCTCACCCATCACAATCACACGTAAGTTGCCTTGCAGCTCTCCCTGTCCAGGGTCCTTTCAAATGCTGAGCGTCAGGGAGAGGCTGTTCCATTAAATTCAGTCTCTTTGACAGGCAGCATCAAGAGGCTGGCATCTTCGCTGGGACGAGTCACTAGGGAGCTTTCCAGCACACACGTTACGGACGGCCCCGTGTTGGGGTTGGGTTTTATATATAAATATTTACATTGGTTGATCTCCCGAGCACCACAAACAGGCTCTGATGACCTGGTGAAACCTTCTGCTGAGGCCGCGATTGAGGACAGGAAAATAAAATGGTTCAGGACGAAAAGAGCTCATTCTGTCCCCGTTTCAAAGTCTTGGGTTCTGTACTTATATTTTTATATTTCCATTGCAATTGCCTGTGTCCACATTTACAATGGAGAAATACCATGTAAACACCTTTGGGAGGAAAATTCAGTTGGTTAGCACCTCCCATTAACACCTGGCGGACGTGCTAATGGGGCGTTGATGCAGTAGCGCCTGGGCAAGGCAAATCCGACCCCCCCCCATTGCGCCACCGCTACCAGTTACCGCTGGGGACCTCACCGCCAGGCAGATCGTGATGTCAGTGAGTGTGCAACGCTCATTGGGCACCCAATCTGCCAAATTCATTTTCTCACCCTGCCTTAGCGCCTTGCCCCAACAGGGAAAGGAGGCGTCAAGCAGATGGATGCCGGCTCCAGGGGCGGTATTAATAGGCATCCTCAGTAATGAGTCGCAGCTGTCAGCTTAGTGCTGTTTCTCTGCTTCTTTGTCAGTTTGACATTGCGCAACAGTTTAATTCAGTCATTTAAAGGTTGTTTAGTATCAAGAGTGTTGTGGCTTTTTTTTAATTAGTTTATGGTATCAGGGCATCGCTGGCAAACCCAGCATTTATTGCCCATCCCTAGTTGCCCTTGAGAAGGTGGTGGTGAGCTGCCTTCTTGAACCGCTGCAGTCCGTGTGGTGAAGGTGCTCCCACAGTGCTGTTAGGGAGGGAGTTCCAGGATTTTGACCTAGCGACAATGAAGGATCAGCGATATACTTCTAAGTCAGGATGGTGTGTGACTTGGTGGGGAACTTGGAGGTGGTGGTGTTCCCATGCGCCTGCTGCCCTTGTCCTTCTAGGTGGAAGAGGTCACGGGTTTGGGAGGTGCTGCCGAAGAAGCCTTGGCGAGTTGCTGCAGTGCATCTTGTAGATGGTACACACTGCAGCCACGGTACGCCGGTGGTGGAGGGAGTGAATGTTTAAGGTGGTGGATGGGGTGCCAATCAAGCGGGCTGCTTTATCCTGGATGGTGTCGAGCTTCTTGAGTGTTGTTGGAGCTGCACTCATCGAGGCAAGTGGAGAGTATTCCATCACACTCCTTTCTTGTGCCTTGTAGATGGTGGAAAGGCTTTGGGGAGTCAGGAGATAAGACACTCGCCGCAGAATTCCCAGCCTCTGACCTGCTCTTGTTGCTACAGTTTTTATGTGGCTGGTCCAGTTAAGTTTCTGGTTAATGGTGACCCCCAGTATGTTGATGGTGGGGGATTCGGCGATGGTAATGCCATTGAATGTCAAGGGGTGGTGGTTAGACTCTCGCTTGTTGGAGATAGTCATTGCCTGGCACTTCTGTGGCGCGAATGTTACCTGCCACTTATCAGCCCAAGCCTGAATGTCGTCCAGGTCTTGTTGCATGCGGGCATGGACTGCTTCATTATCTGAGGAGTTGGGAATGGCACTGAACTCTGTGCAGTCATCAGCGAACATCCCCACTTCTGACCTTATGATGGAGTGAAGGTCATTGATGAAGCAGCTGAAGATGGTTGGGCCTAGGACACTGCCCTGAGGAACTCCTGCAGCGATGTCCTGGGGCTGTGATGATTGACCTTCAACCACCACAACCATCTTCCTTTGTGCTAGGTATGACTCCAGCCAGTGGAGCGTTTTCCCCCCGATTCCCATTGACTTCAGTTTTACTAGGTCTCCTTGATGCCAGACTCGGTCAAATGCTGCCTTGATGTCAAGGGCAGTCACTCTCACCTCACCTCTGGAATTCAGCTCCTTTGTCCATGTTTGGACCAAGGCTGTAATGTGGTCGGGAGCTGAGTGGTCTTGGCAGAACCCAAACTGGGCATCAGTGAGCAGGTTATTGGTGAGTAAGTGCCGCTTGATAGCACTGTCAATGGCACCTTCCATCACTTTGCTGATGATTGAGAGTAGACTGATGGGGCGGTAATTGGCCAGGTTGGATTTGTCCTGCTTTTTGTGGACAGGACATACCTGGGCAGTTTTCCACATTGTCGGATAGATACCAGTGTTGTAGCTGGCAGTTATGTCCTTCAGGACTCGGCCAGCTCGGTCAGTAGTGGTGCTACCGAACCACCCTTGGTGATGGACATTGAAGTCCCCCACCCAGAGTACATTTTGTGCCCTTACTACTCTCAGTGCTTCTTCCAAGTGGTGTTCAACATGGAGGAGTACTGATTCATCAGCTGAGGGAGGGCGGTAGGTGGTAATCAGCAGGAGGTTTCCTTGCCCATGCTTGACCTGAAGCCATGAGACTTCATGCGGTCCGGCGTCAATGTTGAGGACTCCCAGGGCCACTCCATCCCGACTCTATACCACTGTGCCGCCACCCCTGGTGGGTCTGTCCTGCCGGTGGGACAGGACATACCCAGGGATGGTGATGGAGGAGTCTGGGACATTGGCTGAAAGGTATGATTCTGTGAGTATGACTATGTCAGGCTGTTGCTTGACTAGTCTGTGAGACAGCTCTCCCAATTTTGGCACAAGTCCCCAGATGTTGGTGAGGAGGACTTTGCAGGGTTGACTGGGATGGGTGTGCAGTTGCTGTGTCCGTAGCCGGTGCCGAGGTCGATGCCGGGTGGTCCGTCCGGTTTTATTCTTATTATTGTGTTTTGTAGCGGTTGTGTACAACTGAGTGGTTTGCTGGGCTGTGGATCTGGAGTCACATGTAGGCCAGACCGGGGAAGGACGGCAGATTTCCTTCCCTAAAGGACATTAGGCTACTAACAATTAGTTACATTTATTCTCACAACATATCAAAGTGCTGCACTTCCTTACATTAATGGGGGCTGTACTGGCAGTCGACCTCACTCTCCGGGATCTACGGTGGAGGGAGCGGAGGGAGCGAGAAAGACTGGAACATGTGCCCAGAGGGAGGAGGAGGGCCATCAGGGCTCTCAACAGGAGGCCTTACCCTCCGAGGGTATTCCAAGAGCACTTCTCCTACCTCCAATTAAGCCAGGAGCAGTGTATTAGGAGGCTTTGCTTCAGCAAGGAGGTGGCCACAGAACTCTGCCACCTCCTGCAACCAGACCTCCAGCCTCAGATCAGGGCAACCACGGCTCTGTCAGTGGCAGTCAAGGTTACGTCGCCCTCAATTTCCTTGCCAGCAGATCCTTCCAGTCTGCAACAGGAGACATAGTGAACATCTCACAGTTCGCCGTCCATCGCTGCATCCAGGAGGTCACAGATGCTCTGTACAGAAGGAGAAGGGACTACATTTCCTTCCCCATCACTAGAGAGAAGCAGGATGAATGGGCAGCACGGTGGCATAGTGGTTAGCACTGTTGCCTCACAGCGCCAGGGACCCGGGTTCGAATCCGGCCTCGGGTGACTGTCTGTGTGGAGTTTGCACATTCTCCCCGTGTTTGCGTGGGTTTCCTCCGGGTGCTCCGGTTTCCTCCCACAGTCCAAAGATGTGCGGGTTAGGTTGATTGGCTATGATAAATTGACCCTTAGTGTTAGGGGGATTAAATAGGTGGGGTTACAGGGATAGGGTGGGATATGTGTTAGGGTTACGGGGATCGGGTGGGATATGTGTCGGTGCAGGCTCGATGGGCCGAAATGGCCTCTATCTGCACTGTGGGGTTTCTGTGATTCTGTGATTCTGTGAGCATGCATGTGGCTTTGCCAGGATAGCGGGAATCCCCATGGTGCAGGGCGCCATTGACTGCACCCACATGGCTTTGCGGGCACCGCATAATAATCCTGAGATCTTCTGTAACCGCAAAGGCTACCACTCACTTAATGTGCAGTTGGTGTGCGACCACACACAGCGAATCCTCAATGTCAATGCCCGCTATCCTGGCAACAGCCACAATGCCTTCATCCTGTGCCAGACCGGAGTGCCAGCATTCTTCCAGCCACCACATTACGCTCACAGCTGGCTGCTCGGAGACAAGGGCTATCCGCTCTCCACCTTGCTCATGACTCTGCTCCGCAACCCCAACACTCCTGCCCAGCACTCATATAATGAGAGCCATGCTGCCACCAGGAAGGTCATTGAGCAGACCATCGGCCTACTGAAGCAACGGTTCCGCTGCCTTGAGCCCTCCAGTACTCGGCTGAGCAGGTGTCCCATTTCGCGGTGGTCTGCTGCATGCTCCACAACTTGGCTATCATGGGTGCCCAGCCCTTGCCACCAGGGATTGCAGGACCAGCTCAGGAGGACGAGGAAGACGAGGAGGAGGATGAGGAGCGAGGGAGGAGGCAGCCACTCAATCGGCCTTCTGGAAGGTCGGTCTGTGACCGACTCATCAGACTGCGGTTCGAATAAATTAAACCCAGATCCCCGTTTCTCACCACATCCCCATCATACCATCCCTGTCGCACGCCATATCACTGCGCTAAGCTGAAATCAGAGAGACCTCAAAATAATCTAAACTGAATGAATACATTTATCAACAATCAGTGAACACATATTTACACCAAAGATATTAACTATTCACACTTGTGCAATCCCTTAGTGCCTCTCGTAACTGTGCCTTTGCCTACTCTAGCACTCCTACGAAGTGTTGGCCCTGTGGCAGCAGCAGGGCTGAGTGTCCACGTGGGAGGCTTCAGTTGGCCTTGCAGGATGACCTCGACCAGCTCTGGGCCTGGAAAGCCTGGCTGTAGACTGCACCACCTCAGCATGGGCAGCAGCAGTCTGGGCTGGCTGGATGACAGGCGGCGACAAGGACAATGGCGGAGTGGCAGTGGTGGGAGCAGAAATGCTGTCATCGTGAGAGAGGACAGCAGGTTCCTGCTCCACTGACCCACTGTCACTCCCCCGGGGCAGCACTTCCGCATCCGGAGCAATCTGCTCGAGATCCTCGATGGACGGTTCTGCCACTCCGACGGTGAAGTGCTCCGTCAGTACTGCCCCTCCGACACTGCAGCGCTCCCTCAGTACTGCCCCTCCAACAGTGCAGCTCTCCCTCAGTACTGCCCCTCTGACAATGCAGCAATCCCTCAGTACTGCCCCTCCGACAGTGCAGCGCTCCCTCAGTACTGCCCTTCTGACAGTGCAGCACTCCCTCAGTACTGCCCCTCCGACAGTACGGAACTCCTTCAGTACTGCCCCTCCGACAAAGCAGTGCTCCCTCAATAATGCCCCTCTGACAGTGCGGCTCTCCCTCAGTACTGCCTCTCTGACAATGCAGCGCTCCCTCAGTACTGCCCCTCTGATAGTGCAGCACTCCCTCAGTACTGCCCCTCTGACAGTGCAGCGCTCCCTCAGTACTGCCTCTCCGACAATGCAGCGCTCCCTCAGTACTGCCCCTCTAACAGTGCAGCGCTCCCTCAGTACAACCCCTCCGACAGTGCAGCGCTCCCTCAGTACTGCCACTCCGACAGTGCAGTGCTCCCTCAGTACTGACCTTCCAACAGTGCAATGCTCCCTCAGTACTGACCCTGTGACAGTGCTGTGCTCCCTCAGTACTGCCCCTCCAACAGTGCAGCGCTCCCTCAGTACTGCCCCTCCGACAGTGCAGCGCTACCTCAGCACTGCCGCTCCGACAGCGCAACGTTCCCTCAGTACTAACCCTCCAACAGTGCAGCGCTCCCTCAGAACTGACCCTGTGACAGTGCAGTGCTCCCTCAGTACTGCCCCTCTGGCAGTGCAGCGCTCCCTCAGTACTGCCCCTCCGACAGTGCGGCACTCCCTCAGTACTGCCCCTCCGACAGTGCGGCACTCCCTCAGTACTGCCCCTCCGACAGTGCGGCGCTCCCTCAGTACTGCCCCTCTGACAGTGCAGCGCTCCCTCAGTACTGCCCCTCCGACAGTGCGGCGCTCCCTCAGTACTGCCCCTCCGACAGAGCAGCGCTCCCTCAGTACTGCCCCTCTGACAGTGCAGCGTTCCCTCAGTACTGCCCCTCTGACAGTGCAGCGCTCCCTCAGTACTGCCCCTCCGACAGTGCAGCGCTCCCTCAGTACTGCCCCTCTGACAATGCATAAGAACATAAGAACATAAGAAATAGGAGCAGGAGTAGGCCAATCGGCCCCTCGAGCCTGCTCCACCATTCAATAAGATCATGGCTGATCTGATCCTAACGGCCAATCTACTATCACAGAACCATCTCCTGAATCTAACAGAATTAGACACACGAAATAGGAGCAGGATCAGGTTACATGGCCCCTGGGCCCACTCCGCTGCCCACAGGGCCATGACCGATCCGAACCTAGACTCATGTCCAAATTCCTGCCCGCTCCCCGTAACCCTTAATTCCCTTTACTTCTAGGAAACTGTCTATTTCTGTTTTAAATTTATGTAATGATGTAGCTCCTACAGCTTTTTGGGGCAGCATATTCCATGGACCTACCACCCTCTGAGTGAAGTAGTTCCTCCTCATCTCAGTTTTGAAAGAGCAGCCCCTTATTCTAAGACTATGCCCCCTAGTTCTAGTTTCACCCATCATCGGGAACATCCTCCCCGCATCCACCCGATCCAACCCCTTCACAATCTTATATGTTTCAATAAGATCACCTCTCATTCTTCTGAACTCCAATGAGTAGAGTCCCAATCTACTCAACCTCTCCTCATATGTCCATCCCCTCATCCCCGGGATTATCCGAGTGAACCTTCTTTGTACTGACTCGAGAGCAAGTATGTCTTTTCTTAAGTATGGACACCAAAACTGTATGCAGTATTCCAGGTGTGGTCTCACCAATACCTTGTACAACTGAAGCAATACCTCCCTATTTTTATATTCTATCCCCCTAGCAATGAAAGCCAACATTCCATTGGCCTTCTTAATCACTTGCTGCACCTGCATACTAACCTTTTGAGTTTCGTGCACCAGGACCCCCAGATCCCTTTGTACTTCAGTACTTTCGAGTTTCTTGCCATTAAGATAATAACTTGCTCTACGATTTTTCCTGCCAAAGTGCATAACATCACACTTTCCAGTATTGTATTCCATCTGCCAAATCTCTGCCCACTTACTTAGCCTGTCTATGTCCCCTTGCAGGTTTTTTATGTCCTCCTCACTCACTACTTTCCCTCCCATCTTAGTATCATCTGCAAACTTTGATATGTTACACTCGGTCCCCTCCTCCAAATCGTTAATATAGATTGTAAAGAGTTGGGGACCCAGCACTGACCCCTGCGGAACACCACTAGTTACTGATTGCCAGTCTGAGAATGAACCATTTATCCCAACTCCCTGCCTTCTGTTAGATAGCCAATCCTCTATCCATGCCAGAATATTACCCCCAATCCCGTGATTTTTTATCTTAAGCAATAATCTTTTGTGTGGCACCTTGTCAAATGCCTTTTGGAAGTCTAAATACACTACGTCCACTGGTTCCCCTTTATCCACCCTATATGTTACTTCCTCAAAGAACTCCAGCAAATTTGTCAAACATGACTTCCCCTTCATAAAACCATGCTGACTTTGTCCTATTAAATTATGATTATCCAAATGTCCTATTGCTGTCTCCTTAATAATGGACTCCAAAATTTTACCTACCACAGATGTTAGGCTAACCGGTCTATAGTTTCCAGCCTTCTGTCTACTGCCCTTTTTAAATAAGGGTGTTACATTAGCAGTTTTCCAGTCTGCCAGGACCTTTGCTGAGTCCAGGGAGTTTTGGAAAATGATTACCAATGCATCCACAATCCCTACCGCCACTTCCCTCAAGACCCTAGTATGTAAGCCATCAGGTCCCGGTGATTTATCCGCCTTGAGTCCCATTATTTTACCGAGTACCACTTCCTTAGTGATTTTGATCGTGTTTAGTTCCTCCCCCCCTATTGCCCCCTGTTTGTCCAGTGTTGGGATATTCTTAGTGTCCTCTACTGTAAAGACTGATACAAAATATTCATTCAGTGTTTTTGCCATCTCCATATTTCCCACCATTAATTTCCCGGTCTCATCCTCTAAGGGACCAACATTTACTTTAGCCACCCTTTTTCTTTTTATATAACTATTAAAACTCTTACTATCTGTTTTTATATTTACTTTCATAATCTATCTTCCCTTTCTTAATCAATCTTTTTGTTATTTTTTGCTGTCTTTTAAAGTTTTCCCAATCCTCTATCCTCCCACTAGATTTGGCTACCTTATATGCTCTTGTTTTTAGTTGAATACTATCCTTAATTTCTTTACTTAGCCACGGATGGCTGTCTTTTCTTTTACACCCTTTTCTTCTCAGTGGACTATATTTTTTTTGGAAGTTGTAAAATAACTCCTTAAATGTACACCACTGATCATGTATCGTCTTACCCTTTAATCTATTTTCCCAATCCACTCTACTCAATTCCGCTCTCATACCTTCATAGTCTCCTTTATTCAAGCTTAGCACGCTTGTTTGAGATCCAACCTTCTCACCCTCTAATTGAATATGGAATTCAACCATGTTATGGTCACTCATTCCAAGGGGATCCTTTACTAGGACATTTTTAATTAATCCTGTCTCGTTACACAGGACCAGATCTGAGGTTGCTTGCCCCTGGTCGGTTCAGTTACATACTGCTCAAGAAACCCATCCCTAGTACACTCAATGAACTCATCCTCAAGGCAGCCCTGCCCAATTTGATTTGTCCAATTAATATGATAGTTAAAATCCCCCATAATTATAGATGTTCCCTTATTACAAGCCTCAACTATTTCCTGACTGATACTCCGTCCAACAGAGTTGCAATTGTTCGGAGGCCTATAGGCTACGCCCACTAGTGTTTTTTTCCCCTTATTATTCCTTACCTCCACCCAAACTGTTTCATTATCCTGATCTTTTGACCCAATATCATTTCTCTGTATTACAGTGATTCCTTCCTTTATTAACATAGCCACCCCACCTCCCCTTCCTTCCTGCCTGTCCTTCCTGATCGTTAAATAACCTGGTATGTTTAATTCCCAGGCATTGTCACCCTGCAGCCATGTTTCTGTAATGGCCACAAGATCATACCCATATGTAGTTATTTGTGCCATTAACTCGTCTATTTTGTTACGAATGCTACGTGCATTCAGATAGAGAACTTTCAAATATGTTTTGTGACACTTAGTTCCTGCTTTTGCCCTTTTTATTACTTTACCTTTTACTCCATACCTTCTGCCCCTTCCTGACACGCTCTGGTTTTTAATTTCCCCACTGCTACCTAAATCTATGACCTTCTCTGTTGTCATTTTTATTATTTGCTCTCTAGGAACCTCCCCCCCACTAGTTAGTTTAAAGCCCTCTCTACAGCCCTAGTTATATGATCCGCCAGGACTCTAGTCCCAGCACTGGCCAAGTGAAGCCCGTCCCAACGGAGCAGCTCCCTCCTGCCCCAGTACTGGTGCCAGTGTCCCAGGAAGCAAAACCCATTTCTCCCACACCAGTCTTTGAGCCACGCATTTAGCTCTCTAATTTTATTTGTCCTAGCCAAATTCGCTCGTGGCTCAGGTAATAATCCAGAGATTATTACATAGAAACATAGAAACATAGAGATAGGAACAGGAGTAGGCCATTCGGCCCTTCGAGCCTGCTCCGCCATTCAATGAGATCATGGCTGATCTTCGTCTGAGATCATAGCTGATCTTACCAGTTCAGTACCCCGTCCCCACCTTTTCTCCGTAACCCTTAATCCCCTTAGCCTTCAGAAATATATCCAATTCTCTCTTGAAAATATTTATTGAATTAGCCTTCACAGCCCTCTGTGGCAGGGAATTCCACAGGCTCACCACTCTTTGAGTGAAGAAATTCTTCCTCATCTCTGTTTTAAATGATTTGCCCGCTATTTTTAGACTGTGGCCCCTGGTTCTGTGCTCCCCGGCCATTGGAAACATTCTCTCTGAATTCAGCCTGTCCAGGCCTGCCATAATTTTATATGTTTCGATGAGATCCCCTCTCAATCTTCTAAACTCCAGTGAGTACAAGCCCAAACTATTTAATCTCTCTTCGTAGGTCATTCCCGCCATTCCAGGTATCAGCCTGGTGAATCGCCGTTGCACTCTTTCCATGGCAAGAACATCCTTCCGCAGATGGGGCGACCAAAACTGTACACAATACTCCAGATGCGGTCTCACCAGCACCTTGTACAGCTGTAGTAAGGTATCCCTATTCCTATACTCGAACCCCCTTGATATGAAGGCCAACATACCATTTGCCTTCTTAATCGCCTGTTGCACCTGCATGCTCTCCTTCAGTGACTGGTGCACAAGAACACCCAGGTCCCTCTGCACTTCCCCATCTCCCAATCTATTGCCATTTAGATAATAATCTACCCTAATCTATTGCCATTTAGATAATAATCTACCCTCCTGTTTTTACCCCCAAAGTGGATAACCTCGCATTTATCCACATTATAGTGCATCTGCCACGTATCCGCCCATTCCCCCAACCTGTCCAAATCGCACTGTAGCCTCCTGACATCCTCATCAGAGCCCACCCCTCCTCCTAGTTTAGTGTCGTCAGCGAATTTGGAAATATTGCATCCAATTCCCTGATCCAGATCATTTATATATATTGTGAACAGCTGGGGTCCCAGGACAGATCCTTGCGGCACCCCGCTGGTCACTGCCTGCCACTCCGAAAACGAGCCGTTTATTCCAACTCTCTGTTTTCTATCCGCCAGCCAGTTCTCTATCCACGTTAATACTTTGCCCCCAATCCCATGAGCCTTAATTTTGCATGATAATCTTTTGTGTGGAACCTTATCGAAGGCTTTCTGGAAGTCAAGGTACACCACATCCACTGGCTCTCCCCCATCTATTTTACCAGTTACTTCCTCAAAAAATTCCAGCAGATTAGTCAAACACGATTTACCCTTTGTAAATCCATGTTGACTCTGTCCGATCCTTTCCCCATTTGTCAAGTGCTCCGCTATTTTATCCTTAATAATGGACTCTAGCATTTTGCCCACAACCGATGTAAGGCTTACTGGTCTATAATTCCCTGCTTTCTCTCTACCCCCCTTTTTAAATATTGGGGTAACATTAGCTACCCTCCAATCCACGGGTACTGTTCCCGAGTCAATGGAGTTCCGGAAGATGATCCTTAGAGCATCTGCTATCTCCAGGGCCACCTCCTTAAGTACCCTAGGATGTAGTTTATCAGGCCCTGGGGATTTGTCGGCCTTCAGTCCCCTCAACTTACCCAACACCATATCCCTAGAGATACTAATTTCTGTCAGCTCCTCCCTCTCATTAGTCCCTATGTTTGCCGATATTCCTGGGAGGTTATTTGTGTCCTCCTTTGTGAATACAGAACCAAAGTATGAGTTTAATTGGTCTGCCATTTCCTTATTCTCCATTATATATTCTCCCGAATCGGACTGCAAGGGACCGACTTGGGATTTTACCAGTCTTTTCCTCCTGATATACCGATAAAAGCTTTTGCAGTCTGTCTTTATGTTTGCTGCAAGTTTACTTTCGTATTCTATTTTCCCCTTCCTGATTAATCCCTTTGTCCTCTTTTGCTGTATCCTGTACTGCCCCCAATCTTCCGGTCTGGTGCTTTTTTTTGCCAGTTGATATGCCCTTTTTTTTGATTTTATGCTGTCCCTAATTTCCCTCGTTATCCACGGTTGAGTCACCTTTTTAGGTTTATTTTTATGCCAAACCGGTATAAACATGTTCTGGAATTCTTCCATTCTATCTTTGAATGCTTGCCATTGTCTATCCACTGTCAATCCCCCCAGAAACACCACCCAATCAATCTTACCCAATTCCCGTCTCATACCCTCGTAATTCCCTTTATTTAAGTTCTGGACCTTAGTCTCTGATTCAATTTCCTCACTCTCCATCTCGACTGAGAGCTCGATCATATTATGATCGCTCTGACCCAAGGGGCCTCGTACAAGAAGATTGCTGATAAGTCCCTTCTCATTGCACAATACCCAGTCTAAAATGGCCTGATCTCGAGTCGGCTCCTCGACATATTGGTCCAGATAACCGTCCCGAAAACATTCCAGGAATTCCTCCTCCTCAGAATTTTTACTAATTTGGGTAGTCCAATCAATATGTAAATTAAAGTCACCCATGATGACAGCTGTGCTCTTATCGCACGCTTCTCTAATTTCCCTTTTTATGCCTTCCCTCACCTCCATATTACTATTTGGAGGCCTATATATCACACCCACTAACGTTTTCCTCCCCTTGCTATTTCTCATTTCTTCCCATACAGATTCCGTTTCATCCGAGTTAATATCCTTCCTTTCCATTGCATTAATCCCCTCCTTTACCAGCAATGCTACCCCACCTCCCCTACCTTTTTGCCGATCCTTCCTAAATATTGTATATCCCTGGATGTTAAGTTCCCAGCCTTGCCCACCCTGCAGCCACGTTTCTGTAATCCCAATCAAATCATACTTGTTTACCTCTATTTCCACAACTAATTCATCCACCTTGTTCCTAATGCTTCTAGCATTAAGATACAAAGCCTTCAGGCTTGCTTTTTTCACACTCTCATTATGAATTAGTTTGGCCCTTTGTGTTTCTCTCCTTTGCTTATTGCTTCTCACCTTTCTACCATCTATTTCTGACTTCATATGACTTCCCTCTTTTCCACTACCTAGGTTCCCATCCCCCTGCCAAATTAGTTTAAATCCTCCCGAACCGCCCTAGAAAATATTACCCCGAGGACATTACCCTTGAGGTTCTGTTTTTTAATTTGACCCCTAGCTGCTCATACTCCTTTAACAGAACCGGCTTCCTAGTCCTATCAACATTGTTTGTACCAACATGGACCACGACAACTGGATCCACCCCCTCCCACTGCAAGTTTCTTTCCAGCCCAGAGGAGATGTCCTTAACCCTGGCACCGGGCAGGCAACACAGCCTTCGGGACTCTCGCTCTCGGCTGCAGAGAACTCTATCTATCCCCCTAATAATACTGTCCCCTACCACTACAACATTTCTATTTACTCCCCCCTCTTGAATGGCCCCCTGTTCCATGGTGCTGTGGCCAGGTTGCTCATCCTCCCTGCAGTCCCTGCTCCTGTCCCCACAGGGAGTAAGAACCTCGAACCTGTTGGACAAGAGCAAGGGCTGCGGCTCCTCCAGCTCTACCTCCTGGATCCCCGTACCTGCCTCACTCGTAGTCACACCGTCCTGTCCCTGACCATGGGCTACATCTGAATTAATTAACTTCATAGGTGTGACCACCTCCTGATACAGAGTCCAGTTACTTCTCCCCCTCCCTGATGTGTCGCAGTGTCTGAAGCAGCGCTCCCTCAGTACTGCCCCCCCGACAATGCAGCACTCTCTCAGTACTGACCCTCCGACAGTGCAGCATTCCCTCAGTACTCCCCCTCTGACAGTGCGGCACTCCCTCAGTACTGCCCCTCCGACAGTGCAGCACTCCCTCAGTACTGCCAATCCGACAGTGCAGCGCTCCCTCAGTACTGCCTCTCCGACAGTGCAGCATTCCCTCAGTACTCCGCCTCTGACAGTGCGGCGCTCCCTCAGTACTGCCCCTCCGACAGTGCAGCAGCCCCTCAGTACTGCCCCTCCGACAGTGCGGCGCTCCCTCAGTACTGCCCCTCCAACAGTGCAGCGCTCCCTCAGTACTGCCTTTCCAACTGTGCGGCGGTCCCTCAGTACTGCCTCTCCAACAGTGCGGCGCTCCCTCAGTACTCCCTCTCCGACAGTGCTGCGCTCCCTCAGTACTGCCCCTCCGACAGTGCAGCACTCCCTCAGTACTGCCCCTCTGACAGTGCGGCGCTCCCTCAGTACTGCCCCTCCGACAGTGCAGCGCTCCCTCAGTACTGCCCCTCCTATAGTGCAGCACTCCCTCAGTACTGCCCCTCCGACAGTGCGGCGCTCCCTCAGTACTGCCCCTCCTATAGTGCAGCACTCCCTCAGTACTGCCCCTCCGACAGCGCGGCACTCCCTCAGTACTGCCCCTCCGACAGTGCAGCATTCCCTCAGTACAGCCCCTCCGACAGTGCGGCGCTCCCTCAGTACTGCCCCTCCCACAGTGTGCGGCGCTCCTTCAGTACTGCCCCTCTGACAGTGTGGCGCTCCCTCAGTACTGCCCCTCCGACAGTGTGGCGCTCCCTCAGTACTGCCCCTCCGACAGTGCGGCGCTCCCTCAGTACTGCCCCTCCGACAGTGCGGCGCTCCCTCAGTACTGACCCTCCGACAGTGTGGCGCTCCCTCAGTACTGCCCCTCCGACAGTGTGGTGCTCCCTCAGTACTGCCCCTCTGACAGTGCGGCGCTCCCTCAGTACTGCACCTACGACAGTGCAGCGCTCCCTCAGTACTGCCCCTCCGACAGTGCGGCGCTCCCTCAGTACTGCCTCTCCGACAGTGCAGCGCTCCCTCAGTACTGCCTCTCCGACAGTGCAGCATTCCCTCAGTACTCCGCCTCTGACAGTGCGGCGCTCCCTCAGTACTGCCCCTCCGACAGTGCAGCAGCCCCTCAGTACTGCCCCTCCGACAGTGCGGCGCTCCCTCAGTACTGCCCCTCCAACAGTGCAGCGCTCCCTCAGTACTGCCTTTCCAACTGTGCGGCGGTCCCTCAGTACTGCCTCTCCAACAGTGCGGCGCTCCCTCAGTACTGCCTCTCCAACAGTGCAGCGCTCCCTCAGTACTGCCCCTCTGACAATGCAGCGCTCCCTCAGTAATACACCTCCGACAATGCAGCATTCTCTCAGTACTGACCCTCCAACAGTGCGGCGCTCCCTCAGTACTGCCAATCCGACAGTGCAGCGCTCCCTCATTACTGCCCCTCTGACAGTGCAATGCTCCCTCAGTACTGCCCCTCCGACAGTGCAGCGCTCCCTCAGTACTGCCCCTCCGACAGTGCGGCGCTCCCTCAGTACTGCCCCTCTGACAGTGCGGCGCTCCCTCAGTACTGCCCCTCTGACAGTGCAGCACTCCCTCAGTACTGCCCCTCCGACAGTGCAGCGCTCCCTCAGTACTGCCCCTCCGACAGTGCGGCGCTCCCTCAGTACTGCCCCTCCGACAGTGCGGCGCTCCCTCAGTACTGCCCCTCTGACAGTGCAGCACTCCCTCAGTACTGCCCCTCCGACAGTGCAGCGCTCCCTCAGTACTGCCCCTCTGACAGTGCAATGCTCCCTCAGTACTTCCCCTCCGACAGTGCCGCGCTCCCTCAGTACTGCCTCTCCGACAGTGCCGCGCTCCCTCAGTACTGACCCTCTGACAGTGCGGATCTCCCTCAGTACTGCCCCTTGACAGTGCCGCGCTCCCTCAGTACTGACCCTCCGACAGTGCGGCGCTCCCTCAGTACTCCCTCTCCGACAGTGCTGCGCTCCCTCAGTACTGCCCCTCCGACAGTGCAGCACTCCCTCAGTACTGCCCCTCTGACAGTGCGGCGCTCCCTCAGTACTGCCCCTCCGACAGTGCAGCGCTCCCTCAGTACTGCCCCTCCTATAGTGCAGCACTCCCTCAGTACTGCCCCTCCGACAGTGCGGCGCTCCCTCAGTACTGCCCCTCCTATAGTGCAGCACTCCCTCAGTACTGCCCCTCCGACAGCGCGGCACTCCCTCAGTACTGCCCCTCCGACAGTGCAGCATTCCCTCAGTACAGCCCCTCCGACAGTGCGGCGCTCCCTCAGTACTGCCCCTCCCACAGTGTGCGGCGCTCTTTCAGTACTGCCCCTCTGACAGTGTGGCGCTCCCTCAGTACTGCCCCTCCGACAGTGTGGCGCTCCCTCAGTACTGCCCCTCCGACAGTGCGGCGCTCCCTCAGTACTGCCCCTCCGACAGTGCGGCGCTCCCTCAGTACTGACCCTCCGACAGTGTGGCGCTCCCTCAGTACTGCCCCTCCGACAGTGTGGCGCTCCCTCAGTACTGCCCCTCTGACAGTGCGGCGCTCCCTCAGTACTGCACCTACGACAGTGCAGCGCTCCCTCAGTACTGCCCCTCCGACAGTGCGGCGCTCCCTCAGTACTGCCCCTCCGACAGTGCAGCGCTCCCTCAGTACTGCCCCACCGACAGTGCGGCGCTCCCTCAGTACTGACCCTCCGACAGTGCGGCGCTCCCTCAGTACTGCCCCTCCGACAGTGTGGCGCTCCCTCAGTGCTGCCACTCCGACAGTGCGGCCCTCCCTCAGTACTGCCCCTCCGACAGTGTGGCGCTCCCTCAGTACTGTCCCTCCGACAGTGTGGCGCTCCCTCAGTACTGCCCCTCCGACAGTGCAGCACTCCCTCAGTACTGTCCCTCCGACAGTGCAGCGCTCCCTCAGTACTGCCCCTCCGACAGTGCAGCACTCCCTCAGTACTGTCCCTCCGGCAGTGCAGCGCTCCCTCAGTACTGTCCCTCCGACAGTGCAGCGCTCCCTCAGTACTGCCCCTCCGACAGTGTGGCGCTCCCTCAGTACTGTCCCTCCGACAGTGTGGCGCTCCCTCAGTACTGCCCCTCCGACAGTGTGGCGCTCCCTCAGTACTGCCCCTCCGACAGTGCGGCGCTCCCTCAGTACTGCCCCTCCGACAGTGCAGCGCTCCCTCAGTACTGCCCCTCCGACAGTGCATCGCTCCCTCAGTACTGTCCCTCCGACAGTGCGGCGCTCCCTCAGTACAGCACTAAAGTGTTAGCCTAGAATTTGTGCTCAAGCCTTGGATTAGAGATACATCATAGAATTGTCGAATGATACCGTGTCCTTTCAGCCCATCAGCTCTTGGACAGTCGAGCACTCAAATTCAGCCAATTCCCCTGCTCTTTCCTAATAGCTCTGTAAACTTTTCCCTTCAAGTTTTTATCCAATTCTTTAGAAAGTAATTATTGAATCTGTTTCCACCACCATTTCAGGCAGCGCATTCCAGATCACAACAACTTGGTGTGTAATAAAATGTTTCCCCAAGTCGCCACTGGTTCTTTTGCCAATCACCTTAAATCTGTGTCCTCTGGTTACCGACTCTCCTGCCACTGGAGACAGTGGCCTAGAAATTCACTGGCCTCATTGCCGCTTTTGAGGCGCTAGAGGGCCTAGCGGCGAAGTTATGGCCAGTTTTGAAATTGACAGGGGCCCTAAATCGGCGTTAGGCCGGTAGCGCTGCGCCGGCACTGATGACGTCATCGGTGTGCGCAGCGTCCCGGTTGCCATGGTAACCCGCCCGAACTCGGAAATTGAGTTGCGGCCGCCTCGCCCGTGGCAGCTGCAAGCAACGTTCTGGCAGAGGTGCCTTACAGAACGTTGCGCCGGCGCATTAAAGGCCCCGCGGCGGCCGGCCGCTTTCCCGCCGCCCGCCTGGCCGCAGCTCCCTCCCCGGACTTCCCCCCCCCCCCCCCGGAACAGAAGCAAGCCCGGCACTTGTCCGAGGTGCCAGGCTCATTTTTTAAAAGATTATCGCGGGCCGCGGCCGGGTGCAGGCAGCTCCTCCTTAAGGGAAGGAGGAGGCCTGCACTTCCCGAACCTGCCGCACCGCAGCGGGCGCCGCAGCGCCGGAATAGCGCCAAAATTCAGCGCATAGCGCCAGTTTTCAGGCGCTAACAGCTTTCAGCAGCGCCGGCAGCCGTTTGGGCGCAGAAGTAGTGAATTTTTGGCCCGCCCAGCGCGACTTAGCTCCGGCACTAACTTCCGGCGCTAAAGCCGTCGCTGCGCCAAAACCCAATTTCTAGGCCAGTGTCTCCTTATTTACTCTATCAAAGCCCTTCATGATTTTGAACACCTCTGTCGAATCTCCTCTCAGCCTTCTCTGCTCCAAGGAGAACAACCCCAGCTTCTCCAGTCTATCCACGGAACTGAAGTCCCTCATCCCTGGAACCATTCTAGTAAATCTCCTCTGCACCCTCCCCAAGCCATTGACATCCTTCCTAAAGTGCGGTGCCCAGAACAGAACACAATACTCCAGCTGAGGCTTAACCAGTGTTTTATAAAGGTTCAGCATAACTCCCGTGCTTTTGTGCTCTATTCCTCTATTAATAAAGCCAAGGATCCCGTATACTTTAACAGCCTTCTCAACTTGTCCCGCCCCCTTCAATGATGTGTGTACAAACACCCCCCAGGTCTCTGTTCCTGCACCCCTTTAGAATTATACCATGTTGTTTATATTGCCCCTCTTCATTCGTCTTACCAAAATGTATCACTTCACATTTCTCTGCCTTAAATTTCATCGGCCGTGTGTCTGCCCATTTCACCAGACTGTCTAGATCCTCCTGAAGTCTCTCACTATCCTCTTCACTGTTTACTACATTTCTGAGTTTCGTACCATTTGCAAACTTTAAAACTATGCCCTGTATACCCAAGTCCATGTCATTAATATATATCAAAAAGAGCACTTGTCCTAATACCGACCCCTGGGGAACACCACTGTACACTGCCTTCAGTCTGAAAAACAAACGTTCACCACTACTCTCTGCTTTCTGTCCTTTAGCCAATTTTGTATCCACGCTGCCACTGTCCCTTTAATCCCTTGGGCTTTAATATTCCTAACAAGTCTATAATGTGGTACTTTCTCAAACGCCTTTTGAAAGTCCATATACACATCAGCCGCACTACCCTCATCAAACCTCTCCGTTACTTCAGCAAAGAACTCGATCAAGTTAGTCCAACATGAAATGCCTTTAACAAATCCGTGCTGACTTTCATTTATTAGCCCATACTTTTCCAAATTTCAATTAATTTTGCCCCAGATTATTGTCTCTAAAAGTTTCCCCACCACCCACGTTAGGCTGACTGGCCTGTAGTTGCCGGGTTTATTCCCTCTTCCCTCTTTTTAAACAGGGGTGTAACATTTGCAATCCTCCATTCCTCTGGCACCACCCCTATATCCAAAGAGGATAAAAGAGACCGAAGGATTGGAGATGGAGGGATAGAGACAGGGTTGGGGATGGAGGGAGAGAGACATAGAAACATAGAAGATAGGAGCAGGAGTAGGCCATTCGGCCCCTCGAGCCTGCTCCGCCATTCAATGAGATCATGGCTGATCATCCAAGTTCAGTACCCGGTCCCTGCCTTCTCCCCATATCCCTTGATCCCTTCAGCCTTAAGAAATATATTCAACTCTTTCTTGAATATATTTAATGAATTGGCCTCTACTGCCTTCTGTGGTAGAGAATTCCACAGGTTCACCACTCTCTGGGTGAAGAAATTCCTCCTCATTTCTGTCCTAAATGGCTTACCCCTTATACTGAGACTGTGACCCCTGGTTCTGGACTCCCCCGCCATCGGGAACATCCTTCCTGCATCTGGTCTGTCCAGTCCTGTCAGAATTTTATAAGTTTCAATGAGATCCCCTCTCATTCTTCTAAACTCCATCGAATATAAGCCTAATCGACCCAATCCCTCCTCATACATCATTCCTGCCATCCCAGGTATCAGCCTGGTGAATCTTCGCTGAACTCCTTCCATGGCAAGAACATCCTTCCTCAGATAAGGCGACCACAACTGCACACAATACTCAAGGTGCGGTATCACCAAGGCCCTGTACAACTGCAGCAAGACATCCTTGTTCCTGTACTCGAACCCTCTCGCTATGAAGGCCAACATATCATTTGCCTTCTTAACCGCCTGCTGCACCTGCATGCTTATCTTCAGGGACTGGTGCACAAGGGCACCCAGGTCTCATTGCACTTCCCCTTCTCCCAATCTATTGCCATTCAGATAATAATCTGCCTTCCTGTTTTTGCCACCAAAGTGGATAACCTCACATTTATCCACGTTATATTGCATCTGTCATGCTTCTGCCCAATCACCCAACCTGTCCAAATCAAACTGGGGTTTCTCGGCATCCTCCTCACAGCACACACCCCCACCCAGCTTTGTGTCATCTGCAAACTTGGAGATATTACATCTAGTCCCCTCATCAAGATCATTGTGAATAGCTGGGGTCCAAGGACCGATCCCTGCAGTACCCCACTAGTCACTGCCTGCCACTCGGAAAAAGACACGTTTATTCCAACTCTTTGCTTTCTGTCTGCCAACCAGTTCTCTATCGAAGTCAATACCTTGCCCCCAATCCCATGTGCCTTAATTTACACGCTAATCTCTTATGTGGGACCTTATCGAAAGTTATGCGGGACGGGTTGGGGATGGAGCGAGAGTGACAGGGTTGGGGATGGAGGGAGTGAGACAGGGTCGGGGATGGAGGGAGTGAGACAGGGTCGGGGATGGAGGGAGTGAGACAGGGTCGGGGATGGAGGGAGTGAGACAGGGTCGGGGATGGAGGGAGAGTGACAGGGTCGGAGATGGAGGGAGAGTGACAGGGTGGGGGATGGAGGGAGAGTGACAGGGTCGGGGATGGAGGGAGAGTGACAGGGTCGGGGATGGAGGGAGTGAGACAGGGTGGGGGATGGAGGGAGAGTGACAGGGTCGGTGATGGAGGGAGAGTGACAGGGTCAGGGATGGAGGGAGAGTGACAGGGTGGAGGATGGAGGGAGAGTGACAGGGTCGGGGATGGAGGGAGAGTGACAGGGTCGTTGATGGAGGGAGAGTGACAGGGTCGGGGATGGAGGGAGTGAGACAGGGTCGGGGATGGAGGGAGAGTGACAGAGTCGGTGATGGAGGGAGAGTGACAGGGTCGGGGATGGAGGGAGAGTGACAGGTTCGGGGATGGAGGGAGTGAGACAGGGTCGGGGATGGAGGGAGTGAGACAGGGTCAGGGATGGAGGGAGAGACAGGGCCGCGGATGGAGGGAAAGTGACAGGGTCGGGGATGGAGGGAGAGTGACAGGGTCGGGGATGGAGGGAGTGAGACAGGGTCGGGGATGGAGGGAGTGAGACAGGGTCGGGGATGGAGGGAGAGTGACAGGGTTGGGGATGGAGGGAGAGTGACGGGGTTGGGGATGGAGGGAGTGAGACAGGGTCGGGGATGGAGGGAGATTGAGAGGGTTGGGGATGGAGGGAGAGTGACAGGGTCGGGGGTGGAGGGAGAGTGACGGGGTTGGGGATGGAGGGAGAGAGACAGGGTTGGGGATGGAGAGAGTGAGACAGGGTCGGGGATGGAGCGAGAGTGACAGGGTCGGGGATGGAGGGAGAGAGACAGGGTCGGGGATGGAGAGAGTGAGACAGGGTCGGGGATGGAGCGAGAGTGACAGGGTCGGGGATGGAGGGAGAGTGACAGGGTTGGGGATGGACGGAGAGTGACAGGGTCGGGGATGGAGCGAGAGTGACAGGGTCGGGGATGGAGGGGTAGTGACAGTGTCGGGGATGGAGGGAGAGTGACAGGGTCGGGGTTGGAGGGAGAGTGACAGGGTCGGGGATGGAGGGAGAGTGACAGGGTCGGGGATGGAGGGAGAGTGACAGGGTCGGGGATGGAGCGAGAGTGACAGGGTCGGGGATGGAGCGAGAGTGACATGGTCGGGGATGGAGGGAGAGTGACAGGGCCGGGGATGGAGGGAGAGGGACAGGGTCGGGGATGGAGGGAGAGACAGGGTTGGGGATGGAGGGAGAGTGACAGGGTCGGGGATGGAGGGAGAGTGACAGGGTCGGGGATGGAGGGAGAGTGACATTGTCGGGGATGGAGGGAAAGTGACAGGGTCGGGGATGGAGCGAGAGTGACAGGGTCGGGAATGGAGGGAGAGAGACAGGGTCTGGGATGGAGAGAGTGAGACAAGGTCGGGGATGGAGCGAGAGTGAGAGGGTCGGGGATGGAGGGAAAGTGACAGGGTCGGGGATGAAGGGAAAGTGACAGGGTCGGGGATGGAGCGAGAGTGACAGTGTCGGGGATGAAGGGAGAGTGACAGGGATGGGGATGGAGCGAGAGTGACAGGGTCAGGATGGAGGGAGAGTGACAGGGTCGGGGATGGAGGGAAAGTGACAGGGTCGGGGATGGAGCGAGAGTGACAGTGTCGGGGATGAAGGGAGAGTGACAGGGACGGGGATGGAGCGAGAGTGACAGCGTCGGGGATGGAGCGAGAGTGACAGGTTCGGGGATGGAGCGAGAGTGACAGGATCGGGGATGGAGGGAAAGTGACAGGGTCGGGGATGGAGGGAGAGTGACAGGGTCGGGGATGGAGGGAGAGTGACAGGGTAGGGGATGGAGGGAGAGTGACAGGGTTGGGGATGGAGGGAGAGTGACACGGTCAGGGATGGAGGGAGTGAGACAGGGTCGGGGATGGAGGGAGTGAGACAGGGTCGGGGATGGAGCGAGAGTGACAGGGTCAGGGATGGAGCGAGAGTGACAGGATCGGGGATGGAGGGAAAGTGACAGGGTCGGGGATGGGGCGAGAGTGACAGGGTCGTGGATGGAGGGAGAGTGACAGGGTCGGGGATGGAGTGAGAGTGACAGGGTCGGGGATGGAGGGAGTGAGACAGGGTGGGGGGTGGAGGGAGAGTGACAAGGTCGGTGATGGAGGGAGAGTGACAGGGTTGGGGATGGAGCGAGAGTGACAGGGTAGGGGATGGAGGGAGTGAGACAGGGTTGGGGATGGAGCGAGAGTGACAGGGTCGGGGATGGAGGGAGAGTGACAGGGTCGGGGATGGAGGGAATGAGACAGGGTCGGGGATGGAGGGAGAGTGACAGGGTCGGGGATGGAGGGAGAGTGACAGGGTCGTGGATGGAGGGAGTGAGACAGGGTCGGGGATGGAGGGAGAGTGACAGGGTCGAGGATGGAGGGAGTGAGACAGGGTCGGGGATGGAGGGAGAGTGACAGGGTCGGGGATGGAGGGAGAGTGACAGGGCCGCGGATGGAGGGAGGGTGACAGGGTCGGGGATGGAGGGAGAGACAGGGTTGGGGATGGAGGGAGAGTGACAGGGTCGGGGATGGAGGGAGTGAGACAGAGTCGGGGATGGAGGGAGAGTGACGGGGTTGGGGATGGAGGGAGTGAGACAGGGTTGGGGATGGAGGGAGAGTGACAGGGTCGGGGATGGAGCGAGAGTGACAGGGTTGGGGATGGAGCGAGAGTGACAGTGTCGGGGATGGAGGGAGTGAGACAGGGTCGGGGATGGAGGGAGAGAGACAGGGTCGGGGATGGAGGGAGAGTGACAGGGTCGTGGATGGAGGGAGTGAGACAGGGTCGGGGATGGAGGGAGAGTGACAGGGTCGGGGATGGAGGGAGAGTGACAGGGTCGTGGATGGAGGGAGTGAGACAGGGTCGGGGATGGAGGGAGAGTGACAGGGTCGAGGATGGAGGGAGTGAGACAGGGTCGGGGATGGAGGGAGAGTGACAGGTTCGGGAATGGAGGGAGAGTGACAGGGCCGCGGATGGAGGGAGGGTGACAGGGTCGGGGATGGAGGGAGCGTGACAGGGTCGGGGATGGAGGGAGAGACAGGGTTGGGGATGGAGGGAGAGTGACAGGGTCGGAGATGGAGGGAGTGAGACAGAGTCGGGGATGGAGGGAGAGTGACGGGGTTGGGGATGGAGGGAGTGAGACAGGGTTGGGGATGGAGGGAGAGTGACAGGGTCGGGGATGGAGCGAGAGTGACAGGGTTGGGGATGGAGCGAGAGTGACAGGGTCGGGGATGGAGGGAGTGAGACAGGGTCGGGGATGGAGGGAGAGAGACAGGGTCGGGGCTTGAGAGAGTGAGACAGGGTCGGGGATGGAGCGAGAGTGACAGGGTCGGGGATGGAGGGAA
Organism: Somniosus microcephalus; assembly: GCF_052327205.1. Taxonomy (NCBI): domain Eukaryota; kingdom Metazoa; phylum Chordata; class Chondrichthyes; order Squaliformes; family Somniosidae; genus Somniosus; species Somniosus microcephalus. The sequence goes on along the minus strand of NC_140987.1, from coordinate 9,013,815 downwards.
AGTGACAGGTTCGGGGATGGAGCGAGAGTGGCACGGTCGGGGATGGAGGGAGAGTGACAGGGTCGGGGATGGAGGGAGAGTGACAGGGTCGGGGATGGGGGGAGAGTGGCAGGGTCTGGGATGGAGGGAGAGTGACAGGGTCGGGGTTGGAGGGAGAGTGACAGGGTCGGGGATGGATGGAGAGTGACAGGGTCGGGATGGAGGGAGAGTGACAGCGTCAGGGATGGAGCGAGAGTGACAGGGTCGGGGATGGAGGGAGAGACAGGGTAGGGGAAAGAGGGAGAGTGACAGGGTCGGGGATGGAGGGAGAGTGACAGGGTCGAGGATGGAGGGAGAGTGACAGGGTTGGGGATGGAGGGAGAGTGACAGGGTCGGGGATGGAGCGAGAGTGACAGGGTCGGGGATGGAGGGAGAGACAGGGTAGGGGAAAGAGGGAGAGTGACAGGGTCGGGGATGGAGGGAGAGTGACAGGGTCGAGGATGGAGGGAGAGTGACAGGGTTGGGGATGGAGGGAGAGTGACAGGGTCGAGGATGGAGGGAGAGAGAGTGTCGGGGATGGAGCGAGAGTGACAGTGTCAGGGATGGAGGGAGTGAGACAGGGTTGGGGTGGAGGGAGTGACAGGGTCGGGAATGGAGGGAGTGAGACAGGGTCGGGGATGGAGGGAGTGAGACAGGGTCGGGGATGGAGGGAGAGTGACAGAGTCGGGGATGGAGGGAGAGACAAGGTTGGGGATGGAGGGAGAGTGACAGGGTCGGCGATGGAGGGAGAGTGACAGGGTGGGGGATGGAGGGAGAGACAGGGTTAGGGATGGAGTGAGAGTGACAGGGTCGGGGATGGAGGGAGAGTGACAAGGTCGGGGCTGGAGGGAGTGTGACAGGGTCGGGGATGGAGGGAGAGTGACAGGGTCGGGGATGGAGGGAAAGGGACAGGGTCGGGGATGGAGGGAGTGAGACAGGGTCGGGGATGGAGCGAGAGTGACAGGGTCGGGGATGGAGCCAGAGTGACAGTGTCGGTGATGAAGGGAGAGTGACAGGGATGGGGATGGAGGGAAAGTGACAGGGTCGGGGATGTAGCGAGAGTGACAGTGTCGGTGATGAAGGGAGAGTGACAGGGATGGGGATGGAGCGAGAGTGACAGGGTCGGGGATGGAGGGAGAGAGACAGGGTCAGGGATGGAGAGAGTGAGACAAGGTCGGGGATAGAGCGAGAGTGACAGAGTCGGGGATGAAGGGAGAGTGACAGGGTCGGGGCTGGAGGAAGTGAGACAGGGTCGGGGATGGAGCGAGAGTGACAGGGTCGGGGATGGAGGGAGAGTGACAGGGTCGGGGATGGAGGGAGAGTGACGGGGTCGGGGATGGAGCGAGAGTGACAGGGTCGGGGATGGAGGGAGAGTGACAGGGTCGGGGATGGAGGGAGAGTGACCGGGTCGGGGATGGAGGAATAGTGACAGGGTCGGGGATGTAGGGAGAGTGACGGGGTCGGGGATGGAGCGACAGTGACAGGGTCGGGGATGGAGGGAGAGTGACAGGGTCATGGATAGAGGGAGAGTGACAGGGTCGGGGATGGAGGGAGAGTGGCAGTGACGGGGATGGAGGGAGTGAGACAGGGTCGGAGATGGAGGGAGAGTGACAGGGTCGGGGATGGAGGGAGAGTGACAGGGCCGCGGATGGAGGGAGAGAGACAGGGTCGGGGCTGGAGGGAGTGAGACAGTGTCGGGGATGGAGGGAGTGAGACAAGGTCGGGGATGGAGCGAGAGTGACAGGGTCGGGGATGCAGGGAAAGTGACAGGGTCGGGGATGGAGCGAGAGTGACAGTGTCGGGGATGAAGGGAGAGTGACAGGGTCGGGGATGGAGCGAGAGTGACAGGGTCAGGGATGGAGGGAGAGAGACAGGGTCGGGGATGGAAAGAGTGAGACAGGGTCGGGGATGGAGCCAGAGTGACAGGGTCAGGGATGGAATGAGAGTGACAGGATCGGAGATGAAGGGAAAGTGACAGGGTCGGGGATGGCGCGAGAGTGACAGGGTCGGGGATGGAGGGAGAGTGACAGGGTCGGGGATGGAGCGAGAGTGACAGGGTCGGGGATGGAGGGAGAGAGACAGGGTCGGGGATGGAGGGAGTGAGACAGGGTCGGTGATGGAGGGAGTGAGACAAGGTCGGGGATGGAGCGAGAGTGACTGGGTTGGGGATGGAGGGAGAGTGACAGGGTCGGGGATGGAGTGAGAGTGACAGGGTCGGGGATGGAGGTAGATGGACAGGGTTGGGGATGGAGGGAGAGTGACAGGGTCGGGGATGGAGGTAGAGTGACAGGGTCGGGGATGGAGGGAGAGTGACTGGGTGGGGGATGGAGGGAGAGTGACAGGGTCGGGGATGGAGGGAGAGACAGGGTCGGGGATGGAGGGAGAGTGACAGGATCGGGGATGGAGGGAGAGTGACAGGGTCAGGGATGGAGGGAAAGTGACAGGGTCGGGGATTGAGCGAGAGTGACAGTGTCGGGGATGAAGGGAGAGTGACAGGGACGGGGATGGAGCGAGAGTGACAGGGTCGGGGATGGAGGGAGAGTGACAGGATCGGGGATGGAGGGAAAGTGACAGGGTCGGGGATGGAGGGAGAGTGACAGGGTCGGGGATGGAGGGAGAGTGACAGGGTAGGGAATGGAGGGAGAGTGACAGGGTTGGGGATGGAGGGAGAGTGACACGGTCAGGGATGGAGGGAGTGAGACAGGGTCGGGGATGGAGGGAGTGAGACAGGGTCGGGGATGGAGCGAGAGTGACAGGGTCAGGGATGGAGCGAGAGTGACAGGATCGGGGATGGAGGGAAAGTGACAGGGTCGGGGATGGGGCGAGAGTGACAGGGTCGTGGATGGAGGGAGAGTGACAGGGTCGGGGATGGAGTGAGAGTGACAGGGTCGGGGATGGAGGGAGTGAGACAGGGTGGGGGTTGGAGGGAGAGTGACAGGGTTGGGGATGGAGCGAGAGTGACAGGGTAGGGGATGGAGGGAGTGAGACAGGGTTGGGGATGGAGCGAGAGTGACAGGGTCGGGGATGGAGGGAGAGTGACAGGGTCGGGGATGGAGGGAATGAGACAGGGTCGGGGATGGAGGGAGAGTGACAGGGTCGGGGATGGAGGGAGAGTGACAGGGTCGTGGATGGAGGGAGTGAGACAGGGTCGGGGATGGAGGGAGAGTGACAGGGTCGAGGATGGAGGGAGTGAGACAGGGTCGGGGATGGAGGGAGAGTGACAGGGTCGGGGATGGAGGGAGAGTGACAGGGCCGCGGATGGAGGGAGGGTGACAGGGTCGGGGATGGAGGGAGAGACAGGGTTGTGGATGGAGGGAGAGTGACAGGGTCGGGGATGGAGGGAGTGAGACAGAGTCGGGGATGGAGGGAGAGTGACGGGGTTGGGGATGGAGGGAGTGAGACAGGGTTGGGGATGGAGGGAGAGTGACAGGGTCGGGGATGGAGCGAGAGTGACAGGGTTGGGGATGGAGCGAGAGTGACAGGGTCGGGGATGGAGGGAGTGAGACAGGGTCGGGGATGGAGGGAGAGAGACAGGGTCGGGGATGGAGGGAGAGTGACAGGGTCGTGGATGGAGGGAGTGAGACAGGGTCGGGGATGGAGGGAGAGTGACAGGGTCGGGGATGGAGGGAGAGTGACAGGGTCGTGGATGGAGGGAGTGAGACAGGGTCGGGGATGGAGGGAGAGTGACAGGGTCGAGGATGGAGGGAGTGAGACAGGGTCGGGGATGGAGGGAGAGTGACAGGTTCGGGAATGGAGGGAGAGTGACAGGGCCGCGGATGGAGGGAGGGTGACAGGGTCGGAGATGGAGGGAGCGTGACAGGGTCGGGGATGGAGGGAGAGACAGGGTTGGGGATGGAGGGAGAGTGACAGGGTCGGAGATGGAGGGAGTGAGACAGAGTCGGGGATGGAGGGAGAGTGACGGGGTTGGGGATGGAGGGAGTGAGACAGGGTTGGGGATGGAGGGAGAGTGACAGGGTCGGGGATGGAGCGAGAGTGACAGGGTTGGGGATGGAGCGAGAGTGACAGGGTCGGGGATGGAGGGAGTGAGACAGGGTCGGGGATGGAGGGAGAGAGACAGGGTCGGGGCTGGAGAGAGTGAGACAGGGTCGGGGATGGAGCGAGAGTGACAGGGTCGGGGATGGAGGGAAAGTGACAGGTTCGGGGATGGAGCGAGAGTGGCACGGTCGGGGATGGAGGGAGAGTGACAGGGTCGGGGATGGAGGGAGAGTGACAGGGTCGGGGATGGGGGGAGAGTGGCAGGGTTTGGGATGGAGGGAGAGTGACAGGGTCGGGGTTGAAGGGAGAGTGACAGGGTCGGGGATGGATGGAGAGTGACAGGGTCGGGATGGAGGGAGAGTGACAGCGTCAGGGATGGAGCGAGAGTGACAGGGTCGGGGATGGAGCGGGTGAGACAGGGTTGGGGATGGAGGGAGAGTGACAGGGTCGGGGATGGAGGGAGAGTGACAGGGTCGGGGATGGAGCGAGAGTGACAGGGTCGGGGATGGAGGGAGAGACAGGGTAGGGGAAAGAGGGAGAGTGACAGGGTCGGGGATGGAGGGAGAGTGACAGGGTCGAGGATGGAGGGAGAGTGACAGGGTTGGGGATGGAGGGAGAGTGACAGGGTCGAGGATGGAGGGAGAGAGAGTGTCGGGGATGGAGCGAGAGTGACAGTGTCGGGGATGGAGGGAGTGAGACAGGGTTGGGGTGGAGGGAGTGACAGGGTCGGGAATGGAGGGAGTGAGACAGGGTCGGGGATGGAGGGAGTGAGACAGGGTCGGGGATGGAGGGAGAGTGACAGGGTCGGGGATGGAGGGAGAGACAAGGTTGGGGATGGAGGGAGAGTGACAGGGTCGGGGATGGAGGGAGAGTGACAGGGTGGGGGATGGAGGGATTGACAGGGTTAGGGATGGAGTGAGAGTGACAGGGTCGGGGATGGAGGGAGAGTGACAGGGTCGGGGCTGGAGGGAGTGTGACAGGGTCGGGGATGGAGGGAGAGTGACAGGGTCGGGGATGGAGGGAAAGGGACAGGGTCGGGGATGGAGGGAGTGAGACAGGGTCGGGGATGGAGCGAGAGTGACAGGGTCGGGGATGGAGCCAGAGTGACAGTGTCGGTGATGAAGGGAGAGTGACAGGGATGGGGATGGAGGGAAAGTGACAGGGTCGGGGATGTAGCGAGAGTGACAGTGTCGGTGATGAAGGGAGAGTGACAGGGATGGGGATGGAGCGAGAGTGACAGGGTCGGGGATGGAGGGAGAGAGACAGGGTCAGGGATGGAGAGAGTGAGACAAGGTCGGGGATAGAGCGAGAGTGACAGAGTCGGGGATGAAGGGAGAGTGACAGGGTCGGGGCTGGAGGAAGTGAGACAGGGTCGGGGATGGAGCGAGAGTGACAGGGTCGGGGATGGAGGGAGAGTGACAGGGTCGGGGATGGAGGGAGAGTGACGGGGTCGGGGATGGAGCGAGAGTGACAGGGTCGGGGATGGAGGGAGAGTGACAGGGTCGGGGATGGAGGGAGAGTGACCGGGTCGGGGATGGAGGAATAGTGACAGGGTCGGGGATGTAGGGAGAGTGACGGGGTCGGGGATGGAGCGACAGTGACAGGGTCGGGGATGGAGGGAGAGTGACAGGGTCATGGATAGAGGGAGAGTGACAGGGTCGGGGATGGAGGGAGAGTGGCAGTGACGGGGATGGAGGGAGTGAGACAGGGTCGGAGATGGAGGGAGAGTGACAGGGTCGGGGATGGAGGGAGAGTGACAGGGCCGCGGATGGAGGGAGAGAGACAGGGTCGGGGCTGGAGGGAGTGAGACAGTGTCGGGGATGGAGGGAGTGAGACAAGGTCGGGGATGGAGCGAGAGTGACAGGGTCGGGGATGCAGGGAAAGTGACAGGGTCGGGGATGGAGCGAGAGTGACAGTGTCGGGGATGAAGGGAGAGTGACAGGGTCGGGGATGGAGCGAGAGTGACAGGGTCAGGGATGGAGGGAGAGAGACAGGGTCGGGGATGGAAAGAGTGAGACAGGGTCGGGGATGGAGAGAGAGAGACAGGGTCGGGGATGGAGCCAGAGTGACAGGGTCAGGGATGGAATGAGAGTGACAGGATCGGAGATGAAGGGAAAGTGACAGGGTCGGGGATGGCGCGAGAGTGACAGGGTCGGGGATGGAGGGAGAGTGACAGGGTCGGGGATGGAGCGAGAGTGACAGGGTCGGGGATGGAGGGAGAGAGACAGGGTCGGGGATGGAGGGAGTGAGACAGGGTCGGTGATGCAGGGAGTGAGACAAGGTCGGGGATGGAGCGAGAGTGACTGGGTTGGGGATGGAGGGAGAGTGACAGGGTCGGGGATGGAGTGAGAGTGACAGGGTCGGGGATGTAGGTAGATGGACAGGGTTGGGGATGGAGGGAGAGTGACAGGGTCGGGGATGGAGGTAGAGTGACAGGGTCGGGGATGGAGGGAGAGTGACTGGGTGGGGGATGGAGGGAGAGTGACAGGGTCGGGGATGGAGGGAGAGACAGGGTCGGGGATGGAGGGAGAGTGACATGATCGGGGATGGAGGGAGAGTGACAGGGTCAGGGATGGAGGGAAAGTGACAGGGTCGGGGATTGAGCGAGAGTGACAGTGTCGGGGATGAAGGGAGAGTGACAGGGACGGGGATGGAGCGAGAGTGACAGGGTCGGGGATGGAGGGAGAGTGACAGGATCGGGGATGGAGGGAAAGTGAGAGGGTCGGGGATGGAGGGAGAGTGACAGGGTCGGGGATGGAGCGAGAGTGACAGGATCGGGGATGGAGCAAAGTGACAGGTTCGGTGATGAAGTGAGAGTGACATGGTCGGGGATGGAGAGAGCGAGACAGGGTCAGGGATGGAGGGAGAGTGACAGGGTCGGGGATGGAGGGAGAGTGACAGGTTCGGGGATGGAGGGAGCGAGACAGGGTCGGGGATGGAGGGAGAGTGACAGATTCGGGGATGGAGGGAGAGTGACAGGATCGGGGATGGAGGGAGAGTGACAGGGTCAGGGATGGTGGGAGAGTGACAGGGTCGGGGATGGCGGGAGTGGGACAAGGTCGGGGATGGAGCGAGAGTGACAGGGTCGGGGATGGAGGGAGAGTGACAGGGTCGGGGATGGAGGGGGAATGACAGGGTTGGGGGTGGAGGGGGAGTGACAGGGTCGGGGATGGAGGGAGAGTGACAGGGTCGGGGCTGGAGGGAGTGAGACAGGGTCGGGGATGGAGCGAGAGTGACAGTGTCGGGGATGAAGGGAGAGTGACAGGGCTGCGGATGGAGGGAGAGAGACAGGGTCGGGAATGGAGGGAGTGAGACAGGGTCGGGGATGGAGGGAGTGAGACAGGGTTGGGGATGGAGCGAGAGTGACAGGGTCGGGGATGGTGCGAGAGTGACCGGGTCGGGGATGGAGGGAGAGTGATGGGGTCGGGGATGGAGGGAAAGTGACATGGTCGGGGATGGAGCGAGAGTGGCAGGGTCGGGGATGGAGCGATAGTGACAGGATCGGGGATGGAGGGAAAGTGACATGGTCGGGGATGGAGCGAGAGTGACAGGATCGGGGATGGAGGGAGAGAGACAGGGTCAGGGATGGAGGGAGAGTGACAGGGTCGGGGATGGAGGGAGAGTGACAGGGTCGGGGATGGAGCGAGAGTGACTGGGTCGGGGATGGAGGGAGAGTGACAGGGTCGGGGATGGAGGGAGAGAGACAGGGTCGGGGATGGAGGGAGTGAGACATGGTTGGGGATGGAGAGCGAGTGACAGGGTCGGGGATGTAGCGAGAATGACAGGGTCGCGGTTGGAGGGAGAGTGACAGGTTCGGGGATGGAGGGACAGTGACAGGGCCGCGGATGGAGGGAGAGAGACAGGGTCGGGGATGGAGGGAGTGAGACATGGTCGGGGATGGAGGGAGTGAGACAGGTTCGTGGATGGAGCGAGAGTGACAGGGTCGGGGATGGAGGGAGAGTGACAGGGTCGGGGATGGAGAGAGAGTGACAGGGTCGGGGATGGAGCGAGAGTGACGGGGTCGGGGATGGAGGGAGAGTGACAGGGTCGGGGATGGAGCGAGAGTGACAGGGTGGGGGGTGGAGGGAGTGAGAAAAGGTCGGGTTGGAGGGAGAGAGACAGGGTCGGGAATGGAGGGAAAGTGAGAAGGTCGGGGATGGAGCGAGAGTGACAGGTTCGGGGATGGAGGGAGAGTGACAGGGTCGGGGATGGAGGGAGAGTGACAGGTTCGGGGATGGAGGGAGAGTGACAGGGTCGGGGATGGAGGGAGTGAGACAGGTTCAGGGATGGAGGGAGAGACAGGGTTGGGGATGGAGGGAGAGTGACAGGGTCGGGGATGGAGGGAGAGAGACAGGGTCGGGGATGGAGGGAGAGTGACAGGGTCGGGGATGGAGGGAGAGAGACAAGGTCGGGGATGGAGCAAGAGTGACAGGGTCGGGGATGGAGGGAGAGTGACAGGGTCGGGGATGGAGGGAGAGTGACAGGGTCGGGGATGGAGGGAGAGTGACAGGGTCGGGGATGGAGCGAGAGTGACAGGCTCGGGGATGGAGGGAGAGTGACAGGGTCGTGGATGGAGGGAGAGAGACAGGGTTGTGGATGGAGGGAGAGTGACATTGTCGGGGATGGAGGGAGAGAGACAGGGTCGTGGATGGAGGGAGAGTGACAGGGTCGGGGATGGAGGGAGAGAGACAGGGTCGTGGATGGAGGGAGAGTGACAGGGTCGGGGATGGAGGGAGAGTGACAGGGTCGGTGATGGAGGGAGTGAGACAGGGTCGGGGATGGAAGGAGAGACAGGGTTGGGGATGGAGGGAGAGTGACAGGATCGGGGATGGAGGGAGAGTGACAGGGTCGGGGATGGAGCGAGAGTGACAGGGTCGCGGATGGAGCGAGAGTGACAGGGTCGGGGATTGAGGGAGAGTGACAGGGTCGGGGATGGAGGGAGTGAGACAGGGTCGGGGATGGAGGGAGAGTGACAGGGTCGGAGATGGAGGGAGAGACAGGGTCGGGGATGGAGGGAGAGTGACAGGGTCGGGGATGGAGGGAGTGAGACAGGGTCGTGGATGGAGGGAGAGAGACAGGGTTGTGGATGGAGGGAGAGTGACATTGTCGGGGATGGAGGGAGAGAGACAGGGTCGTGGATGGAGGGAGAGTGACAGGGTCGGGGATGGAGGGAGAGAGACAGGGTCGTGGATGGAGGGAGAGTGACAGGGTCGGGGATGGAGGGAGAGTGACAGGGTCGGGGATGGAGGGAGTGAGACAGGGTCGGGGATGGAGGGAGAGACAGGGTTGGGGATGGAGGGAGAGTGACAGGGTCGGGGATGGAGGGAGAGTGACAGGGTCGGGGATGGAGCGAGAGTGACAATGTCGCGGATGGAGCGAGAGTGACAGGCTCGGGGATTGAGGGAGAGTGACAGGGTCGGGGATGGAGGGAGTGAGACAGGTTTGGGCATGGAGGGAGTGACGGTCGGGAATGGAGGGAGTGACAGGGTCGGGGATGGAGCGAGAGTGACAGGGTCGGGGATGGAGGGAGTGAGACAGGGTCGGGGATGGAGGGAGAGTGACAGGGTCGGGGATGGACTGAGTGAGACAGGGTCGGGGATGGAGGGAGAGACAGGGTCGGGGATGGAGGGAGAGTGACAGGGTCGGGGATGGAGGGAGTGAGACAGGGTCGGGGATGGAGGGAAAGTGACAGGGTCGGGGATGGAGTGAGTGAGACAGGGTTGGGGATGGAGGGAGAGTGACAGGGTCGGGGATGGAGCGAGAGTGACAGGGTCGGGGATGGAGTGAGAGTGACAGGGTCGGGGATGGAGCGAGAGTGACAGGGTCGGGGATGGAGGGAGAGTGACAGGGTCGGGGATGGAGGGAGAGTGACAGGGTGGGGGATGGAGGGAGAGTGACAGGGTCGGGGATGGAGGGAGCGAGACAGGGTCGGGGATGGAGCAAGAGTGACAGGTTCGGGGATGGAGGGAGAGTGACAGGGTCGGGGATAGAGGGAGAGGGACAGGGTGGGGGATGGAGTGAGAGTGACAGGGTCGGGGATGGAGGGAGTGACAGGGTCGGGGATGGAGGGAGAGTGACATGGTTAGGGATGGAGGGAGAGTGGCAGGGTCGGGGATGGAGGGAGAGTGACAGGGTCGGGGATGGAGGGAGAGACAGGGTCGGGGATGGAGTGAGAGTGACAGGGCCAAGGATGGAGGGAGTGAGACAGGGTCGGGGATGGAGGGAGAGTGACAGGGTCGGGGATGGAGGGAGAGTGACAGGGTCTGGGATGGAGGGAGAGTGACAGTGTCGGGGATGAAGGGAGAGTGACAGGGACGGGGATGGAGCCAGAGTGACAGGGTCGGGGATGGAGGGAGAGTGACAGGGTCGGGGATGGAGGAAGAGTGACAGGATCGGGGATGGACAGAAAGTGACAGGGTCGGGGATGGAGGGAGAGTGACAGGGTCGGGGATGGAGCGAGAGTGACAGGATCGGGGATGGAGGGAGAGTGACAGGGTCGGGGCTGGAGGGAGAGTGACAGGATCGGGGATGGAGGGAAAGTGACAGGGTCGGGGATGGAGTGAAAGTGACAGGGTCGGGGATGGAGCGAGCGAGACAGGGTCAGGGATGGAGGGAGAGTGACAGGGTCGGGGATGGAGGGAGAGTGACAGGGTCTGGGATGGAGGGAGAGTGACAGGGTCAGGGATGGAGTGATTGAGACATGGTCGGGGATGGAGGGAGTGAGGCAAGGTCGGGGATGGAGCGAGAGTGACTGGGTCGGGGATGGAGGGAGAGTGACAGTGTCGGGGATGGAGGGAGCGTGACAGTGTCGATCATGGAGGGAGAGTAACAGGGTCGGGGATGGGGGGAGCGAGACAGGGTCGGGGATGGAGGGAGAGTGACAGGGTCGGGGATGGAGGGAGTGACACAAGGTCGGGGATGGAGCGAGAGTGACTGGGTCGGGGATGGAGGAAGAGTGACAGGGTCGGGGATGGAGGGAGAGTGACAGGGTCGGGGATGGAGGGGGAGTGACATGGTCGGGGATGGAGCGAGAGTGACAGGGTCGGGGATGGAGGGAGAGTGACAGGGTCGGGGATGGAGCGAGAGTGACAGGGTCGGGGATGGAGGGAGAGTGACAGGGTCGGGGATGGAGGGAGAGTGACAGGGTCGGGGATGGAGCGAGAGTGACGGGTCGGGGATGGAGGGAGTGTGACAGGGTCGGGGATGGAGGGAGAGTGACAGGGTCGGGGATGGAGGGAGAGTGACAGGGTCAGGGATGGAGGGAGAGTGACAGGGTCGGGGATGGAGGGAGAGTGGCAGGGCCGGGGATGGAGGGAGAGTGACAGGGTCGGGGATGGAGGGAGTGAGACAGGGTCGGGGATGGAGGGAGAGTGGCAGTGTCGGGGATGGAGCGAGAGTGACAGGGCCGCGGATGGAGGGAGAGTGACAGGGTCGGGGCTGGAGGGAGTGAGACAGGGTCGGGGATGGAGCGAGAGTGACAGTGTTGGGGATGAAGGGAGAGTGACAGGGTCGGGGATGGTGGGAGAGAGAGAGGGTCAGGGATGGAGCGAGAGTGACAGCGTCGGGGATGGAGCGAGAGTGACAGGATCGGGGATGGAGGGAAAGTGACAGGGTCGGGAATGGAGCGAGAGTGACAGGGTCAGGGATGGAGGGAGAGTGACAGGGTCGGGGATGGAGCGAGAATGACAGGGTGGGGGATGGAGGGAGTGAGAAAGGGTCGTGTTGGAGGGAGAGTGACAGGGTCGGGGATGGAGGGAGAGGGACAGGGTCGGGGATGGAGGGAGTGACAGGGTCGGGGATGGAGCGAGAGTGACTGGGTCGGGGATGGAGCGAGAGTGACAGGGTCAGGATGGAGGGAGAGTGACAGGGTCGGGGATGGAGGGAGAGAGACAGGGTTGGGGATGGAGGGAGTGAGACAGGGTCAGGCATGGAGTGAGAGTGACAGGGTCGGGGATGGAGCGAGAGTGACAGGGTTGGGGATGGAGGGAGTGAGACAGGGTCGAGGATGGAGGGAGAGTGACAGGGTCGGGGATGGAGGGAGAGTGACAGGGTTGGCGATGGAGGGAGAGAGACAGGGTTGGGGATGGAGGGAGTGAGACAGGGTCGGGGATGGAGGGAGTGAGACAGGGTCCGGGATGTAGAGAGACTGGCAGTGTCGGGGATGGAGGGAGTGAGACAGGGTTGGGGCTGGAGGGAGAGTGAAAGGGTCGGGGATGGAGGGAGAGTGACAGGGTCGGGGATGGAGCGAGAGTGACAGGGTCAGGGATGGAGGGAGAGAGACACGGTTGGGGATGGTGGGAGAGTGACAGGGTCGGGGATGGAGGGAGTGAGACAGGGTCGGGGATGGAGCGAGAGTGACAGGGTCGAAGATGGAGCGAGAGTGAAAGGGTCGGGGATGGAGGGAAAGTGACAGGGTCGGGGATGGAGTGAGAGTGACAGGGTCGGGGATGGAGGGAGAGTGACAGGGTCGGGGATGGGGGGAGTGAGACAGTGTCAGGAATGGAGGGAGTGAGACAGGGTCGGGGATGGAGGGAGTGAGACAGCTTCGGGGATGGAGGGAGTGAGACAGGTTCGGGGATGGAGGGAGAGTGACAGGGTCGGTGATGGAGGGAGAGTGACAGGGTTGGGGATAGAGGGAGTGAGACAGGGTCGGGGATGGAGGGAGAGTGACGGGGTCGGGGATGGAGGGATAGTGACAGGGTCGGGGATGGAGCGAGAGTGACAGGTTCGGGGATGGAGCGAGAGTGACAGGGTTGGGGATGGAGGGAGAGTGACAGGGTTGACGATGAAGGGAGAGTGACAGGGTCGGAGATGGAGGGAGTGAGACAGGGTCGGGGATGGAGGGAGAGTGACAGGGTCGGGGTGGAGCGAGAGTGACGGGTCGGGGATGGAGGGAGAGTGACAGGGTCGGGGATGGAGAGAGAGTGACAGGGTCGGTGATGGAGGGAGAATGACAGGGTCGGGGATGGAGGGAGAGTGACAGGGTCGGGGATGGTGGGAGAGTGGCAGGGTCGGGGATGGAGGGAGAGTGACAGGGTCGGGGATGGAGGGAGTGAGACAGGGTCGGGGATGGAGGGAGAGTGGCTGTGTCGGGGATGGAGCGAGAGTGACAGGGCCGCGGATGGAGGGAGAGAGACAGGGTCGGGGATGGAGGGAGAGACAGGGTTGGGGATGGAGGGAGAGTGACAGGGTCGGGGATGGAGGGAGAGTGACAGGGTCGGGGATGGAGCGAGAGTGACAAGGTCGCGGATGGAGCGAGAGTGACAGGGTCGGGGATTGAGGGAGAGTGACAGGGTCGGGGATGGAGGGAGTGAGACAGGTTTGGGCATGGAGGGAGTGACGGTCGGGAATGGAGGGAGTGACAGGGTCGGGGATGGAGCGAGAGTGACAGGGTCGGGGATGGAGGGAGTGAGACAGGGTCGGGGATGGAGGGAGAGTGACAGGGTCGGGGATGGACTGAGTGAGACAGGGTCGGGGATGGAGGGAGAGACAGGGTCGGGGATGGAGGGAGAGTGACAGGGTCGGGGATGGAGGGAGTGAGACAGGGTCGGGGATGGAGGGAAAGTGACAGGGTCGGGGATGGAGTGAGTGAGACAGGGATGGGGATGGAGGGAGAGTGACAGGGTCGGGGATGGAGCGAGAGTGACAGGGTCGGGGATGGAGTGAGAGTGACAGGGTCGGGGATGGAGCGAGAGTGACAGGGTCGGGGATGGAGGGAGAGTGACAGGGTCGGGGTTGGAGGGAGAGTGACAGGGTGGGGGATGGAGGGAGAGTGACAGGGTCGGGGATGGAGGGAGCGAGACAGGGTCGGGGATGGAGCAAGAGTGACAGGTTCGGGGATGGAGGGAGAGTGACAGGGTCGGGGATGGAGGGAAAGGGACAGGGTGGGGGATGGAGTGAGAGTGACAGGGTCGGGGATGGAGGGAGAGACAGGGTCGGGGATGGAGGGAGAGTGACATGGTTAGGGATGGAGGGAGAGTGGCAGGGTCGGGGATGGAGGGAGAGTGACAGGGTCGGGGATGGAGGGAGAGACAGGGTCGGGGATGGAGGGAGAGTGACAGGGCCAAGGATGGAGGGAGTGAGACAGGGTCGGGGATGGAGGGAGAGTGACAGGGTCGGGGATGGAGGGAGAGTGACAGGGTCTGGGATGGAGGGAGAGTGACAGTGTCGGGGATGAAGGGAGAGTGACAGGGACGGGGATGGAGGGAGGGTGACAGGGTCGGGGATGGAGGGAGCGTGACAGGGTCGGGGATGGAGGGAGAGACAGGGTTGGGGATGGAGGGAGAGTGACAGGGTCGGAGATGGAGGGAGAGAGAGTGTCGGGGATGGAGCGAGAGTGACAGTGTCGGGGATGGAGGGAGTGAGACAGGGTTGGGGTGGAGGGAGTGACAGGGTCGGGAATGGAGGGAGTGAGACAGGGTCGGGGATGGAGGGAGTGAGACAGGGTCGGGGATGGAGGGAGAGTGACAGGGTCGGGGATGGAGGGAGAGACAAGGTTGGGGATGGAGGGAGAGTGACAGGGTCGGGGATGGAGGGAGAGTGACAGGGTGGGGGATGGAGGGAGAGACAGGGTTAGGGATGGAGTGAGAGTGACAGGGTCGGGGATGGAGGGAGAGTGACAGGGTCGGGGCTGGAGGGAGTGTGACAGGGTCGGGGATGGAGGGAGAGTGACAGGGTCGGGGATGGAGGGAAAGGGACAGGGTCGGGGATGGAGGGAGTGAGACAGGGTCGGGGATGGAGCGAGAGTGACAGGGTCGGGGATGGAGCCAGAGTGACAGTGTCGGTGATGAAGGGAGAGTGACAGGGATGGGGATGGAGGGAAAGTGACAGGGTCGGGGATGTAGCGAGAGTGACAGTGTCGGTGATGAAGGGAGAGTGACAGGGATGGGGATGGAGCGAGAGTGACAGGGTCGGGGATGGAGGGAGAGAGACAGGGTCAGGGATGGAGAGAGTGAGACAAGGTCGGGGATAGAGCGAGAGTGACAGAGTCGGGGATGAAGGGAGGGTGACAGGGTCGGGGCTGGAGGAAGTGAGACAGGGTCGGGGATGGAGCGAGAGTGACAGGGTCAGGGATGGAGGGAGAGTGACAGGGTCGGGGATGGAGGGAGAGTGACGGGGTCGGGAATGGAGCGAGAGTGACAGGGTCGGGGATGGAGGGAGAGTGACAGGGTCGGGGATGGAGGGAGAGTGACCGGGTCGGGGATGGAGGAATAGTGACAGGGTCGGGGATGTAGGGAGAGTGACGGGGTCGGGGATGGAGCGACAGTGACAGGGTCGGGGATGGAGGGAGAGTGACAGGGTCATGGATAGAGGGAGAGTGACAGGGTCGGGGATGGAGGGAGAGTGGCAGTGACGGGGATGGAGGGAGTGAGACAGGGTCGGAGATGGAGGGAGAGTGACAGGGTCGGGGATGGAGGGAGAGTGACAGGGCCGCGGATGGAGGGAGAGAGACAGGGTCGGGGCTGGAGGGAGTGAGACAGTGTCGGGGATGGAGGGAGTGAGACAAGGTCGGGGATGGAGCGAGAGTGACAGGGTCGGGGATGCAGGGAAAGTGACAGGGTCGGGGATGGAGCGAGAGTGACAGTGTCGGGGACGAAGGGAGAGTGACAGGGTCGGGGATGGAGCGAGAGTGACAGGGTCAGGGATGGAGGGAGAGAGACAGGGTCGGGGATGGAAAGAGTGAGACAGGGTCGGGGATGGAGAGAGAGAGACAGGGTCGGGGATGGAGCCAGAGTGACAGGGTCAGGGATGGAATGAGAGTGACAGGATCGGAGATGAAGGGAAAGTGACAGGGTCGGGGATGGCGCGAGAGTGACAGGGTCGGGGATGGAGGGAGAGTGACAGGGTCGGGGATGGAGCGAGAGTGACAGGGTCGGGGATGGAGGGAGAGAGACAGGGTCGGGGATGGAGGGAGTGAGACAGGGTCGGTGATGGAGGGAGTGAGACAAGGTCGGGGATGGAGCGAGAGTGACTGGGTTGGGGATGGAGGGAGAGTGACAGGGTCGGGGATGGAGTGAGAGTGACAGGGTCGGGGATGGAGGTAGATGGACAGGGTTGGGGATGGAGGGAGAGTGACAGGGTCGGGGATGGAGGTAGAGTGACAGGGTCGGGGATGGAGGGAGAGTGACTGGGTGGGGGATGGAGGGAGAGTGACAGGGTCGGGGATGGAGGGAGAGACAGGGTCGGGGATGGAGGGAGAGTGACAGGATCGGGGATGGAGGGAGAGTGACAGGGTCAGGGATGGAGGGAAAGTGACAGGGTCGGGGATTGAGCGAGAGTGACAGTGTCGGGGATGAAGGGAGAGTGACAGGGACGGGGATGGAGCGAGAGTGACAGGGTCGGGGATGGAGGGAGAGTGACAGGATCGGGGATGGAGGGAAAGTGAGAGGGTCGGGGATGGAGGGAGAGTGACAGGGTCGGGGATGGAGCGAGAGTGACAGGATCGGGGATGGAGCGAAAGTGACAGGTTCGGTGATGAAGTGAGAGTGACATGGTCGGGGATGGAGAGAGCGAGACAGGGTCAGGGATGGAGGGAGAGTGACAGGGTCGGGGATGGAGGGAGAGTGACAGGTTCGGGGATGGAGGGAGCGAGACAGGGTCGGGGATGGAGGGAGAGTGACAGGTTCGGGGATGGAGGGAGAGTGACAGGGTCGGGGATGGAGGGAGAGTGACAGGGTCAGGGATGGTGGGAGAGTGACAGGGTCGGGGATGGCGGGAGTGGGACAAGGTCGGGGATGGAGCGAGAGTGACAGGGTCGGGGATGGAGGGAGAGTGACAGGGTCGGGGATGGAGGGGGAATGACAGGGTTGGGGGTGGAGGGGGAGTGACAGGGTCGGGGATGGAGGGAGAGTGACAGGGTCGGGGCTGGAGGGAGTGAGACAGGGTCGGGGATGGAGCGAGAGTGACAGTGTCGGGGATGAAGGGAGAGTGACAGGGCTGCGGATGGAGGGAGAGAGACAGGGTCGGGAATGGAGGGAGTGAGACAGGGTCGGGGATGGAGGGAGTGAGACAGGGTTGGGGATGGAGCGAGAGTGACAGGGTCGGGGATGGTGCGAGAGTGACCTGGTCGGGGATGGAGGGAGAGTGATGGGGTCGGGGATGGAGGGAGTGAGACCGGGTCGGGGATGGAGCGAGAGTGGCAGGGTCGGGGATGGAGCGATAGTGACAGGATCGGGGATGGAGGGAAAGTGACATGGTCGGGGATGGAGCGAGAGTGACAGGATCGGGGATGGAGGGAGAGAGACAGGGTCAGGGATGGAGGGAGAGTGACAGGGTCGGGGATGGAGGGAGAGTGACAGGGTCGGGGATGGAGCGAGAGTGACTGGGTCGGGGATGGAGGGAGAGTGACAGGGTCGGGGATGGAGGGAGAGAGACAGGGTCGGGGATGGAGGGAGTGAGACATGGTTGGGGATGGAGGGAGTGAGACAGGTTCGTGGATGGAGCGAGAGTGACAGGGTCGGGGATGGAGGCAGAGTGACAGGGTCGGGGATGGAGAGAGAGTGACAGGGTCGGGGATGGAGCGAGAGTGACGGGGTCGGGGATGGAGGGAGAGTGACAGGGTCGGGGATGGAGCGAGAGTGACAGGGTGGGGGGTGGAGGGAGTGAGAAAAGGTCGGGTTGGAGGGAGAGAGACAGGGTCGGGAATGGAGGGAAAGTGAGAAGGTCGGGGATGGAGCGAGAGTGACAGGTTCGGGGATGGAGGGAGAGTGACAGGGTCGGGGATGGAGGGAGAGTGACAGGTTCGGGGATGGAGGGAGAGTGACAGGGTCGGGGATGGAGGGAGTGAGACAGGTTCAGGGATGGAGGGAGAGACAGGGTTGGGGATGGAGGGAGAGTGACAGGGTCGGGGATGGAGGGAGAGAGACAGGGTCGGGGATGGAGGGAGAGTGACAGGGTCGGGGATGGAGGGAGAGAGACAAGGTCGGGGATGGAGCAAGAGTGACAGGGTCGGGGATGGAGGGAGAGTGACAGGGTCGGGGATGGAGGGAGAGTGACAGGGTCGGGGATGGAGGGAGAGTGACAGGGTCGGGGATGGAGCGAGAGTGACAGGCTCGGGGATGGAGGGAGAGTGACAGGGTCGTGGATGGAGGGAGAGAGACAGGGTTGTGGATGGAGGGAGAGTGACATTGTCGGGGATGGAGGGAGAGAGACAGGGTCGTGGATGGAGGGCGAGTGACAGGGTCGGGGATGGAGGGAGAGAGACAGGGTCGAGGGAGAGTGACAGGGTCGGGGATGGAGGGAGAGTGACAGGGTCGGTGATGGAGGGAGTGAGACAGGGTCGGGGATGGAGGGAGAGACAGGGTTGGGGATGGAGGGAGAGTGACAGGATCGGGGATGGAGGGAGAGTGACAGGGTCGGGGATGGAGCGAGAGTGACAGGGTCGCGGATGGAGCGAGAGTGACAGGGTCGGGGATTGAGGGAGAGTGACAGGGTCGGGGATGGAGGGAGTGAGACAGGTTTGGGCATGGAGGGAGTGACGGTCGGGAATGGAGGGAGTGACAGGGTCGGGGATGGAGCGAGAGTGACAGGGTCGGGGATGGAGGGAGTGAGACAGGGTCGGGGATGGAGGGAGAGTGACAGGGTCGGAGATGGAGTGAGTGAGACAGGGTCGGGGATGGAGGGAGAGACAGGGTCGGGGATGGAGGGAGAGTGACAGGGTCGGGGATGGAGGGAGTGAGACAGGGTCGTGGATGGAGGGAGAGAGACAGGGTTGTGGATGGAGGGAGAGTGACATTGTCGGGGATGGAGGGAGAGAGACAGGGTCGTGGATGGAGGGAGAGTGACAGGGTCGGGGATGGAGGGAGAGAGACAGGGTCGTGGATGGAGGGAGAGTGACAGGGTCGGGGATGGATGGAGAGTGACAGGGTCGGGGATGGAGGGAGTGAGACAGGGTCGGGGATGGAGGGAGAGACAGGGTTGGGGATGGAGGGAGAGTGACAGGGTCGGGGATGGAGGGAGAGTGACAGGGTCGGGGATGGAGCGAGAGTGACAATGTCGCGGATGGAGCGAGAGTGACAGGCTCGGGGATTGAGGGAGAGTGACAGGGTCGGGGATGGAGGGAGTGAGACAGGTTTGGGCATGGAGGGAGTGACGGTCGGGAATGGAGGGAGTGACAGGGTCGGGGATGGAGCGAGAGTGACAGGGTCGGGGATGGAGGGAGTGAGACAGGGTCGGGGATGGAGGGAGAGTGACAGGGTCGGGGATGGACTGAGTGAGACAGGGTCGGGGATGGAGGGAGAGACAGGGTCGGGGATGGAGGGAGAGTGACAGGGTCGGGGATGGAGGGAGTGAGACAGGGTCGGGGATGGAGGGAAAGTGACAGGGTCGGGGATGGAGTGAGTGAGACAGGGTTGGGGATGGAGGGAGAGTGACAGGGTCGGGGATGGAGCGAGAGTGACAGGGTCGGGGATGGAGTGAGAGTGACAGGGTCGGGGATGGAGCGAGAGTGACAGGGTCGGGGATGGAGGGAGAGTGACAGGGTCGGGGATGGAGGGAAAGTGACAGGGTGGGGGATGGAGGGAGAGTGACAGGGTCGGGGATGGAGGGAGCGAGACAGGGTCGGGGATGGAGCAAGAGTGACAGGTTCGGGGATGGAGGGAGAGTGACAGGGTCGGGGATAGAGGGAGAGGGACAGGGTGGGGGATGGAGTGAGAGTGACAGGGTCGGGGATGGAGGGAGTGACAGGGTCGGGGATGGAGGGAGAGTGACATGGTTAGGGATGGAGGGAGAGTGGCAGGGTCGGGGATGGAGGGAGAGTGACAGGGTCGGGGATGGAGGGAGAGACAGGGTCGGGGATGGAGGGAGAGTGACAGGGCCAAGGATGGAGGGAGTGAGACAGGGTCGGGGATGGAGGGAGAGTGACAGGGTCGGGGATGGAGGGAGAGTGACAGGGTCTGGGATGGAGGGAGAGTGACAGTGTCGGGGATGAAGGGAGAGTGACAGGGACGGGGATGGAGCCAGAGTGACAGGGTCGGGGATGGAGGGAGAGAGACAGGGTCGGGGATGGAGGAAGAGTGACAGGATCGGGGATGGACAGAAAGTGACAGGGTCGGGGATGGAGGGAGAGTGACAGGGTCGGGGATGGAGCGAGAGTGACAGGATCGGGGATGGAGGGAGAGTGACAGGGTCGGGGCTGGAGGGAGAGTGACAGGATCGGGGATGGAGGGAAAGTGACAGGGTCGGGGATGGAGTGAAAGTGACAGGGTCGGGGATGGAGGGAGCGAGACAGGGTCAGGGATGGAGGGAGAGTGACAGGGTCGGGGATGGAGGGAGAGTGACAGGGTCTGGGATGGAGGGAGAGTGACAGGGTCAGGGATGGAGTGATTGAGACATGGTCGGGGATGGAGGGAGTGAGGCAAGGTCGGGGATGGAGCGAGAGTGACTGGGTCGGGGATGGAGGGAGAGTGACAGTGTCGGGGATGGAGGGAGCGTGACAGTGTCGATGATGGAGGGAGAGTAACAGGGTCGGGGATGGGGGGAGCGAGACAGGGTCGGGGATGGAGGGAGAGTGACAGGGTCGGGGATGGAGGGAGAGTGACAGGGTCGGGGATGGAGGGGGAGTGACATGGTCGGGGATGGAGCGAGAGTGACAGGGTCGGGGATGGAGGGAGAGTGACAGGGTCGGGGATGGAGCGAGAGTGACAGGGTCGGGGATGGAGGGAGAGTGACAGGGTCGGGGATGGAGGGAGAGTGACAGGGTCGGGGATGGAGCGAGAGTGACGGGTCGGGGATGGAGGGAGTGTGACAGGGTCGGGGATGGAGGGAGAGTGACAGGGTCGGGGATGGAGGGAGAGTGACAGGGTCAGGGATGGAGGGAGAGTGACAGGGTCGGGGATGGAGGGAGAGTGGCAGGGCCGGGGATGGAGGGAGAGTGACAGGGTCGGGGATGGAGGGAGTGAGACAGGATCGGGGATGGAGGGAGAGTGGCAGTGTCGGGGATGGAGCGAGAGTGACAGGGCCGCGGATGGAGGGAGAGTGACAGGGTCGGGGCCTAAGGGAGTGAGACAGGGTCGGGGATGGAGCGAGAGTGACAGTGTTGGGGATGAAGGGAGAGTGACAGGGTCGGGGATGGTGGGAGAGAGAGAGGGTCAGGGATGGAGCGAGAGTGACAGCGTCGGGGATGGAGCGAGAGTGACAGGATCGGGGATGGAGGGAAAGTGACAGGGTCGGGAATGGAGCGAGAGTGACAGGGTCAGGGATGGAGGGAGAGTGACAGGGTCGGGGATGGAGCGAGAATGACAGGGTGGGGGATGGAGGGAGTGAGAAAGGGTCGTGTTGGAGGGAGAGTGACAGGGTCGGGGATGGAGGGAGAGTGACAGGGTCGGGAATGGAGGGAGTGACAAAGTCGGGGATGGAGCGAGAGTGACTGGGTCGGGGATGGAGCGAGAGTGACAGGGTCAGGATGGAGGGAGAGTGACAGGGTCGGGGATGGAGGGAGAGAGACAGGGTTGGGGATGGAGGGAGTGAGACAGGGTCAGGGATGGAGTGAGAGTGACAGGGTCGGGGATGGAGCGAGAGTGACAGGGTTGGGGATGGAGGGAGTGAGACAGGGTCGGGGATGGAGGGAGAGTGACAGGGTCGGGGATGGAGGGAGAGTGACAGGGTTGGGGATGGAGGGAGAGAGACAGGGTTGGGGATGGAGGGAGTGAGACAGGGTCGGGGATGGAGGGAGTGAGACAGGGTCCGGGATGTAGAGAGACTGGCAGTGTCGGGGATGGAGGGAGTGAGACAGGGTTGGGGCTGGAGGGAGAGTGAAAGGGTCGGGGATGGAGGGAGAGTGACAGGGTCGGGGATGGAGCGAGAGTGACAGGGTCAGGGATGGAGGGAGAGAGACACGGTTGGGGATGGAGGGAGAGTGACAGGGTCGGGGATGGAGGGAGTGAGACAGGGTCGGGGATGGAGCGAGAGTGACAGGGTCGAAGATGGAGCGAGAGTGAAAGGGTCGGGGATGGAGGGAAAGTGACAGGGTCGGGGATGGAGTGAGAGTGACAGGGTCGGGGATGGAGGGAGAGTGACAGGGTCGGGGATGGAGGGAGTGAGACAGTGTCAGGAATGGAGGGAGTGAGACAGGGTCGGGGATGGAGGGAGTGAGACAGCTTCGGGGATGGAGGGAGTGAGACAGGTTCGGGGATGGTGGGAGAGTGACAGGGTCGATGATGGAGGGAGAGTGACAGGGTTGGGGATAGAGGGAGTGAGACAGGGTCGGGGATGGAGGGAGAGTGACGGGGTCGGGATGGAGGGATAGTGACAGGGTCGGGGATGGAGCGAGAGTGACAGGTTCGGGGATGGAGCGAGAGTGACAGGGTTGGGGATGGAGGGAGAGTGACAGGGTTGATGATGAAGGGAGAGTGACAGGGTCGGAGATGGAGGGAGTGAGACAGGGTCGGGGATGGAGGGAGAGTGACAGGGTCGGGGTGGAGCGAGAGTGACGGGTCGGTGATGGAGGGAGAATGACAGGGTCGGGGATGGAGGGAGAGTGACAGGGTCAGGGATGGTGGGAGAGTGACAGGGTCGGGGATGGAGGGAGAGTGACAGGGTCGGGGATGGAGGGAGTGAGACAGGGTCGGGGATGGAGGGAGAGTGGCTGTGTCGGGGATGGAGCGAGAGTGACAGGGCCGCGGATGGAGGGAGAGAGACAGGGTCGGGGATGGAGGGAGAGACAGGGTTGGGGATGGAGGGAGAGTGACAGGGTCGGGGATGGAGGGAGAGTGACAGGGTCGGGGATGGAGCGAGAGTGACAAGGTCGCGGATGGAGCGAGAGTGACAGGGTCGGGGATTGAGGGAGAGTGACAGGGTCGGGGATGGAGGGAGTGAGACAGGTTTGGGCATGGAGGGAGTGACGGTCGGGAATGGAGGGAGTGACAGGGTCGGGGATGGAGCGAGAGTGACAGGGTCGGGGATGGAGGGAGTGAGACAGGGTCGGGGATGGAGGGAGAGTGACAGGGTCGGGGATGGACTGAGTGAGACAGGGTCGGGGATGGAGGGAGAGACAGGGTCGGGGATGGAGGGAGAGTGACAGGGTCGGGGATGGAGGGAGTGAGACAGGGTCGGGGATGGAGGGAAAGTGACAGGGTCGGGGATGGAGTGAGTGAGACAGGGATGGGGATGGAGGGAGAGTGACAGGGTCGGGGATGGAGCGAGAGTGACAGGGTCGGGGATGGAGTGAGAGTGACAGGGTCGGGGATGGAGCGAGAGTGACAGGGTCGGGGATGGAGGGAGAGTGACAGGGTCGGGGTTGGAGGGAGAGTGACAGGGTGGGGGATGGAGGGAGAGTGACAGGGTCGGGGATGGAGGGAGCGAGACAGGGTCGGGGATGGAGCAAGAGTGACAGGTTCGGGGATGGAGGGAGAGTGACAGGGTCGGGGATGGAGGGAGAGGGACAGGGTGGGGGATGGAGTGAGAGTGACAGGGTCGG
The DNA here is from genome assembly GCF_052327205.1 of Somniosus microcephalus. NCBI lineage: Eukaryota > Metazoa > Chordata > Chondrichthyes > Squaliformes > Somniosidae > Somniosus > Somniosus microcephalus. Next base: position 8,990,387 of record NC_140987.1, on the reverse strand, counting down.
GGATGGAGGGAGAGACAGGGTCGGGGATGGAGGGAGAGTGACATGGTTAGGGATGGAGGGAGAGTGGCAGGGTCGGGGATGGAGGGAGAGTGACAGGGTCGGGGATGGAGGGAGAGACAGGGTCGGGGATGGAGGGAGAGTGACAGGGCCAAGGATGGAGGGAGTGAGACAGGGTCGGGGATGGAGGTAGAGTGACAGGGTCGGGGATGGAGGGAGAGTGACAGGGTCTGGGATGGAGGGAGAGTGACAGTGTCGGGGATGAAGGGAGAGTGACAGGGACGGGGATGGAGCCAGAGTGACAGGGTCGGGGATGGAGGGAGAGTGACAGGGTCGGGGATGGAGGGAGAGTGACAGGATCGGGGATGGACGGAAAGTGACAGGGTCGGGGATGGAGGGAGAGTGACAGGGTCGGGGATGCAGCGAGAGTGACAGGATCGGGGATGGAGGGAGAGTGACAGGGTCGGGGCTGGAGGGAGAGTGACAGGATCGGGGATGGAGGGAAAGTGACAGGGTCGGGGATGGAGTGAAAGTGACAGGGTCGGGGATGGAGGGAGCGAGACAGGGTCAGGGATGGAGGGAGAGTGACAGGGTCGGGGATGGAGGGAGAGTGACAGGGTCTGGGATGGAGGGAGAGTGACAGGGTCAGGGATGGAGTGATTGAGACATGGTCGGGGATGGAGGGAGTGAGACAGGGTCCGGGATGTAGAGAGACTGGCAGTGTCGATGATGGAGGGAGAGTAACAGGGTCGGGGATGGGGGGAGCGAGACAGGGTCGGGGATGGAGGGAGAGTGACAGGGTCGGGGATGGAGGGAGTGACACAAGGTCGGGGATGGAGCGAGAGTGACTGGGTCGGGGATGGAGGAAGAGTGACAGGGTCGGGGATGGAGGGAGAGTGACAGGGTCGGGGATGGAGGGGGAGTGACATGGTCGGGGATGGAGCGAGAGTGACAGGGTCGGGGATGGAGGGAGAGTGACAGGGTCGGGGATGGAGCGAGAGTGACAGGGTCGGGGATGGAGGGAGAGTGACAGGGTCGGGGATGGAGGGAGAGTGACAGGGTCGGGGATGGAGCGAGAGTGACGGGTCGGGGATGGAGGGAGAGTGACAGGGTCGGGGATGGAGGGAGAGTGACAGGGTCGGGGATGGAGGGAGAGTGACAGGGTCGGGGATGGAGGGAGAGTGGCAGGGTCGGGATGGAGGGAGAGTGACAGGGTCGGGGATGGAGGGAGTGAGACAGGGTCGGGGATGGAGGGAGAGTGGCAGTGTCGGGGATGGAGCGAGAGTGACAGGGCCGCGGATGGAGGGAGAGAGACAGGGTCGGGGCTGGAGGGAGTGAGACAGGGTCGGGGATGGAGCGAGAGTGACAGTGTCGGGGATGAAGGGAGAGTGACAGGGTCGGGGATGGTGGGAGAGAGAGAGGGTCAGGGATGGAGCGAGAGTGACAGCGTCGGGGATGGAGCGAGAGTGACAGGATCGGGGATGGAGGGAAAGTGACAGGGTCGGGAATGGAGCGAGAGTGACAGGGTCAGGGATGGAGGGAGAGTGACAGGGTCGGGGTTGGAGTGAGAGTGACAGGGTGGGGGATGGAGGGAGTGAGAAAGGGTCGGGTTGGAGGGAGAGTGACAGGGTCGGGATGGAGGGAGAGTGACAGGGTCGGGGATGGAGGGAGTGACAGGGTCGGGGATGGAGCGAGAGTGACTGGGTCGGGGATGGAGCGAGAGTGACAGGGTCAGGATGGAGGGAGAGTGACAGGGTCGGGGATGGAGGGAGAGAGACAGGGTTGGGGATGGAGGGAGTGAGACAGGGTCAGGGATGGAGTGAGAGTGACAGGGTCGGGGATGGAGCGAGAGTGACAGGGTCGGGGATGGAGGGAGTGAGACAGGGTCGGGGATGGAGGGAGAGTGACAGGGTTGGGGATGGAGGGAGAGAGACAGGGTTGGGGATGGAGGGAGTGAGACAGGGTCGGGGATGGAGGGAGTGAGACAGGGTCCGGGATGTAGAGAGACTGGCAGTGTCGGGGATGGAGGGAGTGAGACAGGGTTGGGGCTGGAGGGAGAGTGACAGGGTCGGGGATGGAGGGAGAGTGACAGGGTCGGGGATGGAGCGACAGTGACAGGGTCAGGGATGGAGGGAGAGAGACACGGTTGGGGATGGAGGGAGAGTGACAGGGTCGGGGATGGAGGGAGTGAGACAGGGTCGGGGATGGAGCGAGAGTGACAGGGTCGAAGATGGAGCGACAGTGACAGGGTCGGGGATGGAGGGAAAGTGACAGGGTCGGGAATGGAGTGAGAGTGACAGGGTCGGGGATGGAGGGAGAGTGACAGGGTCGGGGATGGAGGGAGTGAGACAGTGACAGGAATGGAGGGAGTGAGACAGGGTCGGGGATGGAGGGAGTGAGACAGCGTCAGGGATGGAGGGAGTGAGACAGGTTCGGGGATGGCGGGAGAGTGACAGGGTCGGTGATGGAGGGAGAGTGACAGGGTTGGGGATAGAGGGAGTGAGACAGGGTCGGGGATGGAGGGAGAGTGACGGGGTCGGGGATGGAGGGATAGTGACAGGGTCGGGGATGGAGCGAGAGTGACAGGTTCGGGGATGGAGCGAGAGTGACAGGGTTGGGGATGGAGGGAGAGTGACAGGGTTGACGATGAAGGGAGAGTGACAGGGTCGGAGATGGAGGGAGTGAGACAGGGTCGGGGATGGAGGGAGAGTGACAGGGTCGGGGTGGAGCGAGAGTGATGGGTCGGGGATGGAGGGAGAGTGACAGGGTCGGGGATGGAGGGAGAGTGACAGGGTCGGTGATGGAGGGAGAGTGACAGGGTCGGGGATGGAGGGAGAGTGACAGGGTCGGGGATGGAGGGAGAGTGGTAGGGTCGGGGATGGAGGGAGAGTGACAGGGTCGGGGATGGAGGGAGTGAGACAGGGTCGGGGATGGAGGGAGAGTGGCTGTGTCGGGGGATGGAGCGAGAGTGACAGGGCCGCGGATGGAGGGAGAGAGACAGGGTCGGGGCTGGAGGGAGTGAGACAGGGTCGGGGATGGAGCGAGAGTGACAGTGTCGGGAATGAAGGGAGAGTGACAGGGTCGGGGATGGTGGGAGAGAGAGAGGGTCAGGGATGGAGCGAGAGTGACAGTGTCGGGGATGGAGCGAGAGTGACAGGATCGGGGATGGAGGGAAAGTGACAGGGTCGGGAATGGAGCGAGAGTGACAGGGTCGGGATGGAGGGAGAGTGACAGGGTCGGGGATGGAGCGAGAGTGACAGGGTGGGGGATGGAGGGAGAGTGACAGGGTCGGGGATGGAGGGAGTGAGACAGGGTCGGGATGGAGGGAGAGTGACAGGGTCGGGGATGGAGCGAGAGTGACAGGGTGGGGGATGGAGGGAGTGAGAAAGGGTCGGGTTGGAGGGAGTGTGACAGGGTCGGGGATGGAGGGAGTGACAGGGTCGGGGATGGAGCGAGAGTGACTGGGTCGGGGATGGAGCGAGAGTGACAGGGTCGGGATGGAGGGAGACTGACAGGGTCGGGGATGGAGGGAGAGAGACAGGGTTGGGGATGGAGGGAGTGAGACAGGGTCAGGGATGGAGTGAGAGTGACAGGGTCGGGGATGGAGCGAGAGTGACAGGTTCGGGGATGGAGGGAGTGAGACAGGGTCGGGGATGGAGGGAGAGTGACAGGGTCGGTGATGGAGGGAGAGTGACAGGGCCGGGGATGGAGCGAGAGTGACAGGGTTGGGGATGGAGGGAGTGAGACAGGGTCGGGGATGGAGGGAGTGAGACAGGGTCGGGGATGGAGAGAAACTGGCAGTGTCGGGGATGGAGGGAGTGAGACAGGGTTGGGGCTGGAGGGAGAGTGACAGGATCGGGGATGGAGGGAGAGTGACAGGGTCGGGGATGGAGCGAGAGTGACAGGGTCAGGGATGGAGGGAGAGAGACACGGTTGGGGATGGAGGGAGTGAGACAGGGTCGGGGATGGAGCGAGAGTGACAGGGTCGGGGATGGAGCGAGAGTGACAGGGTCGGGGATGGAGGGAAAGTGACAGGGTCGGGGAAGGAGGGAGAGTGACAGGGTCGGGGATGGAGGGAGAGTGACAGGGTCGGGGCTGGAGGGAGTGAGACAGTGTCAGGAATGGAGGGAGTGAGACAGGGTCGGGGATGGAGGGAGTGAGACAGCGTCGGGCATGGAGGGAGTGAGACAGGTTCGGGGATGGAGGGAGAGTGACAGGGTCGGTGATGGAGGGAGAGTGACAGGGTTGGGGATAGAGGGAGTGAGACAGGGTCGGCGATGGAGGGAGAGTGACGGGGTCGGGGATGGAGGGATAGTGACAGGGTCGGGGATGGAGCGAGAGTGACAGGTTCGGGGATGAAGCGAGAGTGACAGGGTTGGGGATGGAGGGAGAGTGACAGGGTTGATGATGAAGGGAGAGTGACAGGGTCGGGGATGGAGGGAGTGAGACAGGGTCGTGGATGGAGGGAGAGAGACAGGGTTGTGGATGGAGGGAGAGTGACATTGTCGGGGATGGAGGGAGAGAGACAGGGTCGTGGATGGAGGGAGAGTGACAGGGTCGGGGATGGAGGGAGAGAGACAGGGTCGTGGATGGAGGGAGAGTGACAGGGTCGGGGATGGAGGGAGTGTGACAGGGTCTGGGATGGAGGGAGTGAGACAGGGTCGGGGATGGAGGGACAGACAGGGTTGGGGATGGAGGGAGAGTGACAGGGTCGGGGATGGAGGGAGAGTGACAGGGTCGGGGATGGAGCGAGAGTGACAAGGTCGCGGATGGAGCGAGAGTGACAGGGTCGGGGATTGAGGGAGAGTGACAGGGTCGGGGATGGAGGGAGTGAGACAGGTTTGGGCATGGAGGGAGTGACGGTCGGGAATGGAGGGAGTGACAGGGTCAGGAATGGAGCGAGAGTGACAGGGTCGGGGATGGACGGGGTGAGACAGGGTCGGGGATGGAGGGAGAGTGACAGGGTCGGGGATGGACTGAGTGAGACAGGGTCGGGGATGGAGGGAGAGACAGGGTCGGGGATGGAGGGAGAGTGACAGGGTCGGGGATGGAGGGAGTGAGACAGGGTCGGGGATGGAGGGAAAGTGACAGGGTCGGGGATGGAGGGAGAGTGACAGGGTCGGGGATGGAGCGAGAGTGACATGGTCGGGGATGGAGGGAGAGTGACAGGGTCGGGGATGGAGGGAGAGTGACAGGGTGGGGGATGGAGGGAGAGTGACAGGGTCGGTGATGGAGGGAGCGAGACAGGGTCGGGGATGGAGCAAGAGTGACAGGTTCGGGGATGGAGGGAGAGTGACAGGGTCGGGGATGGAGCGAGAGGGACAGGGTGGGGGATGGAGTGAGAGTGACAGGGTCGGGGATGGAGGGAGAGACAGGGTCGGGGATAGAGGGAGAGTGACATGGTTAGGGATGGAGGGAGAGTGACAGGGTCGGGAATGGAGGGAGAGTGACAGGGTCGGGGATGGAGGGAGAGACAGGGTCGGGGATGGAGGGAGAGTGACAGGGCCAAGGATGGAGGGAGTGAGACAGGGTCGGGGATGGAGGGAGAGTGACAGGGTCGGGGATGGAGGGAGAGTGACAGGGTCTGGGATGGAGGGAGAGTGACAGTGTCGGGGATGAAGGGAGAGTGACAGGGACGGGGATGGAGCCAGAGTGACAGGGTCGGGGATGGAGGGAGAGTGACAGGGTCGGGGATGGAGGGAGAGTGACAGGATCGGGGATGGACGGAAAGTGACAGGGTCGGGGATGGAGGGAGAGTGACAGGGTCGGGGATGGAGCGAGAGTGACAGGATCGGGAATGGAGGGAGAGTGACAGGGTCGGGGCTGGAGGGAGAGTGACAGGATCGGGGATGGAGGGAAAGTGACAGGGTCGGGAATGGAGGGAGCGAGACAGGGTCAGGGATGGAGGGAGAGTGACAGGGTCGGGGATGGAGGGAGAGTGACAGGGTCTGGGATGGAGGGAGAGTGACAGGGTCAGGGATGGAGGGATTGAGACATGGTCGGGGATGGAGGGAGTGAGACAAGGTCGGGGATGGAGCGAGAGTGACTGGGTCGGGGATGGAGGGAGAGTGACAGGGTCGGGGATGGAGGGAGCGTGACAGTGTCGATGATGGAGGGAGAGTAACAGGGTCGGGGATGGGGGGAGCGAGACAGGGTTGGGGATGGAGGGAGAGTGACAGGGTCGGGGATGGAGGGAGTGACAGGGTCGGGGATGGAGGGAGTGACACAAGGTCGGGGATGGAGCGAGAGTGACTGGGTCGGGGATGGAGTAAGAGTGACAGGGTCGGGGATGGAGGGAGAGTGACAGGGTCGGGGATGGAGGGGGAGTGACATGGTCGGGGATGGAGCGAGAGTGACAGGGTCGGGGATGGAGGGAGAGTGACAGGGTCGGGGATGGAGCGAGAGTGACAGGGTCGGGGATGGAGGGAGAGTGACAGGGTCGGGGATGGACTGAGTGAGACAGGGTCGGGGATGGAGGGAGAGACAGGGTCGGGGATGGAGGGAGAGTGACAGGGTCGGGGATGGAGGGAGTGAGACAGGGTCGGGGATGGAGGGAACGTGACAGGGTCGGGGATGGAGGGAGAGTGACAGGGTCGGGGATGGAGCGAGAGTGACATGGTCGGGGATGGAGGGAGAGTGACAGGGTCGGGGATGGAGGGAGAGTGACAGGGTGGGGGATGGAGGGAGAGTGACAGGGTCGGGGATGGAGGGAGCGAGACAGGGTCGGGGATGGAGCAAGAGTGACAGGTTCGGGATGGAGGGAGAGTGACAGGGTCGGGGATGGAGTGAGAGGGACAGGGTGGGGGATGGAGTGAGAGTGACAGGGTCGGGGATGGAGGGAGAGACAGAGTCGGGGATGGAGAGAGAGTGACATGGTTAAGGATGGAGGGAGAGTGACAGGGTCGGGGATGGAGGGAGAGTGACAGGGTCGGGGATGGAGGGAGAGACAGGGTCGGGGATGGAGGGAGAGTGACAGGGCCAAGGATGGAGGGAGTGAGACAGGGTCGGGGATGGAGGGAGAGTGACAGGGTCGGGGATGGAGGGAGAGTGACAGGGTCTGGGATGGAGGGAGAGTGACAGTGTCGGGGATGAAGGGAGAGTGACAGGGACGGGGATGGAGCCAGAGTGACAGGGTCGGGGATGGAGGGAGAGTGACAGGGTCGGGGATGGAGGGAGAGTGACAGGATCGGGGATGGACGGAAAGTGACAGGGTCGGGGATGGAGGGAGAGTGACAGGGTCGGGGATGGAGCGAGAGTGACAGGATCGGGAATGGAGGGAGAGTGACAGGGTTGGGGCTGGAGGGAGAGTGACAGGATCGGGGATGGAGGGAATGTGACAGGGTCGGGAATGGAGTGAAAGGGACAGGGTCGGGGATGGAGGGAGCGAGACAGGGCCAGGGATGGAGAGAGAGTGACAGGGTCGGGGATGGAGGGAGAGTGACAGGATCTGGGATGGAGGGAGAGTGACAGGGTCAGGCATGGAGGGATTGAGACATGGTCGGGGATGGAGGGAGTGAGACAAGGTCGGGGATGGAGCGAGAGTGACTGGGTCGGGGATGGAGGGAGAGTGACAGGGTCGGGGATGGAGGGAGCGTGACAGTGTCGATGATGGAGGGAGAGTAACAGGGTCAGGGATGGAGGGAGTGAGACAGGTTTGGGCATGGAGGGAGTGACGGTCGGGAATGGAGGGAGTGACAGGGTCAGGAATGGAGCGAGAGTGACAGGGTCGGGGATGGACGGGGTGAGACAGGGTCGGGGATGGAGGGAGAGTGACAGGGTCGGGGATGGACTGAGTGAGACAGGGTCGGGGATGGAGGGAGAGACAGGGTCGGGGATGGAGGGAGAGTGACAGGGTCGGGGATGGAGGGAGTGAGACAGGGTCGGGGATGGAGGGAAAGTGACAGGGTCGGGGATGGAGGGAGAGTGACAGGGTCGGGGATGGAGCGAGAGTGACATGGTCGGGGATGGAGGGAGAGTGACAGGGTCGGGGATGGAGGGAGAGTGACAGGGTGGGGGATGGAGGGAGAGTGACAGGGTCGGTGATGGAGGGAGCGAGACAGGTTCGGGGATGGAGCAAGAGTGACAGGTTCGGGGATGGAGGGAGAGTGACAGGGTCGGGGATGGAGCGAGAGGGACAGGGTGGGGGATGGAGTGAGAGTGACAGGGTCGGGGATGGAGGGAGAGACAGGGTCGGGGATAGAGGGAGAGTGACATGGTTAGGGATGGAGGGAGAGTGACAGGGTCGGGAATGGAGGGAGAGTGACAGGGTCGGGGATGGAGGGAGAGACAGGGTCGGGGATGGAGGGAGAGTGACAGGGCCAAGGATGGAGGGAGTGAGACAGGGTCGGGGATGGAGGGAGAGTGACAGGGTCGGGGATGGAGGGAGAGTGACAGGGTCTGGGATGGAGGGAGAGTGACAGTGTCGGGGATGAAGGGAGAGTGACAGGGACGGGGATGGAGCCAGAGTGACAGGGTCGGGGATGGAGGGAGAGTGACAGGGTCGGGGATGGAGGGAGAGTGACAGGATCGGGGATGGACGGAAAGTGACAGGGTCGGGGATGGAGGGAGAGTGACAGGGTCGGGGATGGAGCGAGAGTGACAGGATCGGGAATGGAGGGAGAGTGACAGGGTCGGGGCTGGAGGGAGAGTGACAGGATCGGGGATGGAGGGAAAGTGACAGGGTCGGGAATGGAGTGAAAGTGACAGGGTCGGGGATGGAGGGAGCGAGACAGGGTCAGGGATGGAGGGAGAGTGACAGGGTCGGGGATGGAGGGAGAGTGACAGGGTCTGGGATGGAGGGAGAGTGACAGGGTCAGGGATGGAGGGATTGAGACATGGTCGGGGATGGAGGGAGTGAGACAAGGTCGGGGATGGAGCGAGAGTGACTGGGTCGGGGATGGAGGGAGAGTGACAGGGTCGGGGATGGAGGGAGCGTGACAGTGTCGATGATGGAGGGAGAGTAACAGGGTCGGGGATGGGGGGAGCGAGACAGGGTTGGGGATGGAGGGAGAGTGACAGGGTCGGGGATGGAGGGAGTGACAGGGTCGGGGATGGAGGGAGTGACACAAGGTCGGGGATGGAGCGAGAGAGACTGGGTCGGGGATGGAGTAAGAGTGACAGGGTCGGGGATGGAGGGAGAGTGACAGGGTCGGGGATGGAGGGGGAGTGACATGGTCGGGGATGGAGCGAGAGTGACAGGGTCGGGGATGGAGGGAGAGTGACAGGGTCGGGGATGGAGCGAGAGTGACAGGGTCGGGGATGGAGGGAGAGTGACAGGGTCGGGGATGGACTGAGTGAGACAGGGTCGGGGATGGAGGGAGAGACAGGGTCGGGGATGGAGGGAGAGTGACAGGGTCGGGGATGGAGTGAGTGAGACAGGGTCGGGGATGGAGGGAACGTGACAGGGTCGGGGATGGAGGGAGAGTGACAGGGTCGGGGATGGAGCGAGAGTGACATGGTCGGGGATGGAGGGAGAGTGACAGGGTCGGGGATGGAGGGAGAGTGACAGGGTGGGGGATGGAGGGAGAGTGACAGGGTCGGGGATGGAGGGAGCGAGACAGGGTCGGGGATGGAGCAAGAGTGACAGGTTCGGGATGGAGGGAGAGTGACAGGGTCGGGGATGGAGCGAGAGCGACAGGGTGGGGGATGGAGTGAGAGTGACAGGGTCGGGGATGGAGGGAGAGACAGAGTCGGGGATGGAGAGAGAGTCACATGGTTAAGGATGGAGGGAGAGTGACAGGGTCGGGGATGGAGGGAGAGTGACAGGGTCGGGGATGGAGGGAGAGACAGGGTCGGGGATGGAGGGAGAGTGACAGGGCCAAGGATGGAGGGAGTGAGACAGGGTCGGGGATGGAGGGAGAGTGACAGGGTCGGGGATGGAGGGAGAGTGACAGGGTCTGGGATGGAGGGAGGGTGACAGTGTCGGGGATGAAGGGAGAGTGACAGGGACGGGGATGGAGCCAGAGTGACAGGGTCGGGGATGGAGGGAGAGTGACAGGGTCGGGGATGGAGGGAGAGTGACAGGATCGGGGATGGACGGAAAGTGACAGGGTCGGGGATGGAGGGAGAGTGACAGGGTCGGGGATGGAGCGAGAGTGACAGGATCGGGAATGGAGGGAGAGTGACAGGGTTGGGGCTGGAGGGAGAGTGACAGGATCGGGGATGGAGGGAATGTGACAGGGTCGGGAATGGAGTGAAAGTGACAGGGTCGGGGATGGAGGGAGCGAGACAGGGCCAGGGATGGAGGGAGAGTGACAGGGTCGGGGATGGAGGGAGAGTGACAGGATCTGGGATGGAGGGAGAGTGACAGGGTCAGGGATGGAGGATTGAGACATGGTCGGGGATGGAGGGAGTGAGACAAGGTCGGGGATGGAGCGAGAGTGACTGGGTCGGGGATGGAGGGAGAGTGACAGGGTCGGGGATGGAGGGAGCGTGACAGTGTCGATGATGGAGGGAGAGTAACAGGGTCGGGGATGGAGGGAGAGTGACAGGGTCGGGGATGGACTGAGTGAGACAGGGTCGGGGATGGAGGGAGAGACAGGGTCGGGGATGGAGGGAGAGTGACAGGGTCGGGGATGGAGGGAGTGAGACAGGGTCGGGATGGAGGGAAAGTGACAGGGTCGGGGATGGAGGGAGAGTGACAGGGTCGGGGATGGAGCGAGAGTGACATGGTCGGGGATGGAGGGAGAGTGACAGGGTCGGGGATGGAGGGAGAGTGACAGGGTGGGGGATGGAGGGAGAGTGACAGGGTCGGTGATGGAGGGAGCGAGACAGGGTCGGGGATGGAGCAAGAGTGACAGGTTCGGGGATGGAGGGAGAGTGACAGGGTCGGGGATGGAGCGAGAGGGACAGGGTGGGGGATGGAGTGAGAGTGACCGGGTCGGCGATGGAGGGAGAGACAGGGTCGGGGATAGAGGGAGAGTGACATGGTTAGGGATGGAGGGAGAGTGACAGGGTCGGGAATGGAGGGAGAGTGACAGGGTCGGGGATGGAGGGAGAGACAGGGTCGGGGATGGAGGGAGAGTGACAGGGCCAAGGATGGAGGGAGTGAGACAGGGTCGGGGATGGAGGGAGAGTGACAGGGTCGGGGATGGAGGGAGAGTGACAGGGTCTGGGATGGAGGGAGAGTGACAGTGTCGGGGATGAAGGGAGAGTGACAGGGACGGGGATGGAGCCAGAGTGACAGGGTCGGGGATGGAGGGAGAGTGACAGGGTCGGGGATGGAGGGAGAGTGACAGGATCGGGGATGGACGGAAAGTGACAGGGTCGGGGATGGAGGGAGAGTGACAGGGTCGGGGATGGAGCGAGAGTGACAGGATCGGGAATGGAGGGAGAGTGACAGGGTCGGGGCTGGAGGGAGAGTGACAGGATCGGGGATGGAGGGAAAGTGACAGGGTCGGGAATGGAGTGAAAGTGACAGGGTCGGGGATGGAGGGAGCGAGACAGGGTCAGGGATGGAGGGAGAGTGACAGGGTCGGGGATGGAGGGAGAGTGACAGGGTCTGGGATGGAGGGAGAGTGACAGGGTCAGGGATGGAGGGATTGAGACATGGTCGGGGATGGAGGGAGTGAGACAAGGTCGGGGATGGAGCGAGAGGGACTGGGTCGGGGATGGAGGGAGAGTGACAGGGTCGGGGATGGAGGGAGCGTGACAGTGTCGATGATGGAGGGAGAGTAACAGTGTCGGGGATGGGGGGAGCGAGACAGGGTTGGGGATGGAGGGAGAGTGACAGGGTCGGGGATGGAGGGAGTGACAGGGTCGGGGATGGAGGGAGTGACACAATGTCGGGGATGGAGCGAGAGTGACTGGGTCGGGGATGGAGTAAGAGTGACAGGGTCGGGGATGGAGGGAGAGTGACAGGGTCGGGGATGGAGGGGGAGTGACATGGTCGGGGATGGAGCGAGAGTGACAGGGTCGGGGATGGAGGGAGAGTGACAGGGTCGGGGATGGAGCGAGAGTGACAGGGTCGGGGATGGAGGGAGAGTGACAGGGTCGGGGATGGACTGAGTGAGACAGGGTCGGGGATGGAGGGAGAGACAGGGTCGGGGATGGAGGGAGAGTGACAGGGTCGGGGATGGAGGGAGTGAGACAGGGTCGGGGATGGAGGGAACGTGACAGGGTCGGGGATGGAGGGAGAGTGACAGAGTCGGGGATGGAGCGAGAGTGACATGGTCGGGGATGGAGGGAGAGTGACAGGGTCGGGGATGGAGGGAGAGTGACAGGGTGGGGGATGGAGGGAGAGTGACAGGGTCGGGGATGGAGGGAGCGAGACAGGGTCGGGGATGGAGCAAGAGTGACAGGTTCGGGGATGGAGGGAGAGTGACAGGGTCGGGGATGGAGCGAGAGGGACAGGGTGGGGGATGGAGTGAGAGTGACAGGGTCGGGGATGGAGGGAGAGACAGAGTCGGGGATGGAGAGAGAGTGACATGGTTAAGGATGGAGGGAGAGTGACAGGGTCGGGGATGGAGGGAGAGTGACAGGGTCGGGGATGGAGGGAGAGACAGGGTCGGGGATGGAGGGAGAGTGACAGGGCCAAGGATGGAGGGAGTGAGACAGGGTCGGGGATGGAGGGAGAGTGACAGGGTCGGGGATGGAGGGAGAGTGACAGGGTCTGGGATGGAGGGAGAGTGACAGTGTCGGGGATTAAGGGAGAGTGACAGGGACGGGGATGGAGCCAGAGTGACAGGGTCGGGGATGGAGGGAGAGTGACAGGGTCGGGGATGGAGGGAGAGTGACAGGATCGGGGATGGACGGAAAGTGACAGGGTCGGGGATGGAGGGAGAGTGACAGGGTCGGGGATGGAGCGAGAGTGACAGGATCGGGAATGGAGGGAGAGTGACAGGGTTGGGGCTGGAGGGAGAGTGACAGGATCGGGGATGGAGGGAATGTGACAGGGTCGGGAATGGAGTGAAAGTGACAGGGTCGGGGATGGAGGGAGCGAGACCGGGCCAGGGATGGAGGGAGAGTGACAGGGTCGGGGATGGAGGGAGAGTGACAGGATCTGGGATGGAGGGAGAGTGACAGGGTCAGGGATGGAGGGATTGAGACATGGTCGGGGATGGAGGGAGTGAGACAAGGTCGGGGATGGAGCGAGAGTGACTGGGTCGGGGATGGAGGGAGAGTGACAGGGTCGGGGATGGAGGGAGCGTGACAGTGTCGATGATGGAGGGAGAGTAACAGGGTCGGGGATGGGGGGAGCGAGACAGGGTTGGGGATGGAGGGAGAGTGACAGGGTCGGGGATGGTGGGAGTGACAGGGTCGGGGATGGAGGGAGTGACACAAGGTCGGGGATGGAGCGAGAGTGACTGGGTCGGGGATGGAGGAAGAGTGACAGGGTCGGGGATGGAGGGAGAGTGACAGGGTCGGGGATGGAGGGGGAGTGACATGGTCGGGGATGCAGCGAGAGTGACAGGGTCGGGGATGGAGGGAGAGTGACAGGGTCGGGGAAGGAGCGAGAGTGACAGGGTCGGGGATGGAGGGAGAGTGACAGGGTCGGGGATGGAGGGAGAGTGACAGGGTCGGGGATGGAGCGAGAGTGACAGGGTGGGGGATGGAGGGAGTGAGAAAGGGTCGGGTTGGAGGGAGTGTGACAGGGTCGGGGATGGAGGGAGTGACAGGGTCGGGGATGGAGCGAGAGTGACTGGGTCGGGGATGGAGCGAGAGTGACAGGGTCGGGATGGAGGGAGAGTGACAGGGTCGGGGATGGAGGGAGAGAGACAGGGATGGGGATGGAGGGAGTGAGACAGGGTCAGGGATGGAGTGAGAGTGACAGGGTCGGGGATGGAGCGAGAGTGACAGGTTCGGGGATGGAGGGAGTGAGACAGGGTCAGGGATGGAGGGAGAGTGACAGGGTCGGGGATGGAGGGAGAATGAAAGGGTTGGGGATGGAGGGAGAGAGACAGGGTTGGGGATGGAGGGAGTGAGACAGGGTCGGGGATGGAGGGAGTGAGACAGGGTCGGGGATGGAGAGAGACTGGCAGTGTCGGCGATGGAGGGAGTGAGACAGGGTTGGGGCTGGAGGGAGAGTGACAGGGTCGGGGATGGAGGGAGAGTGACAGGGTCGGGGATGGAGCGAGAGTGACAGGGTCAGGGATGGAGGGAGAGAGACACGGTTGGGGATGGAGGGAGAGTGACAGGGTCGGGGATGGAGGGAGTGAGACAGGGTCGGGGATGGAGCGAGAGTGACAGGGTCGGGGATGGAGCGAGAGTGACAGGGTCGGGGATGGAGGGAAAGTGACAGGGTCGGGGATGGAGGGAGAGTGACAGGGTCGGGGATGGAGGGAGAGTGACAGGGTCGGGGATGGAGGGAGTGAGACAGTGTCAGGAATGGAGGGAGTGAGACAGGGTCGGGGATGGAGGGAGTGAGACAGCGTCGGGCATGGAGGGAGTGAGACAGGTTCGGGGATGGAGGGAGAGTGACAGGGTCGGTGATGGAGGGAGAGTGACAGGGTTGGGGATAGAGGGAGTGAGACAGGGTCGGCGATGGAGGGAGAGTGACGGGGTCGGGGATGGAGGGATAGTGACAGGGTCGGGGATGGAGCGAGAGTGACAGGTTCGGGGATGGAGCGAGAGTGACAGGGTTGGGGATGGAGGGATAGTGACAGGGTCGGGGATGGAGGGAGTGAGACAGGGTCGGGGATGGAGCGAGAGTGACAGGGTCGGGGATGGAGGGAGTGAGAAAGGGTCGGGATGGAGGGAGAGTGACAGGGTCTGGGATGGAGGGAGTGACAGGGTCGGGGGTGGAGGGAGAGTGACAGGTTTGGGGATGGAGGGAGTGAGACAGGGTCGGGGATGGAGGGAAAGTGACAAGGTCGGGGATGGAGCGAGAGTGACAGGGTCGGGATGGAGGGAGTGAGACAGGGTCGGGGATGGAGGGAGGGACAGGGTTGGGGTTGGAGGGAAAGTGACAGGGTCGGGGATGGAGGGAGAGTGACAGGGTCGTGGATGGAGGGAGAGTGACAGGGTCGGGGATGCAGCGAGAGTGACAGGGCCGGGGATCGAGTGAGAGAGACAGGGTCATGGATGGAGGGAGAGTGACAGGGTCGGGGATGGAGGGAGAGAGACAGGGTCGGGGATGGAGGGAGTGAGAGAGGGTCGGGGATGGAGGGAGAGACAGGGTTGGGGATGGAGGGAGAGTGACAGGGTCGGGGATGGAGGGAGAGTGACAGGGTCGGGGATGGAGGGAGAGTGACAGGGTCGCGGATGGAGCGAGAGTGACAGGGTCGGTGATGGAGGGAGTGTGACAGGGTCGTGGATGGAGGGAGTGAGACAGGGTCGAGGATGGAGGGAGAGTGACAGGGTCGGGGATGCAGTGAGTGAGACAGGGTTGGGGATGGAGGGATAGTGACAGGGTCGGGGATGGAGGGAAAGTGACAGGGTCGGGGATGGAGGGAGAGACAGGGTCGGGGATGGAGGGAGAGTGACAGGGTCGGGGATGGAGGGAGAGTGACAGGGTCGGGGACGGAGGGAGAGTGACAGGGTCTGGGACGGAGGGAGAGTGACAGGGTCGGGGATGGAGGGAGTGAGACAGGGTCGGGGATGGAGGGAGTGAGACAAGGTCGGGGATGGAGCGAGAGTGACTGGGTCTGGGATGGAGGGAGAGTGACAGTGTCGGGGATGAAGGGAGAGTGACAGGAACGGGGATGGAGCGAGAGTGACAGGGTCGGGGATGGAGGGAGAGTGACAGGGTCGGGGATGGAGGGAGAGTGACATGATCGGGGATGGAGGGAAAGTGACAGGGTCGGGGATGGAGGGAGAGTGACAGGGTCGGGGATGGAGCGAGAGTGACAGGATCGGGGATGGAGGGAGAGTGACAGGGTCGGGGATGGAGGGAGAGTGACAGGATCGGGAATGGAGGGAAAGTGACAGGGTCGGGGATGGAGGTAGAGTGACAGGGTCGGGGATGGAGGGAGAGTGACAGGGTCGCGGATGGAGCGAGAGTGACAGGGTCGGGGATGGAGTGAGAGAGACAGGGTCATGGATGGAGGGAGAGTGACAGGGTCGGGGATGGAGGGAGAGAGACAGGGTCGGGGATGGAGGGAGTGAGAAAGGGTCGGGGATGGAGGGAGAGACAGGGTTGGGGATGGAGGGAGAGTGACAGGGTCGGGGATGGGGGGAGAGTGACGGGTCGGGATGGAGGGAGAGTGACAGGGTCGGGGATGGGGGGAGAGTGACAGGGTCGGGGATGGAGGGAGAGTGACAGGGTCGGGGATGGAGGGAGAGTGACAGGGTCGGGGATGGAGGGAGAGTGGCAGGGTCGGGGATGGAGGGAGAGTGACAGGGTCGGGGATGGAGGCACTGAGACAGGGTCGGGGATGGAGGGAGAGTGGCAGTGTCGGGGATGGAGCGAGAGTGACGGGGCCGCGGATGGAGGGAGAGAGACAGGGTCGGGGCTGGAGGGAGTGAGACAGGGTCGGGGTTGGAGGGAGTGAGACAGGGTTGGGGATGGACCGAGAGTGACAGTGTCGGGGATGAAGGGAGAGTGACAGGGTCGGGGATGGTGGAGAGAGACAGGGTCGGGGATGGAGCGAGAGTGACAGGATCGGGGATGGAGGGAAAGCGACAGGGTCGGGGATGGAGTGAGAGTGACAGGGTCGGGGCTGGAGGGAGAGTGACAGGGTCGGGGATGGAGCGAGAGTGACAGGGTGGGGGATGGAGGGAGTGAGAAAGGGTCGGGTTGGAGGGAGAGTGACAGGGTCGGGGAAGGAGGGAGTGACAGGGTCGGGGTTGGAGTGAGAGTGACAAGGTCGGGGGTGGAGCGAGAGTGATAGGGTCGGGGATGGAGGGAGAGTGACAGGGTCGGGGATGGAGGGAGAGTGACAGGGTCGGGGATGGAGGGAGAGTGACAGGGTCGGGGATGGAGGGAGAGAGACAGGGTTGGGGATGGAGGGAGTGAGACAGGGTCAGGGATGGATGGAGTGAGACAGGGTCGGGGATGAAGGGAGAGTGGCAGTGTCGGGGATGGAGGGAATGAGACAGGGTTGGGGCTGGAGGGAGAGTGACAGGGTCGGGGATGGAGGGAGAGTGACAGGGTCAGGGATGGAGCGAGAGTGACAGGGTCGGGGATGGAGGGAGAGAGACAGGGTCGGGGATGGAGGGAGAGTGTCAGGGTCGGGGATGGAGGGAGTGAGACAGGGTCGGGGATGGAGGGAGTGAGACAGGGTCGGGGATGGAGCGAGAGTGACAGGGTCGGGGATGGAGTGAGAGCGACAGGGTCGGGGATGGAGGGAAAGTGACAGGGTCGGGGATGGAGGGAGAGTGACAGGGTCGGGGATGGAGAGAGTGAGACAGGGTCGGGGATGGAGGGAGAGACAGAGTCGGGGATGGAGGGAGAGTGACAGCGTCGGGGATGGAGGGAGTGAGACAGGGTTGGGGATGGAGGGAGAGTGACAGGGTCAGGGATGCAGTGAGTGAGACAGGGTTGGGGATTGTTGGATAGTGACAGGGTCGGGGATGGAGGGAAAGTGACAGGGTCGGGGATGGAGGGATAGACAGGGTCGGGGATGGAGGGAGAGTGAAAGGGTCGGGATGGAGGGAGAGTGACAGGGTCGGGGACGGAGGGAGAGTGACAGGGTCTGGGATGGAGGGGCAGTGACAGGGTCGGGGCTGGAGGGAGTGAGACAGGGTCGGGGATGGAGGGAGTGAGACAAGGTCGGGGATGGAGCGAGAGTGACTGGGTCTGTGATGGAGGGAGAGTGACAGTGTCGGGGATGAAGGGAGAGTGACAGGGACGGGGATGGAGCGAGAGTGACAGGGTCGGGGATGGAGGGAGAGTGACAGGGTCGGGGATGGAGGGAGAGTGACAGGATCGGGGATGGAGGGAAAGTGAGAGGGTCGGGGATGGAGGGAGTGTGACAGGGTCGGGGATGGAGCGAGAGTGACAGGGTCGGGGATGGAGGGAGAGTGACAGGATCGGGGATGGAGGGAAAGTGACAGGTTCGGGGATGGAGGGAGAGTGACATGGTCGGGGATGGAGGGAGAGTGACAGGGTCGGGGATGGAGGGAGAGTGACAGGTTCGGGGATGGAGGGAGAGTGACAGGGTCGGGGATGGAGTGAGAGTGACAGGGTCGGGGATGGAGTGAGCGAGACAGGGTCAGGATGGAGGCAGAGTGACAGGGTCGGGGATGGAGGGAGAGTGACAGGGTCTGGGATGGAGGGAGAGTGACAGGGTCGGGGATGGAGGGATTGAGACAGGGTCGGGGATGGAGGGAGTGAGACAAGGTCGGGGATGGAGCGAGAGTGACTGGGTCGGGGATGGAGGGAGAGTGACAGGGTCGGGGATGGAGGGAGCGAGACATGGTCGGGGATGGAGGGAGAGTGACAGGTCGGGGATGGAGGGAGTGACAGGGTCGGGGATGGAGGGAGTGCGACAAGGTCGGGAATGGATCGAGAGTGACTGGGTCGGGGATGGAGGGAGAGTGACAGGGTCGGGGATGGAGGGAGAGTGACAGGGTCGGGGATGGAGGGGGAGTGACAGGGTCGGGGATAGAGCGAGAGTGACAGAGTCGGGGATGGAGGGAGAGTGACAGGGTCGGGGATGGAGCGAGAGTGACAGGGTCGGGGGTGGAGGGAGAGTGACAGGGTTGGGGATGGAGGGAGAGTGACAAGGTCAGAGATGGAGCGAGAGTGACGGGTCGGGATGGAGGGAAAGTGACAGGGTCGGGGATGGGGGGAGAGTGACAGGGTCGGGATGGAGGGAGAGTGACAGGGTCGGGGATGGAGGGAGAGTGACAGGGTCGGGGATGGAGGGAGAGTGGCAGGGTCGGGGATGGAGGGAGAGTGACAGGGTCGGGGATGGAGGGAGTGAGACAGGGTCGGGGATGGAGGGAGAGTGGCAGTGTCGGGGATGGAGCGAGAGTGACAGGGCCGCGGATGGAGGGAGAGAGACAGGTTCGCGGCTGGAGGGAGTGAGACAGGGTCGGGGATGGAGGGAGTGAGACAGGGTCGGGGATGGAGTGAGAGTGACAGTGTCGGGGATGAAGGGAGTGTGACAGGGTCGGGGATGGTGGGAGAGAGACAGGGTCGGGGATGGAGCGAGAGTGACAAGATCGGGGATGGAGGGAAAGCGACAGGGTCGGGGATGGAGCGAGAGTGACAGGGTCGGGGATGGAGGGAGAGTGACAGTGTCGGGGATGGAGCGAGAGTGACAGGGTGGGGGATGGAGGGAGTGAGAAAGGGTCGGGTTGGAGGGAGAGAGACAGGGTCGGGAATGGAGGGAGTGACAGGGTCGGGGTTGGAGTGAGAGTGACAGGGTCGGGGGTGGAGAGAGAGAGACAGGGTCGGGGATGGAGGGAGAGTGACAGGGTCAGGGATGGAGGGAGTGAGACAGGGTCAAGGATGGAGCGAGAGTGACAGGGTCGGGGATGGAGGGAGAGAGACAGGGTCGGGGATGGAGGGAGTGAGACAGGGTCGGGGATTGAGGGAGTGTGACAGGGTCGGGGATGGAGCGAGAGTGACAGGGTCGGGGATGGAGGGATTGAGACAGGGTCAGGAATGGAGGGAGTGAGACAGGGTCGCGGATGGAGGGAGTGAGACAGCGTCGGGGATGGAGGGAGAGTGACAGGGTCGGTGATGGAGGAAGAGTGACAGGGTTGGGGATGGAGGGTGTGAGACAGGATTGGGGATGGAGGGAGAGTGACAGGGTCGGGGATGGAGGGATAGTGACAGGGTCGGGGATGGAGCGAGAGTGACAGGTTCGGGGATGGAGCGAGAGTGACAGGGTTGGGGATGGAGGGAGAGTGACAGGGTTGACGTTGAAGGGAGAGTGACAGGGTCGGGGATGGAGGGAGTGAGACAGGGTCGGGGATGGAGCGAGAGTGACAGGATCGGGGTTGGCGGGAGAGTGACAGGGTCGGGGATGGAGGAAGAGTGACAGGGTCGGGGATGGAGCGAGAGTGACAGGGTCGGGGATGGAGCGAGAGTGACGGGTCGGGGATGGAGGGAGAGTGACAGGGTCGGGGATGGAGTAAGAGTGACAGGGTGGGGGATGGAGTGAGTGAGAAAGGGTCGGGTTGGAGGGAGAGTGACAGGGCCGGGGATGGAGTGAGAGAGACAGGGTCGTGGATGGAGGGAGAGTGAAAGGGTCGGGGATGGAGGGAGAGAGACTGGGTCGGGGATGGAGGGAGTGACAGGGTCGGGGATGGAGGGAGTGAGACAAGGTCGGGAATGGAGCGAGAGTGACAGGGTCGGGGATGGAGGGAGAGCGACAGGGTCGCGGATGGAGCGAAAGTGACAGGGTCGGTGATGGAGGGAGAGTGACAGGGTCGGGGATGGAGGGAGTGAGACAGGGTCGGGGATGGAGGGAGAGTGACAGGGTCGGGGATGGAGTGAGTGAGACAGGGTTGGGGATGGAGGGATAGTGACAGGGTGGGGGATGGAGGGATAGTGACAGGGTCGGGGATGGAGGGAGAGACAGGGTCGGGGATGGAGGGAGAGTGACAGGGTCGGGGTTGGAGGGAGAGTGACAGGGTCGGTGATGGAGGGAGTGTGACAGGGTCTGGGTTGGAGGGAGTGAGACAGGGTCGGGGATGGAGGGAGTGAGACAAGGTCGGGGATGGAGTGAGAGTGACTGGGTCAGGGATGGAGGGAGAGTGACAGGGTCGGGGATGGAGGGAGAGTGACAGCGTCGGGGATGGAGGGAGAGTAACAGGGTCGGGGATGGAGGGAGCGAGACAGGGTCGGGGATGGAGGGAGAGTGACAGTGTCGGGGATGGAGGGAGTGACAGGATCGGGGATGGAGGGAGTGAGACAAGGTCGGGGATGGAGCGAGAGTGACTGGGTCGGGGATGGAGGGAGAGTGACAGGGTCGGGGATGGAGGGAGAGTGACAGGGTCGTGGATGGAGGGGGAGTGACAGGGTCGGGGATGGAGCGAGAGTGACAGGGTCGGGAATGGAGGGAGAGTGACAGGGTCGGGGATGGAACGAGAGTGACAGGTTCGGGGATGGAGGGAGCCTGACAGGGTCGGGGATGGAGGGAGAGTGACAGCGTCGGGGATGGAGCGAGAGTGACAGGATCGGGGATGGAGGGAGAGTGACAGGGTGGGGGATGGAGTGAGAGTGACAGGGTCGGGGATGGAGGGAGAGAGACAGGGTTGGGGATGGAGGGAGTGAGACAGGGTCGGGGTTGGAGGGAGTGAGACAGGGTCGGGGATGGAGGGAGTGAGAAAGGGTCGGGTTGGAGGGAGAGTGACAGGGTCGGGGATGGAGGGAGTGACAGGGTCGGGGATAGAGGGAGTGAGAAAGGGTCGGGTTGGAGGGAGAGTGACAGGGTGGGGGATGGAGGGAGAGTGACAGGGTCGGGGATGGAGGGAGTGAGAAAGGGTCGGGTTGGAGGGAGAGTGACAGGGTCGGGGATGGAGGGAGTGACAGGGTCGGGGATGGAGCGAGAGTGACTGGGTCGGGGATGGAGGGAGAGTGACAGGGTCGGGGATGGAGGGAGAGTGACAGGGTCGGGGATGGAGGGAGAGTGACAGGGTCGGGGATGGAGGGAGAGTGACAGGGTCGGGGATGGAGGGAGAGTGACAGGGTCGGGGATGGAGGGAGAGTGACAGAGTCGGGGATGGAGGGAGAGAGACAGGGTTGGGGATGGAGGGAGTGAGACAGGGTCGGGGATGGAGGGAGTGAGACAGGGTCGGGGATGGAGGGAGAGTGACAGGGTCGGGGATGGAGGGAGAGTGACAAGGTCGGTTATGGAGCGAGAGTGACGGGGTCAGGGATGGAGGGAGAGAGACAGGGTCGGGGATGGAGGGAGTGAGACAGGGTCGGGGATGGAGGGAGTGAGACAGGGTCGGGGATGGCGCGAGAGTGACAGGGTCGGGGATGGAGCGAGAGTGACAGGGTCGGGGATGGAGGGAAAGTGACAGGGTCGGGGATGGAGGGAGAGAGACAGGGTCGGGGATGGAGGGAGTGAGACAGGGTCAGGAATGGTTAGAGTGAGACAGGGTCGTGGATGGAGGGAGTGAGACAGTGTCGGGGATGGAGGGAGAGTGACAGGGTCGGTGATGGAGGGAGAGTGACAGGGTTTGGTATGGAGGGAGTGAGACAGTGTCGGGGATGGAGGGAGAGCGACAGGGTCGGGGATGGAGGGATAGTGACAGGGTCGGGGATGGAGCGAGAGTGACAGGTGCGGGGATGGAGCGAGAGTGACAGGGTTGGGGATGGAGGGAGAGTGACAGGGTTGACGATGAAGGGAGAGTGACAGGGTCGGGGATGGAGGGAGTGAGACAGGGTCGGGGATGGAGCGAGAGTGACAGGGTCGGGGATGGAGGGAGAGTGACAGGGTCGGGGATGGATGAAGAGTGACAGGGTCGGGGATGGAGCGAGAGTGACAGGGTCGGGGATGGAGCGAGAGTGACGGGGTCGGGGATGGAGGGAGAGTGACAGGGTCGGGGATGGAGCGAGAGTGACAGGGTGGGGGATGGAGGGAGTGAGAAAGGTTCGGTTTGGAGGGAGAGTGACAGGGTCAGGGATGGAGGGATTGAGACAGGGTCAGGGATGGAGGGAAAGTGACAAGTTCGGGGATGGAGCGAGAGTGACAGGGTCGGGGATGGAGGGAGTGAGAAAGGGTCGGGGATGGAGGGAGAGACAGGGTTGGGGATGGAGGGAGAGTAACAGGGTCGGGGATGGAGGGAGAGAGACAGGGTCGGGGATGGAGAGAGTGAGACAGGGTCGGGGATGGAGCGAGAGTGACAGGGTCGGGGATGGAGGGAGAGTGACAGGGTCGTGGATGGAGGGAGAGTGACAGGGTCGGGGATGGAGCGAGAGTGACAGGGTCGGGGATGGAGCGAGAGTGACAGGGTCGGGGATGGAGGGAGAGTGACAGGGTCGTGGATGGAGGGAGAGAGACAGGGTCGTGGATGGAGGGAGAGTGACAGGGTCGTGGATGGAAGGAGAGTGACAGGGTCGGGGATGGAGGGAGAGAGACAGGGTCGGGGATGGAGGGAGTGAGACAGGGTTGGGGATGGAGGGAGAGACAGGGTTGGGGATAGAGGGAGAGTGACAGGGTCGGGGATGGAGGGAGAGTGACAGGGTCGGGGATGGAGGGACAGTGACAGGGTCGCGGATGGAGCGAGAGTGACAGGGTCGGGGATGGAGGGAGAGTGACAGTGTCGGGGATGGAGGGAGTGAGACAAGGTCGGGGATGAAGGGAGAGACAGGGTCGGGGATGGAGGGACAGTGACAGGGTCGGGGATGGAGTGAGTGAGACAGTGTTGGGGATGGAGGGATAGTGACAGGGTCGGGGATGGAGGGAAAGTGACAGGGTCGGGGATGGATGGAGAGACAGGGTCGGGGATGGAGGGAGAGTTACAGGGTCGGGGATGGAGGGAGAGAGACAGGGTTGGTGGTGGAGGGAGAGTGACAGGGTCGGGGATGGAGGGAATGAGACAGGGTCGGGGATGGAGGGACTGAGACAGGGTCGGGGATGGAGGGAGAGTGACAGGGTCGGTGATGGAGGGAGAGTGACAGGGCCGGGGATGGAGGGAGTGAGACAGGGTCGGAGATGGAGGGAGAGTGACAGGGTCGGTGATGGAGGGAGAGTGACAGGGTCGGGGATGGAGAGAAAGTGACAGGGTCGGGGATGGAGGGAGAGTGACAGGGTCGGGGATGGAGGGAGTGAGACAGGGTCGGGGATGGAGGGAGAGTGACAGGGTGGGGGATGGAGGGAGAGTGACGGGGTGGGGGATGGAGTGAGTGAGACAGGGTTGGGGATGGATGGAGAGTGACAGGGTCGGGGATGGAGGGAGAGACAGGGTTGGGGATGGAGCGAGAGTGACAGTGTCGGGGATGGAGGGAGAGTGATAGGGTCGGGGATGGAGGTAGAGTGACAGGGTCGGGGATGGAGGGAGAGTGACAGGGTCGGGGATGGAGGGAGAGTGACAGATTCGGGGATGGAGGGAGAGTGACAGGGACGGTGATGGAGTGACAGTGACAGGGTCGGGGATGGAGGGAGAGTGACAGTGTCTGGGATGGAGGGAGAGTGACAGGGTCGGGGATGGAGGGATTGAGACAGGGTCGGGGATGGAGGGAGTGAGACAAGGTCGGGGATGGAGTGAGTGTGACTGGGTCGGGGATGGAGGGAGAGTGAAAGGGTCGGGGATGGAGGGAGAGTGACAGTGTCGGGGATGGAGGGAGAGTAACAGGGTCGGGTATGGAGGGAGCGAGACAGGGTCGGGGATGGAGGGAGAGTGACAGGGTCGGGGATGGAGGGAGTGAGACAAGGTCGGGGATGGAGCGAGAGTGACTGGGTCGGGGATGGAGGGAGAGTGACAGGGTCGCGGATGGAGGGAGAGTGATAGGGTCGGGGATGGAGGGGGAGTGACAGGGTCGGGGATAGAGCGAGAGTGACAGGGTCGGGGATGGAGCGGGAGTGACAGGTTCGGGGATGGAGCGAGAGTGACAGGGTCGGGGATGGAGGGAGAGTGACAGGGTCGGGGATGGAGGGAGAGTGACAAGGTCGGGGATGGAGCAAGAGTGACGGGTCGGGATGGAGGGAGAGTAACAGGGTCGGGGATGGGGGGAGAGTGACAGGGTCGTGGATGGAGGGAGAGTGACACGGTCGGGGATGGAGGGAGAGTGACAGGGTCGGGGATGGAGGGAGAGTGGCAGGGTCGGGGATGGAGGGAGAGTGACAGGGTCGGGGATGGAGGGAGTGAGACAGGGTCGGGGATGGAGGGAGATTGGCAGTGTCGGGGATGCAGCGAGAGTGACAGGGCCGCGGATGGAGGGAGAGAGACAGGGTCGGGGCTGGAGGGAGTGAGACAGCGTCGGGGATGGAGGGAGTGAGACAGGGTCGGGGATGGAGCGAGAGTGACAGTGTCGGTGATGAAGGGAGAGTGACAGGGTCGGGGATGGTGGGAGAGTGACAGGATCGGGGATGGAGGGAAAGTGACAGGGTCGGGAATGGAGCGAGAGTGACAGAGTCGGGGATGGAGGGAGAGTGACAGGGTCGGGGATGGAGTGAGAGTGACAGGGTGGGGGATGGAGGGAGAGTGACAGGGTTGGGATGGAGGGAGTGAGACAGGGTCGGGGATGGAGGGAGTGAGACAGGGTCGGGGATCGAGGGAGACTGGCAGTGTCGGGGATGGAGGGAGTGAGACAGGGTTGGGGCTGGAGGGAGAGTGACAGGGTCGGGGATGGAGGGAGAGTGACAGGGGCGGGGATGGAGCGGGAGTGACAGGGTCAGGGATGGAGGGAGAGAGACACGGTTGGGGATGGAGGGAGAGTGACAGGGTCGGGTATGGAGGGAGTGAGACAGGGTCGGGGATGGAGCGAGAGTGACAGGGTCGGGGATGGAGGGAAATTGACAGGGTCGGGGATGGAGGGAGAGTGACAGGGTCGGGGATGGAGGGAGAGTGACAGGGTCGGGGATGGAGGGAGTGAGACAGTGTCGGGGATGGCGCGAGAGTGACAGGGTCGGGGATGGAGCGAGAGTGACAGGGTCGGGGATGGAGGGAAAGTGACAGGGTCGGGGATGGAGGGAGAGTGACAGGGTCGGGGATGGAGGGAGTGAGACAGGGTCAGGAATGGTTAGAGTGAGACAGGGTCGTGGATGGAGGGAGTGAGACAGTGTCGGGGATGGAGGGAGAGTGACAGGGTCGGTGATGGAGGGAGAGTGACAGGGTTTGGTATGGAGGGAGTGAGACAGTGTCGGGGATGGAGGGAGAGCGACAGGGTCGGGGATGGAGGGATAGTGACAGGGTCGGGGATGGAGCGAGAGTGACAGGGTTGGGGATGGAGGGAGAGTGACAGGGTTGACGATGAAGGGAGAGTGACAGGGTCGGGGATGGAGGGAGTGAGACAGGGTCGGGGATGGAGCGAGAGTGACAGGGTCGGGGATGGAGGGAGAGTGACAGGGTCGGGGATGGATGAAGAGTGACAGGGTCGGGGATGGAGCGAGAGTGACAGGGTCGGGGATGGAGCGAGAGTGACGGGGTCGGGGATGGAGGGAGAGTGACAGGGTCGGGGATGGAGCGAGAGTGACAGGGTGGGGGATGGAGGGAGTGAGAAAGGTTCGGTTTGGAGGGAGAGTGACAGGGTCAGGGATGGAGGGATTGAGACAGGGTCAGGGATGGAGGGAAAGTGACAAGTTCGGGGATGGAGCGAGAGTGACAGGGTCGGGGATGGAGGGAGTGAGAAAGGGTCGGGGATGGAGGGAGAGACAGGGTTGGGGATGGAGGGAGAGTAACAGGGTCGGGGATGGAGGGAGAGAGACAGGGTCGGGGATGGAGAGAGTGAGACAGGGTCGGGGATGGAGCGAGAGTGACAGGGTCGGGGATGGAGGGAGAGTGACAGGGTCGTGGATGGAGGGAGTGTGACAGGGTCGGGGATGGAGCGAGAGTGACAGGGTCGGGGATGGAGGGAGAGAGACAGGGTCGGGGATGGAGGGAGAGTGACAGGGTCGGGGATGGAGGGAGTGAGACAGGGTCGGGGATGGAGGGAGTGTGACAGGGTCGGGGATGGAGCGAGAGTGACAGGGACGGGGATGGAGCGAGAGTGACAGGGTCGGGGATGGAGGGAGTGAGACAGGGTCAGGAATTGAGGGAGTGAGACAGGGTCGGGGATGGAGGGAGTGAGACAGCGTCGGGGATGGAGGGAGAGTGACAGGGTCGGTGATGGGGGAAGAGTGACAGGGTTGGGGATGGAGGGAGTGAGACAGGATTGGGGATGGAGGGAGAGTGACAGGGTCGGGGATGGAGGGATAGTGACAGGGTCGGGGATGGAGCGAGAGTGACAGGTTCGGGGATGGAGCGAGAGTGACAGGGTTGGGGATGGAGGGAGAGTGACAGGGTTGACGTTGAAGGGAGAGTGACAGGGGCAGGGATGGAGGGAGTGAGACAGGGTCGGGGATGGAGCGAGAGTGACAGGGTCGGGGATGGAGCGAGAGTGACGGGTCGGGGATGGAGGGAGAGTGGCAGGGTCGGGGATGGAGTGAGAGTGACAGGGTGGGGGATGGAGGGAGTGAGAAAGGGTCGGGTTGGAGGGAGAGTGACAGGGTCGGGGATGGAGGGAGTGACAGGGTCGTGGATGGACGGAGAGTGACAGGATTGGGGATCGAGGGAGTGAGACAGGGTCGGGGATGGAGGGAAAGTGACAAGGTCGGGGATGGAGGGAGAGAGACAGGGTCGGGGATGGAGGAGAGTGACAGGGTCGGGGATGGAGGGGGAGTGACAGGGTCGTGGATGGAGGGAGAGAGACAGGGTCGGGGATGGAGTGAGAGTGACAGGGTCGGGGATGGAGGGAGAGTGACAGGGCCGGGGATGGAGCGAGAGAGACAGGGTCGTGGATGGAGGGAGAGTGACAGGGTCGGGGATGGAGGGAGAGAGACAGGGTCGGGGATGGAGGGAGTGACAGGGTCGGGGATGGAGGGAGTGAGACAAGGTCGGGAATGGAGCGAGAGTGACAGGGTCGGGGATGGAGGGAGAGTGACAGGGTCGCGGATGGAGCGAGAGTGACAGGGTCGGTGATGGAGGGAGAGAGACAGGGTCGGGGATGGAGGGAGTGACAGGGTCGGGGATGGAGGGAGTGAGACAAGGTCGGGAATGGAGCGAGAGTGACAGGGTCGGGGATGGAGGGAGAGTGACAGGGTCGCGGATGGAGCGAGAGTGACAGGGTCGGTGATGGAGGGAGAGTGACAGGGTCGGGGATGGAGGGAGTGAGACAGGGTCGGGGATGGAGGGAGAGTGACAGGGTCGGGGATGGAGTGAGTGGAACAGGGTTGGGGATGGAGGGATAGTGACAGGGTGGGGGATGGAGGGATAGTGACAGGGTCGGGGATGGAGGGAGAGACAGGGTCGGGGATGGAGGGAGAGTGACAGGGTCGGGGATGGAGGGAGTGAGACAAGGTCGGGGATGGAGCGAGAGTGACTGGGTCGGGGATGGAGGGAGAGTGACAGGGTCGGGGATGGAGGGAGAGTGACAGTGTCGGGGATGGAGGGAGAGTAACAGGGTCGGGGACGGAGGGAGCGAGACAGGGTCGGGGATGGAGGGAGAGTGACAGTGTCGGGGATGGAGGGAGTGACAGGGTCGGGGATGGAGGGAGAGTGACAGGGTCGGGGATGGAGGGAGAGTGACAGTGTCGGTGATGGAGGGAGAGTAACAGGGTCGGGGATGGCGGGAGCGAGACAGGGTCGGGGATGGAGGGAGAGTGACAGTGTCGGGGTTGGAGGGAGTGACAGGGTCGGGGATGGAGGGAGTGAGACAAGGTCGGGGATGGAGCGAGAGTGACTGGGTCGGGGATGGAGGGAGAGTGACAGGGTCGGGGATGGAGGGAGAGTGACAGGGTCGGGGATGGAGGGGGAGTGACAGGGTCGGGGATGGAGCAAGAGTGACAGGGTCGGGGATGGAGGGAGTGAGACAGGGTCGGGGATGGAGGGAGAGTGGCAGTGTCGGGGATGGAGCGAGAGTGACAGGGCCGCGGATGGAGGGAGGGAGACAGGGTCGGGGCTGGAGGGAGTGAGACAGGGTCGGGGATGGAGGGAGTGAAACAGGGTCAGGGATGGAGCGAGAGTGACAGGGTCGGGGATGGTGGGAGAGAGACAGGGTCGGGGATGGAGCGAGAGTGACAGGATCGGGGATGGAGGGAAAGTGACAGGGTCGGGGATGGAGCGAGAGTGACAGGGTCGGGGATGGAGGGAGAGTGACAGGGTCGGGGATGGAGGGAGAGTGACAGGGTCGGGGGTGGAGCGAGAGTGACAGGGTCGGGGATGGAGGGAGAGTGACAGGGTCGGGGATGGAGCGAGAGTGACAGGGTCAGGGATGGAGGGAGTGAGAAAGGGTCGGGTTGGAGGGAGAGTGACAGGGTCGGGGAAGGAGTGAGTGACAGGGTCGGGGTTGGAGTGAGAGTGACAAGGTCGGGGATGGAGCGAGAGTGACAGGGTCGGGGATGGAGGGAGAGTGACAGGGTCGGGGATGGAGGGAGAGAGGCAGGGTTGGGGATGGAGGGAGTGAGACAGGGTCGGGGATGGATGGAGTGAGACAGGGTCGGGGATGGAGGGAGAGTGGCAGCGTCGGGGATGGAGGGAGAGTGACAGGGTCGGGGATGGAGCGAGAGTGACAGGGTCGGGGATGGAGGGAGAGTGACAGGGTCGGGGATGGAGGGAGAGAGACAGGGTTGGGGATGGAGGGAGAGTGTCAGGGTCGGGGATGGAGTGAGTGAGACAGGGTCGGGGATGGAGGGAGTGAGACAGCGTCGGGGAAGGAGCGAGAGTGACAGGGTCGGGGATGGAGGGAGAGTGACAGGGTCGGGATGGAGGAAGTGAGACAGGGTCGGGGATGGAGGGAGAGACAGAGTCGGGGATGGAGGGAGAGTGACAGCGTCGGGGATGGAGGGAGTGAGACAGGGTCGGGGATGGAGGGAGAGTGACAGGGTCAGGGATGCAGTGAGTGAGAGAGGGTTGGGGATGGAGGGATAGTGACAGGGTCGGGGAAGGAGTGAGTGACAGGGTCGGGGTTGGAGTGAGAGTGACAAGGTCGGGGATGGAGCGAGAGTGACAGGGTCGGGGATGGAGGGAGAGTGACAGGGTCGGGGATGGAGGGAGAGAGGCAGGGTTGGGGATGGAGGGAGTGAGACAGGGTCGGGGATTGATGGAGTGAGACAGGGTCGGGGATGGAGGGAGAGTGGCAGTGTCGGGGATGGAGGGAATGAGACAGGGTTGAGGCTGGAGGGAGAGTGACAGGGTCGGGGATGGAGGGAGAGTGACAGGGTCAGGGATGGAGCGAGAGTGTCAGGGTTGGGGATGGAGGGAGTGAGACAGGGTCGGGGATGGAGGGAGTGAGACAGGGTCGGGGATGGAGCGAGAGTGACAGGGTCAGGGATCGAGGGAAAGTGACAGGGTCGGGGATGGAGGGAGAGTGACAGGGTCGGGGATGGAGGGAGTGAGACAGGGTCGGGGATGGAGGGAGAGACAGAGTCGGGGATGGAGTGAGAGTGACAGCGTCGGGGATGGAGGGAGTGAGACAGGGTCGGGGATGGAGGGAGAGTGACAGGGTCAGGGATGCAGTGAGTGAGACAGGGTTGCGGATGGAGGGATAGTGACAGGGTCGGGGATGGAGGGAAAGTGACAGGGTCGGGGATGGAGGGATAGACAGGGTCGGGGATGGAGGGAGAGTGACATGGTCGGGGATGGAGGGAGAGTGACAGGGTCGGGGACGGAGGGAGAGTGACAGGGTCTGGGATGGAGGGGCAGTGACAGGGTCGGGGATGGAGGGAGTGAGACAGGGTCGGGGATGGAGGGAGTGAGACAAGGTCGGGGATGGAGCGAGAGTGACTGGGCCTGTGATGGAGGGAGAGTGACAGTGTCGGGGATGAAGGGAGAGTGACAGGGACGGGGATGGAGCGAGAGTGACAGGGTCGTGGATGGAGGGAGAGTGACAGGGTCGGGGATGGAGGGAGAGTGACAGGATCGGGGATGGAGGGAAAGTGACAGGGTCGGGGAAGGAGGGAGAGTGACAGGGTCGGGGATGGAGCGAGAGTGACAGGATCGGGGATGGAGGGAGAGTGACAGGGTCGGGGATGGAGGGAGAGTGACAGGATCGGGGATGGAGGGAAAGTGACAGGGTCGGGGATGGAGGGAGAGTGACAGGGTCGGGGATGGAGGGAGAGTGACAGGGTCGGGGATGGAGGGAGAGTGACAGGGTCGGGGATGGAGTGAGAGTGACAGGGTCGGGGATGGAGGGAGCGAGACAGGGTCAGGGATGGAGGCAGAGTGACAGGGTCGGGGATGGAGGGAGAGTGACAGGGTCGGGGATGGAGGGAGAGTGACAGGGTCGGGGATGGAGGGAGAGAGACAGGGTCGCGGCTGGAGGGAGTGAGACAGGGTCGGGGATGGAGCGAGAGTGACAGTGTCGGGGATGGAGGGAAAGCGACAGGGTCGGGGATGGAGCGAGAGTGACAGTGTCGGGGATGGAGGGAAAGCGACAGGGTCGGGGATGGAGCGAGAGTGACAGGATTGGGGATGGAGGGAAAGCGACAGGGTCGGGGATGGAGCGAGAGTGACAGGGTCGGGGATGGAGGTAGAGTGACAGTGTCGGGGATGGAGCGAGAGTGACAGGGTGGGGGATGGAGGGAGTGAGAAAGGGTCGGGTTGGAGGGAGAGTGACAGGGTCGGGGATGGAGGGAGTGACAGGGTCGGGGTTGGAGTGAGAGTGACAGGGTCGGGGATGGAGGGAGTGACAGGGTTGGGGATGGAGGGAGAGAGACAGGGTCAGGGATGGAGGGAGAGTGACAGGGTCGGGGATGGAGGGAGAGAGACAGGGTCGGGGATGGAGGGAGAGTGACAGGGTCGGGGATGGAGGGAGTGAGACAGGGTCGGGGATGGAGGGAGTGTGACAGGGTCGGGGATGGAGCGAGAGTGACAGGGTCGGGGATGGAGGGAGAGAGACAGGGTCGGGGATGGAGGGAGAGTGACAGGGTCGGGGATGGAGGGAGTGAGACAGGGTCGGGGATGGAGGGAGTGTGAGAGGGTCGGGGATGGAGCGAGAGTGACAGGGACGGGGATGGAGCGAGAGTGACAGGGTCGGGGATGGAGGGTGTGAGACAGGGTCAGGAATGGAGGGAGTGAGACAGGGTCGGGGCTGGAGGGAGAGAGACAGCGTCGGGGATGGAGGGAGAGTGACAGGGTCGGTGATGGAGGAAGAGTGACAGGGTTGGGGATGGAGGGAGTGAGACAGGATTGGGGATGGAGGGAGAGTGACAGGGTCGGGGATGGAGGGATAGTGCCAGGGTCGGGGATGGAGCGAGAGTGACAGGTTCGGGGATGGAGCGAGAGTGACAGGATTGGGGATGGAGGGAGAGTGACAGGGTTGACGTTGAAGGGAGAGTGACAGGGGCAGGGATGGAGGGAATGAGACAGGGTCGGGGATGGAGCGAGAGTGACAGGGTCGGGGATGGAGCGAGAGTGACGGGACGGGGATGGAGGGAGAGTGGCAGGGTCGGGGATGGAGTGAGAGTGACAGGGTGGGGGATGGAGGGAGTGAGAAAGGGTCGGGTTGGAGGGAGAGTGACAGGGTCGGGGATGGAGGGAGTGACAGGGTCGGGGATGGAGGGAGAGTGACAGGATTGGGGATGGAGGGAGTGAGACAGGGTCGGGGATGGAGGGAAAGTGACAAGGTCGGGGATGGAGGGAGAGAGACAGGGTCGGGGATGGAGGGAGAGTGACAGGGTCGGGGATGGAGTGGGAGTGACAGGGTCGTGGATGGAGGGAGAGAGACAGGGTCGGGGATGGAGTGAGAGTGACAGGGTCGGGGATGGAGGGAGAGTGACAGGGCCGGGGATGGAGCGAGAGAGACAGGGTCGTGGATGGAGGGAGAGTGACAGGGTCGGGGATGGAGGGAGAGAGACAGGGTCGGGGATGGAGGGAGTGACAGGGTCGGGAATGGAGCGAGAGTGACAGGGTCGGGGATGGAGGGAGAGTGACAGGGTCGCGGATGGAGCGAGAGTGACAGGGTCGGTGATGGAGGGAGAGTGACAGGGTCGGGGATGGAGGGAGTGAGACAGGGTCGGGGATGGAGGGAGAGTGACAGGGTCGGGGATGGAGTGAGTGGAACAGGGTTGGGGATGGAGGGATAGTGACAGGGTGGGGGATGGAGGGATAGTGACAGGGTCGGGGATGGAGGGAGAGACAGGGTCGGGGATGGAGGGAGAGTGACAGGGTCGGGGATGGAGGGAGTGAGACAGGGTCGGGGATGGAGCGAGAGTGACAGGGTCGGGGATGGAGCGAGAGTGACGGGGTCTGGGATGGTGGGAGTGAGACAGGGTCGGGGATGGAGGGAGTGAGACAAGATCGGGGATGGAGCGAGAGTGACTGGGTCGGGGATGGAGGGAGAGTGACAGGGTCGGGGATGGAGGGAGAGTGACAGTGTCAGGGATGGAGGGAGAGTAACAGGGTCGGGGACGGAGGGAGCGAGACAGGGTCGGGGATGGAGGGAGAGTGACAGTGTCGGGGATGGAGGGAGTGACAGGGTCGGGGATGGAGGGAGAGTGACAGGGTCGGGGATGGAGGGAGAGTGACAGTGTCGGTGATGGAGGGAGAGTAACAGGGTCGGGGATGGCGGGAGCGAGACAGGGTCGGGGATGGAGGGAGAGTGACAGTGTCGGGGTTGGAGGGAGTGACAGGGTCGGGGATGGAGGGAGTGAGACAAGGTCGGGGATGGAGCGAGAGTGACTGGGTCGGGGATGGAGGGAGAGTGACAGGGTCGGGGATGGAGGGAGAGTGACAGGGTCGGGGATGGAGGGGGAGTGACAGGGTCGGGGATGGAGCGAGAGTGACAGGGTCGGGGATGGAGGGAGAGTGACAGGGTCGGGAATGGAGGGAGAGTGACAGGGTCGGGGATGGAGCGAGAGTGACGGGTCGGGGATGGAGGGAGCGTGACAGGGTCGGGGATGGAGGGAGAGTGACAGGGTCGGGGATGGAGGGAGAGTGACAGGGTCGGGGATGGAGCGAGAGTGACAGGGCCGCGGATGGAGGGAGAGAGACAAGGTCGGGGCTGCAGGGAGTGAGACGGGGTCGGGGATGGAGGGAGTGAGACAGGGTCGGGGATGGAGCGAGAGTGACAGTGTCGGGGATGAAGGGAGAGTGACAGGGTCAGGGATGGTGGGAGAGAGACAGGGTCGGGGATGGAGCGAGAGTGACAGCGTTGGGGATGGAGCGAGAGTGACAGGATCGGGGATGGAGGTAAAGTGACAGGGTCGGGGATGGAGCGAGAGTGACAGGGTCGGGGATGGAGGGAGAGAGACAGGGTTGGGGATGGAGGGAGTGAGACAGGGTCGGGGATGGAGGGAGTGAGACAGGGTCGGGGATGGAGGGAGTGAGAAAGGGTCGGGTTGGAGGGAGAGTGACAGGGTGGGGGATGGAGGGAGAGTGACAGGGTCGGGGATGGAGGGGTGAGAAAGGGTCGGGTTGGAGCGAGAGTGACTGGGTCGGGGATGGAGGGAGAGTGACAGGGTCGGGGATGGAGGGAGAGTGACAGGGTCGGGGATGGACGGAGAGTGACAGAGTCGGGGATGGAGGGAGAGTGACAGGGTCGGGGATGGAGGGAGAGTGACAGAGTCGGGGATGGAGGGAGAGAGACAGGGTCGGGGATGGAGGGAGTGAGACAGGGTCGGGGATGGAGGGTGTGAGACAGGGTCGGGGATGGAGCGAGAGTGACAGGGTCGGGGATGGAGCGAGAGTGACAGGGTCGGGGATGGAGGGAAAGTGACAGGGTCGGGGATGGAGGGAGAGTGACAGGGTCGGGGATGGAGGGAGTGAGACAGGGTCAGGAATGGAGGGAGTGAGACAGGGTCGGGGATGGAGGGAATGAGACAGGGTCGGGGATGGAGGGAGAGTGACAGGGTCGGTGATGGAGGGAGAGTGACAGGGTTGGGGATGGAGGGAGTGAGACAGTGTCGGGGATGGAGGGAGAGCGACAGGGTCGGGGATGGAGCGAGAGTGACAGGGTTGGGGATGGAGGGAGAGTGACAGGGTTGACGATGAAGGGAGAGTGACAGGGTCGGGGATGGAGGGAGTGAGACAGGGTCAGGGATGGAGCGAGAGTGACAGGGTCGGGGATGGAGGGAGAGTGACAGGGTCGGGGATGGAGGAAGAGTGACAGGATCGGGGATGGAGGAAGAGTGACAGGGTCGGGGATGGAGCGAGAGTGACAGGGTCGGGGATGGAGCGAGAGTGACGGGGTCGGGGATGGAGGGAGAGTGACAGGGTCGGGGATGGAGCGAGAGTGACAGGGTGGGGGATGGAGGGAGTGAGAAAGGTTCGGTTTGGAGGGAGAGTGACAGGGTCGGGGATTGAGGGATTGAGACAGGGTCAGGGATGGAGGGAAAGTGACAAGGTCGGGGATGGAGGGAGAGTGACAGGGTCGGGGATGGAGGGAGAGTGACAGGGTCGGGGATGGAGGGAGAGAGACAGGGTCGGGGATGGAGAGAGTGAGACAGGGTCGGGGATGGAGCGAGAGTGACAGGGTCGGGGATGGAGGGAGAGTGACAGGGTCGTGGATGGAGGGAGAGTGACAGGGTCGGGGATGGAGCGAGAGTGACAGGGTCGGGGATGGAGCGAGAGTGACAGGCTCGGGGATGGAGGGAGAGTGACAGGGTCGTGGATGGAGGGAGAGAGACAGGGTCGTGGATGGAGGGAGAGTGACAGGGTCGGGGATGGAGGGAGTGTGACAGGGTCGGGAATGGAGGGAGAGACAGTGTGGGGGATGGAGGGAGAGTGACAGGGTCGGGGATGGAGGGAGTGTGACAGTGTGGGGGATGGAGGGAGAGACAGGGTGGGGGATGGAGGGAGTGTGACAGGGTTGGCGATGGAGGGAGAGACAGGGTCGGGGATGGAGGGAGTGAGACAGGGTTGGCGATGGAGGGAGAGACAGGGTCGGGGATGGAGGGAGTGAGACAGGGTTGGCGATGGAGGGAGAGACAATAAAGAGTTACGATTATCCAGATGTACTTTACACAAACTGAACAGAATCAGTGCCATTGAAGAGTTCAGTGGTGAGAGTGTTGATCTGTGGTGACCTCAATTCAAGAACTGGCGAAGAACCAGACTTCACCAATAATCAGGGAAACAATTCCATATTCGGGAATAACCACTTCGATATCCCTTCCCTTCCATACAGGACCCAAAATTCACAAAAATATGCCCGGAATTCAGAAATTTGAATGACGAGCAAAAACTCCCATACCTACTAGGGGAAAAGAGAAATTGTGTAAAACTGGCGGCACAATATGTTGCAGCTTGCCATAAACAGAGGGACAACCATTAAATATAAGATAAGAGTATATATAAATTATATGAAAGTATATTTATACACTCAGGGATATATCTGTTTATACACTGTATGGATAGATCTGTATTTTTGTGAACACACATGAATGTTTTCCGATGCTTTGGCTACATACGATGTAACTTGTCATGCCAATAAAGCGATTTGAATTGAATTGAATTGAGAGTGAGATGTTCCAGCCCCTCTAACAGTGAGGAGGCTGGGGACTAACATCAAACAGCTAATATTAAAACATATTGCAATATTTAAATGTGGGTGTTATGAAGAGCGTTGCGGCTGTCTCACCCGGTGTCAGCCCATTGTATTTGCTGAAAGCCCTTCATTACCACACTCAGTCCTAGTTGCTAGGATACCATGTTTGAAGTTTGTCCTCTTCAAGCCGTTGATTGTCTAACTCCTGCATTTAACTTGTATCACCTGACAGATAAATCACCCTGAATTACAGAAACCCAAAAGGCTGCCTGTGAACTGAGATGCAGGATCGCAGCACAAGGCCCTGAGCTGGATTGTCCGGTTGGGCTCGAGTACAGCAGAAAGTGGGGCGGAGGAGGATTCCTACCCACCCCAGAGGTCACCCTGACGCAATTTCTGGGACCGGCCTCGGAAAGGATCAAGAGGGCAAAGGTGTGAGCTGGAGATCTAAAGGTGTGAGCTGGAGATCTAAACCATGAGATGCGGGAGACAGGGAAAGACAGACTAAGGAAGGAAGAGGGCGAGTTCTTGAATTTACAATGCCCCTTCTGTCTTCACAATGTCGCAATGCTTTACAGCCAATGATTTATTTTTAAAGTGCAGTTATTTTTCTCGACAACTGTGGTAACCACAGAATCATAAGGGCAGAGAAGGAGGCCATTCGGCCCATCGAGTCCACGCTGGCTCTCTCTCTCTCTCGACCAGTCAGTCTAATTTGAGCACATCAATTCGCACAGACAGTATTGAGGTAAATGACCAGATAAGCTGTTTCTGCTGTTATTGATTGGGGGAGGAATGTTGGCCCAGGCACTGGGAGAACCAGCTGAACAGGCAGACAGAGCCTCAGTTTAACATCTCATCTGTGAAGAGGCCACCTCCTGCAATACAGCGACCTCTCTGTGCTGTACTGCGTCAGCAGGATTGTGCTGCAATGGGGCTTGAGACCACAAAACTCTGACTCACTGTTCGATTTGACCAAGCTTTCCTTCTGGAGCTTGTTTGTTTCTTTCACCTGAACATAAGAAACAGGAGCAGGAGTAGGCCATTCGGCCCCTC
The DNA here is from genome assembly GCF_052327205.1 of Somniosus microcephalus. Taxonomy (NCBI): domain Eukaryota; kingdom Metazoa; phylum Chordata; class Chondrichthyes; order Squaliformes; family Somniosidae; genus Somniosus; species Somniosus microcephalus. Next base: position 8,953,369 of record NC_140987.1, on the reverse strand, counting down.
GAGCCTGCTCCGCCATTCAATAAGATCAGGGCTGATTATCGACCTCAGTTTCACCTTCCTGCCCGATCCCCATATCCCTTGATTCCCCTAGAGTCCAAAAATCTACTGATCTCAGCCTTGAATATAGAAACATAGAAACATAGAAGATAGGAGCAGGAGTAGGCCATTCGGCCCCTCGAGCCTGCTCCGCCATTTAATGAGATCATGGCTGATCATCCAAATTCAGTACCCTGTCCCTGCCTTCTCCCCATATCCCTTGATCCCTTTAGCCTTAAGAAATATATCCAACTCCTTCTTGAATATATTTAATGAATTGACTTCTACTGCCTTCTGTGGTAGAGAATTCCACAGGTTCACCACTCTCTGGGTGAAGAAATTCCTCCTCATTTATGTCCTAAATGGCTTACCCCTTATCCTTAGTCTGTGACCCCTGGTTCTGGACTCCCCCGCCATTGGGAACATCCTTCCTGCATCTAGTCTGTCCAGTCCTGCCAGCATTTTATAAGCTTCAATGGGCCAGAAATTCGCGGCCAAAGGCGTGAGTGCGCTCGGGGTACTCACGCATCTGGCCGTTGGAAATGCCGGCGTTCAGCATGAACAGCGCATGCGGGGAACGCCGGCATTTCCAGACCTCGAGCGCGTGCGACTGCACAGGCAGCGCTTGCGCAGTGAACTTCGTAGATTTCATTCATGAAATCCGTGAGGGTAAGTCCTCAGATGTTACACTTGAAAAAAGCAAGTGTAAAGTGGTTCATTGGCTGCGGAGGAAGAAACATTTTATCGTGGAGCTTCTGAAATGCAATATTTTTGTTTGGGAAAGGGAGGGAAGTTATTTTAAGAAATTTTAAGTAAGTTTTAAAGTTAAAATTTTTTTTTTTTTTAAGTGTTTTCAGAACGGTAGGTAGAAGGAGCAATTGTGGCTGTGTGAATGGAATGTGAGAATGAGTTATGTATGTATGTCCACATATATTCCTTTACGTATATGTATGTATGTTTTATATTCCTTTACTAATGTGTATGAATGTATGTTTTTAATTATGATTTTCCAATAAGTTACTTTCTCTGAAAGTCATAATTAAATAATACATTCATACACATAAGTAAAGGAATATATACATAACACGCAAAGGAATATATACAGACATACATACTTTCAGAAGCTCCACGATAATAAATATCTTCCTCCGCAGCCTCTGGAGCAACTGTGCCCATGCTTTTTTCATGTGTAAGTTGTAATGACTTGACCTCACTGAAAGCATTAATGAAAGCGGCGAATTATACTGCGCACGCGCTGCCTGTGCAGTCGCACGCGTTCTGCCTCTGAACCCCCTCGTTCAGAGGACAGGAAATGCCGGTTTTCCCCACATGCACTGTGCATGCTGAAAACCAGCATTTCATCCAGCCAGATGCGTAAGTACCCCGACCATAATCGCGCATTTGGAAGGGAATTACTGGGCCAACATTTTACATGTCAATAAAATGAAAAATTTAACAATTGCACAACTTGCCCCCTCACATCTGTGACTGAGGGTCCAAGGAGGAGCATTGCGCAAGAGGTCATCATCGTACGTATCCTCACACTGTTCCCTTTGGGGAACTGTATGAAGTGGTGGAAGGATTTATGGCCGTGATTAAGTCTCATTCCGTGACCGTAACCATCTTTGAACCAGCCATTAGGGTGGTTAGTCCTATGGCGGGAGGGTTTTACGGGCTCCCACAACCCATCTGAGGGGGGGGGGCCACCAACACCCACGGACGCAAGTATCCCGCTGGATGTCCACCCAGAATTTAAAGTTGGAACTCCGACTCCACTTGCCGGGACTGTCTGGAGTGGGGTTCAAAACCCTACTCCTTCTGGCCCAGCGGCGGGGATGCTTACTGCTACGCAAAAGGCCCACTCCGCACAAAAGGTGACACCCATACGTTTCCTGCGCCTTTTCCCTCCCCGTGACTGGAGCCCTATGCTGCCATTTCACGTTGCTAATCGGATTGGGCCTTTGTCATAGCGGTAGGATCCCCGCCGCTGGGCCAGATCAGGGTAGGGTTTCGAACCCCGCTCCAGACAGTCCCGGCAAGTGGAGTCGGAGCTCCGGCTCTAAATTCTGGGTTGACATCCAGTGGGATATTTGCGTCCGTGGGTGTGGGTGGCCCCCCCTCCTTGTATAGCTTGTGGGAGCCCGTAAAACCCTCCCGCCATAGGGCTAACCGCCCTAATGGCTGGTTCAAAGATGGTTACGGTCACGGAATGAGCGTTAATCACGGCCATAAATCCTTCCACCACTTCATACAGTTCCCCAAAGGGAACAGTGTGAAGACACGTATGACGACGACATTGCTAAATAAATAAATGGAATTAAAAAAATTCTTTTAGGGCTTTTAAAAGTCTTTAAATTGCTTTAATTCTCTTTAAAACTACTTCAGATTACTCAAAATAACGTGAACATTTTAAAAAGTTTATAAAAGTTACCAAAATCTTCAAAAAACTTCCAAAAACCTATTTAAACTGCTGCTTTGCATGTAAAAAAGCAAAGCAGCTTGACAGAAACATTGGGGGCGTGTCCAGTGAAACTGAGACCTCAAGGGGCGTGTCTCACTTACACTGCACGCTCCTGGATCCGCGCTGGCTGCACTCCTGGGCGGCGTGACGTCATACGCTGCCCGGGATTCTTCTTTCAGTTTCTGCAAGTGCAGGCGTCCCTGGAGCTGATCGGCAGGAGCGCGGGGTAAGTGCAAATACGGGGCTTGCACGCGCTGCAAGCCCCGTTCTGGAATTTCTGGCCCAATGAGATCCCCTCTCATTCTTCTAAACTCCATCGAATATAAGCCCAATCGACCCAATCTCTCCTCATACGTCATTCCTGCCATCCCAGGTATCAGCCTGGCGAATCTTCGCTGCACTCCCTCCATGGCAAGAACATCCTTCCTCAGATAAGGCGACCAAAACTGCACACAATACTCAAGGTGTGGCCTCACCAAGGCCCTGAACAACTGCAGCAAGACATCCTTGTTCCTGTACTCAAACCCTCTCGCTACGAAGGCCAACATACCATTTGCCTTCTTAACCGCCTGCTGCACCTGCATGCTCAACGACTGAGCCTCCACAGCCCTCTGGGGTAGAGAATTCCAAAGATTCACCGCCCTCTGAGTGAAGAAATTTCTCCTTATCTCAGTCCTAAATGGCCGACCCCTTATTCTGAGACTGTTTCCCCTGGTTCTAGACTCTCCAGCCAGGGGAAACATTCTCCCTGCATCTACCCTGTCAAGCCCCTTAAGAATTTTATATGTTTCAATGAGATCACCTCTCATTCTTCTAAACTCCAGAGAATATAGGCCTAGTCTACTCAATCTCTCCTCATAGGACAATCCCCCGACCCAAGGAATCAGTCTGCCATTTCAAAGAGCATTGGGCAGCAAAGTGTTCGACTGCATCAAGTATGTTCCGGCTGATTGGTCCCCCGCCCCCAGTTGTGCCGCTCAGCTCTCTCCACCTCTCCCCGGTCTTTGGGTGCTGTCTCCCTGTGCTGTCCTCTTCCTGACCTGTCTCCGCCTCCACCTCATGTCTCCTAACATTCTGACTGCATCTCACATCACCCCTCAGTATTTCATGCTGTATTTATTGATTGTGTCGCACCGTCCCAGCTCGAGCGACGATCCACCTCATTGACTTCTCATATAAAACATTTAAAAAATAGAGCAGTGCCCAGACACTCGTAAAGAACAGATGGTGCCGACACCCAGCGGGCACTTCCCATCTTTTAATGCTTTCCTTTAAAGGAATTGATCAGTTTAACCACTTATTTTATGAGCCTGTTCACAGTTGCTGCTGCCTCACAGTCTGGCTCTCTGACGTCAATGAGCTAGACTTCGCCGTTAATCAAAAGCACTCAGCAATCTATAGAACACGTGGGATTAATCCGCTGGAGATTGTAGAATCTCAGCTCAGCCTCTCCACACGCACACTCCTCTCTCCAGTCAGGCACAGGGCCCGCGCTCCCAGTCAAACACAGGGCCCGCACTCCCAGTCAGACACAAGGCCCGCTCTCCCAGTCAGACACAGGGCCCGCTCTCCCATTGAGACACAGGGCCCCGCTCTCCCAGTCAAACACAGGGCCCGCGCTCCCAGTCAAACACAGGGCCCCGCGCTCCCACTCAGACACAGGGCCCGCGCTCCCAGTCAGACACAGGGCCCGCTCTCCCATTGAGACACAGGGCCCCGCGCTCCCAGTCAAACACAGGGCCCCGCGCACCCAGTCAGACACAGGGCCCGCGTCCCAGTCAGACACAGGGCCCGCGTCCCAGTCAGACACAGGGCCCGCGTCCCAGTCAGACACAGGGCCCCGCGCACCCAGTCAGACACAGGGCCCCGCGCTACCAATCAGACACAGGGCCCGCGCTCCCAGTCAGACACAGGGCCCGCGTCCCAGTCAGACACAGGGCCCGCGCTCCCAGTCAGACACAGGGCCCGCGTCCCAGTCAGACACAGGGCCCGCGCTACCAATCAGACACAGGGCCCGCGCTCCCAGTCAGACACAGGGCCCCGCGCTCCCAGTCAAACACAGGGCCCCGCGCACCCAGTCAGACACAGGGCCCCGCGCTACCAATCAGACACAGGGCCCGCGCTCCCAGTCAGACACAGGGCCCCGCGCACCCAGTCAGACACAGGGCCCGCGCTCCCAGTCAGACACAGGGCCCGCGTCCCAGTCAGACACAGGGCCCGCGCTCCCAGTCAGACACAGGGCCCGCGTCCCAGTCAGACACAGGGCCCGCGCTCCCAGTCAGACACAGGGCCCGCGTCCCAGTCAGACACAGGGCCCGCGTCCCAGTCAGACACAGGGCCCGCGCTCCCAGTCAGACACAGGGCCCCGAGCTCCCAGTCAGACACACGGCCCCGCGCTCCCAGTCAGACACACGGCCCCGCGCTCCCAGTCAAACACAGGGCCCCGCGCACCCAGTCAGACACAGGGCCCGCGTCCCAGTCAGACACAGGGCCCGCGTCCCAGTCAGACACAGGGCCCGCGTCCCAGTCAGACACAGGGCCCCGCGCACCCAGTCAGACAGAGGGTCCCGCGCTACCAATCAGACACAGGGCCCGCGCTCCCAGTCAGACACAGGGCCCGCGTCCCAGTCAGACACAGGGCCCGCGCTCCCAGTCAGACACAGGGCCCGCGTCCCAGTCAGACACAGGGCCCGCGCTACCAATCAGACACAGGGCCCGCGCTCCCAGTCAGACACAGGGCCCCGCGCTCCCAGTCAAACACAGGGCCCCGCGCACCCAGTCAGACACAGGGCCCCGCGCTACCAATCAGACACAGGGCCCGCGCTCCCAGTCAGACACAGGGCCCCGCGCACCCAGTCAGACACAGGGCCCGCGCTCCCAGTCAGACACAGGGCCCGCGTCCCAGTCAGACACAGGGCCCGCGCTCCCAGTCAGACACAGGGCCCGCGTCCCAGTCAGACACAGGGCCCGCGCTCCCAGTCAGACACAGGGCCCGCGTCCCAGTCAGACACAGGGCCCGCGTCCCAGTCAGACACAGGGCCCGCGCTCCCAGTCAGACACAGGGCCCCGAGCTCCCAGTCAGACACACGGCCCCGCGCTCCCAGTCAGACACACGGCCCCGCGCTCCCAGACAGACACAGGGCCCCGAGCTCCCAGTCAGACACAGGGCCCCGAGCTCCCAGTCAGACACAGGGCCCGCGCTCCCATTGAGACACAGGGCCCCGCGCTCCCAGTCAGACACAGGGCCCGCTCTCCCATTGAGACACAGGGCCCCGCGCTCCCAGTCAGACACAGGGCCCCGCGTCCCAGTCAGACACAAGGCCCGCTCTCCCATTGAGACACAGGGCCCCGCGCTCCCAGTCAGACACAGGGCCCCGCGCTCCCAGACAGACACAGGGCCCCGAGCTCCCAGTCAGACACAGGGCCCCGAGCTCCCAGTCAGACACAGGGCCCCGCGCTCCCAGTCAGACACAGGGCCCGCGCTCCCAGTCAGACACAGGCCCCGCGCTCCCAGTCAGACACAGGGCCCGCGCTCCCAGTCAGACACAGGCCCCGCGCTCCCAGTCAGACACAGGGCCCGCGCTCCCAGTCAGACACAGGGCCCCGCGCTCCCAGTCAGACACAGGGCCCGCGCTCCCAGTCAGGCACAGGGCCCCCGCTCCCAGTCAGACACAGGGCCCCGCGAACCCAGTCAGACACAGGGCCCCGCGCACCCAGTCAGACACAGGGCCCGCGCTCCCAGTCAGACACAAGGCCCGCGCTCCCAGTCAGACACAGGGCCCGCGCTCCCAGTCAGACACAGGGCCCGCGCTCCCAGTCAGGCACAGGGCCCCCGCTCCCAGTCAGACACAGGGCCCCGCGCACCCAGTCAGACACAGGGCCCCGCGCACCCAGTCAGACACAGGGCCCGCGCTCCCAGTCAGACACAGGGCCCGCGCTCCCAGTCAGACACAAGGCCCGCGCTCCCAGTCAGACACAGGGCCCGCTCTCCCAGTCAGACACAGGGCCCGCTCTCCCAGTCAGACACAGGGCCCTGCGCTCCCAGTCAGACACAGGGCCCCGAGCTCCCAGTCAGACACAGGGCCCCGAGCTCCCAGTCAGGGAGAGGGCCCGCGCTCCCAGTCAGAAACAGGGACCGCACTCCCAGTCAGACACAGGGCCCCGCACTCCCAGTCAGACACAAGGCCCGCTCTCCCAGTCAGACACAGGGCCCGCTCTCCCAGTCAGACACAGGGCCCCGCGCTCCCATTGAGACACAGGGCCCGCACTCCCAGTCAAACAAAGGGCCTGCGTTCTCAGTCAGACACAGGCCCCGCGCTCCCAGTCAAACAAAGGGCCCGCGCTGCCAGTCAGACACAGGGCCCCGTGCTCCCAGTCAGACACAGGGCCCCGTGCTCCCAGTCAGACACAGGGCCCCGAGCTCCCAGTCAGGGAGAGGGCCCGCGCTCCCAGTCAGAAACAGGGACCGCACTCCCAGTCAGACACAGGCCCCGTGCTCTCAGTCAGGGACAGGGCCCCACGCTCCCAGTCTGACACAGGGCCCGCGCTCCCAGTCAGGGACAGGGCCCCACGCTCCCAGTCTGACACAGGGCCCGCGCTCCCAGTCAGGCACAGGGCTCGCGCTCCCAGTCAGACACAAGGCTCCGCGCTCCCAGTCAGACACATGGCCCAAACCCCCAGTCAGACACAAGGCCCCGCGCTCCCAGTCAGACACACGGTCCCGCACTCCCAGTCAGACACAAGGCCCGCGCTCCCAGTCCGACACAGGGCCCCGCCTCCCAGTCAAACACAGGGACCCGCGCTCCCAGTCAGACACAGGGCCCGCGCTCCCAGTCAGACACAAGGCCCCGCGCTCCCAGTCGGACACATGGCCCGCGCTCCCAGTCGGACACAGGGCCCCGAGCTCCCAGTCAGACACACGGCCCCGCGCTCCCAGTCAGACACAGGGCCCCGCGCTCCCAGTCAGACACATGGCCCCGCGCTCCCAGTCAGACACAGGGCCCCGCGCTCCCAGTCAGACACAGGGCCCCGCGCTCCCAGACAGACACAGGGCCCCGAGCTCCCAGTCAGACACAGGGCCCCGAGCTCCCAGTCAGACACAGGGCCCCGCGCTCCCAGTCAGACACAGGGCCCGCTCTCCCAGTCAGACACAGGGCCCCGCGCTCCCAGTCAGACACAGGCCCCGCGCTCCCAGTCAGACACAGGGCCCGCTCTCCCAGTCAGACACAGGGCCCCGCGCTCCCAGTCAGACACAGGCCCCGCGCTCCCAGTCAGACACAGGGCCCGCGCTCCCAGTCAGACACAGGCCCCGCGCTCCCAGTCAGACACAGGGCCCGCGCTCCCAGTCAGACACAGGGCCCCGCGCTCCCAGTCAGACACAGGGCCCGCGCTCCCAGTCAGGCACAGGGCCCCCGCTCCCAGTCAGACACAGGGCCCCGCGCACCCAGTCAGACACAGGGCCCCGCGCACCCAGTCAGACACAGGGCCCGCGCTCCCAGTCAGACACAAGGCCCGCGCACCCAGTCAGACACAGGGCCCGCGCTCCCAGTCAGACACAGGGCCCCGCGCTCCCAGTCAGACACAGGGCCCCGCGCACCCAGTCAGACACAGGGCCCGCGCTCCCAGTCAGACACAAGGCCCGCGCTCCCAGTCAGACACAGGGCCCGCTCTCCCAGTCAGACACAGGGCCCGCTCTCCCAGTCAGACACAGGGCCCTGCGCTCCCAGTCAGACACAGGGCCCCGAGCTCCCAGTCAGACACAGGGCCCCGAGCTCCCAGTCAGGGAGAGGGCCCGCGCTCCCAGTCAGAAACAGGGACCGCACTCCCAGTCAGACACAGGGCCCCGCACTCCCAGTCAGACACAAGGCCCGCTCTCCCAGTCAGACACAGGGCCCGCTCTCCCAGTCAGACACAGGGCCCCGCGCTCCCATTGAGACACAGGGCCCGCACTCCCAGTCAAACAAAGGGCCTGCGTTCTCAGTCAGACACAGGCCCCGCGCTCCCAGTCAAACAAAGGGCCCGCGCTGCCAGTCAGACACAGGGCCCCGTGCTCCCAGTCAGACACAGGGCCCCGTGCTCCCAGTCAGACACAGGGCCCCGAGCTCCCAGTCAGGGAGAGGGCCCGCGCTCCCAGTCAGAAACAGGGACCGCACTCCCAGTCAGACACAGGCCCCGTGCTCTCAGTCAGGGACAGGGCCCCACGCTCCCAGTCTGACACAGGGCCCGCGCTCCCAGTCAGGGACAGGGCCCCACGCTCCCAGTCTGACACAGGGCCCGCGCTCCCAGTCAGGCACAGGGCTCGCGCTCCCAGTCAGACACAAGGCTCCGCGCTCCCAGTCAGACACATGGCCCAAACCCCCAGTCAGACACAAGGCCCCGCGCTCCCAGTCAGACACACGGTCCCGCACTCCCAGTCAGACACAAGGCCCGCGCTCCCAGTCCGACACAGGGCCCCGCCTCCCAGTCAAACACAGGGACCCGCGCTCCCAGTCAGACACAGGGCCCGCGCTCCCAGTCAGACACAAGGCCCCGCGCTCCCAGTCGGACACATGGCCCGTGCTCCCAGTCGGACACAGGGTCCCGCGCTCCAGGTCAGACACAGGGCCCCGCGCTCCCAGTCAGAGACAGGGCCCCGCCTCCCAGGCAGACACAGGGCCCGCGCTCCCAGTCAGACACAGGGCCCGCGCTCCCAGTCAGGGAGAGGGCCATGCGCTCCCAGTCAGGGAGAGGGCCCCGTATTCCCAATCAGACACAGTGCCCCGCGCTCCCAGTCAGACACAAGGCCCTGCGCCCCCAGTCAGACACAGGGCCCGCGCTCCCAGTCAGACACAGGGCCCGCGCTCCCAGTCAGACACAGGGCCTCGCGCTTGCAGTCAGACATAGGGCCCTGCGCTCCCAGTCAGACACAAAGCCCCGCCCTCCCAGTCAGACACAGGGCCCTGCGCTCCCAGTCAGACACAGGGCCCCGCGCTCCCAGACAGACACAGGGCCCCGTGCTCCCAGACAGACACAGGGCCCGCGCTCCCAGACAGACACAGGGCCCGCGCTCCCAGACAGACACAGGGCCAACGCTCCCAGTCAGACACAAGGCCCGTGCTCTCAGTCAGGGACAGGGCCCCACGCTCCCAGTCTGACACAGGGCCCGCGCTCCCTGTCAGGGACAGGGCCCCACGCTCCCAGTCTGACACAGGGCTCGCGCTCCCAGTCAGACACAGGGCCCGCGCTCCCAGTCAGGCACAGGGCTCGCGCTCCCAGTCAGACACAAGGCTCCGCGCTCCCAGTCAGACACAAGGCTCCGCGCTTCCAGTCAGACACAGGGCCCGCGCTCCCAGTCAGGCACAGGGCTCGCGCTCCCAGTCAGACACAAGGCTCCGCGCTCCCAGTCAGACACATGGCCCAAACCCCCAGTCAGACACAAGGCCCCGCGCTCCCAGTCAGACACAGGGCCCGCGCTCCCAGCCAGACACACGGTCCCGCACTCCCAGTCAGACACAAGGCCCGCGCTCCCAGTCAGACACAGGGCCCCGCCTCCCAGTCAAACACAGGCACCCGCGCTCCCAGTCGGACACATGGCCCGCGCTCCCAGTCGGACACAGGGCCCCGCCTCCCAGTCAGACTCAAGGCCCCGCGCTCCCAGTCAGACACAGGTCCCGCGCTCCCAGTCAGACAAAGGGCCCGAGCTCCCAGACAAACACAAGGCCCCGAGCTCACAGTCAGGGACAGGGCCCCCGCGCTCCCTGTCTGACACAGGGACCCTATTCCCAGTCAGGCACAGGGACACGTGCTCCCAGTCAGACACAGGGCCCGTGCTGCTCCCAGACAGACACGGGGCCCCACGGTCCCAGTCAGACACAGGGCCCCGAGCTCCCAGTCAGACACAGGGCCCGTGCTCCCAGTCAGACACGGGGCCCCACGGTCCCAGTCAGACACAGGGCCCCGAGCTCCCAGTCAGACACAGGGCCCGCGCTCCCAGTCAGACACAGGGCCCGCGCTCCCAGTCAGACACAGGGCCCCGCGCACCCAGTCAGACACAGGGCCCGCTCTCCCAGTCAGCCACAGGGCCCTGCGTTCCCAGTCAGACACAGGGCCCCGTGCTCCCATTGAGACACAGGGCCCGCACTCCCAGTCAAACAAAGGGCCTGCGTTCCCAGTCAGACACAGGCCCCGCGCTCCCAGTCAAACAAAGGGCCCGCGCTGCCAGTCAGACACAGGGCCCGCGCTCCCAGTCAGGCACAGGGCCCGTGCTCCCAGTCAGACACAGGGCCCGCACTCCCAGTCAGACACAGGGCCCCGCGCACCCAGTCAGACACAGGGCCCCGTGCACCCAGTCAGACACAGGGCCCCGCGCACCCAGTCAGTCACAGGGCCCCGCGCACCCAGTCAGACACAGGGCCCCGCGCACCCAGTCAGACACAGGGCCCCGCGCACCCAGTCAGATACAGGGCCCATGCTCCCAATCAGACACAGGCCCGCGCTCCCAGTCAGACACAGGCCCGCGCTCCCAGTCAGACACAGGGGCCGCACTCCCATTGAGACACAGGGCCCGCACTCCCAGTCAAACAAAGGGCCTGCGTTCCCAGTCAGACACAGGCCCCGCGCTCCCAGTCAAACAAAGGGCCCGCGCTGCCAGTCAGACACAGGGCCCGCGCTCCCAGTCAGGCACAGGGCCCGTGCTCCCAGTCAGACACAGGGCCCGCACTCCCAGTCAGACACAGGGCCCCGCGCACCCAGTCAGACACAGGGCCCCGTGCACCCAGTCAGACACAGGGCCCCGCGCACCCAGTCAGTCACAGGGCCCCGCGCACCCAGTCAGACACAGGGCCCCGCGCACCCAGTCAGACACAGGGCCCCGCGCACCCAGTCAGACACAGGGCCCCGCGCACCCAGTCAGATACAGGGCCCATGCTCCCAATCAGACACAGGCCCGCGCTCCCAGTCAGACACAGGCCCGCGCTCCCAGTCAGACACAGGGGCCGCACTCCCAGTCAGACACAGGGCCCGCGCTCCCAGTCAGACACAAGGCCCGCGCTCCCAGTCAGACACAAGGCCCCGCACTCCCAGTCAGACACAGGGCCCGCGCTCCCAGTCAGACACAAGGCCCGCGCTCCCAGTCAGACACAGGGCCCGCACTCCCAGTCAGACACAGGGCCCGCGCTCCCAGTCAGACACAAGGCCCGCGCTCCCAGTCAGACACAGGGCCCGCACTCCCAGTCAGACACAGGGCCCGCGCTCCCAGTCAGACACAAGGCCCGCGCTCCCAGTCAGACACAAGGCCCCGCACTCCCAGTCAGACACAGGGCCCGCGCTCCCAGTCAGACACAGGGCCCGCTCTCCCAGTCAGACACAGGGCCCGCTCTCCCAGTCAGACACAGGGCCCTGCGTTCCCAGTCAGACACAGGGCCCCGCGCTCCCATTGAGACACAGGGCCCGCACTCCCAGTCAAACAAAGGGCCTGCGTTCCCAGTCAGACACAGGGCCCCGCGCTCCCATTGAGACACAGGCCCCGCGCTCCCAGTCAAACAAAGGGCCCGCGCTGCCAGTCAGACACAGGGCCCCGTGCTCCCAGTCAGACACAGGGCCCCGTGCTCCCAGTCAGACACAGGGCCCCGAGCTCCCAGTCAGGGAGAGGGCCCGCGCTCCCAGTCAGAAACAGGGACCGCACTCCCAGTCAGACACAGGCCCCGTGCTCTCAGTCAGGGACAGGGCCCCACGCTCCCAGTCTGACACAGGGCCCGCGCTCCCAGTCAGGGACAGGGCCCCACGCTCCCAGTCTGACACAGGGCCCGCGCTCCCAGTCAGGCACAGGGCTCGCGCTCCCAGTCAGACACAAGGCTCCGCGCTCCCAGTCAGACACATGGCCCAAACCCCCAGTCAGACACAAGGCCCCGCGCTCCCAGTCAGACACACGGTCCCGCACTCCCAGTCAGACACAAGGCCCGCGCTCCCAGTCCGACACAGGGCCCCGCCTCCCAGTCAAACACAGGGACCCGCGCTCCCAGTCAGACACAGGGCCCGCGCTCCCAGTCAGACACAAGGCCCCGCGCTCCCAGTCGGACACATGGCCCGCGCTCCCAGTCGGACACAGGGTCCCGCGCTCCAGGTCAGACACAGGGCCCCGCGCTCCCAGTCAGAGACAGGGCCCCGCCTCCCAGGCAGACACAGGGCCCGCGCTCCCAGTCAGACACAGGGCCCGCGCTCCCAGTCAGGGAGAGGGCCATGCGCTCCCAGTCAGGGAGAGGGCCCCGTATTCCCAGTCAGACACAGTGCCCCGCGCTCCCAGTCAGACACAAGGCCCTGCGCCCCCAGTCAGACACAGGGCCCGCGCTCCCAGTCAGACACAGGGCCCGCGCTCCCAGTCAGACACAGGGCCTCGCGCTTGCAGTCAGACATAGGGCCCTGCGCTCCCAGTCAGACACAAAGCCCCGCCCTCCCAGTCAGACACAGGGCCCTGCGCTCCCAGTCAGACACAGGGCCCCGCGCTCCCAGACAGACACAGGGCCCCGTGCTCCCAGACAGACACAGGGCCCGCGCTCCCAGACAGACACAGGGCCCGCGCTCCCAGACAGACACAGGGCCAACGCTCCCAGTCAGACACAAGGCCCGTGCTCTCAGTCAGGGACAGGGCCCCACGCTCCCAGTCTGACACAGGGCCCGCGCTCCCTGTCAGGGACAGGGCCCCACGCTCCCAGTCTGACACAGGGCTCGCGCTCCCAGTCAGACACAGGGCCCGCGCTCCCAGTCAGGCACAGGGCTCGCGCTCCCAGTCAGACACAAGGCTCCGCGCTCCCAGTCAGACACAAGGCTCCGCGCTTCCAGTCAGACACAGGGCCCGCGCTCCCAGTCAGGCACAGGGCTCGCGCTCCCAGTCAGACACAAGGCTCCGCGCTCCCAGTCAGACACATGGCCCAAACCCCCAGTCAGACACAAGGCCCCGCGCTCCCAGTCAGACACAGGGCCCGCGCTCCCAGCCAGACACACGGTCCCGCACTCCCAGTCAGACACAAGGCCCGCGCTCCCAGTCAGACACAGGGCCCCGCCTCCCAGTCAAACACAGGGACCCGCGCTCCCAGTCGGACACATGGCCCGCGCTCCCAGTCGGACACAGGGCCCCGCCTCCCAGTCAGACTCAAGGCCCCGCGCTCCCAGTCAGACACAGGTCCCGCGCTCCCAGTCAGACAAAGGGCCGAGCTCCCAGACAAACACAAGGCCCCGAGCTCACAGTCAGGGACAGGGCCCCCGCGCTCCCTGTCTGACACAGGGACCCTATTCCCAGTCAGGCACAGGGCCCCGAGCTCCCAGTCAGACACAGGGCCCGTGCTCCCAGTCAGACACGGGGCCCCACGGTCCCAGTCAGACACAGGGCCCCGAGCTCCCAGTCAGACACAGGGCCCGCGCTCCCAGTCAGGCACAGGGCCCGCGCTCCCAGTCAGACACAGGGCCCCGCGCACCCAGTCAGACACAGGGCCCGCTCTCCCAGTCAGCCACAGGGCCCTGCGTTCCCAGTCAGACACAGGGCCCCGTGCTCCCATTGAGACACAGGGCCCGCACTCCCAGTCAAACAAAGGGCCTGCGTTCCCAGTCAGACACAGGCCCCGCGCTCCCAGTCAAACAAAGGGCCCGCGCTGCCAGTCAGACACAGGGCCCGCGCTCCCAGTCAGACACAGGGCTCCGCGCACCCATTCAGACACAGTGCCCCGTGCTCCCAGTCAGACACAGGGCCCCGAGCTCCCAGTCAGGGAGAGGGCCCGCGCTCCCAGTCAGGGAGAGGGCCATGCGTTCCCAGTCAGAAACAGGGACCGCCCTCCCAGTCAGACACAGGCCCCGCGCTCCCAGTCAGGGAGAGGGCCATGCGCTCCCAGTCAGGTAGAGGGCCCCGCATTCCCAGTCAGACACAGGGCCTCGCGCTCCCAGTCAGACACAGGGCCCCGCGCTCCTAGTCAGACACAGGGCCCCGCGCTCCTAGTCAGACACAGGGCCCCGCGCTCCCAGTCAGACACAGGGCCCGCGCTGCCAGTCAGACACAAGGCCCTGCGCCCCCAGTCAGACACAGGGCCCGCGCTCCCAGTCAGACACAGGGCCTCGCGCTCCCAGTCAGACACAAAGCCCTGCCCTCCCAGTCAGACACGGGGCCCGCGCTGCCAGTCAGACACAGGGCCCCGCGCTCCCAGACAGACACAGGGCCAACGCTCCCAGTCAGACACAAGGCCCGTGCTCTCAGTCAGGGACAGGGCCCCACGCTCCCAGTCTGACACAGGGCCCGCGCTCCCAGCCAGACACACGGTCCCGCACTCCCAGTCAGACACAAGGCCCCGCGCACCCAGTCAGACACAGGGCCCGCTCTCCCAGTCAGACACAGGGCCCCGCGCTCCCAGTCAGACACAGGGCCCCGCCCTCCCAGTCAGACACAGGGCCCCGAGCTCCCAGTCAGGGAGAGGGCCCGCGCTCCCAGTCAGGGAGAGGGCCATGCGTTCCCAGTCAGAAACAGGGACCGCACTCCCAGTCAGACACAGGGCCCCGCGCTCCTAGTTAGACACAGGGCCCCGCACTCCCAGTCAGACACAGGGCCCCGCGCTCCTAGTCAGACACAGGGCCCCGCGCTCCCAGTCAGACACAGGGCCCCGAGCTCCCAGTCAGAAACAGGGACCGCACTCCCAGTCAGACACAGGGCCCCGCGCTCCCAGTCAGACACAAGGCCCGTGCTCTCAGTCAGGGACAGGGCCCCAGCGCTCCCTGTCTGACACAGGGACCCTATTCCCAGTCAGGCACAGGGACACGTGCTCCCAGTCAGACACAGGGCCCCGAGCTCCCAGTCAGAAACAGGGACCGCACTCCCAGTCAGACACAGGGCCCCGCGCTCCCAGTCAGACACAAGGCCCGTGCTCTCAGTCAGGGACAGGGCCCCAGCGCTCCCTGTCTGACACAGGGACCCTATTCCCAGTCAGACACAGGGCCCGTGCTCCCAGTCGGACAAAGGGCCCCGCGGTCGCAGTCAGACATAGGGCCCCGAGCTCCCAGTCAGACACAGGGCCCGTGCTCCCAGTCAGACACGGGGCCCCACGGTCCCAGTCAGACACAGGGCCCCGAGCTCCCAGTCAGACACAGGGCCCCGCGCTCCCAGTCAGACACAGGGCCCCGTGCTCCCAGTCAGACACAGGGCCCGCGCTCCCAGTCAGACACAGGGCCCGCGCTCCCAGTCAGACACAGGGCCCCGCGCACCCAGTCAGACACAGGCCCTGCGCTCCCAGTCAAACAAAGGGCCCGCGCTGCCAGTCAGACACAGGCCCTGCGCTCCCAGTCAGACACAGGGCTCCACGCACCCATTCAGACACAGTGCCCCGTGCTCCCAGTCAGACACAGGGCCCCGAGCTCCCAGTCAGGGAGAGGGCCCGCGCTCCCAGTCAGGGAGAGGGCCATGCGTTCCCAGTCAGAAACAGGGACCGCCCTCCCAGTCAGACATAGGCCCCGCGCTCCCAGTCAGGGAGAGGGCCATGCGCTCCCAGTCAGGGAGAGGGCCCCGCATTCCCAGTCAGACACAGGGCCTCGCGCTCCCAGTCAGACACAGGGCCCCGCGCTCCATGTCAGACACAGGGCCCCGCGCTCCTAGTCAGACACAGGGCCCCGCGCTCCTTGTCAGACACAGGGCCCCGCGCTCCTAGTCAGACACAGGGCCCCGCGCTCCCAGTCAGACACAGGGCCCGCGCTGCCAGTCAGACACAAGGCCCTGCGCCCCCAGTCAGACACAGGGCCCGCGCTCCCAGTCAGACACAGGGCTCCACGCACCCATTCAGACACAGTGCCCCGTGCTCCCAGTCAGACACAGGGCCCCGAGCTCCCAGTCAGGGAGAGGGCCCCGCATTCCCAGTCAGACACAGGGCCTCGCGCTCCCAGTCAGACACAGGGCCCCGCGCTCCGAGTCAGACACAGGGCCCCGCGCTCCTAGTCAGACACAGGGCCCCGCGCTCCCAGTCAGACACAGGGCCCGCGCTCCCAGTCAGACACAGGGCCTCGCGCTCCCAGTCAGACACAAAGCCCTGCCCTCCCAGTCAGACACGGGGCCCGCGCTGCCAGTCAGACACAGGGCCCCGCGCTCCCAGACAGACACAGGGCCAACGCTCCCAGTCAGACACAAGGCCCGTGCTCTCAGTCAGGGACAGGGCCCCACGCTCCCAGTCTGACACAGGGCCCGCGCTCCCAGCCAGACACACGGTCCCGCACTCCTAGTCAGACACAAGGCCCCGCGCACCCAGTCAGACACAGGGCCCGCTCTCCCAGTCAGACACAGGGCCCCGCGCTCCCAGTCAGACACAGGGCCCCGCCCTCCCAGTCAGACACAGGGCCCCGCCTTCCCAGTCAGACACAGGGCCCCGAGCTCCCAGTCAGAAACAGGGACCGCACTCCCAGTCAGACACAGGGCCCCGTGCTCCCAGTCAGGGAGAGGGCCCGCGCTCCCAGTCAGACACAGGGCCCCGAGCTCCCAGTCAGACAAAGGGCCCGAGCTCACAGTCAGGGACAGGGCCCCCGCGCTCCCTGTCTGACACAGGGACCCTATTCCCAGTCAGGCACAGGGACACGTGCTCCCAGTCAGACACAGGGCCCGTGCTCCCAGTCGGACAAAGGGCCCCGCTCTCCCAGTCAGACACAGGGCCCTGCGTTCCCAGTCAGACACAGGGCCCCGTGCTCCCATTGAGACACAGGGCCCGCACTCCCAGTCAAACAAAGGGCCTGCGTTCCCAGTCAGACACAGGCCCCGCGCTCCCAGTCAAACAAAGGGCCCGCGCTGCCAGTCAGACACAGGGCCCGCGCTCCCAGTCAGACACAGGGCTCCACGCACCCATTCAGACACAGTGCCCCGTGCTCCCAGTCAGACACAGGGCCCCGAGCTCCCAGTCAGGGAGAGGGCCATGCGTTCCCAGTCAGAAACAGGGACCGCCCTCCCAGTCAGACACAGGCCCCGCGCTCCCAGTCAGGGAGAGGGCCATGCGCTCCCAGTCAGGGAGAGGGCCCCGCATTCCCAGTCAGACACAGGGCCCCGCGCTCCTTGTCAGACACAGGGCCCCGCGCTCCTAGTCAGACACAGGGCCCCGCGCTCCCAGTCAGACACAGGGCCCGCGCTGCCAGTCAGACACAGGGCCCTGCGCCCCCAGTCAGACACAGGCCCCGCGCTCCCAGTCAGGGAGAGGGCCATGCGCTCCCAGTCAGGGAGAGGGCCCCGCATTCCCAGTCAGACACAGGGCCCCGCGCTCCTTGTCAGACACAGGGCCCCGCGCTCACAGTCAGACACAGGGCCCGCGCTCCCAGTCAGACACAGGGCCTCGCGCTCGCAGTCAGACACAGGGCCTGCGCTCCCAGTCAGACACGGGGCCCCGCGCACCCAGTCAGAGACAAGGCCCCGCGCACCCAGTCAGACACAAAGCCCTGCCCTCCCAGTCAGACGCAAAGCCCTGCCCTCCCAGTCAGACACAAGGCCCCGCGCACCCAGTCAGACACAGGGCCCGCTCTCCCAGTCAGACACAGGGCCCCGCACTCCCAGTCAGACACAGGGCCCCGAGCTCCCAGTCAGGGAGAGGGCCCGCGCTCCCAGTCAGGGAGAGGGCCATGCGTTCCCAGTCAGAAACAGGGACCGCACTCCCAGTCAGACACAGGGCCCCGCGCTCCCAGTCAGACACAGGGCCCTGCGCTCCCAGTCAGACACAAAGCCCCGCCCTCCCAGTCAGACACAGGGCCCCGCACTCCCAGTCAGACACAGGGCCCCGCACTCCCAGTCAGACACAGGGCCCTGCGCTCCCAGTCAGACACAAAGCCCCGCCCTCCCAGTCAGACACAGGGCCCCGCGCTCCCAGTCAGACACAGGGCCCGCACTCCCAGTCAGACACAGGGCCCCGCACTCCCAGTCAGACACAGGGCCCCGTCCTCCCAGTCAGACACAGGGCCCGCACTCCCAGTCAGACACAGGGCCCCGAGCTCCCAGTCAGGGAGAGGGCCCGCGCTCCCAGTCAATAAGAGGGCCATGCGTTCCCAGTCAGAAACAGGGACCGCACTCCCAGTCAGACACAGGGCCCCGCGCTCCCAGTCAGACACAGGGCCCCGCACTCCCAGTCAGACACAGGGCCCCGCGCTCCTAGTCAGACACAGGGCCCCGCGCTCCCAGTCAGACACAGGGCCCCGCACTCCCAGTCAGACACAGGGCCCCGCGCTCCCAGTCAGACACAGGGCCCCGCACTCCCAGTCAGACACAGGGCCCCGCACTCCCAGTCAGACACAGGGCCCCGCGCTCCTAGTCAGACACAGGGCCCCGCGCTCCCAGTCAGACACAGGGCCCGCGTCCCAGTCAGACACAGGGTCCGCTCTCCCATTGAGACACAGGGCCCCGCGCTCCCAGTCAGACACAGGGCCCGCGTCCCAGTCAGACACAGGGCCCGCGCTCCCAGTCAGACACACGGCCCCGCGCTCCCAGTCAGACACACGGCCCCGCGCTCCCAGTCAGACACACGGCCCCGCGCTCCCAGACAGACACAGGGCCCCGAGCTCCCAGACAGACACAGGGCCCCGAGCTCCCAGTCAGACACAGGGCCCCGAGCTCCCAGTCAGACACAGGGCCCGCTCTCCCAGTCAGGCACAGGGCCCCCGCTCCCAGTCAGACACAGGGCCCCGCGCTCCCAGTCAGACACAGGGCCCCCGCTCCCAGTCAGACACAGGGCCCCGCGCTCCCAGTCAGACACAGGGCCCGCTCTCCCATTGAGACACAGGGCCCCGCGCTCCCAGTCAGACACAGGGCCCCGCGCTCCCAGTCAGACACAGGGCCCCGCGCTCCCAGTCAGACACAGGGCCCGCTCTCCCATTGAGACACAGGGCCCCGCTCTCCCATTGAGACACAGGCCCCGCGCTCCCAGTCAGACACAGGGCCCCGCGCTCCCAGTCAGACACAGGGCCCCGCGCTCCCAGTCAGACACAGGGCCCCGCTCTCCCATTGAGACACAGGGCCCCGTGCTCCCAGTCAGACACAGAGCCCCGCGCTCCCAGTCAGACACAGGGCCCGCTCTCCCATTGAGACACAGGGCCCCGCGCTCCCAGTCAGACACAGGGCCCCGCGCTCCCAGTCAGACACAGGGCCCGCTCTCCCATTGAGACACAGGGCCCCGCGCTCCCAGTCAGACACAGGGCCCGCGCTCCCAGTCAGACACAAGGCCCCGCGTCCCAGTCAGACACAAGGCCCGCTCTCCCATTGAGACACAGGGCCCCGCTCTCCCATTGAGACACAGGGCCCCGCGCTCCCATTGAGACACAGGGCCCCGCGCTCCCAGACAGACACAGGGCCCCGAGCTCCCAGTCAGACACAGGGCCCCGCTCTCCCATTGAGACACAGGGCCCCGCGCTCCCAGACAGACACAGGGCCCCGAGCTCCCAGTCAGACACAGGGCCCCGAGCTCCCAGTCAGACACAGGGCCCCGCGCTCCCAGTCAGACACAGGGCCCGCTCTCCCAGTCAGACACAGGGCCCCGCGCTCCCAGTCAGACACAGGCCCCGCGCTCCCAGTCAGACACAGGGCCCGCTCTCCCAGTCAGACACAGGGCCCCGCGCTCCCAGTCAGACACAGGCCCCGCGCTCCCAGTCAGACACAGGGCCCGCGCTCCCAGTCAGACACAGGCCCCGCGCTCCCAGTCAGACACAGGGCCCGCGCTCCCAGTCAGACACAGGGCCCCGCGCTCCCAGTCAGACACAGGGCCCGCGCTCCCAGTCAGGCACAGGGCCCCCGCTCCCAGTCAGACACAGGGCCCCGCGCACCCAGTCAGACACAGGGCCCCGCACACCCAGTCAGACACAGGGCCCCGCGCTCCCAGTCAGACACAAGGCCCGCGCACCCAGTCAGACACAGGGCCCGCGCTCCCAGTCAGACACAGGGCCCCGCGCTCCCAGTCAGACACAGGGCCCCGCGCACCCAGTCAGACACAGGGCCCGCGCTCCCAGTCAGACACAAGGCCCGCGCTCCCAGTCAGACACAGGGCCCGCTCTCCCAGTCAGACACAGGGCCCGCTCTCCCAGTCAGACACAGGGCCCTGCGCTCCCAGTCAGACACAGGGCCCCGAGCTCCCAGTCAGACACAGGGCCCCGAGCTCCCAGTCAGGGAGAGGGCCCGCGCTCCCAGTCAGAAACAGGGACCGCACTCCCAGTCAGACACAGGGCCCCGCACTCCCAGTCAGACACAAGGCCCGCTCTCCCAGTCAGACACAGGGCCCGCTCTCCCAGTCAGACACAGGGCCCCGCGCTCCCATTGAGACACAGGGCCCGCACTCCCAGTCAAACAAAGGGCCTGCGTTCTCAGTCAGACACAGGCCCCGCGCTCCCAGTCAAACAAAGGGCCCGCGCTGCCAGTCAGACACAGGGCCCCGTGCTCCCAGTCAGACACAGGGCCCCGTGCTCCCAGTCAGACACAGGGCCCCGAGCTCCCAGTCAGGGAGAGGGCCCGCGCTCCCAGTCAGAAACAGGGACCGCACTCCCAGTCAGACACAGGCCCCGTGCTCTCAGTCAGGGACAGGGCCCCACGCTCCCAGTCTGACACAGGGCCCGCGCTCCCAGTCAGGGACAGGGCCCCACGCTCCCAGTCTGACACAGGGCCCGCGCTCCCAGTCAGGCACAGGGCTCGCGCTCCCAGTCAGACACAAGGCTCCGCGCTCCCAGTCAGACACATGGCCCAAACCCCCAGTCAGACACAAGGCCCCGCGCTCCCAGTCAGACACACGGTCCCGCACTCCCAGTCAGACACAAGGCCCGCGCTCCCAGTCCGACACAGGGCCCCGCGTCCCAGTCAAACACAGGGACCCGCGCTCCCAGTCAGACACAGGGCCCGCGCTCCCAGTCAGACACAAGGCCCCGCGCTCCCAGTCGGACACATGGCCCGCGCTCCCAGTCGGACACAGGGCCCCGAGCTCCCAGTCAGACACACGGCCCCGCGCTCCCAGTCAGACACAGGGCCCCGCGCTCCCAGTCAGACACATGGCCCCGCGCTCCCAGTCAGACACAGGGCCCCGCGCTCCCAGTCAGACACAGGGCCCCGCGCTCCCAGACAGACACAGGGCCCCGAGCTCCCAGTCAGACACAGGGCCCCGAGCTCCCAGTCAGACACAGGGCCCCGCGCTCCCAGTCAGACACAGGGCCCGCTCTCCCAGTCAGACACAGGGCCCCGCGCTCCCAGTCAGACACAGGCCCCGCGCTCCCAGTCAGACACAGGGCCCGCTCTCCCAGTCAGACACAGGGCCCCGCGCTCCCAGTCAGACACAGGCCCCGCGCTCCCAGTCAGACACAGGGCCCGCGCTCCCAGTCAGACACAGGCCCCGCGCTCCCAGTCAGACACAGGGCCCGCGCTCCCAGTCAGACACAGGGCCCCGCGCTCCCAGTCAGACACAGGGCCCGCGCTCCCAGTCAGGCACAGGGCCCCCGCTCCCA
Source organism: Somniosus microcephalus (assembly GCF_052327205.1). Taxonomy (NCBI): domain Eukaryota; kingdom Metazoa; phylum Chordata; class Chondrichthyes; order Squaliformes; family Somniosidae; genus Somniosus; species Somniosus microcephalus. The sequence continues at coordinate 8,931,432 of NC_140987.1, read as the reverse complement.
GTCAGACACAGGGCCCCGCGCACCCAGTCAGACACAGGGCCCCGCGCACCCAGTCAGACACAGGGCCCGCGCTCCCAGTCAGACACAAGGCCCGCGCACCCAGTCAGACACAGGGCCCGCGCTCCCAGTCAGACACAGGGCCCCGCGCTCCCAGTCAGACACAGGGCCCCGCGCACCCAGTCAGACACAGGGCCCGCGCTCCCAGTCAGACACAAGGCCCGCGCTCCCAGTCAGACACAGGGCCCGCTCTCCCAGTCAGACACAGGGCCCGCTCTCCCAGTCAGACACAGGGCCCTGCGCTCCCAGTCAGACACAGGGCCCCGAGCTCCCAGTCAGACACAGGGCCCCGAGCTCCCAGTCAGGGAGAGGGCCCGCGCTCCCAGTCAGAAACAGGGACCGCACTCCCAGTCAGACACAGGGCCCCGCACTCCCAGTCAGACACAAGGCCCGCTCTCCCAGTCAGACACAGGGCCCGCTCTCCCAGTCAGACACAGGGCCCCGCGCTCCCATTGAGACACAGGGCCCGCACTCCCAGTCAAACAAAGGGCCTGCGTTCTCAGTCAGACACAGGCCCCGCGCTCCCAGTCAAACAAAGGGCCCGCGCTGCCAGTCAGACACAGGGCCCCGTGCTCCCAGTCAGACACAGGGCCCCGTGCTCCCAGTCAGACACAGGGCCCCGAGCTCCCAGTCAGGGAGAGGGCCCGCGCTCCCAGTCAGAAACAGGGACCGCACTCCCAGTCAGACACAGGCCCCGTGCTCTCAGTCAGGGACAGGGCCCCACGCTCCCAGTCTGACACAGGGCCCGCGCTCCCAGTCAGGGACAGGGCCCCACGCTCCCAGTCTGACACAGGGCCCGCGCTCCCAGTCAGGCACAGGGCTCGCGCTCCCAGTCAGACACAAGGCTCCGCGCTCCCAGTCAGACACATGGCCCAAACCCCCAGTCAGACACAAGGCCCCGCGCTCCCAGTCAGACACACGGTCCCGCACTCCCAGTCAGACACAAGGCCCGCGCTCCCAGTCCGACACAGGGCCCCGCCTCCCAGTCAAACACAGGGACCCGCGCTCCCAGTCAGACACAGGGCCCGCGCTCCCAGTCAGACACAAGGCCCCGCGCTCCCAGTCGGACACATGGCCCGCGCTCCCAGTCGGACACAGGGTCCCGCGCTCCAGGTCAGACACAGGGCCCCGCGCTCCCAGTCAGAGACAGGGCCCCGCCTCCCAGGCAGACACAGGGCCCGCGCTCCCAGTCAGACACAGGGCCCGCGCTCCCAGTCAGGGAGAGGGCCATGCGCTCCCAGTCAGGGAGAGGGCCCCGTATTCCCAGTCAGACACAGTGCCCCGCGCTCCCAGTCAGACACAAGGCCCTGCGCCCCCAGTCAGACACAGGGCCCGCGCTCCCAGTCAGACACAGGGCCCGCGCTCCCAGTCAGACACAGGGCCTCGCGCTTGCAGTCAGACATAGGGCCCTGCGCTCCCAGTCAGACACAAAGCCCCGCCCTCCCAGTCAGACACAGGGCCCTGCGCTCCCAGTCAGACACAGGGCCCCGCGCTCCCAGACAGACACAGGGCCCCGTGCTCCCAGACAGACACAGGGCCCGCGCTCCCAGACAGACACAGGGCCCGCGCTCCCAGACAGACACAGGGCCAACGCTCCCAGTCAGACACAAGGCCCGTGCTCTCAGTCAGGGACAGGGCCCCACGCTCCCAGTCTGACACAGGGCCCGCGCTCCCTGTCAGGGACAGGGCCCCACGCTCCCGGTCTGACACAGGGCTCGCGCTCCCAGTCAGACACAGGGCCCGCGCTCCCAGTCAGGCACAGGGCTCGCGCTCCCAGTCAGACACAAGGCTCCGCGCTCCCAGTCAGACACAAGGCTCCGCGCTTCCAGTCAGACACAGGGCCCGCGCTCCCAGTCAGGCACAGGGCTCGCGCTCCCAGTCAGACACAAGGCTCCGCGCTCCCAGTCAGACACATGGCCCAAACCCCCAGTCAGACACAAGGCCCCGCGCTCCCAGTCAGACACAGGGCCCGCGCTCCCAGCCAGACACACGGTCCCGCACTCCCAGTCAGACACAAGGCCCGCGCTCCCAGTCAGACACAGGGCCCCGCCTCCCAGTCAAACACAGGCACCCGCGCTCCCAGTCGGACACATGGCCCGCGCTCCCAGTCGGACACAGGGCCCCGCCTCCCAGTCAGACTCAAGGCCCCGCGCTCCCAGTCAGACACAGGTCCCGCGCTCCCAGTCAGACAAAGGGCCCGAGCTCCCAGACAAACACAAGGCCCCGAGCTCACAGTCAGGGACAGGGCCCCCGCGCTCCCTGTCTGACACAGGGACCCTATTCCCAGTCAGGCACAGGGACACGTGCTCCCAGTCAGACACAGGGCCCGTGCTGCTCCCAGACAGACACGGGGCCCCACGGTCCCAGTCAGACACAGGGCCCCGAGCTCCCAGTCAGACACAGGGCCCGTGCTCCCAGTCAGACACGGGGCCCCACGGTCCCAGTCAGACACAGGGCCCCGAGCTCCCAGTCAGACACAGGGCCCGCGCTCCCAGTCAGACACAGGGCCCGCGCTCCCAGTCAGACACAGGGCCCCGCGCACCCAGTCAGACACAGGGCCCGCTCTCCCAGTCAGCCACAGGGCCCTGCGTTCCCAGTCAGACACAGGGCCCCGTGCTCCCATTGAGACACAGGGCCCGCACTCCCAGTCAAACAAAGGGCCTGCGTTCCCAGTCAGACACAGGCCCCGCGCTCCCAGTCAAACAAAGGGCCCGCGCTGCCAGTCAGACACAGGGCCCGCGCTCCCAGTCAGGCACAGGGCCCGTGCTCCCAGTCAGACACAGGGCCCGCACTCCCAGTCAGACACAGGGCCCCGCGCACCCAGTCAGACACAGGGCCCCGTGCACCCAGTCAGACACAGGGCCCCGCGCACCCAGTCAGTCACAGGGCCCCGCGCACCCAGTCAGACACAGGGCCCCGCGCACCCAGTCAGACACAGGGCCCCGCGCACCCAGTCAGATACAGGGCCCATGCTCCCAATCAGACACAGGCCCGCGCTCCCAGTCAGACACAGGCCCGCGCTCCCAGTCAGACACAGGGGCCGCACTCCCAGTCAGACACAGGGCCCGCGCTCCCAGTCAGACACAAGGCCCGCGCTCCCAGTCAGACACAAGGCCCCGCACTCCCAGTCAGACACAGGGCCCGCGCTCCCAGTCAGACACAAGGCCCGCGCTCCCAGTCAGACACAGGGCCCGCACTCCCAGTCAGACACAGGGCCCGCGCTCCCAGTCAGACACAAGGCCCGCGCTCCCAGTCAGACACAGGGCCCGCACTCCCAGTCAGACACAGGGCCCGCGCTCCCAGTCAGACACAAGGCCCGCGCTCCCAGTCAGACACAAGGCCCCGCACTCCCAGTCAGACACAGGGCCCGCGCTCCCAGTCAGACACAGGGCCCGCTCTCCCAGTCAGACACAGGGCCCGCTCTCCCAGTCAGACACAGGGCCCTGCGTTCCCAGTCAGACACAGGGCCCCGCGCTCCCATTGAGACACAGGGCCCGCACTCCCAGTCAAACAAAGGGCCTGCGTTCCCAGTCAGACACAGGGCCCCGCGCTCCCATTGAGACACAGGCCCCGCGCTCCCAGTCAAACAAAGGGCCCGCGCTGCCAGTCAGACACAGGGCCCCGTGCTCCCAGTCAGACACAGGGCCCCGTGCTCCCAGTCAGACACAGGGCCCCGAGCTCCCAGTCAGGGAGAGGGCCCGCGCTCCCAGTCAGAAACAGGGACCGCACTCCCAGTCAGACACAGGCCCCGTGCTCTCAGTCAGGGACAGGGCCCCACGCTCCCAGTCTGACACAGGGCCCGCGCTCCCAGTCAGGGACAGGGCCCCACGCTCCCAGTCTGACACAGGGCCCGCGCTCCCAGTCAGACACAGGGCCCCGCGCACCCAGTCAGACACAGGGCCCTGCGCTCCCAGTCAGACACAGGGCCCCGCGCACCCAGTCAGACACAGGGCCCGCGCTCCCAGTCAGACACAAGGCCCGCGCTCCCAGTCAGGCACAGGGCCCGCTCTCCCAGTCAGACACAGGGCCCGCTCTCCCAGTCAGACACAGGGCCCTGCGCTCCCGGTCAGACACAGGGCCCCGAGCTCCCAGTCAGACACAGGGCCCCGAGCTCCCAGTCAGGGAGAGGGCCCGCGCTCCCAGTCAGAAACAGGGACCGCACTCCCAGTCAGACACAGGGCCCCGCACTCCCAGTCAGACACAAGGCCCGCTCTCCCAGTCAGACACAGGGCCCGCTCTCCCAGTCAGACACAGGGCCCCGCGCTCCCATTGAGACACAGGGCCCGCACTCCCAGTCAAACAAAGGGCCTGCGTTCTCAGTCAGACACAGGCCCCGCGCTCCCAGTCAAACAAAGGGCCCGCGCTGCCAGTCAGACACAGGGCCCCGTGCTCCCAGTCAGACACAGGGCCCCGTGCTCCCAGTCAGACACAGGGCCCCGAGCTCCCAGTCAGGGAGAGGGCCCGCGCTCCCAGTCAGAAACAGGGACCGCACTCCCAGTCAGACACAGGCCCCGTGCTCTCAGTCAGGGACAGGGCCCCACGCTCCCAGTCTGACACAGGGCCCGCGCTCCCAGTCAGGGACAGGGCCCCACGCTCCCAGTCTGACACAGGGCCCGCGCTCCCAGTCAGGCACAGGGCTCGCGCTCCCAGTCAGACACAAGGCTCCGCGCTCCCAGTCAGACACATGGCCCAAACCCCCAGTCAGACACAAGGCCCCGCGCTCCCAGTCAGACACACGGTCCCGCACTCCCAGTCAGACACAAGGCCCGCGCTCCCAGTCCGACACAGGGCCCCGCCTCCCAGTCAAACACAGGGACCCGCGCTCCCAGTCAGACACAGGGCCCGCGCTCCCAGTCAGACACAAGGCCCCGCGCTCCCAGTCGGACACATGGCCCGCGCTCCCAGTCGGACACAGGGTCCCGCGCTCCAGGTCAGACACAGGGCCCCGCGCTCCCAGTCAGAGACAGGGCCCCGCCTCCCAGGCAGACACAGGGCCCGCGCTCCCAGTCAGACACAGGGCCCGCGCTCCCAGTCAGGGAGAGGGCCATGCGCTCCCAGTCAGGGAGAGGGCCCCGTATTCCCAGTCAGACACAGTGCCCCGCGCTCCCAGTCAGACACAAGGCCCTGCGCCCCCAGTCAGACACAGGGCCCGCGCTCCCAGTCAGACACAGGGCCCGCGCTCCCAGTCAGACACAGGGCCTCGCGCTTGCAGTCAGACATAGGGCCCTGCGCTCCCAGTCAGACACAAAGCCCCGCCCTCCCAGTCAGACACAGGGCCCTGCGCTCCCAGTCAGACACAGGGCCCCGCGCTCCCAGACAGACACAGGGCCCCGTGCTCCCAGACAGACACAGGGCCCGCGCTCCCAGACAGACACAGGGCCCGCGCTCCCAGACAGACACAGGGCCAACGCTCCCAGTCAGACACAAGGCCCGTGCTCTCAGTCAGGGACAGGGCCCCACGCTCCCAGTCTGACACAGGGCCCGCGCTCCCTGTCAGGGACAGGGCCCCACGCTCCCAGTCTGACACAGGGCTCGCGCTCCCAGTCAGACACAGGGCCCGCGCTCCCAGTCAGGCACAGGGCTCGCGCTCCCAGTCAGACACAAGGCTCCGCGCTCCCAGTCAGACACAAGGCTCCGCGCTTCCAGTCAGACACAGGGCCCGCGCTCCCAGTCAGGCACAGGGCTCGCGCTCCCAGTCAGACACAAGGCTCCGCGCTCCCAGTCAGACACATGGCCCAAACCCCCAGTCAGACACAAGGCCCCGCGCTCCCAGTCAGACACAGGGCCCGCGCTCCCAGCCAGACACACGGTCCCGCACTCCCAGTCAGACACAAGGCCCGCGCTCCCAGTCAGACACAGGGCCCCGCCTCCCAGTCAAACACAGGGACCCGCGCTCCCAGTCGGACACATGGCCCGCGCTCCCAGTCGGACACAGGGCCCCGCCTCCCAGTCAGACTCAAGGCCCCGCGCTCCCAGTCAGACACAGGTCCCGCGCTCCCAGTCAGACAAAGGGCCGAGCTCCCAGACAAACACAAGGCCCCGAGCTCACAGTCAGGGACAGGGCCCCCGCGCTCCCTGTCTGACACAGGGACCCTATTCCCAGTCAGGCACAGGGACACGTGCTCCCAGTCAGACACAGGGCCCGTGCTGCTCCCAGACAGACACGGGGCCCCACGGTCCCAGTCAGACACAGGGCCCCGAGCTCCCAGTCAGACACAGGGCCCGTGCTCCCAGTCAGACACGGGGCCCCACGGTCCCAGTCAGACACAGGGCCCCGAGCTCCCAGTCAGACACAGGGCCCGCGCTCCCAGTCAGACACAGGGCCCGCGCTCCCAGTCAGACACAGGGCCCCGCGCACCCAGTCAGACACAGGGCCCGCTCTCCCAGTCAGCCACAGGGCCCTGCGTTCCCAGTCAGACACAGGGCCCCGTGCTCCCATTGAGACACAGGGCCCGCACTCCCAGTCAAACAAAGGGCCTGCGTTCCCAGTCAGACACAGGCCCCGCGCTCCCAGTCAAACAAAGGGCCCGCGCTGCCAGTCAGACACAGGGCCCGCGCTCCCAGTCAGACACAGGGCTCCGCGCACCCATTCAGACACAGTGCCCCGTGCTCCCAGTCAGACACAGGGCCCCGAGCTCCCAGTCAGGGAGAGGGCCCGCGCTCCCAGTCAGGGAGAGGGCCATGCGTTCCCAGTCAGAAACAGGGACCGCCCTCCCAGTCAGACACAGGCCCCGCGCTCCCAGTCAGGGAGAGGGCCATGCGCTCCCAGTCAGGGAGAGGGCCCCGCATTCCCAGTCAGACACAGGGCCTCGCGCTCCCAGTCAGACACAGGGCCCCGCGCTCCTAGTCAGACACAGGGCCCCGCGCTCCTAGTCAGACACAGGGCCCCGCGCTCCCAGTCAGACACAGGGCCCGCGCTGCCAGTCAGACACAAGGCCCTGCGCCCCCAGTCAGACACAGGGCCCGCGCTCCCAGTCAGACACAGGGCCTCGCGCTCCCAGTCAGACACAAAGCCCTGCCCTCCCAGTCAGACACGGGGCCCGCGCTGCCAGTCAGACACAGGGCCCCGCGCTCCCAGACAGACACAGGGCCAACGCTCCCAGTCAGACACAAGGCCCGTGCTCTCAGTCAGGGACAGGGCCCCACGCTCCCAGTCTGACACAGGGCCCGCGCTCCCAGCCAGACACACGGTCCCGCACTCCCAGTCAGACACAAGGCCCCGCGCACCCAGTCAGACACAGGGCCCGCTCTCCCAGTCAGACACAGGGCCCCGCGCTCCCAGTCAGACACAGGGCCCCGCCCTCCCAGTCAGACACAGGGCCCCGAGCTCCCAGTCAGGGAGAGGGCCCGCGCTCCCAGTCAGGGAGAGGGCCATGCGTTCCCAGTCAGAAACAGGGACCGCACTCCCAGTCAGACACAGGGCCCCGCGCTCCCAGACAGACACAGGGCCAACGCTCCCAGTCAGACACAAGGCCCGTGCTCTCAGTCAGGGACAGGGCCCCACGCTCCCAGTCTGACACAGGGCCCGCGCTCCCAGCCAGACACACGGTCCCGCACTCCCAGTCAGACACAAGGCCCCGCGCACCCAGTCAGACACAGGGCCCGCTCTCCCAGTCAGACACAGGGCCCCGCGCTCCCAGTCAGACACAGGGCCCCGCCCTCCCAGTCAGACACAGGGCCCCGAGCTCCCAGTCAGGGAGAGGGCCCGCGCTCCCAGTCAGGGAGAGGGCCATGCGTTCCCAGTCAGAAACAGGGACCGCACTCCCAGTCAGACACAGGGCCCCGCGCTCCTAGTTAGACACAGGGCCCCGCACTCCCAGTCAGACACAGGGCCCCGCGCTCCTAGTCAGACACAGGGCCCCGCGCTCCCAGTCAGACACAGGGCCCCGAGCTCCCAGTCAGAAACAGGGACCGCACTCCCAGTCAGACACAGGGCCCCGCGCTCCCAGTCAGACACAAGGCCCGTGCTCTCAGTCAGGGACAGGGCCCCAGCGCTCCCTGTCTGACACAGGGACCCTATTCCCAGTCAGGCACAGGGACACGTGCTCCCAGTCAGACACAGGGCCCGTGCTCCCAGTCGGACAAAGGGCCCCGCGGTCGCAGTCAGACATAGGGCCCCGAGCTCCCAGTCAGACACAGGGCCCCGCGCTCCCAGTCAGACACAGGGCCCCGCGCTCCCAGTCAGACACAGGGCCCGCGCTCCCAGTCAGACACAGGGCCCGCGCTCCCAGTTAGACACAGGGCCCCGCGCACCCAGTCAGACACAGGCCCCGCGCTCCCAGTCAAACAAAGGGCCCGCGCTGCCAGTCAGACACAGGCCCTGCGCTCCCAGTCAGACACAGGGCTCCACGCACCCATTCAGACACAGTGCCCCGTGCTCCCAGTCAGACACAGGGCCCCGAGCTCCCAGTCAGGGAGAGGGCCCGCGCTCCCAGTCAGGGAGAGGGCCATGCGTTCCCAGTCAGAAACAGGGACCGCCCTCCCAGTCAGACATAGGCCCCGCGCTCCCAGTCAGGGAGAGGGCCATGCGCTCCCAGTCAGGGAGAGGGCCCCGCATTCCCAGTCAGACACAGGGCCTCGCGCTCCCAGTCAGACACAGGGCCCCGCGCTCCTTGTCAGACACAGGGCCCCGCGCTCCTAGTCAGACACAGGGCCCCGCGCTCCTTGTCAGACACAGGGCCCCGCGCTCCTAGTCAGACACAGGGCCCCGCGCTCCCAGTCAGACACAGGGCCCGCGCTGCCAGTCAGACACAAGGCCCTGCGCCCCCAGTCAGACACAGGGCCCGCGCTCCCAGTCAGACACAGGGCTCCACGCACCCATTCAGACACAGTGCCCCGTGCTCCCAGTCAGACACAGGGCCCCGAGCTCCCAGTCAGGGAGAGGGCCCCGCATTCCCAGTCAGACACAGGGCCTCGCGCTCCCAGTCAGACACAGGGCCCCGCGCTCCGAGTCAGACACAGGGCCCCGCGCTCCTAGTCAGACACAGGGCCCCGCGCTCCCAGTCAGACACAGGGCCCGCGCTCCCAGTCAGACACAGGGCCTCGCGCTCCCAGTCAGACACAAAGCCCTGCCCTCCCAGTCAGACACGGGGCCCGCGCTGCCAGTCAGACACAGGGCCCCGCGCTCCCAGACAGACACAGGGCCAACGCTCCCAGTCAGACACAAGGCCCGTGCTCTCAGTCAGGGACAGGGCCCCACGCTCCCAGTCTGACACAGGGCCCGCGCTCCCAGCCAGACACACGGTCCCGCACTCCTAGTCAGACACAAGGCCCCGCGCACCCAGTCAGACACAGGGCCCGCTCTCCCAGTCAGACACAGGGCCCCGCGCTCCCAGTCAGACACAGGGCCCCGCCCTCCCAGTCAGACACAGGGCCCCGCCTTCCCAGTCAGACACAGGGCCCCGAGCTCCCAGTCAGAAACAGGGACCGCACTCCCAGTCAGACACAGGGCCCCGTGCTCCCAGTCAGGGAGAGGGCCCGCGCTCCCAGTCAGACACAGGGCCCCGAGCTCCCAGTCAGACAAAGGGCCCGAGCTCACAGTCAGGGACAGGGCCCCCGCGCTCCCTGTCTGACACAGGGACCCTATTCCCAGTCAGGCACAGGGACACGTGCTCCCAGTCAGACACAGGGCCCGTGCTCCCAGTCAGGGAGAGGGCCATGCGCTCCCAGTCAGGGAGAGGGCCCCGCATTCCCAGTCAGACACAGGGCCCCGCGCTCCTTGTCAGACACAGGGCCCCGCGCTCCTAGTCAGACACAGGGCCCCGCGCTCCCAGTCAGACACAGGGCCCGCGCTGTCAGTCAGACACAGGGCCCTGCGCCCCCAGTCAGACACAGGCCCCGCGCTCCCAGTCAGGGAGAGGGCCATGCGCTCCCAGTCAGGGAGAGGGCCCCGCATTCCCAGTCAGACACAGGGCCCCGCGCTCCTTGTCAGACACAGGGCCCCGCGCTCACAGTCAGACACAGGGCCCGCGCTCCCAGTCAGACACAGGGCCTCGCGCTCGCAGTCAGACACAGGGCCTGCGCTCCCAGTCAGACACGGGGCCCCGCGCACCCAATCAGAGACAAGGCCCCGCGCACCCAGTCAGACACAAAGCCCTGCCCTCCCAGTCAGACGCAAAGCCCTGCCCTCCCAGTCAGACACAAGGCCCCGCGCACCCAGTCAGACACAGGGCCCGCTCTCCCAGTCAGACACAGGGCCCCGCACTCCCAGTCAGACACAGGGCCCCGAGCTCCCAGTCAGGGAGAGGGCCCGCGCTCCCAGTCAGGGAGAGGGCCATGCGTTCCCAGTCAGAAACAGGGACCGCACTCCCAGTCAGACACAGGGCCCCGCGCTCCCAGTCAGACACAGGGCCCTGCGCTCCCAGTCAGACACAAAGCCCCGCCCTCCCAGTCAGACACAGGGCCCCGCACTCCCAGTCAGACACAGGGCCCCGCACTCCCAGTCAGACACAGGGCCCTGCGCTCCCAGTCAGACACAAAGCCCCGCCCTCCCAGTCAGACACAGGGCCCCGCGCTCCCAGTCAGACACAGGGCCCGCACTCCCAGTCAGACACAGGGCCCCGCACTCCCAGTCAGACACAGGGCCCCGTCCTCCCAGTCAGACACAGGGCCCCGAGCTCCCAGTCAGGGAGAGGGCCCGCGCTCCCAGTCAGGGAGAGGGCCATGCGTTCCCAGTCAGAAACAGGGACCGCACTCCCAGTCAGACACAGGGCCCCGCGCTCCCAGTCAGACACAGGGCCCCGCGCTCCTAGTCAGACACAGGGCCCCGCACTCCCAGTCAGACACAGGGCCCCGCGCTCCTAGTCAGACACAGGGCCCCGCGCTCCCAGTCAGACACAGGGCCCCGCGCTCCTAGTCAGACACAGGGCCCCGCGCTCCCATTCAGACACAGTCCCCCGAGCTCCCAGTCAGGGAGAGGGCTCGCGCTCCCAGTCAGGGAGAGGGCCATGCGTTCCCAGTCAGAAACAGGGACCGCACTCCCAGTCAGACACAGGGCCTCGCGCTCCCAGTCAGACACAGGGCCCCGCACTCCCAGTCAGACACAGGGCCCCGCGCTCCTAGTCAGACACAGGGCCCCGCGCTCCCAGTCAGACACAGGGCCCGCGCTCCCAGTCAGGGAGAGGGCCCCGCATTCCCAGTCAGACACAGGGCCCGCGCTGCCAGTCAGACACAAGGCCCTGCGCTCCCAGTCAGACACAGGGCCCGTGCTCCCAGTCAGACACAAAGCCCCGCCCTCCCAGTCAGACACAGGGCCCTGCGCTCCCAGTCAGACACAAAGCCCCGCCCTCCCAGTCAGACACGGGGCCCGCGCTCCCAGTCAGAAACAGGGCCCCGCGCTCCCAGACAGACACAGGGCCCGCGCTCCCAGACAGACACAGGGCCAACGCTCCCAGTCAGACACAAGGCCCGTGCTCTCAGTCAGGGATAGGGCCCCACGCTCCCAGTCTGACACAGGGCCCGCGCTCCCAGTCAGACACAGGGCCCGCGCTCCTAGTCAGGCACAGGGCTCGCGCTCCCAGACAGACACAAAGCTCCGCGCTCCCAGTCAGACACATGGCCCAAACCCCCAGTCAGACACAAGGCCCCGCGCTCCCAGTCAGACACAGGGCCCGCACTCCCAGTCAGACACATGGTCCAAACCCCCAGTCAGACACAAGGCCCCGCGCTCCCAGCCAGACACACGGTCCCGCACTCCCAGTCAGACACAAGGCTCGCGCTCCCAGTCCGACACAGGGCCCCGCCTCCCAGTCAAACACAGGGACCCGCGCTCCCAGTCAGACACAGGGCCCGCGCTCCCAGTCAGACACAAGGCCCCGCGCTCCCAGTCAGACACAGGGCCCGCGCTCCCAGACAGACACAGGGCCAATGCTTCCAGTCAGACACAAGGCCCGTGCTCTCAGTCAGGGACAGGGCCCCACGCTCCCAGTCTGACACAGGGCCCGCGCTCCCAGTCTGACACAGGGCTCGCGCTCCCAGTCAGACACAGGGCCCGCGCTCCCAGTCAGGCACAGGGCTCGCGCTCCCAGTCAGACACAAGGCTCCGCGCTCCCAGTCAGACACATGGCCCAAACCCCCAGTCAGACACAAGGCCCCGCGCTCCCAGTCAGACACAGGGCCCGCGCTCCCAGCCAGACACACGGTCCCGCACTCCCAGTCAGACACAAGGCTCGCGCTCCCAGTCCGACACAGGGCCCCGCCTCCCAGTCAAACACAGGGACCCGCGCTCCCAGTCAGACACAGGGCCCCGCGCGTCGAGTCAGACACAGGGCCCCGCCTCCCAGGCAGACACAGGGCCCACGCTCCCAGTCAGATTCACGGCCGCGCGACCGCAGTCATACATAGGGCCCTGTGCTCCCAGTCAGACACAAAGCCCCGCCTTCCCAGTCAGTCACAGGTCCCGCGCTCCCAGTCAGACACAGGGCCCGTGCTCCCAGTCAGACACAGGGCCCGCGCTCCCAGTCAGACACAGGGCCCCGCGCTCCCAGTCAGACACAGGGCCCCGCGCTCCCAGTCAGACACAGGGCCCGCGCTCCCAGTCAGACACAGGGCCCCGCGCTCCCAGTCAGACACAGGGCCCCGCGCTCCCAGTCAGACACAGGGCCCCGCGCTACCAGTCAGACACAAGGACCTGCGCTCCCAGTCAGACACAGGGCCCGCGCTCCCAGTCAGACACAGGGCCCGCGCTCCCAGTCAAACAAAGGACCTGCGCTCCCAGTCAGACACAGGGCCCACGCTCCCAGTCAAACAAAGGACCTGCGCTCCCAGTCAGACACAGGGCCCGCGCTCCCAGTCAGACAAAGGGCCCCGCGCTCCCAGTCAAACAAAGGACCTGCGCTCCCATTCAGACACAGGGCCCCGTGCTCCCAGTCAGACACAGGGCCCCGTGCTCCCAGTCAGACACAGGGCCCGCGCTCCCAGTCAGACAAAGGGCCCGCCCTCCCAGTCAGACACAGGGCCCGCCCTCCCAGTCAGACACAGGGCCCCGTGCTCCCAGTCAGACACAGGGCCCGCGCTCCCAGTCAGACACAGGGCTCCGCGCTCCAAGTCAGACACAAGGCCCCGCGCTCCAAGTCAGACACAGGGCCCCACCTCCCAGTCAGACACAGGGCCCGCGCTCTCAGTCAGGGACAGGGCCCCGCGCTCCCAGCCTGACACAAGGACCCTTCTCCCAGTCAAACACAGGGCCCGCGCTCCCAGTCAGTCTCACGGCCTCGCACTCGCAGTCAGACATAGGGCCCCGCCTCCCAGTCAGACACAGGGCCCCGCGCCCCCAGTCAGATACACGGCCCTGAGCTCCCAGTCAGACACAGAGTCCCGCGCTCCCAGTCAGACACAGGGCCCGCGCTCCCAGTCAGACACAAGGCCCCGCGCTCCCAGTCAGACACAGGGCCCGCGCTCCCAGACAGACACAGGGCCAATGCTTCCAGTCAGACACAAGGCCCGTGCTCTCAGTCAGGGACAGGGCCCCACGCTCCCAGTCTGACACAGGGCCCGCGCTCCCAGTCTGACACAGGGCTCGCGCTCCCAGTCAGACACAGGGCCCGCGCTCCCAGTCAGGCACAGGGCTCGCGCTCCCAGTCAGACACAAGGCTCCGCGCTCCCAGTCAGACACATGGCCCAAACCCCCAGTCAGACACAAGGCCCCGCGCTCCCAGTCAGACACAGGGCCCGCGCTCCCAGCCAGACACACGGTCCCGCACTCCCAGTCAGACACAAGGCTCGCGCTCCCAGTCCGACACAGGGCCCCGCCTCCCAGTCAAACACAGGGACCCGCGCTCCCAGTCAGACACAGGGCCCCGCGCGTCGAGTCAGACACAGGGCCCCGCCTCCCAGGCAGACACAGGGCCCACGCTCCCAGTCAGATTCACGGCCGCGCGACCGCAGTCATACATAGGGCCCTGTGCTCCCAGTCAGACACAAAGCCCCGCCTTCCCAGTCAGTCACAGGTCCCGCGCTCCCAGTCAGACACAGGGCCCGTGCTCCCAGTCAGACACAGGGCCCGCGCTCCCAGTCAGACACAGGGCCCCGCGCTCCCAGTCAGACACAGGGCCCCGCGCTCCCAGTCAGACACAGGGCCCGCGCTCCCAGTCAGACACAGGGCCCCGCGCTCCCAGTCAGACACAGGGCCCCGCGCTCCCAGTCAGACACAGGGCCCCGCGCTACCAGTCAGACACAAGGACCTGCGCTCCCAGTCAGACACAGGGCCCGCGCTCCCAGTCAGACACAGGGCCCGCGCTCCCAGTCAAACAAAGGACCTGCGCTCCCAGTCAGACACAGGGCCCACGCTCCCAGTCAAACAAAGGACCTGCGCTCCCAGTCAGACACAGGGCCCGCGCTCCCAGTCAGACAAAGGGCCCCGCGCTCCCAGTCAAACAAAGGACCTGCGCTCCCATTCAGACACAGGGCCCCGTGCTCCCAGTCAGACACAGGGCCCCGTGCTCCCAGTCAGACACAGGGCCCGCGCTCCCAGTCAGACAAAGGGCCCGCCCTCCCAGTCAGACACAGGGCCCGCCCTCCCAGTCAGACACAGGGCCCCGTGCTCCCAGTCAGACACAGGGCCCGCGCTCCCAGTCAGACACAGGGCTCCGCGCTCCAAGTCAGACACAAGGCCCCGCGCTCCAAGTCAGACACAGGGCCCCACCTCCCAGTCAGACACAGGGCCCGCGCTCTCAGTCAGGGACAGGGCCCCGCGCTCCCAGCCTGACACAAGGACCCTTCTCCCAGTCAAACACAGGGCCCGCGCTCCCAGTCAGTCTCACGGCCTCGCACTCGCAGTCAGACATAGGGCCCCGCCTCCCAGTCAGACACAGGGCCCCGCGCCCCCAGTCAGATACACGGCCCTGAGCTCCCAGTCAGACACAGAGTCCCGCGCTCCCAGTCAGACACAGGGCCCCGCGCTCCCAGTCAGACACAGGGCCCCGCCTCCCAGTCAGACACAGGGCCCCACCTCCCAGTCAGACACAGGGCCCACGCTCCCAGTCAGACACAAGGCCCCGCGCTCCCAGTCAGACACAGGGCCCCGCGCGCCGAGTCAGACACAGGGCCCCGCCTCCCAGTCAGACACAAGGCCCCGCACTCCCAGTCAGACACAAGGCCCCGCGCTCCCAGTCAGACACAGGGCCCCGCGCGCCGAGTCAGACACAGGGCCCCGCCTCCCAGGCAGACACAGGGCCCGCGCTCCCAGACAGACACAGGGCCAATGCTTCCAGTCTGACACAAGGCCCGTGCTCTCAGTCAGGGACAGGGCCCCACGCTCCCAGTCTGACACAGGGCTCGCGCTCCCAGTCAGGCACAGGGCTCGCGCTCCCAGTCAGACACAAGGCTCCGCGCTCCCAGTCAGACACATGGCCCAAACCCCCAGTCAGACACAAGGCCCCGCGCTCCCAGTCAGACACAGGGCCCGCGCTCCCAGCCAGACACACGGTCCCGCACTCCCAGTCAGACACAAGGCCCCGCACGCCCAGTCAGACACAAGGCTCGCGCTCCCAGTCCGACACAGGGCCCCGCCTCCCAGTCAGACACAGGGCCCGCGCTCCCAGTCAGATTCACGGCCGCGCGACCGCAGTCAGACATAGGGCCCTGTGCTCCCAGTCAGACACAAGGCCCGTGCTCCCAGTCAGACACAAGGCCCGTGCTCCCAGTCAGACACAAGGCCCGTGCTCTCAGTCAGGGACAGGGCCCCCGCGCTCCCTGTCTGACACAGGGACCCTTCTCCCAGTCAGACACAGGGCCCGTGCTCCCAGTCGGACAAAGGGCCCCGCGTTCGCAGTCAGACACAAGGCCCAGCGCACCCAGTCAGACACACGGCCCAAACTCCCAGTCAGACACAAGGCCCCTCGCTCCCAGTCGGACAAAGGGCCCCGCGTTCGCAGTCAGACACAGGGACACGTGCTCCCAGTCAGACACAGGGCCCCACGGTCCCAGTCAGACACACGGCCCAAACTCCCAGTGAGACACAAGGCCCCTCGCTCCCAGTCAGACACATGGCCCGCGCTCTCAGTCAGGGACAGGGCCCCGCGCTCCCAGCCTGACACAAGGACCCTTCTCCCAGTCAAACACAGGGCCCGCGCTCCCAGTCAGACATAGGGCCCCGCCTCCCAGTCAGACACAGGGCCCCGCCTCCCAGTCAGACACAGGGTCCCATGCTCCCAGTCAGACACAGGGCCCGCACTCCCAATCAGACTCACAGCCCCGCACTCCCAATCAGACACAAGGCCCGCGCTCCCAGTCCAACACAGCGCCCCGCCTCCCAGTCAGACACAGTGCCCGCGCTCCCAGTCAGACACAAGGCCCTGCGCTCCCAGTCAGACACAGGTCCCTGCGCTCCCAGTCAGACACAGGGACCGCGCTCCCAGTCAGACACAGGGCCCCGCCTCCCAGTCAGACACAGGGCCCCGCCTCCCAGTCAGACACAGGGCCTGCGCTCCCAGTCAGACACAGGTTCCCGCGCTCCCAGACAGACGGAGGGCCCGCCCTCCCAATCATACACAGGGACCGCGCTCCCAGTCAGACACAGGGCCCCGCACTCCCAGTCAGACACAGGGCCCGCGCTCCCAGTCAGGCACAGGGCCCGCGCTCCCAGTCAGACATAGGGCCCGCACTCCCAGTCAGACACAGGGCACGTGCTCCCAGTCAGACACAGGGCCCCGCGCTCCCAGTCAGACACAGGGCCCCACGCTCCCAGTCAGACTCAGGGCCCGAGCTCCCAGTCAGACACAGGGCCCCGCGCTCCCAGTCAGACACAGGGCCCCGCCTCCCAGTCAGACACAGGGCCCCACCTCCCAGTCAGACACAAGGCCCACGCTCCCAGTCAGACACAAGGCCCCGCGCTCCCAGTCAGACACAGGGCCCCGCGCGCCGAGTCAGACACAGGGCCCCGCCTCCCAGTCAGACACAAGGCCCCGCGCTCCCAGTCAGACACAAGGCCCCGCGCTCCCAGTCAGACACAGGGCCCCGCGCGCCGAGTCAGACACAGGGCCCCGCCTCCCAGGCAGACACAGGGCCCGTGCTCCCAGACAGACACAGGGCCCGCGCTCCCAGACAGACACAGGGCCAATGCTTCCAGTCAGACACAGGGCCCGCGCTCCCAGTCAGGGACAGGGCCCCACGCTCCCAGTCTGACACAGGGCTCGCGCTCCCAGTCAGACACAAGGCTCCGCGCTCCCAGTCAGACACAGGGCCCGCGCTCCCAGTCAGACACATGGCCCAAACCCCTAGTCAGACACAAGGCCCCGCGCTCCCAGTCAGACACAGGGCCCGCGCTCCCAGCCAGACACACGGTCCCGCACTCCCAGTCAGACACAAGGCCCCGCACTCCCAGTCAGACACAAGGCTCGCGCTCCCAGTCCGACACAGGGCCCCGCCTCCCAGTCAGACACAGGGCCCGCGCTCCCAGTCAGATTCACGGCCGCGCGACCGCAGTCAGACATAGGGCCCTGTGCTCCCAGTCAGACACAAGGCCCGTGCTCCCAGTCAGACACAAGGCCCGTGCTCCCAGTCAGACACAAGGCCCGTGCTCTCAGTCAGGGACAGGGCCCCCGCGCTCCCTGCCTGACACAGGGACCCTTCTCCCAGTCAGACACAGGGCCCGTGCTCCCAGTCGGACAAAGGGCCCCGCGTTCGCAGTCAGACACAAGGCCCAGCGCACCCAGTCAGACACACGGCCCAAACTCCCAGTCAGACACAAGGCCCCTCGCTCCCAGTCGGACAAAGGGCCCCGCGTTCGCAGTCAGACACAGGGACACGTGCTCCCAGTCAGACACAGGGCCCGCGCTCCCAGTCAGACACAGGGCCCCACGGTCCCAGTCAGACACAAGGCCCAGCGCACCCAGTCAGACACACGGCCCAAACTCCCAGTCAGACACAAGGCCCCTCGCTCCCAGTCAGACACATGGCCCGCGCTCTCAGTCAGGGACAGGGCCCCGCGCTCCCAGCCTGACACAAGGACCCTTCTCCCAGTCAAACACAGGGCCCGCGCTCCCAGTCAGACATAGGGCCCCGCCTCCCAGTCAGACACAGGGCCCCGCCTCCCAGTCAGACACAGGGTCCCATGCTCCCAGTCAGACACAGGGCCCGCACTCCCAATCGGACTCACAGCCCCGCACTCCCAATCAGACACAAGGCCCGCGCTCCCAGTCCAACACAGCGCCCCGCCTCCCAGTCAGACACAGTGCCCGCGCTCCCAGTCAGACACAAGGCCCTGCGCTCCCAGTCAGACACAGGTCCCTGCGCTCCCAGTCAGACACAGGGACCGCGCTCCCAGTCAGACACAGGGCCCCGCCTCCCAGTCAGACACAGGGCCCCGCCTCCCAGTCAGACACAGGGCCCCGCCTCCCAGTCAGACACAGGTTCCCGCGCTCCCAGACAGACGGAGGGCCCGCCCTCCCAATCATACACAGGGACCGCGCTCCCAGTCAGACACAGGGCCCGCGCTCCCAGTCAGGCACAGGGCCCGCGCTCCCAGTCAGACACAGGGCCCCGCGCTCCCAGTCAGACACAGGGCCCGCGCTCCCAGTCAGACACAGGGCCCCGCCTCCCAGTCAGACACAGGGCCCGCGCTCCCAGTCAGACACAGGGCCCCGCGCTCCCAGTCAGACTCAGGCCCCCAGCTCCCAGTCAGACACAGGGCCCCGCCTCCCAGTCAGACACAGGGCCCCGCCTCCCAGTCAGACACAGGGCCCCGCGCTCCCAGTCAGACTCAGGCCCCCAGCTCCCAGTCAGACACAGGGCCCCCAGCTCCCAGTCAGACTCAGGCCCCCAGCTCCCAGTCAGACACAGGGCCCGCGCTCCCAGTCAGACTCAGGCCCCCAGCTCCCAGTCAGACACAGGGCCCCCAGCTCCCAGTCAGACTCAGGGCCCCACGCTCCCAGTCAGACTCAGGGCCCCACGCTCCCAGTCAGACTCAGGCCCCCAGCTCCCAGTCAGACTCAGGCCCCCAGCTCCCAGTCAGACTCAGGCCCCGCGCTCCCAGTCAGACACAGGGCCCCCAGCTCCCAGTCAGACTCAGGGCCCCGAGCTCCCAGTCAGACACAGGGCCCGAGCTCCCAGTCAGACGCAGGGCCCCGAGCTCCCAGTCAGACACAGGGCCCGAGCTCCCAGTCAGACACAGGGCCTGCGCTCCCAGTCAGCCACAGGGCCCCGCGCTCCCAGTCAGACTCAGGGCCCCACGCTCCCAGTCAGACACAGGGCCCCACGCTCCCAGTCAGACTCAGGGCCCGAGCTCCCAGTCAGACACAGTGCCCCGCGCTCCCAGTCAGACACAGGGCCCCGCCTCCCAGTCAGACACAGGGCCCGCGCTCCCAGTCAGACACAGGGCCTGCGCTCCCAGTCAGACACAGGGCCCCGCGCTCCCAGTCAGACATAGGGCCCGCACTCCCAGTCAGACACAGGGCCCCGCTCTCCCAGTCAGACACAGGTTCCCGCGCTCTCAGACAGACGGAGGGCCCGCACTCCCAGTCAGACACACGGCCCCGAGCTGCCAGCCAGACACAGGGCCCCGCACTCCCAATCATACACAGCGACCGCGCTCCCAGTCAGACACACGGCCTCGCGCTCACAATCAGACACAGGGCCCCGCGCTCCCAGTCAGACACAGGGCCCGCACTCCCAGTCAGACACAGGGCCCGCACTCCCAGTCAGACTCACGGCCTCGCGCTCGCAGTCAGACACAGGGCCCGCGCTCCCAGTCAGACACAGGGCCCGCGCTCCCAGTCAGACTCACGGCCTCGCGCTCGCAGTCAGACACAGGGCCCGCGCTCCCAGTCAGACACAGGGCCCGCACTCCCAGTCAGACTCACGGCCTCGCGCTCGCAGTCAGACACAGGGCCCGCGCTCCCAGTCAGACACAGGGCCCGCGCTCCCAGTCAGACACAGGTTCCCGCGCTCCCAGACAGACGCAGGGCCCGCTCTCCCAGTCAGACACAGGGCCCGCGCTCCCAGTCAGACACAGGGCCCGCGCTCCCAGACAGACGCAGGGCCCGCACTCCCAGTCAGACACAGGGCCCCGCGCTCCCAGTCAGACACAGGGCCCACGCTCCCAGTCAGACTCAGGGCCCGAGCTCCCAGTCAGACACAAGGCCCCGCCTCCCAGTCAGACACAGGGCCTGCGCTCCCAGACAGACACAGGTTCCCGCGCTCCCAGACAGACTCACGGCCTCGCGCTCGCAGTCAGACACAGGACACGCGCTCCCAGTCAGAATCATGGCCCCGCGCTTCCATTGAGACACAGGTTACATAGATACATAGATACATAGAAGATAGGAGCAGGAGTAGGCCATTCGGCCCTTCGTGCCTGCTCCGCCATTTAATGAGATCATGGCTGATCCTTTAATTCAGTATCCCGTCCCCGCCTTCTCTCCGTAACCCTTAACCCCTTTTGCCCGTAGAAATATATCTAATTCCCTCTTAAATATATTTAATGAGCTGGCATACACTGCCCTCTGTGGCAATGAGTTCCACAGGTTCACCACTCTCTGAGTGAAGAAATTCCCCCTCATCTCTGTCCTAAATGGTTTAGCCCTTATCCTTAAATTATGTCCTCTAGTTCTGTTCTCACCCGCCAAGGGAAACATTCCTTCTGCATCCAGTCTGTCTAGACCTGTCAGAATTTTATACACTTCTATGAGGTCCCCTCTCAATCTTCTAAACTCCAGTGTGTACATCCCTAAGCTACATAGTCTCTCCTCATAGGTCATTCCCGCCATTCCTGGTATCAGCCTGGTGAATCGCCGCTGCACCCCCTCCATGGCAAGAACATCCTTCCTCAGATGAGGCGACCAAAACTGTACACAGTACTCGAGGTGTGGTCTCACCAGTGCCCTGTACAGCTGCAGCAAGGTATCCCTGTTCCTGTATTCTAACCCTTTTGCTATGAAGGCCAGCATACCGTTTGCCTTCTTGACCGCCTGTTGCACCTGCATGCTCGCCTTCAGTAACTGGTGTACAAGAACACCCAGGTCTCTCTGTACTTCCCCCTCTCCCAATCTATTGCCATTTAAATAATAATTTGCCCTCCCGTTCCTGCACCCAAGGTGGATAACTTCGCACTTGTCCACATTATAGTGCATCTGCCATTTATCCGCCCAATCGCCCAGTCTGTCCAAATCGCTCTGGAGCTTCCTGGTCTCTTCCTCTGAGCCCACCCCCCCTCCTAGTTTAGTGTCGTCTGCAAATTTGGAAATGCTGCATCCGACTCCCTGATCCAGGTCATTAATGTAAATTGTGAACAGCTGGGGGCCCAGGACAGATCCCTGTGGTACCCCACTTGTTACTGCCTGCCATTCAGAAAATGAGCCGTTTATTCCAACTCTCTGTTTTCTATCTGACAGCCAGTTCCCTATCCACGCCAAAACTTTCCCCTTTATCCCATGAGCCTCAATTTTCCATGCTAATCTTTTATGTGGGACCTTATCGAAGGCCTTTTGGAAGTCCAGGTACACCACATCTACTGGCTCTCCCCCATCTATTCTACCAGTTACTCCCTCAAAAAATTCCAATAGATTAGTCAAGCACGATTTACCCTTTGTAAATCCATGTTGACTCTGTCCTATCCTGTCCCCATTTGCTAAGTGCTCCGCTATTTCATCCTTAATGATGGACTCCAGCATTTTGCCCACAACTGATGTAAGGCTTACAGGTCTGTAATTACCTGCTTTTTCCCTACCCCCCTTTTTGAATAGTGGGGTAACGTTAGCTACCCTCCAATCCATCGGCACTGTTCCCGAGTCTAATGAATTCTGAAAAATCATCCTTAGTGCATCCGCTATCTCTAGGGCCACCTCCTTCAGTACCCTAGGATGCATGTTATCAGGCCCTGGGGATTTGTCCACCTTCAATCCCTTTAGCTTCCTTAACACCATATCCTTAGAGATATTGATTTGTGTCAGTTCCTCCTTTGCCAATGTCCCTATTTTTCCTGATATCCCAGGGAGGTTTTTTGTGTCTTCCTTCGTAAAGACTGACCCAAAGTATGCATTTAGTTGATCTGCCATTTCCTTATTTCCCATTATATATTCCCCCGTATCTGACTGCAATGGACCAACTTTGGTTTTCACCAGTCTTTTCCTTTTGATATATTTATAAAAGCTTTTGGAGTTAGTTTTTATATTTTCCGCCAGCTTGTTTTCGTAAGCTATTTTGCCCCTCTTGATTATGCCCTTTGCCCTCCTTTGCTCTATCTTAAACTGTTCCCAATCTTCCGCTCTGGCGCTTTTTTTGGCTATTTTATACGCCCTATCTTTGGATTTTATGCTGTCTCTAATTTCCCCTGTTATCCACGGTTGAGTCACCTTTTTAGATTTCCTTTTATGCCAGATTGGTATAAACAATTTTTGCAATTTTGTCATTCTATCTTTAAATGTTTGCCATTGTTTATCTACCTCCAGTCCTCCCAGGAACGTTGTCCAATCAGACCTACTCAGTTCCCGTCTCATGGCATCATAATTCCCCTTGTTTAAATTCAGGACCTTAGTCTCTGAGTCAATTTCTTCGCTCTCCATTTCGAGTGAGAAATCGATCATGTTATGATCGCTCTGACCCAAGGGTCCCCGTACAACAAGATTACTGATTAGTCCCTTCTCATTGCACAGTACCCAGTCCAATATAGCCTGTTCCCGAGTTGGTTCCTCGACATATTGATCCAGATAACCATCCCTCAAACACTCAAGGAATTCCTCCTCCTCATTATTTTTACTGATTAGGCTAGTCCAATCTATATGTAAGTTAAAGTCACCTATGATGACAGCTGTGCTCTTATTGCACGCTTCTCTAATTTCCCTCGTGATGCCCTCCCTAACCTCTATTTTACTATTTGGAGGCCTATATACCACTCCTATTAATGTTTTTCGCCCCTCGCTATTTCTTAGCTCCACCCATATAGATTCTGTATTAACTGAGTTAATATCCTTCCTTTCAATTGCATTTATCCCCTCTTTTACTAGCAATGCTACCCCTCCTCCCTTTCTTTTTTGTCGATCCTTCCTAAATACTGAATACCCCTGTATGTTAAGCTCCCAGCCCTGCTCACCCTGCAACCATGTTTCCGTAATCCCAATTAGATCATAATTATTAACCTCTATTTCCACAGCTAATTCATCTACCTTGTTCCTGATGCTTCTCGCATTAAGGTATAAAACCCTCAGGCTTTTTTTATGCTCACATTTTTTATGAATTAGTTTGGCCCTTTGTTTTTTGTTCCTCACCCTTTTATCATTTATTTCTGTCTGCCTTTCACTTTCCTCTATTTCACTACATAGGTTTCTAGCCCCCTGCCATACTAGTTTAAATGCTCCCGAACTGCTTTATCAAAAATTACCCCGAGAACATCAGTTCCATCTCTGCACAGGTGTAGACCGTCCCTTTTGTATAGGTCACACCTACCACAAAACTGGTTCCAATGCCTCAAACTGGTTCCCGCGCTCCCCGACAGACGGAGGGCCCGCACTCCCAGTCAGACACAGGGCCCCACGCTACCAGTCAGAAACACGGCCCCGCTCTCCCAGTCAGACACAGGTTCCCGTGCTCCCAGACAGACGGAGGGCCCGCACTCCCAATCAGACACAGGGACAGCGCTCCCAATCAGACACAGGGCACGCGCTCCCAGTCAGACACAGGGCCCCGCGCTCCCAGTCAGACTCAGGGCCCCGCGCTCCCAGTCAGACACAGGGCCCCGCGCTCCCAGTCAGACTCAGGGCCCGAGCTCCCAGTCAGACACAGGGCCCGAGCTCCCAGTCAGACACAGGGCCCCGCGCTCACAGTCAGACACAGGGCCCGCGCTCCCAGTCAGACTCAGGGCCCGAGCTCCCAGTCAGACACAGGGCCCGAGCTCCCAGTCAGACACAGGGCCCGCGCTCCGAGTCAGACTCAGGGCCCGAGCTCCCAGTCAGACACAGGGCCCGCGCTCCCAGTCAGACTCAGGGCCCCGCGCTCCCAGTCAGACACAGGGCCCCGCCTCCCAGTCAGACACAGGGCCCGCGCTCCCAGTCAGACACAGGGCCCCGCGCTCCCAGTCAGACACAGGGCCCCGCCTCCCAGTCAGACACAGGGCCCGCGCTCCCAGTCAGACACAGGGCCTGCGCTCCCAGTCGGACACAGGGCCCGCCTCCCAGTCAGACACAGGGCCTGCGCTCCCAGTCAGACACAGGGCCCCGCACTCCCAGTCAGACACAGGGCCCGCACTCCCAGTCAGACACAGGGCCCCGCGCTCCCAGTAAGACACAGGGCCCCGCGCTCCCAGTCACACATAGGCCCCGCGCTCCCAGTCAGACATAGGGCCCGCGCTCCCAGTCAGACACAGGGCCCCGCGCTCCCAGTAAGACACAGGGCCCCGCGCTCCCAGTCACACATAGGCCCCGCGCTCCCAGTCAGACATAGGGCCCGCACTCCCAGTCAGACACAGGGCCCGCGCTCCCAGTCAGACACAGGGCCCCGCGCTCCCAGTAAGACACAGGGCCCCGCGCTCCCAGTCACACATAGGCCCCGCGCTCCCAGTCAGACATAGGGCCCGCACTCCCAGTCAGACATAGGCCCCGCGCTCCCAGTCAGACACAGGGCCCCGCCTCCCAGTCAGACACAGGGCCCGCGCTCCCAGTCTGACACAGGGCCCCGCTCTCCCAGCCAGACACAGGGCCCCGCGCTCCCAGTCAGACACAGGGCCCCGCCCTCCCAGTCAGACACAGGGCCCCTCCCTCCCAGTCAGACACAGGGCCCCGCGCTCCCAGTCAGACACAGGGCCCGCGCTCCCAGTCAGACACAGGGCCCCGCGCTCCCAGTCAGACACAGGGCCCCGCGCTCCCAGTCAGACACAGGGCCCCGCGCTCCCAGTCAGACACAGGGCCCCGCGCTCCCAGTCAGACACAGCGTCCCATGTGTGATGAAATATGTTATTCTCAGACTCTGTATTTAACTACATATATTATATTGCCTGCTCCTGTGTTTGCATTGCCTGCTCCGGTGTTTTACCTTGTATTGTATATGGTGCACCGCCCCCTTTCTCTCCATTGGGTGTGTCGGCTCCGCCCATACCTGGCCCTACTTAAGACAAGCCCAGGCTTGTCTTGCAGCAGAACAGCAGAATGCTAGGTGAAGCTAGGTGAAGACACAGGCATCTTTCTTTGCTAATAAAAGCCTTGTTTTATCCAGTTAACTTTCAGCCTTGAAGTTATTGAGGCGCATCAATTTTATTAGCAAACTTTCAACGATGGACCAACTTTTGAAACGGGAACACTTGGATTTGGACCCGCATGCTTCGGATGCATCGGCACGGTTTGGACACTGGTTCCAGTGCTTGGAATTTTTTATGGCCAACTCCGAAGCCGTCACAGCCTCTAAAGCCACCGGAGATGTGAAACTCGGGATCCTGCAGAATCAGGTAAGCCACCGGGTTTTTCCACTCATCCAAGACGCCACCACCTACCTGGATGCCTGCAACATTCTAAAGGCCCACTATCAGCGGCCTACCAACGAGGTGTACACCAGGCATCTGCTTGCTACCTGCACGCAGCGACCCGGCAAGTCGCTAGAGGGCTTTCTAGTCACCCTAAAAGTGCTTGGCAAAAACTGCAAATGCAAAGACGTGAAAGCCACGGTATACACAGATGAGCTTATTCGGGATGCCTTTATCGCAGGCCTTAGCTCCAATTACATCCGGCAGAGACTGCTAGAGAAAACGGGCCTAGATCTGACACAGGCTGTGGACACAGCACGATCGCTGGATGTGGCTCAGAAGAACTCTGACTCCTACTCTTCAGGCCGCGCGGCCCACGCCGCCTCGTAAGCGCCAAGGGCGCCGCCATGTTGGAAGACATCTTCCCCGCCCGGTAGCCCAACACCGTCGGGGCCCTGCTCTCCCCCCAGAAGCCGTACGACCGCCGCGACGCATCGGGGCCCCAAATGCTACTTCTGCGGGCAGCCGAAGCACACCAGGAACCTGTGCCCGGCGAAAGGCACCACCTGCTATAAGTGCGGTAAGAAGGGGCACTTTGGGAAGGTGTGCAGAGGGAACCCCGCAGGCAAACCCGCCACCGCCGCGTGCGCGCCGTGGGAGCGGCCATCTGGGACACCATCTTGTCCGACCTCGTGGGGTCCGCCATCTCGCAAGCAGACATCGTGGACCCCATCTTACCCGGCCTTGTGTGGCCCACCATCTTGTCCCGATCAGGGCCCTACAGTGGCGTCGATCACAGTGGACCAGTCCAGACCGCACCCACTATCCAAATCAATGGTGGACATCGAGGTAAACGGGTGCAAGGTTAAATGTTTAATTGACAGCGGGAGCACGGAGAGCTTCATTCACCCTGGTCTGGTACAACGACTCTCTCTAACTATAGTCCCTACTCAGGGCACGATCTCTATTGCCGACAAAACCCAGATATCGACTATTGCGGGTTACTGCGCGGTACAATTGTCCATTAAAGGCACTGTATATAATAATTTTAAACTGTTAATTATGAAGGATTTATGTGTGAGCGTGATCTTCGGCCTGGGTTTCCAGTGCCACCACCAAAGCATCACGCTCAATTTCGGTGGGACCCAGCCGCCCCTCACAGTGTGCGGTCTGGCTACCCTGAAGGTAAAGCCGCCTTCGCTATTCGCGAACTTTACCCCTAACTGCCGGCCAATAGCGACCAAAAGCAGGAGGTACAGCTGGGAGGACAGGCGGTTTATCGCGACCGAAGTAGACAGGCTCCTGAGGGAGCGCATTATTGAACGCAGCAACAGCCCGTGGCACGCCCAAGTGATGGTGGTGAGGGGTAGCGAGAAGAAGCGGATGGTGATTGACTACAGTCAAACAGTCAACATCTATACCCAACTAAACGCCTACCCGCTACCCCGCATACCCGAGATGGTGAAACAAATCGCCCAATACCGGGTGTTCTCCACTATCGACCTCAAGTCAGCGTACCACCAGCTCCCTATCAGACCAGAGGACCGTTCGTACACCGCCTTCGAGGCAAACGGACGCCTCTACCAGTTCCTCAGAGTCCCCTTTGGGGTGACGAATGGGGTCTCGGTCTTTCAGAGGGAGATGGGCCGCATGGTCGATGACCACCACTTGCAGGCAACCTTCCCCTATCTCGACAACGTCACCATCTGCGGCCACAACCAACAGGACCATGACTCAAACCTCGCGAGATTTCTGAAAACCGCACAAAAACTCAACCTCACTTACAACGAGGACAAGTGCGTTTTCAACACCACGTGCCTCTGCATACTAGGCAGCGTGGTGGAGAATGGGGAAATCAGACCAGACCCCGACCGATTGCGCCCCCTACGGGAGCTGCCCCTGCCCAACACTCCCAAAGCCCTGAAAAGGTGCCTGGGGTTATTCTCGTATTATGCCCAATGGGTCCCTAACTACTCCGATAAAGCCCGCCCCCTCTTGAAAGCATCCTCTTTCCCGCTCTCTGCTGAGGCCCATGCTGCCTTCAAAAGCATTAAGCAGGGGGTTTAAACTAACTTGGCAGGGGGATGGGATACAGAGGGGAGCTGAAATAGGGGGTGATGTGCTGCCAATTATAGAGAAAAAAACAAGTCAGCTTGGTAGACAGGGCAAACATATAAGGGCAAGGCTGGATGGCATCTATTTTAATGCAAGGAGTCTTGCAAATAAGGTGGATGAACTGAAGGTGTTGATAAACACATGGGAGTATGATATTCTTGCTATCACGGAGACATGGTTGAGGGAGGGGCAAGACTGGCAGCTCAATATTCCGGGGTACAGAATCTTCAGGCGAGACAGAGGGGGAGGTATAAGAGGAGGGGGTGTCGCAATATTAATTAAGGAGTCAATTACTGCAGTAAGGAGGGATGATATATTAGCAGGTTCCTCTAATGAGGCCATATGGGTGGAGCTTAAAAACAAAAAGGGGGCAAGCACTTTGCTGGGAGTGTACTATAGGCCTCCAAACAGTCAGGGGGAGATAGAGGAACAGATATGTAGGCAAATCTCAGAGAAATGTGCAAATAATAGGGTAATAATAATGGGGGATTTCAACTTCCCCAATATTAACTGGGATAGTCAGAGTGTGAAAGGCTCAGAGGGTGTAGAATTCTTAAAGTGCATCCAGGAGAGCTTTTTGAGCCAGCATGTAGAAAGTCCTACAAGAGAGGGGGCGGTACTGGACCTAATTCTAGGGAATGTGGCCGGCCAAGTGGAAAAAGTGCTAGTAGGTGAGCACTTTGGTGACAGTGACCATAATATGGTGAGATTTAAGGTGGTCATGGAAAAGGACAGGGATGGGCCGGAAATAAAGGTTCTAAATTGGGGGAAGGCCGATTTTAATAGGATAAGGCAGGATCTGGCCAAAATGGACTGGGATCAGCTACTTGTAGGAAAATCCGCATCGGAGCAATGGGAGGCTTTCAGAAGGGAGATTGAGATCATACAATGGCAACATGTTCCCGTAAAGGTCAAGGGTGGTTCCAAAAACCACAGGGAACCTTGGATGTCAGGGGATATACGAGAATGGATTAGGAAAAAAAGGAGGGCTTTTGGCAGATACAAAAGGCTAAAGACGGAGGAAGCCCTAGAGGAGTACAAAAAGTGCAGGGGGATACTTAAAAAAGAAATTAGGAGATCAAGGAGGGGCCATGAAATAACACTGGCGAGCAAAATAAAGGAAAATCCTAAGATGTTTTACAAGTATATTAAGGGTAAGAGGATAACTAGGGAAAAAATAGGGCCCATTAGGGACAAAAGTGGCAATCTGTGTGTGGAGCCGGAAGATGTAGGAGGGGTTCTAAAAGAATTTTTTGCATCTGTTTTCACTATGGAGAAGGACGATGTAGACATAGAAATAGGGCGGGGGGACTGTGATATGCTCGAACATATTAACATTGAGAGGGAGGAGGTATTGGCGGTTTTAGCAGGCCTAAAAATGGATAAATCCCCAGGCCCGGATGAAATGTATCCCAGGCTGCTGTGTGAGGCAAAGGAAAAGATTGCGGGGGCTCTAGCACATATATTCAGGACCTCTCTGGCCACAGGGGATGTGCCAGAGGATTGGAGAACCGCTAATGTAGTACCATTATTCAAGAAGGGAAGTAGGGAAAAACCGGGGAACTACAGGCCAGTGAGCCTAACATCAGTGGTAGGAAAATTATTGGAAAAAATTCTGAGGGACAAAATTTGTCTCCACTTGGAGAGGCAAGGATTAATCAGGGATAGTCAACATGGCTTTGTCAAGGGAAGATCATGTCTGACTAATTTGATTGAATTTTTTGAGGGGGTGACTAGGTATGTGGATGAGGGTAACGCAGTGGATGTGGTATACATGGATTTCAGTAAGGCCTTCGATAAAGTCCCGCACAGGAGACTGGTCAAGAAGGTAAGAGCCCATGGAATCCAGGGTGCCTTGGCACATTGGATACAAAACTGGCTTAGTGGCAGAAGGCAGAGGGTGATGGTCGAAGGTTGTTTTTGTGACTGGAAGCCTGTGGCCAGTGGGGTACCACAGGGATCGGTGCTGGGTCCCTTGCTGTTTGTGGTCTACATTAATGACTTGGATATGAATGTAAAAGGTATGATCAGTAAGTTCGCGGATGATACAAAAATTGGTAGGGTGGTAAATAGCGAGGAGGGTAGCCTCAGTCTGCAGGACGATATAGATGGGTTGGTCAGATGGGCGGAACAGTGGCAAATGGAATTTAACCCGGAAAAGTGCGAGGTGATGCACTTTGGGGGGACTAACAAGGCAAGGGAATACACAATGAATGGTAAGACC
This sequence comes from Somniosus microcephalus, assembly GCF_052327205.1. Lineage (NCBI taxonomy): Eukaryota > Metazoa > Chordata > Chondrichthyes > Squaliformes > Somniosidae > Somniosus > Somniosus microcephalus. The sequence goes on along the minus strand of NC_140987.1, from coordinate 8,901,655 downwards.
CTAGGCAAGACGGAGGGTCAGAGGGATCTGGGTGTGCAAGTACACAGATCCCTGAAGGCGGCGGAACAGTTGGATAAGGTGGTAAAAAAGGCATATGGGATACTTGCCTTCATTAGCCGAGGCATTGAATATAAGAGCAAGGAGGTTATGATGGAGCTGTATAAAACACTGGTTAGGCCACAGCTGGAATACTGTGTGCAGTTCTGGTCGCCACACTACAGGAAGGATGTGATCGCGCTGGAGAGGGTGCAGAGGAGGTTCACCAGGATGTTACCAGGGCTGGAGCGCTTCAGCTATGAAGAGAGACTGGGCAGATTGGGTTTGTTTTCCTTGGAGCAGAGGAGGCTGAGGGGGGACATGATTGAGGTGTACAAAATTATGAGGGGCATAGATAGGATGGATGCTGAGGAGCTTTTTCCCTTAGTAGAAGGGTCAATAACTAGGGGGCATAGATTCAAGGTAAAGGGCGGGAGGTTTAGAGGGGATTTGAGAAAGAACTTTTTCACCCAGAGGGTGGTTGGAGTCTGGAACTCACTGCCTGAAAGGGTTGTGGAGGCAGGAACCCTCACAACATTTAAGAAGCATTTGGATGTGCACTTGAAATGCCATAGCATACAAGGCTACGGACCAAGTGCTGGAATATAGGATTAGATTAGACAGGGCTTGATGGCCGGCGCGGACATGATGGGCCGAAGGGCCTCTATCCGTGTTGTATAACTCTATGGCCTAGAAATTCACTTGGGCGCGGGCAGCTCGCTCGCGCCCAAAAGTTAGCGCTGGGCGGGGAGGCATTAGCGCACGCCGTATATTCGTCTTCTGCGCCCCAATTCGGAAGCGGGCGCTATACCAGGGTGTGCCCGCCTCCGTTTGGGGCGCTGCAACTGAATATCGGCGCGCTAGTTGCCGCAGCGCCACCCGATGCGGTGCGGCAGGCTGCGGTACTGCAGGCCTCCTCCTTCTCTTAAGGGGGAGGTGCCTGCAACGGCCGGAGCCCCGATCGCGAGTGCCGGCAAAAGAGCCCGGCACAACGGAGAAGTGCCGGGCTCCACGGAAACCAGCCGGCAATGCCGCGGGGGGTGTGGAGGAGGCCGGGAAAGGAGGTGCGGGCAGGCGGCCGCCGAAAAAGCGGCCGGCCGCACCTTCCGCTTTAAAGCGCCCCACTATGGCAGCAGGACGGCCCCGTTTTCTGTTCGCTGTTTGCGCCCGCTTCGGAGGAAGCGGCCGCAAATAAATATGGGGATCGGCGCGGTTTCGGGGCGTTACGGGCCACTGCGCACACCGATGACGTCATCGGTCCCGGCGCAGCGCTAACGGCTACCGCCGCCAATACCGCTGCACTCAATTTCCGCGCTACCACCCCGCCGGCGCAAAAGACCTCTTTAGGCGCTAAGTGGGCGCAAGGCCCACTGAATTTCTAGGCCTATGACTCTATGACTCTATTGAGCGGGCCACGTTACAGGCAGTGGACGAGAACACTCCCTTTCAAGTGGAAAGTGATGCGTCTGACTTTGCCTTGACGGCCACCCTCAACCAGGCGGGGCGGCCCGTAGCTTTCTTCTCGAGGACCCTCCAGGGGCCCGAGATCAGACACTCCTCCGTGGAAAAGGAGGCCCAAGCCATCGTGGAGGCAGTGCGCCACTGGCGGCACTACCTAGCCGGCAAACGCTTCACCCTACTTACCGACCAGCGGTCGGTAGCGTTTATGTTCAATAATAAACAGAGGGGGAAGATTAAAAATGATAAGATTCTTAGGTGGCGGATCGAGCTCTCCACCTTCGAGTACGACATCATATACCGGCCGGGGGCCCTTAACGAATCCCCCGACGCCCTCTCATGAGGGATGTGTGCCAACGCCACCGGGGATCGGCTACAGACCCTCCACAACGACCTCTGCCACCCAGGGGTCACACGGCTGTTCCACTTCATAAAGTCCCGCAACTTACCCTACTCGATTGAGGAAGTCCGGTCTCTGACCAGGAACTGCCGCACTTGCGCTGAGTGCAAGCCTCGGTTCTACCGCCCTGATAGAGCCCACCTAATCAAAGCTACACGGCCCTTTGAGCGGCTTAGCTTAGATTTCAAGGGCCCCCTCCCGTCCGTCGACCGCAATGTTTACTTCCTGAACATTGTGGATGAATACTCCCGTTTCCCATTCGCCTTCCCCTGCCCAGACATGACCAGCGCCACGGTCATTAAATGCCTCAACAGCCTGTTCTGCCTGTTCGGAATGCCAAGCTATATCCATACGGATAGGGGGGCGTCCTTCATGAGTGAAGAGCTACGCCAGTACATGCTGTCCAAGGGGATTGCCACGAGCCGTACCACTAGCCACAACCCCCGGGGTAACGGTCAGGTGGAGCGAGAGAACGGGACAGTATGGAGGGCAGTCACTCTAACTCTAAGTACCAAGGGCCTCCCTATCTCCCGCTGGCAGGAAGTCCTCCCAGGTGTGCTCCACTCAATACGGTCACTATTGTGTACTGCCACTAATGCCACGCCTCATGAGCTAATGTTTGTGTTTCCCCGGAAATCCACCTCAGGCGTATCCATACCATCATGGCTCTCCATCCCAGGTCCGGTACTTTTGTGGAAGCATGTGAGGGGCCACAAGACGGACCCTCTCGTGGAGCCAGTGCACCTGCTCCACGCCAACCCACAATATGCGTATGTCCGGCACGCCGACGGACGGGAGGACACTGTGTCCATAAAAGACCTCGCCCCAGCCGGTAACAACAGCAACAACGACAACGACTACACCAACAACAGCAACAACCACAACAACCACAACAACTATTACCCACCCACTCCACCCACTATTCTTTCATCACCCCCGGAAGAACACCAGCCAACGGTACCCCCACCACCTACCCCCCCACCACCTACTCCTTCAACAACCCCGGTGGCGCCCCCGGCAGAGACCCAGGAGGTCACCCGGGACACCCAGCCGGCACCCGCGGCACCGCAACCGTTACGTCGGTCACAGAGGACTATCACACCCCCGGACAGACTAAATCTGTAGAAGGGGTGAATGTGATGAAATATGTCATTCATCAGACTCTGTATTTAACTACATATATTGTATTGCCTGCTCCGGTGTTTTACCTTGTACTGTATATAGTGCACCGCCCCCTTTCTCCCCATTGGGTGTGTCGGCTCCGCCCATACCTGGCCCTACTTAAGACAAGCCCAGGCTTGTCTTGCAGCAGAACAGCAGAATGCTAGGTGAAGCTAGGTGAAGACACAGGCATCTTTCTTTGCTAATAAAAGCCTTGTTTTATCCAGTTAACTTTGAGCCTTGAAGTTATTGAGGCGCATCACCGTGCTCCCAGTCAGGCACAGGTTCCGCGCTCCCAGTCAGACACAGTGCCCCGTGCTCTCAGTCAGACACAGGGCCCCGCGCTCCCAGTCAGACACAGGGCCCCACCTCCCAGTCAGACACAGGGCCCTGCCTCCCAGTCAGACACAGGGCCCCGAGCTCCCAGTCAGACACAGGTTGCCGCGCTCCCAGTCAGACACAGGTCCCGCACTCCCAGGCAGACACAGGGCCCCGCGCTCCCAGTCAGACACAGGGCCCCGAGCTCCCAGTCAGACACAGGGCCCAGTGCACCCAGTCAGACACAAGGCCCCGCACTCCCAGTCAGACACAGGGACCGTGCTCCCAGTCAGATACACGGCCCGTGCTCCCAGTCAGACACAGGGCCCCACGCTCCCAGTCAGACACACGGCCCCGAGCTCCCAGTCAGACACAGGGCCCCGCATCCCAGTCAGACACACGGCCCCGAGCTCCCAGTCAGACACAGGGCTCCGCGCTTCCAGTCAGACACAGGGCCCGCACTCCCAGTCAGACACAGGGCCCCACGCTCCCAGTCAGACACTGGGCCCCGTGTTCCCTGTAAGACACAGGGCCCCGCGCTCCCAGTCAGACACAGGTTCCTGCACTCCCAGTCAGACACAGGGCCCGCTCTCCCAGTCAGACACAGGTTCCTGCGCTCCCAGACAGACGCAGGGCCCCGCGCTCCCAGTCAGACACAGGGCCCGAGCACCCAGTCAGACACAAAGCCACGCACTCCCAGTCAGACACAGGGCTCGCGCTTCCAGTCAGACACAGGGCCCGGCGTTCCCAGTCAGACACAGGGCTCGCGCTTCCAGTCAGACACAGGGCCCGGCGTTCCCAGTCAGACACAGGGCTCGCGCTCCCAGTCAGGGACAGGGCCCAAGCTCCCAGTCAGACACAAGGCCCCACGCTCCCAGACAGACACAGGTCCCGCGCACCCAGTCAGACACACGACCCCGCGCTCCCATCCAGACACAGGGCCCTGCGCTCCCCCTCAGACACACGGCCCCGAGCTCCCAGTCAGACACAGGTTCCCGCGCTCCCAGACAGATGCAGGGCCCGCACTCCCAGTCAGACACAGGGCACGTGCTCCCAGTCAGACACACGGCCCAGTGCTCCCATCCAGACACAGGGCCCCATGCTCCCAGCCAGGCACAGGGCACGCGCTCCCAGCCAGACACACGGCCCCAAGCTCCCAGTGAGACACAGGGCCCCGAGCTCCCAGTCAGACACAGGGCCCCACCTCCCAGTCAGACACAGGGCCCCGCCTCCCAGCCAGACACAGGGCGCCGAGCTCCCAGTCAGACACAGGTTCCTGCGCTCCCAGTCAGACACAGGGCCCAGTGCACCCAGTCAGACACAAGGCCCCGCAGTCCCAGTCAGACACAGGGACCGTGCTCCCAGTCAGATACACGGCCCGTGCTCCCAGTCAGACAGAGGGCCCCGCGCTCCCAGTCAGACACAGGGCCCGCTCTCCCAGTCAGACACAGGTTCCTGCGCTCCCAGACAGACTCACGGCCTCCCGCTCGCAGTCAGACACAGGGCCCGGCGCACCCAGTCAGACACAACGCCTCGCGCTCCCAGTCAGACACAGGGCCTCGCGCTTCCAGTCAGACACAAGGCCCCACGCTCCCAGTCAGACGCAGGGCCCGCTTTCCCAGTCAGACACAGGGCCAGTGCTCCCAGTCAGAAACACGGCCCCGCTCTCCCAGTCAGGGACAGGCCCCGCACTCCCAGTCAGACACAGGGACCGTGCTCCCAGTCAGATACACGGCCCGTGCTCCCAGTCAGACACAGGGCCCGAGCTCCCAGTCAGACACAGGGCCCCGCGCTCCCAGTCAGACAGAGGGCCCCGCGCTCCCAGTCAGACACAGGGCCCGCTCTCCCAGTCAGACACAGGTTCCTGCGCTCCCAGACAGACTCACGGCCTCCCGCTCGCAGTCAGACACAGGGCCCGCTTTCCCAGTCAGACACAGGGCCAGTGCTCCCAGTCAGATACACGGCCCGTGCTCCCAGTCAGACACAGGGCCCCACGCTACCAGTCAGAAACACGGCCCCGCTCTCCCAGTCAGGGACAGGCCCCGCACTCCCAGTCAGACACAGGGACCGTGCTCCCAGTCAGATACACGGCCCGTGCTCCCAGTCAGACACAGGGCCCGAGCTCCCAGTCAGACACAGGGCCCCGCATCCCAGTCAGACACACGGCCCCGAGCTCCCAGTCAGACACAGGACCCCGCCTCCCAGTCAGACACAGAGCCCCGCGCTCCCAGTCAGACACAGGGCCCCGCGCTCCCAGACAGACGAAGGGCCCGCACTCCCAGTCAGACACAGGGCCCCGCGCTTCCAGTCAGACACAGGGCCCCGAGCTTCCAGTCAGACACAGGGCCTCGCACTCCCAGTCAGACACAGGGCCCCACGGTCCCAGTCAGACACAGGGCCCCGCGCTCCCTGTCAGACACAGGTTCCTGCGCTCCCAGTCAGACGAAGAGCCCGCACTCCCAGTCAGACACAAGGCCCGCACTCCCAGTCAGACACAGGGCCCACTCTCCCAGTCAGACACAGGTTCCTGCGCTCCCAGACAGATGCAGGGCCCCGCACTCCCAGTCAGACACAGGGCCCCGCGCTCCCAGTCAGACACACGGCCCCGAGCTGCCAGTCAGACACAGGGCCCCGCACTCCCAATCAGACTCACAGCCTCGCGCTCCCAGTGAGACACACGCCCGCGCTCCCAGGCAGGCACAGGGCCCTGTGCTCCCAGTCAGACTCACGGCCTCCCGCTCGCAGTCAGACACAGGGCCCGGCGCTCCCAGTCAGACACAACGCCCCACGCTCCCAGACAGACACAGGTCCCGCGCTCCCAGTCAGACACAGGGCCCGCGCTCCCAGACTGACACAGGGCCCGCGCTCCCAGTCAGACACAGGGCCCGCGCTCCCAGTCAGACGCAGGGCCCGCGCTCCCAGACTGACACAGGGCCCGCGCTCCCAGTCAGACACAGGGCCCCGCGCTCCCAGTCAGACACAGGGCCCGCGCTCCCAGTCAGACGCAGGGCCCGCTTTCCCAGACAGACACAGGGCCCGCGCTCCCAGTCAGACGCAGGGCCCGCACTCCCAGTCAGACACAGGGCCCGCGCTCCCAGTCAGACACAGGGCCCGAGCACCCAGACAGACACAGGGCCCGCGCTCCCAGTCAGGCACAGGGCCCCGCGCTCCCAGTCAGACACAGGGCCCGCACTCCCAGTCAGACACAGGGCCCGCACTCCCAGTCAGACACAGGGCCCGCGCTCCCAGTCAGGCACAGGGCCCGCGCTCCCAGTCAGACACAACGCCTCGCGCTCCCAGACAGACACAGGGCCCGAGCACCCAGACAGACACAAAGCCACACACTCCCAGTCAGACACAAGGCCTGTGCTCCCAGACAGACACAAGGCCCATGCTCCCAGACAGACACAGGGCCCGCGCTCCCAGTCAGACACAGGGCCCCGCGCTCCCAGTCAGACACACGGCCCCGAGCTGCCAGTCAGACACAGGGCCCCGCACTCCCAATCAGACACTGGGCCCGCGCTCCCTGTCAGACTCACGGCCGCGCGCTCCCAGGGAGACACAGGCCCGCGCTTGCAGTCAGACACAGGGCCCGAGCACCCAGACAGACACAAAGCCTCGCGCTCCCAGTCAGACACAGGGCCCGCGCTCCCAGACAGACACAGGGCCCGCGCTCCCAGTCAGACACAGGGCCCGCGCTCCCAGTCAGACTCAGGGCCCGCGCTCCCAGTCAGACACAGGGCCCCGCGCTCCGAGTCAGACACGTGGCCCCGCGCTCCCATCTAGACACACGGCCTCACACTCCCAGTCAGACACAGGGCCCCGCGCTCCCAGCCACACACAGGGCATGCGCTCCCATCTAGACACACGGCCTCACACTCACAGTCAGACACAGGGCCCCGCGCTCCCAGCCACACACAGGGCATGCGCTCCCAGCCAGACACACGGCCCCGAGCTCCCAGTCAGACACAGGGCCCCGCGCTCCGAGTCAGACACGTGGCCCCGCGCTCCCATCTAGACACACGGCCTCACACTCCCAGTCAGACACAGGGCCCCGCGCTCCGAGTCAGACACGTGGCCCCGCGCTCCCATCTAGACACACGGCCTCACACTCCCAGTCAGACACAGGGCCCCGCGCTCCCAGCCCCACACAGGGCATGCGCTCCCAGTCAGACACAGGGCACCGAGCTCCCAGTCAGACACAGGTTCCCGAGCTCCCAGTCAGACACAGGGCCCGCGCTCCCAGTCAGACACAGGGCCCGCGCTCCCAGTCAGACGCAGGGCCCGCTTTCCCAGACAGACACAGGGCCACGCCTCCCAGTTAGACACAGGGCACCGAGCTCCCAGTCAGACACAGGTTCCCGCGCTCCCAGTCAGACACAGGGCCCGCGCTCCCAGACTGACACAGGGCCACGCCTCCCAGTCAGACACAGGGCACCGAGCTCCCAGTCAGACACAGGTTCCCGCTTTCCCAGACAGACACAGGGCCCGCGCTCCCAGACTGACACAGGGCCCGCGCTCCCAGTCAGACACAGGGCCCGCGCTCCCAGTCAGACACAGGGCCCGCGCTCCCAGTCAGACACAAGGCCCATGCTCCCAGACAGACACAGGTTCCTGCGCTCCCAGTCAGACACAGGTTCCCGCGCTCCCAGTCAGACACAGGGCCCACACTCCCAGTCAGACGCAAGGCCTCACACTCCCAGTCAGACGCAAGGCCTCACGCTCGCAGTCAGACACAACGCCTCGCGCTCCCAGACAGACACAGGGCCCGAGCACCCAGACAGACACAAAGCCGCACACTCCCAGCCAGACAAAGGGCCTCGCGCTTCCAGTCAGACACAGGGCCCCGAGCTCCCAGTCAGACACAGGGCCCCGAGCTCCCAGTCAGACACAGGGCTCCGCGCTTCCCGTCAGACACAGGGCCCCGCACTCCCAGTCAGACACAGGGCCCCACGGTCCCAGTCAGACACAGGGCCCGCACTCCCAGTCAGACACAGGGCTCCGCGCTCCCAGTCAGACACAGGGCCCGCACTCCCAGTCAGACACAGGGCCCCGAGCTCCCAGTCAGACACAGGGCCCCACGGTCCCAGTCAGACACAGGGCCCGCACTCCCAGTCAGACACAGGGCCCCGTGCTCCCAGTCAGACACAGGTTCCTGCGCTCCCAGTCAGACACAGGGCCCGCACTCCCAGTCAGACACAGGGCCCCACGCTCCCAGTCAGACACAGGGCCCCACGGTCCCAGTCAGACACAGGGCCCGCACTCCCAGTCAGACACAGGGCCCCGTGCTCCCAGTCAGACACAGGTTCCTGCGCTCCCAGACAGACACAGGGCCCGCGCTCCCAGACAGACACAGGGCCCGCGCTCCCAGTCAGACACAGGACCCGCGCTCCGAGTCAGACACAGGGCCCCGCGCTCCCATCTAGACACACGGCCTCACACTCCCAGTCAGACACACTGCCCCGCGCTCCCAGTCAGACACAGGGCCCCGAGCTCCCAGCCACACACAGGGCATGCGCTCCCAGCCAGACTCACGGCCCCGAGCTCCCAGTCAGACACAGGGCCCCGAGCTCCCAGTCAGACACAGGTTCCCGCGCTCCCAGTCAGACACAGGGCCCAGTGCACCCAGTCAGACACAAGGCCCCGCACTCCCAGTCAGACACAGGGATCGTGCTCCCAGTCAGATACACGGCCCGTGCTCCCAGTCAGACACAGGGCCCCGAGCTCCCTGTCAGACACAGTTTCCCGCGCTCCCAGTCAGACACAGGGCTCACGCTCCCAGTCAGACGCAGGGCCCGCACTCCCAGTCAGACACAGGGCCACACGCTCCCAGTCAGACACACGGCCCCGAGCTGCCAGTCAGACACAGGGCCCCGCAATCCCAGTCAGACACAGGGCCACACGCTCCCAGTCAGACACACGGCCCCGAGCTGCCAGTCAGACACAGGGCCCCGCAATCCCAGTCAGACACAGGGCCCATGCTCCCAGTCAGACACAAGGCCCCGAGCTGCCAGTCAGACACAGGGCCCCGCAATCCCAGTCAGACACAGGGCCCGCGCTCCCTGTCAGACTCACGGCCACGCGCTCCCAGTGAGACACAGGGCCCGCGCTCCCAGACAGACACAGGGCCTGCGCTCCCAGTCAGACAAAGGGCCCACGCTCCCAGTCAGTCACAGGACCCGTGCTCCCAGTCAGACACAGGGCCCACACTCCCAGTGAGACGCAAGGCCTCACGCTCGCAGTTAGACACAACGCCTCGCGCTCCCAGACAGACACAGGGCCCGAGCACCCAGACAGACACAAAGCCACACACTCCCAGTCAGACACAGGGCCTCGCGCTTCCAGTCAGACACAGGGCCCGCGCTCCCAGTCAGGGACAGGGCCCAAGCTCCCAGTCAGACACAAGGCCCCACGCTCCCAGACAGACACAGGGCCCGCGCTCCCAGTCAGACACATGGCCCCGAGCTCCCAGTCAGACACAGGGCCAGTGCTCCCTGTCAGATACACGGTCCTGCGCTCCCAGTCAGACACACGGCCCAGCGCTCCCATCCAGACACAGGGCCCCGTGCTCCCAGCCAGGCACAGGGCACGCGCTCCCAGCCAGACACACGGCCCCAAGCTCCCAGTGAGACACAGGGCCCCGAGCTCCCAGTCAGACACAGGGCGCCGAGCTCCCAGTCAGACACAGGTTCCTGCGCTCCCCCTCAGACACACGGCCCCGAGCTCCCAGTCAGAGACAGGGCCCAGTGCACCCAGTCAGACACAAGGCCCCGCAGTCCCAGTCAGACACAGGGACCGTGCTCCGAGTCAGATACATGGCCCGTGCTCCCAGTCAGACAGAGGGCCCCGCGCTCCCAGTCAGACACACGGCCCCGAGCTGCCAGTCAGACACAGGGTCCCGCGCTTCCAGTCTGACACAGGGCCCCGAGCTCCCAGTCAGACACAGGGCCCCGCCTCCCAGTCAGACACAGAGCCCCGCGCTCCCAGTCAGACACAGGGTCCCGCGCTCCCAGACAGACGCAGGGCCCGCACTCCCAGTCAGACACAGCGCTCCGCGCTTCCAGTCAGAAACACGGCCCCGCACTCCCAGTCAGACACAGGGCCCCGCACTCCCAGTCAGACACAGGGCCCCGTGCTCCCAGACAGACACAGGACCACACGCTCCCAGACAGACACAGGTTCCTGCGCTCCCAGTCAGACACAGGGCTCCACGCTCCCAGTCAGACACAGGGCCCGCTCTCCCAGTCAGACTCAGGTTCCAGCACTCCCAGACAGACGCAGGGCCCCGCGCTCCCAGTCAGACACAGGGCCCCGCGCTCCCAGTCAGACACACGGCCCCAAGCTGCCAGTCAGACACAGGGACCCGCGCTCCCAGTCAGACACAGGGCCCCGAGCGCCCAGTCAGACACACAGCCCCGAGCTGCCAGTCAGACACAGGGCCCCGCACTCCCAATCAGACACAGGGACCGCGCTCCCAGTCAGACGCAGGGCCCGCGCTCCCAGTCAGACACAGGGCCCGCTCTCCCAGTCAGACTCAGGTTCCAGCGCTCCCAGTCAGACACAGGGCTCCGCGCTCCCAGTCAGACACAGGGCCCGCTTTCCCAGTCAGACACACGGCCCCGCGCTCCCAGACAGACACACGGCCCCGAGCTGCCAGTCAGACACAGGGCCCGCTTTCCCAGACAGACACAGGGCCCGCTCTCCCAGTCAGACACAGGGCCCCGCGCTCCCAGTCAGACACAGGGCCCGCGCTCCCAGACAGACACAGGGCCCCGCACTCCCAATCAGACACAGGGCTCCACGCTCCCAGTCAGACACACGGCCCCGAGCTGCCAGTCAGACATAGGGCCCCGCGCTCCCAGTCAGACACAACGCCTCGCGCTCCCAGACAGACACAGGGCCCGAGCACCCAGACAGACACAAAGTCACACACTCCCAGTCAGACGCAGGGCCTCGCGCTTCCAGTCAGACACAGGGCCTGCGCTTCCAGTCAGACACAGGTTCCCGCGCTCCCAGACAGACACAGGTCCCCGCGCTCCCAGTCAGACACAGGTCCCCGCGCTCCCAGTCAGACACAGGGCCCCGCGCTCCCAGAAAGACGCAGGGCCCGCACTCCCAGTCAGACACAGGGCCACGCCCTCGCAGTCAGGCACACGGCCCCGAGCTGCCAGTCAGACACAGGGCCCCGCAATCCCAATCAGACACAGGGCCCGCACTCCCTGTCAGACTTACGGCTACGCACTCACAGTGAGACGCAAGGCCTCACGCTCGCAGTCAGACACAGGGCCCGGCGCTCCCAGTCAGATACAACGCCTCGCGCTCCCAGACAGACACAGGGCCCGAGCACCCAGACAGACACAAAGCCACACACTCCCAGTCAGACGCAGGGCCTCACGCTCGCAGTCAGACACAGGGCCCGGCGCTCCCAGTCAGACACAACGCCTCGCGCTCCCAGACAGACACAGGGCCCGAGCACCCAGACATACACAAAGCCACACACTCCCAGTCAGACGCAGGGCCTCGCGCTTCCAGTCAGACACAGGGCCCGCGCTCCCAGTCAGGGACAGGGCACGCGCTCCCAGTCAGACACACGGCCCCAAGCCCCAGTCAGACACAGGGCCCCGAGCTCCCAGTCAGACACAGGGCCCCACCTCCCAGTCAGACACAGGGCCCCGCCTCCCAGTCAGACACAGGGCGCCGAGCTCCCAGTCAGACACAGGGCCCCACCTCCCAGTCAGACACAGGGCCCCACCTCCCAGTCAGACACAGGTTCCTGCGCTCCCAGTCAGACACAGGTCCCACGCTCCCCCTCAGACACACGGCCGCGAGCTCCCAGTCAGACACAGGGCCCCGCGCTCCCAGTCAGACACAGGGCCCCGCGCTCCCAGTCAGACACACGGCCCCGAGCTGCCAGTCAGACACAGGGCCCCGCCTCCCAGTCAGACACAGAGCCCCGCGCTCCCAGTCAGACACAGGGCCCCGCCTCCCAGTCAGACACAGGGCCCCGCCTCCCAGTCAGACACAGAGCCCCGCGCTCCCAGTCAGACACAGGGTCCCGCGCTCCCAGACAGACGCAGGGCCCGCGCTCCCAGACAGACGCAGGGCCCGCACTCCCAGTCAGACACAGCGCTCCGCGCTTCCAGTCAGACACAACGCCTCGCGCTCCCAGACAGACACAGGGCCCGAGCACCCAGACAGACACAAAGTCACACACTCCCAGTCAGACGCAGGGCCTCGCGCTTCCAGTCAGACACAGGGCCTGCGCTCCCAGTCAGACACAGAGCCCCGCGCTTCCAGTCAGACACAGGGCCTGCGCTCCCAGTCAGGGACAGGGCCTGCGCTCCCAGTCAGACACAGAGCCCCGCGCTTCCAGTCAGACACAGGTTCCCGCGCTCCCAGTCAGACACAGGTCCCCGCGCTCCCAGTCAGACACAGGGCCCCGCGCTCCCAGTCAGACACACGGCCCCGAGCTGCCAGTCAGACACAGGGCCCAAGCTCCCAGTCAGACACAGGTCCCCGCGCTCCCAGTCAGACACAGGTCCCCGCGCTCCCAGTCAGACACAGGGCCCCGCGCTCCCAGACAGACACAGGTCCCCGCGCTCCCAGTCAGACACAGGGCCCCGCACTCCCAGAAAGACGCAGGGCCCGCACTCCCAGTCAGACACACGGCCCCGAGCTCCCAGTCAGACACAGGGCTCCGCGCTCCCAGTCAGACACAGGGCCCCGCCTCCCAGTCAGACACACGGCCCCGAGCTGCCAGTCAGACACAGGGCCCCGCCTCCCAGTCAGACACAGGGCACGCGCTCCCAGTCAGACACACGGCCCCGAGCTGCCAGTCAGACACAGGGCCCCGCCTCCCAGTCAGACACAGGGCCCGCGCTCCCTGTCAGACACAACGCCTCGCGCTCCCAGACAGACACAGGGCCCGAGCACCCAGACAGACACAAAGTCACACACTCCCAGTCAGACGCAGGGCCTCGCGCTTCCAGTCAGACACAGGGCCTGCGCTCCCAGTCAGGGACAGGGCCCAAGCTCCCAGTCAGACACAAGGCCCCACGCTCCCAGACAGACACAGGGCCCGCGCTCCCAGTCAGACCCACGGCCCCGAGCTCCCAGTCAGACACAGGGCCAGCGCTCCCAGACAGACACACGGCCCCAAGCTCCCAGTCAGACACAGGGCCCCGAGCTCCCAGTCAGACACAGGGCCCCACCTCCCAGTCAGACACACGGCCCCGAGCTCCCAGTCAGACACAGGGCCCAGTGCACCCAGTCAGACACAAGGCCCCGAGCTCCCAGTCAGACACAGGGACAGTGCTCCCAGTCAGACACACGGCCCCGAGCTGCCAGTCAGACACAGGGACCGTGCTCCCAGTCAGATACATGGTCCGTGCTCCCAGTCAGACACAGGGCCCCGAGCTGCCAGTCAGACACAGGGCCCCAAGCTCCCAGTCATACACAGGGCCCCGCCTCCCAGTCAGACACAGGGCCCGAGCTCCCAGTCAGACACAGGGCCCCGAGCTCCCAGTCAGACACAGGGCCCCGCGCTCCCAGACAGACGCAGGGCCCGCACTCCCAGTCAGACACACGGCTCCGCGCTTCCAGTCAGACACACGGCCCCGCGCTCCCAGTCAGACACAGGGCCCCGAGCTCCCAGTCAGACACACGGCCCCGAGCTCCCAGTCAGACACAGGTCCCCGCGCTCCCAGTCAGACACAGGGCCCCGCGCTCCCAGACAGACACAGGTCCCCGCGCTCCCAGTCAGACACAGGGCCCCGCACTCCCAGAAAGACGCAGGGCCCGCACTCCCAGTCAGACACACGGCCCCGAGCTCCCAGTCAGACACAGGGCTCCGCGCTCCCAGTCAGACACAGGGCCCCGCCTCCCAGTCAGACACACGGCCCCGAGCTGCCAGTCAGACACAGGGCCCCGCCTCCCAGTCAGACACAGGGCACGCGCTCCCAGTCAGACACACGGCCCCGAGCTGCCAGTCAGACACAGGGCCCCGCCTCCCAGTCAGACACAGGGCCCGCGCTCCCTGTCAGACACAACGCCTCGCGCTCCCAGACAGACACAGGGCCCGAGCACCCAGACAGACACAAAGTCACACACTCCCAGTCAGACGCAGGGCCTCGCGCTTCCAGTCAGACACAGGGCCTGCGCTCCCAGTCAGGGACAGGGCCCAAGCTCCCAGTCAGACACAAGGCCCCACGCTCCCAGACAGACACAGGGCCCGCGCTCCCAGTCAGACCCACGGCCCCGAGCTCCCAGTCAGACACAGGGCCAGCGCTCCCAGACAGACACACGGCCCCAAGCTCCCAGTCAGACACAGGGCCCCGAGCTCCCAGTCAGACACAGGGCCCCACCTCCCAGTCAGACACACGGCCCCGAGCTCCCAGTCAGACACAGGGCCCAGTGCACCCAGTCAGACACAAGGCCCCGAGCTCCCAGTCAGACACAGGGACAGTGCTCCCAGTCAGACACACGGCCCCGAGCTGCCAGTCAGACACAGGGACCGTGCTCCCAGTCAGATACATGGTCCGTGCTCCCAGTCAGACACAGGGCCCCGAGCTGCCAGTCAGACACAGGGCCCCAAGCTCCCAGTCATACACAGGGCCCCGCCTCCCAGTCAGACACAGGGCCCGAGCTCCCAGTCAGACACAGGGCCCCGAGCTCCCAGTCAGACACAGGGCCCCGCGCTCCCAGACAGACGCAGGGCCCGCACTCCCAGTCAGACACACGGCTCCGCGCTTCCAGTCAGACACACGGCCCCGCGCTCCCAGTCAGACACAGGGCCCCGAGCTCCCAGTCAGACACACGGCCCCGAGCTCCCAGTCAGACACAGGGCCCCGAGCTCCCAGTCAGACACACGGCCCCGAGCTCCCAGTCAGACACAGGGCCCCGCGCTCCCAGACAGACGCAGGGCCCGCACTCCCAGTCAGACACAGGGCTCCGCGCTTCCAGTCAGACATAGGGCCCCGAGCTGCCAGTCAGACACACGGCCCCGCACTCCCAGTCAGACACAGGGCCCCGCGCTCCCAGTCAGACACAGGGCTCCGCGCTTCCAGTCAGACATAGGGCCCCGAGCTGCCAGTCAGACACACGGCCCCGAGCTGCCAGTCAGACACAGGGCCCCGCCTCCCAGTCAGACACACGGCCCCGAGCTCCCAGTCAGACCACAGGGCCCTGCCTGCCAGTCAGACACAGAGCCCCGCGCTCCCAGTCAGACACAGGGTCCCGCGCTCCCCGACAGACGCAGGGCCCGCACTCCCAGTCAGACACAGGGCCCCACGCTACCAGTCAGAAACACGGCCCCGCACTCCCAGTCAGACACAGGTCTCCGCGCTCCCAGTCAAACAGAGGGCCCACGCTCCCAGACAGACACAGGTCCACGCGCTCCCAGTCAGACACACGGCCCCGAGCTGCCAGTCAGACACAGGGCCCCGCACTCCCAGACAGACACAGGTTCCTGCGCTCCCAGTTAGACACAGGGCCCGCGCTCCCAGTCAGACACAGGGCCCGCGCTCCCAGTCAGACACAGGGCCCTGCGCTTCCAGTCAGACACAGGGCCCGCGCTCCCAGTCAGACACAGGGCCCCGCGCTCCCAGTCAGACACAGGGCCCCGAGCTGCCAGTCAGACACAGGGCCCCGCGCTCCCAGTCAGAGACACGGCCCCGAGCTCCCAGTCAGACACAGGTTCCCGCGCTCCCAGACAGGCGCAGGGCCCGCACACCCAGTCAGACACAGGGCCCCGCGCTCCCAGTCAGACACACGGCCCCGAGCTGCCAGTCAGACACAGGGCCCGCTTTCCCAATCAGACACAGGTTCCCGCGCTCCCAGACAGACGCAGGGCCCGCACTCCCAAACAGACACAGGGCCCCGCACTCCCAATCAGACACAGGGCCCGCGCTCCCTGTCAGACTCACGGCCGCGTGCTCCCAGGGAGACACAGGCCCGCTCTCCCAGTCAGACACACGGCCCCGAGCTCCCAGTCAGACACAGGGCCCCGAGCTCCCAGTCAGACACACGGCCCCGAGCTCCCAGTCAGGGACAGGGCCTGAGCTCCCAGTCAGACATAAGGCCCATGCTCCCAGACAGACACAGGGCCCGCGCTCCCAGTCAGACACAGGGCCCGCTCTCCCAGTCCGACACAGGTTCCCGCGCTCCCAGACAGATGCAGGGCCCCGCGCTCCCAGTCAGACACACGGCCCCGAGCTCCCAGTCAGACACACGGCCCCGAGCTCCCAGTCAGACACAGGGCCTCATGCTCCCAGTCAGACACACGGCCTCACGCTCACAGTCAGACACAGGGCCCCGCGCTCCCAGTCAGACACAGGGCCCCCGCTCCCTGTCAGACACAGGGCCCCGCGCTCCCAGTCAGACACAGGGCCCCCGCTCCCTGTCAGACACAGGGCCCCGCGCTCCCCAGTCAGACACAGGGCTCCGCGCTCCCAGTCAGACACAGAAGCCCGCACTCCCAGTCAGCCACAGGGCCTCGCGCTCCCAGTCAGACACAGGGCCCATGCTCCCAGTCAGACAGAGGGCCCCGCGCTCCCAGTCAGACACACGGCCCCGAGCTCCCAGTAAGACACAGGGCCCAGTGCACCCAGACAGACACAAGGCCCCACACTCCCAGTCAGACAGAGGGACAGTGCTCCCAGTCAGATACACGGCCCGTGCTCCCAGTCAGTCACAAGGCCCCACACTCCCAGTCAGACAGAGGGATAGTGCTCCCAGTCAGACACACGGCCCGTGCTCCCAGTCAGACACAGGGCCCCGCGCTCCCAGTCAGACATAGGGCCCCGCGCTCCCAGTCAGACACAGGGCTTGCACTCCCAGTCAGACACAGGGCCCGCGCTCCCAGTCAGACACACGGCCCCGCCTCCCAGTCAGACACACGGCCCCGCGCTCCCAGTCAGACACATGGCCCCGCCTCCCAGTCAGACACAGGCCCCGCCTCCCAGTCAGACACATAGCCCCGCCTCCCAGTCAGACACAGGCCCCGCGCTCCCAGTCAGACACATGGCCCCGCCTCCCAGTCAGACACAGGCCCCGCGCTCCCAGTCAGACACATGGCCCCGCCTCCCAATCAGACACAGGCCCCGCGCTCCCAGTCAGACACATGGCCCCGCCTCCCAGTCAGACACAGGCCCCGCGCTCCCAGTCAGACACACGGCCTCACGCTCACAGTCAGACACAGGGCCCCGCGCTCCCAGTCAGACACAGGGCCCCCGCTCCCTGTCAGACACAGGGCCCCGCGCTCCCAGTCAGACACAGGGCCCCCGCTCCCTGTCAGACACAGGGCCCCGCGCTCCCAGTCAGACACAGGGGCCCCGCTCCCTGTCAGACACAGGGCTCCGCGCTCCCAGTCAGACACAGGGCCCCCGCTCCCTGTCAGACACAGGGCCCCGCGCTCCCAGTCAGACACAGGGCCTCGCGCTCCCAGTCAGATACACGGCCCGTGCTCCCAGTCAGACACAGGGCCCCGCGCTCCCAGTCAGACACACGGCCCCGAGCTGCCAGTCAGACACACGGCCTCACGCTCACAGTCAGACACAGGGCCCCGCGCTCCCAGTCAGACACAGGGCCCATGCTCCCAGTCAGACACACGGCCCCGAGCTCCCAGTAAGACACAGGGCCCAGTGCACCCAGACAGACACAAGGCCACACACTCCCAGTCAGACAGAGGGACAGTGCTCCCAGTCAGATACACGGCCCGTGCTCCCAGTCAGACACAGGGCCCCGTGCTGCCAGTCAGACACAGGGCCCCGCACTCCCAATCAGACACGGGGCCCGCGCTCCCTGTCAGACTCACGGCCGCGCGCTCCCAGGGAGACAAAGGCCCGCGCTCGCAGTCAGACACAGGGCCCCGCGCTCCCAGTCAGACACAAAGCCTCGCGCTCCCAGTCAGACACAGGGCCCGCGATCCCAGTCAGACTCAGGGCCCCGAGCTGCCAGTCAGACACAGGGCCCGCTTTCCCAATCAGACACAGGTTCCCGCGCTCCCAGACAGACGCAGGGCCCGCACTCCCAAACAGACACAGGGCCCCGCACTCCCAATCAGACACAGGGCCCGCGCTCCCTGTCAGACTCACGGCCGCGTGCTCCCAGGGAGACACAGGCCCGCTCTCCCAGTCAGACACACGGCCCCGAGCTCCCAGTCAGACACAGGGCCCCGAGCTCCCAGTCAGACACACGGCCCCGAGCTCCCAGTCAGGGACAGGGCCTGAGCTCCCAGTCAGACATAAGGCCCATGCTCCCAGACAGACACAGGGCCCGCGCTCCCAGTCAGACACAGGGCCCGCTCTCCCAGTCCGACACAGGTTCCCGCGCTCCCAGACAGATGCAGGGCCCCGCGCTCCCAGTCAGACACACGGCCCCGAGCTCCCAGTCAGACACACGGCCCCGAGCTCCCAGTCAGACACAGGGCCTCATGCTCCCAGTCAGACACACGGCCTCACGCTCACAGTCAGACACAGGGCCCCGCGCTCCCAGTCAGACACAGGGCCCCCGCTCCCTGTCAGACACAGGGCCCCGCGCTCCCAGTCAGACACAGGGCCCCCGCTCCCTGTCAGACACAGGGCCCCGCGCTCCCCAGTCAGACACAGGGCTCCGCGCTCCCAGTCAGACACAGAAGCCCGCACTCCCAGTCAGCCACAGGGCCTCGCGCTCCCAGTCAGACACAGGGCCCATGCTCCCAGTCAGACAGAGGGCCCCGCGCTCCCAGTCAGACACACGGCCCCGAGCTCCCAGTAAGACACAGGGCCCAGTGCACCCAGACAGACACAAGGCCCCACACTCCCAGTCAGACAGAGGGACAGTGCTCCCAGTCAGATACACGGCCCGTGCTCCCAGTCAGTCACAAGGCCCCACACTCCCAGTCAGACAGAGGGATAGTGCTCCCAGTCAGACACACGGCCCGTGCTCCCAGTCAGACACAGGGCCCCGCGCTCCCAGTCAGACATAGGGCCCCGCGCTCCCAGTCAGACACAGGGCTTGCACTCCCAGTCAGACACAGGGCCCGCGCTCCCAGTCAGACACACGGCCCCGCCTCCCAGTCAGACACACGGCCCCGCGCTCCCAGTCAGACACATGGCCCCGCCTCCCAGTCAGACACAGGCCCCGCCTCCCAGTCAGACACATAGCCCCGCCTCCCAGTCAGACACAGGCCCCGCGCTCCCAGTCAGACACATGGCCCCGCCTCCCAGTCAGACACAGGCCCCGCGCTCCCAGTCAGACACATGGCCCCGCCTCCCAATCAGACACAGGCCCCGCGCTCCCAGTCAGACACATGGCCCCGCCTCCCAGTCAGACACAGGCCCCGCGCTCCCAGTCAGACACACGGCCTCACGCTCACAGTCAGACACAGGGCCCCGCGCTCCCAGTCAGACACAGGGCCCCCGCTCCCTGTCAGACACAGGGCCCCGCGCTCCCAGTCAGACACAGGGCCCCCGCTCCCTGTCAGACACAGGGCCCCGCGCTCCCAGTCAGACACAGGGGCCCCGCTCCCTGTCAGACACAGGGCTCCGCGCTCCCAGTCAGACACAGGGCCCCCGCTCCCTGTCAGACACAGGGCCCCGCGCTCCCAGTCAGACACAGGGCCTCGCGCTCCCAGTTAGATACACGGCCCGTGCTCCCAGTCAGACACAGGGCCCCGCGCTCCCAGTCAGACACACGGCCCCGAGCTGCCAGTCAGACACACGGCCTCACGCTCACAGTCAGACACAGGGCCCCGCGCTCCCAGTCAGACACAGGGCCCATGCTCCCAGTCAGACACACGGCCCCGAGCTCCCAGTAAGACACAGGGCCCAGTGCACCCAGACAGACACAAGGCCACACACTCCCAGTCAGACAGAGGGACAGTGCTCCCAGTCAGATACACGGCCCGTGCTCCCAGTCAGACACAGGGCCCCGTGCTGCCAGTCAGACACAGGGCCCCGCACTCCCAATCAGACACGGGGCCCGCGCTCCCTGTCAGACTCACGGCCGCGCGCTCCCAGGGAGACAAAGGCCCGCGCTCGCAGTCAGACACAGGGCCCCGCGCTCCCAGTCAGACACAAAGCCTCGCGCTCCCAGTCAGACACAGGGCCCGCGATCCCAGTCAGACTCAGGGCCCCGAGCTGCCAGTCAGACACAGGGCCCGCTTTCCCAATCAGACACAGGTTCCCGCGCTCCCAGACAGACGCAGGGCCCGCACTCCCAAACAGACACAGGGCCCCGCACTCCCAATCAGACACAGGGCCCGCGCTCCCTGTCAGACTCACGGCCGCGTGCTCCCAGGGAGACACAGGCCCGCTCTCCCAGTCAGACACACGGCCCCGAGCTCCCAGTCAGACACAGGGCCCCGAGCTCCCAGTCAGACACACGGCCCCGAGCTCCCAGTCAGGGACAGGGCCTGAGCTCCCAGTCAGACATAAGGCCCATGCTCCCAGACAGACACAGGGCCCGCGCTCCCAGTCAGACACAGGGCCCGCTCTCCCAGTCCGACACAGGTTCCCGCGCTCCCAGACAGATGCAGGGCCCCGCGCTCCCAGTCAGACACACGGCCCCGAGCTCCCAGTCAGACACACGGCCCCGAGCTCCCAGTCAGACACAGGGCCTCATGCTCCCAGTCAGACACACGGCCTCACGCTCACAGTCAGACACAGGGCCCCGCGCTCCCAGTCAGACACAGGGCCCCCGCTCCCTGTCAGACACAGGGCCCCGCGCTCCCAGTCAGACACAGGGCCCCCGCTCCCTGTCAGACACAGGGCCCCGCACTCCCCAGTCAGACACAGGGCTCCGCGCTCCCAGTCAGACACAGAAGCCCGCACTCCCAGTCAGCCACAGGGCCTCGCGCTCCCAGTCAGACACAGGGCCCATGCTCCCAGTCAGACAGAGGGCCCCGCGCTCCCAGTCAGACACACGGCCCCGAGCTCCCAGTAAGACACAGGGCCCAGTGCACCCAGACAGACACAAGGCCCCACACTCCCAGTCAGACAGAGGGACAGTGCTCCCAGTCAGATACACGGCCCGTGCTCCCAGTCAGTCACAAGGCCCCACACTCCCAGTCAGACAGAGGGATAGTGCTCCCAGTCAGACACACGGCCCGTGCTCCCAGTCAGACACAGGGCCCCGCGCTCCCAGTCAGACATAGGGCCCCGCGCTCCCAGTCAGACACAGGGCTTGCACTCCCAGTCAGACACAGGGCCCGCGCTCCCAGTCAGACACACGGCCCCGCCTCCCAGTCAGACACACGGCCCCGCGCTCCCAGTCAGACACATGGCCCCGCCTCCCAGTCAGACACAGGCCCCGCCTCCCAGTCAGACACATAGCCCCGCCTCCCAGTCAGACACAGGCCCCGCGCTCCCAGTCAGACACATGGCCCCGCCTCCCAGTCAGACACAGGCCCCGCGCTCCCAGTCAGACACATGGCCCCGCCTCCCAATCAGACACAGGCCCCGCGCTCCCAGTCAGACACATGGCCCCGCCTCCCAGTCAGACACAGGCCCCGCGCTCCCAGTCAGACACACGGCCTCACGCTCACAGTCAGACACAGGGCCCCGCGCTCCCAGTCAGACACAGGGCCCCCGCTCCCTGTCAGACACAGGGCCCCGCGCTCCCAGTCAGACACAGGGCCCCCGCTCCCTGTCAGACACAGGGCCCCGCGCTCCCAGTCAGACACAGGGGCCCCGCTCCCTGTCAGACACAGGGCTCCGCGCTCCCAGTCAGACACAGGGCCCCCGCTCCCTGTCAGACACAGGGCCCCGCGCTCCCAGTCAGACACAGGGCCTCGCGCTCCCAGTCAGATACACGGCCCGTGCTCCCAGTCAGACACAGGGCCCCGCGCTCCCAGTCAGACACACGGCCCCGAGCTGCCAGTCAGACACACGGCCTCACGCTCACAGTCAGACACAGGGCCCCGCGCTCCCAGTCAGACACAGGGCCCATGCTCCCAGTCAGACACACGGCCCCGAGCTCCCAGTAAGACACAGGGCCCAGTGCACCCAGACAGACACAAGGCCACACACTCCCAGTCAGACAGAGGGACAGTGCTCCCAGTCAGATACACGGCCCGTGCTCCCAGTCAGACACAGGGCCCCGTGCTGCCGGTCAGACACAGGGCCCCGCACTCCCAATCAGACACGGGGCCCGCGCTCCCTGTCAGACTCACGGCCGCGCGCTCCCAGGGAGACAAAGGCCCGCGCTCGCAGTCAGACACAGGGCCCCGCGCTCCCAGTCAGACACAAAGCCTCGCGCTCCCAGTCAGACACAGGGCCCGCGATCCCAGTCAGACTCAGGGCCCGCGCTCTCAGTCAGACACACGGCCCCGCGTTCCCAGCCAGACACACGGCCTCACGCTCCCAGTCAGACACAGGGCCCGCGCTCGCAGTCAAACATAGGGTCCGGCGCTCCCAGTCAGTCACAAAGCCTCGCGCTACCAGTCAGACACAGGGCCTCGCGCTACCAGTCAGACACAGGGCCTCGCGCTACCAGTCAGACACAGGGCCTCGCACTATCAGTCATGCACAGGGCCCCGCGCTCCCAGTCAGATACAGGGCCCCACGCTACCAGTCAGACACACGGCCCCGAGCTGCCAGTCAGACACAGGGCCCGCACTCCCAGTCAGACACAGGGCCCGCTCTCCCAGTCAGACACAGGGCCCGCACTCCCAGACAGACACAGTTTCCTGCGCTCCCAGTCAGACGCTGGGCTCCGCGCTCCCAGTCAGACACAGGGCCCGCACTCCCAGACAGACACAGTTTCCTGCGCTCCCAGTCAGACACAGGGCCCCGCCTCCCAGTCAGACACACGGCCCCGAGCTCCCAGTCAGACACAGGGCCCACGCTCCCAGTCAGACGCAGGGCCCGCACTCCCAATCAGACACAGGGCCCGCGCTCCCAGTCAGACACAGGTTCCCGCGCTCCGAGACAGACGCAGGGCCCGCACTCCCAGTCAGACACAGGGCCCCGCGCTCCCAGTCAGACACACGGCCCCGAGCTGCCAGTCAGACACAGGGCCCCGCACTCCCAATCAGACACAGGGCCCGCGCTCCCTGTCAGACTCACGGCCGCGCGCTCCCAGGGAGACACAGGCCCGCGCTCGCAGTCAGACACAGGGCCCCGCGCCCCCAGTCAGACACAAAGCCTCGCGCTCCCAGTCAGACACAGGGCCCGAGCACCCAGACAGACACAAACCCACGCAGTCCCAGCCATTCACAGGGCCTGTGCTCCCAGTCAGGGACAGGGCCTGAGCTCCCAGTCAGACACAAGGCCCATGCTCCCAGACAGACACAGGGCCCGCGCTCCCAGTCAGACACAGGGCCCGTTCTCCCAGTCAGACACAGGTTCCCGCGCTCCCAGACAGATACACGGCCCCGAACTCCCAGTCAGACACAGGGCCCGCACTCTCAGTCAGACACAGGGCCTCACGCTCCCAGTCAGACACACGGCCTCACGCTCACAGTCAGACACAGGGCCCCGCGCTCCCAGTCAGACACAGGGCCCCCGCTCCCTGTCAGACACAGGGCCCCGCGCTCCCAGTCAGACACAGGGCCCCCGCTCCCTGTCAGACACAGGGCTCCGCGCTCCCAGTCAGACACAGGGCCCCGCGCTCCCAGTCAGACACAGGGCCCCGCGCTCCCAGTCAGACACAGGGCCCCGCACTCCCAGTCAGACACAGAAGCCCGCACTCCCAGTCAGCCACAGGGCCTCGCGCTCCCAGTCAGACACAGGGCCCATGCTCCCAGTCAGACAGAGGGCCCCGCGCTCCCAGTCAGACACACGGCCCCGAGCTCCCAGTAAGACACAGGGCCCAGTGCACACAGACAGACACAAGGCCCCACACTCCCAGTCAGACAGAGGGACAGTGCTCCCAGTCAGACACACGGCCTCACGCTCACAGTCAGACACAGGGCCCCGCGCTCCCAGTCAGACACAGGGCCCCCGCTCCCTGTCAGACACAGGGCCCCGCGCTCCCAGTCAGACACAGGGCTCCGTGCTCCCAGTCAGACACAGAAGCCCGCGCTCCCAGTCAGCCACAGGGCCTCGCGCTCCCAGTCAGACACACGGCCCATGCTCCCAGTAAGACACAGGGCCCCGCGCTCCCAGTCAGACACACGGCCCCGAGCTCCCAGTAAGACACAGGGCCCAGTGCACCCAGACAGACACAAGGCCCCACACTCCCAGTCAGACAGAGGGACAGTGCTCCCAGTCAGATACACGGCCCGTGCTCCCAGTCAGTCACAAGGCCCCACACTCCCAGTCAGACAGAGGGACAGTGCTCCCAGTCAGACACACGGCCCGTGCTCCCAGTCAGACACAGGGCCCCGCGCTCCCAGTCAGACATAGGGCCCCGCGCTCCCAGTCAGACACAGGGCTTGCACTCCCAGTCAGACACACGGCCCCGCCTCCCAGTCAGACACACGGCCCTGCGCTCCCAGTCAGACACATGGCCCCGCCTCCCAGTCAGACACAGGCCCCACGCTCCCAGTCAGACACATGGCCCCGCCTCCCAGTCAGACACAGGCCCTGCGCTCCCAGTCAGACACACGGCCTCACGCTCACAGTCAGACACAGGGCCCCGCGCTCCCAGTCAGACACAGGGCCCCCGCTCCCTGTCAGACACAGGGCCCCGCGCTCCCAGTCAGACACACGGCCTCACGCTCACAGTCAGACACAGGGCCCCGCGCTCCCAGTCAGACACAGGGCCCCCGCTCCCTGTCAGACACAGGGCTCCGCGCTCCCAGTCAGACACAGGGCCCCCGCTCCCTGTCAGACACAGGGCCCCGCGCTCCCAGTCAGACACAGGGCCTCGCGCTCCCAGTCAGACACACGGCCCCGAGCTGCCAGTCAGACACACGGCCTCACGCTCCCAGTCAGACACAGGGCCCATGCTCCCAGTCAGACACACGGCCCCGAGCTCCCAGTAAGACACAGGGCCCAGTGCACCCAGACAGACACAAGGCCCCACACTCCCAGTCAGACAGAGGGACAGTGCTCCCAGTCAGATACACGGCCCGTGTTCCCAGTCAGACACAGGGCCCCGTGCTGCCAGTCAGACACAGGGCCCCGCACTCCCAATCAGACACGGGGCCCGCGCTCCCTGTCAGACTCACGGCCGCGTGCTCCCAGGGAGACACAGGCCCGCGCTCGCAGTCAGACACAGGGCCCCGCGCTCCCAGTCAGACACAAAGCCTCGCGCTCCCAGTCAGACACAGGGCCCGCGATCCCAGCCAGACACACGGCCTCACGCTCCCAGTCAGACACAGGGCCCGCGCTCGCAGTCAAACATAGGGTCCGGCGCTCCCAGTCAGTCACAAAGCCTCGCGCTCCCAGTCAGACACGGGGCCCCGCACTCCCAGTCAGACACAGGGCCCGCTCTCCCAGTCAGACACAGGGCCCGCTCTCCCAGTCAGACTCACAGCCTCGCGCTACCAGTCAGACACGGGGCCCCGCACTCCCAGTCAGACACAGGGCCCGCACTCCCAGTCAGACACAGGGCCCGCTCCCCCAGTCAGACTCACAGCCTCGCGCTACCAGTCAGACACAGGGCCTCGCGCTACCAGTCAGACACAGGGCCTCGCGCTCCCAGTCAGACACAGGGCCCCGCGCTCCCAGTCAGACACAGGGCCCCGCGCTCCCAGTCAGACACAGGGCCCCGCGCTCCCTGTCAGACATAGGCCCCGCCTCCCAGTCAGACACACGGCCCCGCGCTCCCAGTCAGACACACGGCCTCACGCTCACAGTCAGACACAGGGCCCCGCGCTCCCAGTCAGACACAGGGCCCCGCGCTCCCAGTCAGACACAGGGCCCCGCGCTCCCAGTCAGACACAGGGCCCCGCGCTCCCAGTCAGACACAGGGCCCCGCGCTCCCAGTCAGACACAGGGCCCCGCGCTCCCAGTCAGACACAGGGCCCCGCGCTACCAGTCAGACACAGTGCCCCGCGCTCCCAGTCAGACACAGAAGCCCGCACTCCCAGTCAGCCACAGGGCCTCGCGCTCCCAGTCAGACACAGGGCCCCGCGCTCCCAGTCAGACACAGGGCCCCGCACTCCCAGTCAGACACAGAAGCCCGCGCTCCCAGTCAGCCACAGGGCCTCGCGCTCCCAGTCAGACACAGGGCCCATGTTCCCAGTCAGACAGAGGGCCCCGCGCTCCCAGTCAGACACACGGCCCCGAGCTCCCAGTAAGACACAGGGCCCAGTGCACCCAGACAGACACAAGGCCCCACACTCCCAGTCAGACAGAGGGACAGTGCTCCCAGTCAGATACACGGCCCGTGCTCCCAGTCAGTCACAGGGCCCCGCGCTCCCACTCAGACACAGGGCCCCGCACTCCCAGTCAGACACACGGCCCCGCCTCCCAGTCAGACACACGGCCCCGCGCTCCCAGTCAGACACACGGCCCCGAGCTCCCAGTCAGACACATGGCCCCACCTCCCAGTCAGACACAGGCCCTGCGCTCCCAGTCAGACACATGGCCCCGCCTCCCAGTCAGACATAGGCCCCGCCTCCCAGTCAGACACACGGCCTCACGCTCACAGTCAGACACACGGCCTCACGCTCACAGTCAGACACAGGGCCCCGCGCTCCCTGTCAGACATAGGCCCCGCCTCCCAGTCAGACACACGGCCCCGCGCTCCCAGTCAGACACACGGCCTCACGCTCACAGTCAGACACAGGGCCCCGCGCTCCCTGTCAGACACAGGGCCCCGCGCTCCCAGTCAGACACAGAAGCCCGCGCTCCCAGTCAGCCACAGGGCCTCGCGCTCCCAGTCAGACACAGGGCCCCGCACTCCCAGTCAGACACACGGCCCCGAGCTGCCAGTCAGTCACAGGGCCCCGTGCTCCCAGTCAGACACAGGGCCCCGCGCTCCCAGTCAGACACACGGCCCCGAGCTGCCAGTCAGTCACAGGGCCTCGCGCTCCCAGTCAGACACACGGCCTCACGCTCACAGTCACACACAGGGCCCCGCGCTCCCAGTCAGACACAGGGCCCCCGCTCCCAGTCAGACACAGGGCTCCGCGCTCCCAGTCAGACACAGGGCCCCCGCTCCCAGTCAGCCACAGGGCCCCGCGCTCCCAGTCAGACACACGGCCCCGAGCTCCCAGTAAGACACAGGGCCCAGTGCACCCAGACAGACACAAGGCCCCACACTCCCAGTCAGACAGAGGGACAGTGCTCCCAGTCAGACACACGGCCTCACGCTCACAGTCAGACACAGGGCCCCGCGCTCCCAGTCAGACACAGGGCCCCCGCTCCCTGTCAGACACAGGGCCCCGCGCTCCCAGTCAGACACAGGGCTCCGCGCTCCCAGTCAGACACAGAAGCCCGCGCTCCCAGTCAGCCACAGGGCCTCGCGCTCCCAGTCAGACACACGGCCCCGAGCTCCCAGTAAGACACAGGGCCCCGCGCTCCCAGTCAGACACACGGCCCCGAGCTGCCAGTCAGTCACAGGACCCCGTGCTCCCAGTCAGACACAGGGCCCCGCGCTCCCAGTCAGACACAGGGCCCCGCGCTCCCAGTCAGACACACGGCCCCGAGCTGCCAGTCAGTCACAGGGCCTCGCGCTCCCAGTCAGACACACGGCCTCACGCTCACAGTCAGACACAGGGCCCCGCGCTCCCAGTCAGACACAGGGCCCCCGCTCCCAGTCAGACACAGGGCTCCGCGCTCCCAGTCAGACACAGGGCCCCCGCTCCCAGTCAGCCACAGGGCCCCGCGCTCCCAGTCAGACACACGGCCCCGAGCTCCCAGTAAGACACAGGGCCCAGTGCACCCAGACAGACACAAGGCCCCACACTCCCAGTCAGACAGAGGGACAGTGCTCCTAGTCAGACACACGGCCTCACGCTCACAGTCAGACACAGGGCCCCGCGCTCCCAGTCAGACACAGGGCCCCCGCTCCCTGTCAGACACAGGGCCCCGCGCTCCCAGTCAGACACAGGGCTCCGCGCTCCCAGTCAGACACAGAAGCCCGCGCTCCCAGTCAGCCACAGGGCCTCGCGCTCCCAGTCAGACACACGGCCCCGAGCTCCCAGTAAGACACAGGGCCCCGCGCTCCCAGTCAGACACACGGCCCCGAGCTGCCAGTCAGTCACAGGACCCCGTGCTCCCAGTCAGACACAGGGCCCCGCGCTCCCAGTCAGACACACGGCCCCGAGCTGCCAGTCAGTCACAGGGCCTCGCGCTCCCAGTCAGACACACGGCCTCACGCTCACAGTCAGACACAGGGCCCCGCGCTCCCAGTCAGACACAGGGCCCCGCACTCCCAGTCAGACACAGGGCCCCGCGCTCCCAGTCAGACACAGGGCCCCGCGCTCCCAGTCAGACACAGGGCCCCGCGCTCCCAGTCAGATACAGGGCCCCGCGCTACCAGTCAGACACACGGCCCCGCGCTCCCAGTCAGACACAGGGCCCCGCACTCCCAGTCAGACACAGGGCCCCGCGCTCCCAGACAGACACAGGTCCCCGCGCTCCCAGTCAGACACAGGGCCCCGCGCTCCCAGTCAGACACAGGGCCCCGCGCTCCCAGTCAGACACAGGGCCCCGCGCTCCCAGACAGACACAGGTCCACGCACTCCCAATCAGACACAGGGACCGTGCTCCCAGTCAGACACAGGGCCCGCACTCACAGACAGACACAGTTTCCTGCGCTCCCAGTCAGACACAGGGCTCCGCGCTCCCAGTCAGACACAGGGCCCGCTCTCCCAGTCAGACACAGGGCCCGCACTCCCAGACAGACACAGTTTCCTGCGCTCCCAGTCAGACGCAGGGCTCCGCGCTCCCAGTCAGACACAGGGCCCGCGCTCCCAGTCAGACACATGGCCCCGCCTCCCAGTCAGACACACGGCCCCGAGCTCCCAGTCAGACACAGGGCCCACGCTCCCAGTCAGACACAGGGCCCGCTCTCTCAGTCAGACACAGGTTCCCGCGCTCCCAGACAGACGCAGGGCCCCGCGCTCCCAGACAGACGCAGGGCCCGCACTCCCAGTCAGACACAGGTTCCCGCGCTCCCAGTCAGACACAGGGCCCGCGCTCCCAGACAGAAGCAGGGCCCGCACTCCCAGTCAGACACAGGGCCCCGCGCTCCCAGTCAGACACACGGCCCCGAGCTGCCAATCAGACACAGGGCCCGCGCTCCCTGTCAGACTCACGGCCGCGCGCTCCCAGGGAGACACAGGCCCGCGCTCGCAGTCAGACACAGGGCCCCGCGCTCCCAGTCAGACACAGGGCCCGCTCTCCCAGTCAGACACAGGTTCCCGCGCTCCCAGTCAGACACAGGGCCCCGCGCTCCCAGTCAGACACAGGGCCTCGCACTCACAGTCAGACACAGGGCCTCACGCTCCCAGTCAGACACACGGCCTCACGCTCACAGTCAGACACAGGGCCTCCGCTCCCTGTCAGACACAGGGCCCCCGCTCCCTGTCAGACACAGGGCTCCGCGCTCCCAGTCAGACACAGAAGCCCGCGCTCCCAGTCAGACACAGGGCCTCGCGCTCCCAGTCAGACACAGGGCCCCACGCTCCCAGTAAGACACAGGGCACAGTGCACCCAGACAGCCACAAGGCCCCACACTCCCAGTCAGACAGAGGGACAGTGCTCCCAGTCAGATACACGGCCCGTGCTCCCAGTCAGACACAGGGCCCGCGCTCCCAGTCAGACACACGGCCCCGCGCTCCCAGTCAGTCACATGGCCCCGCGCTCCCAGTCAGACACACGGCCCGTGCTCCCAGTCAGACACAGGGCCCCGAGCTGCCAGTCAGTCACAGGGCCCCGCGCTCCCAGTCAGTCACAGGGCCCCGCGCTCCCAGTCAGACACAGGGCCCCGCGCTCCCAGTCAGACACAGGGCCCCGCGCTCCCAGTCACACACAGGGCCCCGAGCTCCCAGTCAGACACATGGCCCCGCGCTCCCAGTCAGACACAGGGCCCCGCGCTCCCAGTCAGACACACAGCCCCGCCTCCCAGTCAGACACACGGCCCCGCGCTCCCAGTCAGACACACGGCCCCGTGCTCCCAGTCAGACACACGGCCCCGAGCTCCCAGTCAGACACAGGGCCTCGCGCTCCCAGTCAGACACAGGGCCTCGCGCTCCCAGTCAGACACAGGGGCCGCACTCCCAGTCAGACACAGGGCCCCGCGCTCCCAGTCAGACACATGGCCCCGCCTCCCAGTCAGACACAGGCCCCGCGCTCCCAGTCAGCCACAGGGCCCATGCTCCCAGTCAGACAGAGGGCCCGCGCTCCCAGTCAGCCACAGGGCCCATGCTCCCAGTCAGACAGAGGGCCCCGCGCTCCCAGTCAGACACACGGCCCCGAGCTCCCAGTCAGACACATGGCCCCGCCTCCCAGTCAGACACAGGCCCCGCGCTCCCAGTCAGCCACAGGGCCCATGCTCCCAGTCAGACAGAGGGCCCCGCGCTCCCAGTCAGACACACGGCCCCGAGCTCCCAGTAAGACACAGGGCCCAGTGCACCCAGACAGACACAAGGCCCCACACTCCCAGTCTGACAGAGGGACAGTGCTCCCAGTCAGATACACGGCCCGTGCTCCCAGTCAGACACAGGGCACGCGCTCCCAGTCAGACCCACGGCCCCGAGCTGCCAGTCAGTCACAGGGCCCCGCACTCCCAGTCAGACACAGGGCCCCGAGCTCCCAGTCAGACACATGGCCCCGCGCTCCCAGTCAGACACAGGCCCCGCGCTCCCAGACAGACACAGTTTCCTGCGCTCCCAGTCAGACGCAGGGCTCCGCGCTCCCAGTCAGACACAGGGCCCGCACTCCCAGACAGACACAGTTTCCTGCGCTCCCAGTCAGACGCAGGGCTCCGCGCTCCCAGTCAGACACAGGGCCCGCACTCCAAGACAGACACAGTTTCCTGCGCTCCCAGTCAGACGCAGGGTTCCGCGCTCCCAGTCAGACACAGGGCCCCGCACTCCCAGTCAGACACAGGGCCCCGCGCTCCCAGTCAGACACAGGGCCCGCTCTCCCAGTCAGACACAGGGCCCCGAGCTCCCAGTCAGACACAGGGCCCCGCGCTACCAGTCAGACACACGGCCCCGCACTCCCAGTCAGACACAGGGCCTCCCGCTCGCAGTCAGACACAGGGCCCGCTCTCCCAGTCAGACACAGGGCCCCGAGCTCCCAGTCAGACACAGGGCCCCGCGCTCCCAGTCAGACACAGGGCCCCACGCTCCCAGTCAGACACACGGCCCCGCCTCCCAGTCAGACACAGGGCCCTGCGCTCCCAGTCAGACACAGGGCCCCGCGTTACCAGTCAGACACAGGGCCCCGCCTCCCAGTCAGACACAGGGCCCGCACTCCCAGTCAGACACAGGGCCCCGCGCTTCCAGTCAGACACAGGTCCCCGCGCTCCCAGTCAGTCACAGGGCCTCGCGCTCCCAGTCAGACACAGGGCCCCGCGCTCCCAGTCAGACACACGGCCCCGCCTCCCAGTCAGACAGAGGGCCCTGCGCTCCCAGTCAGACACAGGGCCCCGCGTTACCAGTCAGACACAGGGCCCCGCCTCCCAGTCAGACACAGGGCCCGCACTCCCAGTCAGACACAGGGCCCCGCGCTCCCAGTCAGACACACGGCCCCGAGCTGCCAGTCAGTCACAGGGCCTCGCGCTCCCAGTCAGACACACGGCCTCACGCTCACAGTCAGACACAGGGCCCCGCGCTCCCAGTCAGACACAGGGCCCCGCACTCCCAGTCAGACACAGGGCCCCGCGCTCCCAGTCAGACACAGGGCCCCGCGCTCCCAGTCAGATACAGGGCCCCGCGCTACCAGTCAGACACACGGCCCCGCGCTCCCAGTCAGACACAGGGCCCCGCACTCCCAGTCAGACACAGGGCCCCGCGCTCCCAGACAGACACAGGTCCCCGCGCTCCCAGTCAGACACAGGGCCCCGCGCTCCCAGACAGACACAGGTCCACGCACTCCCAATCAGACACAGGGACCGTGCTCCCAGTCAGACACAGGGCCCGCACTCCCAGACAGACACAGTTTCCTGCGCTCCCAGTCAGACACAGGGCTCCGCGCTCCCAGTCAGACACAGGGCCCGCTCTCCCAGTCAGACACAGGGCCCGCACTCCCAGACAGACACAGTTTCCTGCGCTCCCAGTCAGACGCAGGGCTCCGCGCTCCCAGTCAGACACAGGGACCCGCGCTCCCAGTCAGACACAGGGCCCGCGCTCCCAGTCAGACACATGGCCCCGCCTCCCAGTCAGACACACGGCCCCGAGCTCCCAGTCAGACACAGGGCCCACGCTCCCAGTCAGACACAGGGCCCGCTCTCTCAGTCAGACACAGGTTCCCGCGCTCCCAGACAGACGCAGGGCCCCGCGCTCCCAGACAGACGCAGGGCCCGCACTCCCAGTCAGACACAGGTTCCCGCGCTCCCAGTCAGACACAGGGCCCGCGCTCCCAGACAGAAGCAGGGCCCGCACTCCCAGTCAGACACAGGGCCCCGCGCTCCCAGTCAGACACACGGCCCCGAGCTGCCAATCAGACACAGGGCCCACGCTCCCTGTCAGACTCACGGCCGCGCGCTCCCAGGGAGACACAGGCCCGCGCTCGCAGTCAGACACAGGGCCCCGCGCTCCCAGTCAGACACAGGGCCCGCTCTCCCAGTCAGACACAGGTTCCCGCGCTCCCAGTCAGACACAGGGCCCCGCGCTCCCAGTCAGACACAGGGCCTCGCACTCACAGTCAGACACAGGGCCTCACGCTCCCAGTCAGACACACGGCCTCACGCTCACAGTCAGACACAGGGCCTCCGCTCCCTGTCAGAC
Organism: Somniosus microcephalus; assembly: GCF_052327205.1. Lineage (NCBI taxonomy): Eukaryota > Metazoa > Chordata > Chondrichthyes > Squaliformes > Somniosidae > Somniosus > Somniosus microcephalus. The sequence goes on along the minus strand of NC_140987.1, from coordinate 8,868,509 downwards.
ACAGGGCCCCCGCTCCCTGTCAGACACAGGGCTCCGCGCTCCCAGTCAGACACAGAAGCCCGCGCTCCCAGTCAGACACAGGGCCTCGCGCTCCCAGTCAGACACAGGGCCCCACGCTCCCAGTAAGACACAGGGCACAGTGCACCCAGACAGCCACAAGGCCCCACACTCCCAGTCAGACAGAGGGACAGTGCTCCCAGTCAGATACACGGCCCGTGCTCCCAGTCAGACACAGGGCCCGCGCTCCCAGTCAGACACACGGCCCCGCGCTCCCAGTCAGTCACATGGCCCCGCGCTCCCAGTCAGACACACGGCCCGTGCTCCCAGTCAGACACAGGGCCCCGAGCTGCCCGTCAGTCACAGGGCCCCGCGCTCCCAGTGAGTCACAGGGCCCCGCGCTCCCAGTCAGACACAGGGCCCCGCGCTCCCAGTCAGACACAGGGCCCCGCGCTCCCAGTCACACACAGGGCCCCGAGCTCCCAGTCAGACACATGGCCCCGCGCTCCCAGTCAGACACAGGGCCCCGCGCTCCCAGTCAGACACACAGCCCCGCCTCCCAGTCAGACACACGGCCCCGCGCTCCCAGTCAGACACACGGCCCCGTGCTCCCAGTCAGACACACGGCCCCGAGCTCCCAGTCAGACACAGGGCCTCGCGCTCCCAGTCAGACACAGGGCCTCGCGCTCCCAGTCAGACACAGGGGCCGCACTCCCAGTCAGACACAGGGCCCCGCGCTCCCAGTCAGACACATGGCCCCGCCTCCCAGTCAGACACAGGCCCCGCGCTCCCAGTCAGCCACAGGGCCCATGCTCCCAGTCAGACAGAGGGCCCGCGCTCCCAGTCAGCCACAGGGCCCATGCTCCCAGTCAGACAGAGGGCCCCGCGCTCCCAGTCAGACACACGGCCCCGAGCTCCCAGTCAGACACATGGCCCCGCCTCCCAGTCAGACACAGGCCCCGCGCTCCCAGTCAGCCACAGGGCCCATGCTCCCAGTCAGACAGAGGGCCCGCGCTCCCAGTCAGCCACAGGGCCCATGCTCCCAGTCAGACAGAGGGCCCCGCGCTCCCAGTCAGACACACGGCCCCGAGCTCCCAGTAAGACACAGGGCCCAGTGCACCCAGACAGACACAAGGCCCCACACTCCCAGTCTGACAGAGGGACAGTGCTCCCAGTCAGATACACGGCCCGTGCTCCCAGTCAGACACAGGGCACGCGCTCCCAGTCAGACCCACGGCCCCGAGCTGCCAGTCAGTCACAGGGCCCCGCACTCCCAGTCAGACACAGGGCCCCGAGCTCCCAGTCAGACACATGGCCCCGCGCTCCCAGTCAGACACAGGCCCCGCGCTCCCAGACAGACACAGTTTCCTGCGCTCCCAGTCAGACGCAGGGCTCCGCGCTCCCAGTCAGACAAAGGTCCCGCACTCCCAGACAGACACAGTTTCCTGCGCTCCCAGTCAGACGCAGGGTTCCGCGCTCCCAGTCAGACACAGGGCCCCGCACTCCCAGTCAGACACAGGGCCCCGCGCTCCCAGTCAGACACAGGGCCCGCTCTCCCAGTCAGACACAGGGCCCCGAGCTCCCAGTCAGACACAGGGCCCCGCGCTACCAGTCAGACACACGGCCCCGCACTCCCAGTCAGACACAGGGCCTCCCGCTCGCAGTCAGACACAGGGCCCGCTCTCCCAGTCAGACACAGGGCCCCGAGCTCCCAGTCAGACACAGGGCCCCGCGCTCCCAGTCAGACACAGGGCCCCGCGCTCCCAGTCAGACACACGGCCCCGCCTCCCAGTCAGACACAGGGCCCTGCGCTCCCAGTCAGACACAGGGCCCCGCGTTACCAGTCAGACACAGGGCCCCGCCTCCCAGTCAGACACAGGGCCCGCACTCCCAGTCAGACACAGGGCCCCGCGCTTCGAGTCAGACACAGGTCCCCGCGCTCCCAGTCAGACACAGGGCCCCGCGCCCCCAGTCAGACACAGGGCCCCGCGCTCCCAATCAGACACAGGGCCCGCACTCCCAGACAGACACAGTTTCCTGCGCTCCCAGTCAGACACAGGGCTCCGCGCTCCCAGTCAGACACAGGGCCCGCTCTCCCAGTCAGACACAGGGCCCGCACACCCAGACAGACACAGTTTCCTGCGCTCCCAGTCAGACGCAGGGCTCCGCGCTCCCAGTCAGACACAGGGCCCGCACTCCCAGACAGACACAGTTTCCTGCGCTCCCAGTCAGACACAGGGACCCGCGCTCCCAGTCAGACACAGGGCCCGCGCTCCCAGTCAGACACATGGCCCCGCCTCCCAGTCAGACACACGGCCCCGAGCTCCCAGTCAGACACAGGGCCCACGCTCCCAGTCAGACACAGGGCCCGGTCTCTCAGTCAGACACAGGTTCCCGCGCTCCCAGACAGACGCAGGGCCCGCACTCCCAGTCAGACACAGGGCCCCGCGCTCCCAGTCAGACACACGGCCCCGAGCTGCCAGTCAGACACAGGGCCCCCGCTCCCTGTCAGACACAGGGCCCTGCGCTCCCAGTCAGACACAGGGCCCCCGCTCCCTGTCAGACACAGGGCTCCGCGCTCCCAGTCAGACACAGAAGCCCGCGCTCCCAGTCAGCCACAGGGCCTCGCGCTCCCAGTCAGACAGAGGGCCCCGCACTCCCAGTCAGACACACGGCCCCGAGCTCCCAGTAAGACACAGGGCCCAGTGCACCCAGACAGACACAAGGCCCCACACTCCCAGTCAGACAGAGGGACAGTGCTCCCAGTCAGATACACGGCCCGTGCTCCCAGTCAGACACAGGGCCCCGCGCTCACAGTCAGACACAGGGCCCCGAGCTGCCAGTCAGTCACAGGGCCCCGCGCTCCCAGTCAGACACAGGGCGCCGCGCTCCCAGTCAGGCACAGGGCCCCGCGCTCCCAGTCAGACACAGGGCCCGCGCTCCCAGTCAGACACACGGCCCCGCCTCCCAGTCAGACACACGGCCCCGCGCTCCCAGTCAGACACACGGCCCCGCGCTCCCAGTCAGACACAAGGCCTCGCACTCACAGTCAGATACATGGCCCCGAGCTGCCAGTCAGACACAGGGCCCGCGCTCCCAGTCAGACACATGGCCCCGCGCTCCCAGTCAGACACAGGGCCCGCACTCACAGTCAGACACATGGCCCCGAGCTGCCAGTCAGATACAGGGCCTCGCACTCCCAGTCAGACACAAGGCCCCGAGCTCCTAGTCAGACACAGGGGCCTGCGCTCCCAGTCAGACACAGGGCCTCACGCTCCCAGTCAGACACACGGCCTCACGCTCACAGTCAGACACAGGGCCCCGCACTCCCAGTCAGACACAGGGCCCCCGCTCCCTGTCAGACACAGGGCTCCGCGCTCCCAGTCAGACACAGAAGCCCGCGCTCCCAGTCAGCCACAGGGCCTCGCGCTCCCAGTCAGACACAGGGCCCATGCTCCCAGTCAGACAGAGGGCCCTGCGCTCCCAGTCAGCCACAGGGCCCCGCGCTCCCAGTCAGACACACGGCCCCGAGCTCCCAGTAAGACACAGGGCCCAGTGCACCCAGACAGACACAAGGCCCCACACTCCCAGTCAGACAGAGGGACAGTGCTCCCAGTCAGATACAGGGCCCCGCGCTCCCAGTCAGACACAGGGCCCCGCGCTCCCAGTCAGACACACGGCCCCGAGCTGCCAGTCAGTCACAGGGCCACGCGCTCCCAGTCAGATACAGGGCCCCGAGCTCCCAGTCAGACACATGGCCCCGCGCTCCCACTCAGACACAGGCCCCGCGCTCCCAGTCAGATACACGGCCCCGCACACCCAGTCAGACACATGGCCCCGCGCTCCCAGTCAGACACAGGGCCTGCACTCCCAGTCAGACACAGGGCCTCGCGCTCCCAGTCAGACACAGGGCCCATGCTCCCAGTCAGACACAGGGCCCCGCGCTCCCAGTCAGACACAGGGCTTGCACTCCCAGTCAGACACAGGGCCCGCGCTCCCAGTCAGACACACGGCCCCGCCTCCCAGTCAGACACACGGCCCCGCGCTCCCAGTCAGACACACGGCCCCGAGCTCCCAGTCAGACACACGGCCTCACGCTCACAGTCAGACACAGGGCCCCGCGCTCCCAGTCAGACACAGGGCCCGCGCTCCCAGTCAGACACAGAAGCCCGCGCTCCCAGTCAGCCACAGGGCCTCGCGCTCCCAGTCAGACACACGGCCCCGAGCTCCCAGTAAGACACAGGGCCCAGTGCACCCAGACAGACACAAGGCCCCACACTCCCAGTCAGACACAGGGACAGTGCTCCCATTCAGATACACGGCCCGTGCTCCCAGTCAGACACAGGGCCCCGCGCTCCCAGTCAGACACACGGCCCCGAGCTGCCAGTCAGTCACAGGGCCCCGTGCTCCCAGTCAGACACAGGGCCCCGCGCTCCCGGTCAGACACACGGCCCCGAGCTGCCAGTCAGTCACAGGGCCTCGCGCTCCCAGTCAGACACAGGGCCCCGCGCTCCCAGTCAGACACAGAAGCCCGCGCTCCCAGTCAGCCACAGGGCCTCGCGCTCCCAGTCAGAAACAGGGCCCATGCTCCCAGTCAGACAGAGGGCCCCGCGCTCCCAGTCAGACAAAGGCCCCGAGCTCCCAGTAAGACACAGGGCCCAGTGCACCCAGACAGACACAAGGCCCCACACTCCCAGTCAGACAGAGGGACAGTGCTCCCAGTCAGATACACGGCCCGTGCTCCCAGTCAGACACAGGGCCCCGCGCTCCCAGTCAGACACAGGGCCCCGCGCTCCCAGTCAGACACAGGGCCCCGCGCTCCCAGTCAGATACACGGCCCGTGCTCCCAGTCAGACACACGGCCCCGCGCTCCCAGTCAGACACAGGGCCCCGCGCTCCCAGTCAGACACAGGGCCCCGCGCTCCCAGTCAGACACACAGCCCCGAGCTCCCAGTCAGACACAGGCCCCGCGCTCCCAGTCAGACACACGGCCTCACGCTCACAGTCAGACACAGGGCCCCGCGCTCCCAGTCAGACACAGGGCCCCGCGCTCCCAGTCAGACACAGGGCCCCCGCTCCCTGTCAGACACACGGCCTCACGCTCACAGTCAGACACAGGGCCCTGCGCTCCCAGTCAGACACAGGGCTCCGCGCTCCCAGTCAGATACACGGCCCGTGCTCCCAGTCAGTCACAGGGCCCCGCGCTCCCAGTCAGACACAGGGCCCCGAGCTCCCAGTCAGACAGACGGCCTCACGCTCACAGTCAGACACAGGGCCCCGCGCTCCCAGTCAGACACAGGGCCCCCGCTCCCTGTCAGACACAGGGCTCCGCGCTCCCAGTCAGACACAGAAGCCCGCGCTCCCAGTCAGCCACTGGGCCCATGCTCCCAGTCAGACAGAGGGCCCCGCGCTCCCAGTCAGACACACGGCCCCGAGCTCCCAGTAAGACACAGGGCCCAGTGCACCCAGACAGACACAAGGCCCCACACTCCCAGTCAGACAGAGGGACAGTGCTCCCAGTGAGATACACGGCCCGTGCTCCCAGTCAGACACAGGGCCCGCGCTCCCAGTCAGACACACGGCCCCAAGCTGCCAGTCAGTCACAGGGCCCCGCGCTCCCAGTCAGATACAGGGCCCCGAGCTCCCAGTCAGACACATGGCCCCGCGCTCCCAGTCAGACACAGGCCCCGCGCTCCCAGTCAGATACACGGCCCCGCACACCCAGTCAGACACAGGGCCCCGCGCTCCCAGTCAGACACAGGGCCTGCACTCCCAGTCAGACACAGGGCCTCGCGCTCCCAGTCAGACACACGGCCCCGCGCTCCCAGTCAGACACATGGCCTGCACTCCCAGTCAGACACAGGGCCTCGCGCTCCCAGTCAGACACAGGGCCCATGCTCCCAGTCAGACAGAGGGCCCCGTGCTCCCAGTCACACACAGGGCCTCACGCTCCCAGTCAGACACAAGGCATCGCACTCACAGTCAAACACAGGGCCCGCACTCTCAGTCAGACACAGGGCCTCGCGTTCACAGTCAGACACAGGGCCCCGCACTCCCAGTCAGACACAAGGCCCCGAGCTCCTAGTCAGACACAGGGGCCGCGCTCCCAGTCAGACACCGGGCCCGCGCTCCCAGTCAGACACCGGGCCCGCGCTCCCCGTCAGACACAGGGCCTCACGCTCCCAGTCAGACACAGGGCCCCGCATTCCCAGTCAGACACAGGGCCTCCCGCTCGCAGTCAGAAACAGGGCCCGCACTCCCAGTTAGACGCACGGCCTCACGCTCGCAGTCAAACATAGGGTCCGGCGCTCCCAGTCAATCACAAAGCCTCGCGCTCCCAGTCAGACACGGGGCCCCGCGCTCCCAGTCAGACACACGGTCCCGTGCTCCCAGTCAGACACAGGGCCCCACGCTCCCAGTCAGACACAGGGCCCGCTCTCCCAGTCAGACACAGGGCCCCGCGCTCCCAGTCAGACTCACGGCCTCGCGCTACCAGTCAGACACAGGGCCCGCTCTCCCAGTCAGACACAGGGCCCGCTCTCCCAGTCAGACACAGGGCCCCGCGCTCCCAGTCAGACTCACGGCCTCGCGCTACCAGTCAGACACAGGGCCCGCTCTCCCAGTCAGACACAGGGCCCGCTCTCCCAGTCAGACACAGGGCCCGCTCTCCCAGTCAGACACAGGGCCCCGCGCTACCAGTCAGACACACGGCCCCGCACTCCCAGTCAGACACAGGGCCCCGCGCTCCCAGTCAGGCAAACGGCCCCGCACTCCCAGTCAGACACAGGGCCCCGCGCTCCCAGACAGACACAGGTCCCCGCGCTCCCAGTCAGACACAGGGCCCCGCGCTCCCAGACAGACACAGGTCCACGCACTCCCAATCAGACACAGGGACCGTGCTCCCAGTCAGACACAGGGCCCGCACTCCCAGACAGACACAGTTTCCTGCGCTCCCAGTCAGACACAGGGCTCCGCGCTCCCAGTCAGACACAGGGCCCGCTCTCCCAGTCAGACACAGGGCCCGCACTCCCAGACAGACACAGTTTCCTGCGCTCCCAGTCAGACACAGGGCTCCGCGCTCCCAGTCAGACACAGGGCTCCGCGCTCCCAGTCAGACACAGGGCCCGCTCTCCCAGTCAGACACAGGGCCCGCTCTCCCAGTCAGACACAGGGCCCGCACTCCCAGACAGACACAGTTTCCTGCGCTCCCAGTCAGACACAGGGCTCCGCGCTCCCAGTCAGACACAGGGCCCGCGCTCCCAGACAGACACAGGTCCACGCACTCCCAATCAGACACAGGGCTCCGCGCTCCCAGTCAGACACAGGGCCCGCTCTCCCAGTCAGACACAGGGCCCGCACTCCCAGACAGACACAGTTTCCTGCGCTCCCAGTCAGACGCAGGGCTCCGCGCTCCCAGTCAGACACAGGGCCCGCACTCCCAGACAGACACAGTTTCCTGCGCTCCCAGTCAGACGCAGGGCTCCGCGCTCCCAGTCAGACACAGGGACCCGCGCTCCCAGTCAGACACAGGGCCCGCGCTCCCAGTCAGACACATGGCCCCGCCTCCCAGTCAGACACACGGCCCCGAGCTCCCAGTCAGACACAGGGCCCGCACTCCCAGTCAGACACAGGGCCCCGCGCTCCCAGTCAGACACACGGCCCCACGCTCCCAGTCAGACACAGGGCCTCGCGCTATCAGTCAGACACAGGGCCCCGCGCTCCCAGTCAGACACACGGCCCCACGCTCCCAGTCAGACACAGGGCCTCGCGCTATCAGTCAGACACAGGGCCCCACGCTCCCAGTCAGACACAGGGCCTCGCGCTCCCAGTCAGACACGGGGCCCCGCGCTTCCAGTCAGACCCACGGTCCCGTGCTCCCAGTCAGACACACGGCCCCACGCTCCCAGTCAGACACAGGGCCTCGCGCTACCAGTCAGACACACGGCCCCGCACTCCCAGTCAGACACAGGGCCCCGCGCTCCCAGTCAGACACAGGGCCCCGCGCTCCCAGACAGACACAGGTCCACGCACTCCCAATCAGACACAGGGACCGTGCTCCCAGTCAGACACAGGGCCCGCACTCCCAGACAGACACAGTTTCCTGCGCTCCCTGTCAGACACAGGGCTCCGCGCTCCCAATCAGACACAGGGCTCGCTCTCCCAGTCAGACACAGGGCCCGCACTCCCAGACAGACACAGTTTCCTGTGCTCCCAGTCAGACGCAGGGCTCCGCGCTCCCAGTCAGACACAGGGCCCGCACTCCCAGACAGACACAGTTTCCTGCGCTCCCAGTCAGACGCAGGGCTCCGCGCTCCCAGTCAAACACAGGGACCCGCGCTCCCAGTCAGACACAGGGCCCGCGCTCCCAGTCAGACACATGGCCCCGCCTCCCAGTCAGACACACGGCCCCGAGCTCCCAGTCAGACACAGGGCCCACGCTCCCAGTCAGACACAGGGCCCCGCGCTCCCAGTCAGACACAGGTTCCCGCGCTCCCAGACAGACACACGGCCCCGAGCTGCCAGTCAGACACAGGGCCCGCGCTCCCAGTCAGACACATGGCCCCGCCTCCCAGTCAGACACACGGCCCCGAGCTCCCAGTCAGACACAAGGCCCATGCTCCCAGACAGACACAGGGCCCGCGCTCCCAGACAGATGCAGGGCCCTGCGCTTCCAGTCAGACACAGGGCCCCGCGCTCCCAGTCAGACACACGGCCCCGAGCTCCCAGTCAGACACAGGGCCCCCGCTCCCTGTCAGACACAGGGCCCCCGCTCCCTGTCAGACACAGGGCCCCGCGCTCCCAGTCAGACACAGGGCTCCGCGCTCCCAGTCAGACACAGAAGCCCGCGCTCCCAGTCAGACACAGGGCCTCGCGCTCCCAGTCAGACACAGGGCCCATGCTCCCAGTCAGACAGAGGGCCCCGCGCTCCCAGTCAGACACACGGCCCCGAGCTCCCAGTAAGACACAGGGCCCAGTGCACCCAGACAGACACAAGGCCCCACATTCCCAGTCAGACAGAGGGACAGTGCTCCCAGTCAGATACACGGCCCGTGCTCCCAGTCAGTCACAGGGCCCCGCGCACCCAGTCAGACACAGGGCCCTGAGCTGCCAGTCAGTCACAGGGCCCCGCGCTCCCAGTCAGACACAGGGCCCCGCGCTCCCAGTCAGACACAGGGCCCCGCGCTCCCAGTCAGACACAGGGCCCCGCCTCCCAGTCAGACACACGGCCCCGCCTCCCAGTCAGACACACGGCCCCGCGCTCCCAGTCAGACACAGGGCCCGCGCTCCCAGTCAGACACAGGGCCCGCGCTCCCAGTCAGACACACGGCCCCGCGCTCCCAGTCAGACACAGGCCCCGCGCTCCCAGTCAGACACAGGGCCCCGCGCTCCCAGTCAGACACAGGGCCCGCGCTCCCAGTCAGACACACGGCCCCGCGCTCCCAGTCAGACACAGGTCCCGCGCTCCCAGTCAGACACAGGGCCCCGCGCTCCCAGTCAGACACAGGGCCCCGCGCTCCCAGTCAGACACATGGCCCCGAGCTGCCAGTCAGTCACAGGGCCTCGCGCTCACAGTCAGACACAGGGCCCGAGCACCCAGACAGACACAAAGCCAAGCACTCCCAGTCATTCACAAGGCCCCGAGCTCCTAGTCAGCACACGGCCTCACGCGCACAGTCAGACACAGGGCTCCGCGCTCCCAGTCAGACACAGAAGCCCGCACTCCCAGTCAGCCACAGGGCCTCGCGCTCCCAGTCAGACACAGGGCCCATGCTCCCAGTCAGACAGAGGGCCCCGCGCTCCCAGTCAGCCACAGGGCCCCGCGCTCCCAGTCAGACACACGGCCCCGAGCTCCCAGTCAGACACAGAAGCCCGCACTCCCAGTCAGCCACAGGGCCTCGCGCTCCCAGTCAGACACAGGGCCCATGCTCCCAGTCAGACAGAGGGCCCCGCGCTCCCAGTCAGACACACGGCCCCGAGCCCCCAGTAAGACACAGGGCCCAGTGCACCCAGACAGACACAAGGCCCCACACTCCCAGTCAGACAGAGGGACAGTGCTCCCAGTCAGATACACGGCCCGTGCTCCCAGTCAGTCACAGGGCCCCGCGCTCCCAGTCAGACACAGGGCCCCGCGCTCCCAGTCAGACACAGGGCTTGCACTCCCAGTCAGACACAGGGCCCGCGCTCCCAGTCAGACACACGGCCCCGCCTCCCAGTCAGACACACGGCCCCGCGCTCCCAGTCAGACACACGGCCTCACGCTCACAGTCAGACACAGGGCCCCGCGCTCCCAGTCAGACACAGGGCCCCCGCTCTCTGTCAGACACAGGGCTCCGCGCTCCCAGTCAGACACAGAAGCCCGTGCTCCCAGTCAGACACACGGCCCCGAGCTCCCAGTAAGACACAGGGCCCAGTGCACCCAGACAGACACAAGGCCCCACACTCCCAGTCAGACACAGGGACAGTGCTCCCATTCAGATACACGGCCCGTGCTCCCAGTCAGACACAGGGCCCCGCGCTCCCAGTCAGACACACGGCCCCGAGCTGCCAGTCAGTCACAGGGCCCCGTGCTCCCAGTCAGACACAGGGCCCCGCGCTCCCAGTCAGACACACGGCCCCGAGCTGCCAGTCAGTCACAGGGCCCCGTGCTCCCAGTCAGACACAGGGCCCCGCGCTCCCGGTCAGACACACGGCTCCGAGCTGCCAGTCAGACACAGGGCCCCGCGCTCCCAGTCAGACCCACGGTCCCGTGCTCCCAGTCAGACACAGGGCCCCACGCTCCCAGTCAGACACAGGGCCTCGCGCTCCCAGTCAGACACGGGGCCCCGCGCTCCCAGTCAGACCCACGGTCCCGTGCTCCCAGTCAGACACACGGCCCCACGCTCCCAGTCAGACACAGGGCCTCGCGCTACCAGTCAGACACACGGCCCCGCACTCCCAGTCAGACACAGGGCCCCGCGCTCCCAGTCAGACACAGGGCCCCGCGCTCCCAGACAGACACAGGTCCACGCACTCCCAATCAGACACAGGGACCGTGCTCCCAGTCAGACACAGGGCCCGCACTCCCAGACAGACACAGTTTCCTGCGCTCCCAGTCAGACACAGGGCTCCGCGCTCCCAATCAGACACAGGGCTCGCTCTCCCAGTCAGACACAGGGCCCGCACTCCCAGACAGACACAGTTTCCTGTGCTCCCAGTCAGACGCAGGGCTCCGCGCTCCCAGTCAGACACAGGGCCCGCACTCCCAGACAGACACAGTTTCCTGCGCTCCCAGTCAGACGCAGGGCTCCGCGCTCCCAGTCAAACACAGGGACCCGCGCTCCCAGTCAGACACAGGGCCCGCGCTCCCAGTCAGACACATGGCCCCGCCTCCCAGTCAGACACACGGCCCCGAGCTCCCAGTCAGACACAGGGCCCACGCTCCCAGTCAGACACAGGGCCCCGCGCTCCCAGTCAGACACAGGTTCCCGCGCTCCCAGACAGACACACGGCCCCGAGCTGCCAGTCAGACACAGGGCCCGCGCTCCCAGTCAGACACATGGCCCCGCCTCCCAGTCAGACACACGGCCCCGAGCTCCCAGTCAGACACAAGGCCCATGCTCCCAGACAGACACAGGGCCCGCGCTCCCAGACAGATGCAGGGCCCTGCGCTTCCAGTCAGACACAGGGCCCCGCGCTCCCAGTCAGACACACGGCCCCGAGCTCCCAGTCAGACACAGGGCCCCCGCTCCCTGTCAGACACAGGGCCCCACGCTCCCAGTCAGACACAGGGCTCCGCGCTCCCAGTCAGACACAGAAGCCCGCGCTCCCAGTCAGACACAGGGCCTCGCGCTCCCAGTCAGACACAGGGCCCATGCTCCCAGTCAGACAGAGGGCCCCGCGCTCCCAGTCAGACACACGGCCCCGAGCTCCCAGTAAGACACAGGGCCCAGTGCACCCAGACAGACACAAGGCCCCACACTCCCAGTCAGACAGAGGGACAGTGCTCCCAGTCAGATACACGGCCCGTGCTCCCAGTCAGTCACAGGGCCCCGCGCTCCCAGTCAGACACAGGGCCCTGAGCTGCCAGTCAGTCACAGGGCCCCGCGCTCCCAGTCAGACACAGGGCCCCGCGCTCCCAGTCAGACACAGGGCCCCGCGCTCCTAGTCAGACACAGGGCCCCGCCTCCCAGTCAGACACACGGCCCCGCCTCCCAGTCAGACACACGGCCCCGCGCTCCCAGTCAGACACAGGGCCCGCGCTCCCAGTCAGACACAGGGCCCGCGCTCCCAGTCAGACACACGGCCCCGCGCTCCCAGTCAGACACAGGCCCCGCGCTCCCAGTCAGACACAGGGCCCCGCGCTCCCAGTCAGACACAGGGCCCGCGCTCCCAGTCAGACACACGGCCCCGCGCTCCCAGTCAGACACAGGCCCCGCGCTCCCAGTCAGACACAGGGCCCCGCGCTCCCAGTCAGACACAGGGCCCCGCGCTCCCAGTCAGACACATGGCCCCGAGCTGCCAGTCAGTCACAGGGCCTCGCGCTCACAGTCAGACACAGGGCCCGAGCACCCAGACAGACACAAAGCCAAGCACTCCCAGTCATTCACAAGGCCCCGAGCTCCTAGTCAGCACACGGCCTCACGCGCACAGTCAGACACAGGGCTCCGCGCTCCCAGTCAGACACAGAAGCCCGCACTCCCAGTCAGCCACAGGGCCTCGCGCTCCCAGTCAGACACAGGGCCCATGCTCCCAGTCAGACAGAGGGCCCCGCGCTCCCAGTCAGCCACAGGGCCCCGCGCTCCCAGTCAGACACACGGCCCCGAGCTCCCAGTCAGACACAGAAGCCCGCACTCCCAGTCAGCCACAGGGCCTCGCGCTCCCAGTCAGACACAGGGCCCATGCTCCCAGTCAGACAGAGGGCCCCGCGCTCCCAGTCAGACACACGGCCCCGAGCCCCCAGTAAGACACAGGGCCCAGTGCACCCAGACAGACACAAGGCCCCACACTCCCAGTCAGACAGAGGGACAGTGCTCCCAGTCAGATACACGGCCCGTGCTCCCAGTCAGTCACAGGGCCCCGCGCTCCCAGTCAGACACAGGGCCCCGCGCTCCCAGTCAGACACAGGGCTTGCACTCCCAGTCAGACACAGGGCCCGCGCTCCCAGTCAGACACACGGCCCCGCCTCCCAGTCAGACACACGGCCCCGCGCTCCCAGTCAGACACACGGCCTCACGCTCACAGTCAGACACAGGGCCCCGCGCTCCCAGTCAGACACAGGGCCCCCGCTCTCTGTCAGACACAGGGCTCCGCGCTCCCAGTCAGACACAGAAGCCCGCGCTCCCAGTCAGACACAGGGCCTCGCGCTCCCAGTCAGACACACGGCCCCGAGCTCCCAGTAAGACACAGGGCCCAGTGCACCCAGACAGACACAAGGCCCCACACTCCCAGTCAGACACAGGGACAGTGCTCCCATTCAGATACACGGCCCGTGCTCCCAGTCAGACACAGGGCCCCGCGCTCCCAGTCAGACACACGGCCCCGAGCTGCCAGTCAGTCACAGGGCCCCGTGCTCCCAGTCAGACACAGGGCCCCGCACTCCCAGTCAGACACACGGCCCCGAGCTGCCAGTCAGTCACAGGGCCCCGTGCTCCCAGTCAGACACAGGGCCCCGCGCTCCCGGTCAGACACACGGCTCCGAGCTGCCAGTCAGTCACAGGGCCTCGCGCTCCCAGTCAGACACACGGCCTCACGCTCCCAGTCAGACACAGGGCTCCCGCTCCCTGTCAGACACAGTGCCCCGCGCTTCCAGTCAGACACAGGGCTCCGCGCTCCCAGTCAGACACAGAAGCCCGCGCTCCCAGTCAGACACAGGGCCCATGCTCCCAGTCAGACAGAGGGCCCCGCGCTCCCAGTCGGACACAGGGCCCATGCTCCCAGTCAGACAGAGGGCCCCGCGCTCCCAGTCGGACACACGGCCCCGAGCTCCCAGTAAGACACAGGGCCCAGTGCACCCAGACAGACACAAGGCCCCACACTCCCAGTCAGACAGAGGGACAGTGCTCCCAGTCAGATACACGGCCCGTGCTCCCAGTCAGTCACAGGGCCCCGCGCTCCCAGTCAGACACAGGGCCCAGAGCTGCCAGTCAGTCACAGGGCCCCGCGCTCCCAGTCAGACACAGGGCCCCGCGCTCCCAGTCAGACACAGGGCCCCGCGCTCCCAGTCAGACACAGGGCCCCGCCTCCCAGTCAGACACACGGCCCCGCCTCCCAGTCAGACACACGGCCCCGCGCTCCCAGTCAGACACAGGGCCCGCGCTCCCAGTCAGACACAGGGCCCGCGCTCCCAGTCAGACACACGGCCCCGCGCTCCCAGTCAGACACAGGCCCCGCGCTCCCAGTCAGACACAGGGCCCCGCGCTCCCAGTCAGACACAGGGCCCGCGCTCCCAGTCAGACACACGGCCCCGCGCTCCCAGTCAGACACAGGCCCCGCGCTCCCAGTCAGACACAGGGCCCCGCGCTCCCAGTCAGACACAGGGCCCCGCGCTCCCAGTCAGACACATGGCCCCGAGCTGCCAGTCAGTCACAGGGCCTCGCGCTCACAGTCAGACACAGGGCCCGAGCACCCAGACAGACACAAAGCCAAGCACTCCCAGTCATTCACAAGGCCCCGAGCTCCTAGTCAGCACACGGCCTCACGCGCACAGTCAGACACAGGGCTCCGCGCTCCCAGTCAGACACAGAAGCCCGCACTCCCAGTCAGCCACAGGGCCTCGCGCTCCCAGTCAGACACAGGGCCCATGCTCCCAGTCAGACAGAGGGCCTCGCGCTCCCAGTCAGACACAGGGCCCATGCTCCCAGTCAGACAGAGGGCCCCGCGCTCCCAGTCAGACACACGGCCCCGAGCCCCCAGTAAGACACAGGGCCCAGTGCACCCAGACAGACACAAGGCCCCACACTCCCAGTCAGACAGAGGGACAGTGCTCCCAGTCAGATACACGGCCCGTGCTCCCAGTCAGTCACAGGGCCCCGCGCTCCCAGTCAGACACAGGGCCCCGCGCTCCCAGTCAGACACAGGGCTTGCACTCCCAGTCAGACACAGGGCCCGCGCTCCCAGTCAGACACACGGCCCCGCCTCCCAGTCAGACACACGGCCCCGCGCTCCCAGTCAGACACACGGCCTCACGCTCACAGTCAGACACAGGGCCCCGCGCTCCCAGTCAGACACAGGGCCCCCGCTCTCTGTCAGACACAGGGCTCCGCGCTCCCAGTCAGACACAGAAGCCCGTGCTCCCAGTCAGACACAGGGCCTCGCGCTCCCAGTCAGACACACGGCCCCGAGCTCCCAGTAAGACACAGGGCCCAGTGCACCCAGACAGACACAAGGCCCCACACTCCCAGTCAGACACAGGGACAGTGCTCCCATTCAGATACACGGCCCGTGCTCCCAGTCAGACACAGGGCCCCGCGCTCCCAGTCAGACACACGGCCCCGAGCTGCCAGTCAGTCACAGGGCCCCGTGCTCCCAGTCAGACACAGGGCCCCGCGCTCCCAGTCAGACACACGGCCCCGAGCTGCCAGTCAGTCACAGGGCCCCGTGCTCCCAGTCAGACACAGGGCCCCGCGCTCCCGGTCAGACACACGGCTCCGAGCTGCCAGTCAGACACAGGGCCCCGCGCTCCCAGTCAGACCCACGGTCCCGTGCTCCCAGTCAGACACAGGGCCCCACGCTCCCAGTCAGACACAGGGCCTCGCGCTCCCAGTCAGACACGGGGCCCCGCGCTCCCAGTCAGACCCACGGTCCCGTGCTCCCAGTCAGACACACGGCCCCACGCTCCCAGTCAGACACAGGGCCTCGCGCTACCAGTCAGACACACGGCCCCGCACTCCCAGTCAGACACAGGGCCCCGCGCTCCCAGTCAGACACAGGGCCCCGCGCTCCCAGACAGACACAGGTCCACGCACTCCCAATCAGACACAGGGACCGTGCTCCCAGTCAGACACAGGGCCCGCACTCCCAGACAGACACAGTTTCCTGCGCTCCCAGTCAGACACAGGGCTCCGCGCTCCCAATCAGACACAGGGCTCGCTCTCCCAGTCAGACACAGGGCCCGCACTCCCAGACAGACACAGTTTCCTGTGCTCCCAGTCAGACGCAGGGCTCCGCGCTCCCAGTCAGACACAGGGCCCGCACTCCCAGACAGACACAGTTTCCTGCGCTCCCAGTCAGACGCAGGGCTCCGCGCTCCCAGTCAAACACAGGGACCCGCGCTCCCAGTCAGACACAGGGCCCGCGCTCCCAGTCAGACACATGGCCCCGCCTCCCAGTCAGACACACGGCCCCGAGCTCCCAGTCAGACACAGGGCCCACGCTCCCAGTCAGACACAGGGCCCCGCGCTCCCAGTCAGACACAGGTTCCCGCGCTCCCAGACAGACACACGGCCCCGAGCTGCCAGTCAGACACAGGGCCCGCGCTCCCAGTCAGACACATGGCCCCGCCTCCCAGTCAGACACACGGCCCCGAGCTCCCAGTCAGACACAAGGCCCATGCTCCCAGACAGACACAGGGCCCGCGCTCCCAGACAGATGCAGGGCCCTGCGCTTCCAGTCAGACACAGGGCCCCGCGCTCCCAGTCAGACACACGGCCCCGAGCTCCCAGTCAGACACAGGGCCCCCGCTCCCTGTCAGACACAGGGCCCCGCGCTCCCAGTCAGACACAGGGCTCCGCGCTCCCAGTCAGACACAGAAGCCCGCGCTCCCAGTCAGACACAGGGCATCGCGCTCCCAGTCAGACACAGGGCCCATGCTCCCAGTCAGACAGAGGGCCCCGCGCTCCCAGTCAGACACACGGCCCCGAGCTCCCAGTAAGACACAGGGCCCAGTGCACCCAGACAGACACAAGGCCCCACACTCCCAGTCAGACAGAGGGACAGTGCTCCCAGTCAGATACACGGCCCGTGCTCCCAGTCAGTCACAGGGCCCCGCGCTCCCAGTCAGACACAGGGCCCTGAGCTGCCAGTCAGTCACAGGGCCCCGCGCTCCCAGTCAGACACAGGGCCCGCGCTCCCAGTCAGACACAGGGCCCCGCGCTCCCAGTCAGACACAGGGCCCCGCCTCCCAGTCAGACACACGGCCCCGCCTCCTAGTCAGACACACGGCCCCGCGCTCCCAGTCAGACACAGGGCCCGCGCTCCCAGTCAGACACAGGGCCCGCGCTCCCAGTCAGACACACGGCCCCGCGCTCCCAGTCAGACACAGGCCCCGCGCTCCCAGTCAGACACAGGGCCCCGCGCTCCCAGTCAGACACAGGGCCCGCGCTCCCAGTCAGACACACGGCCCCGCGCTCCCAGTCAGACACAGGCCCCGCGCTCCCAGTCAGACACAGGGCCCCGCGCTCCCAGTCAGACACAGGGCCCCGCGCTCCCAGTCAGACACATGGCCCCGAGCTGCCAGTCAGTCACAGGGCCTCGCGCTCACAGTCAGACACAGGGCCCGAGCACCCAGACAGACACAAAGCCAAGCACTCCCAGTCATTCACAAGGCCCCGAGCTCCTAGTCAGCACACGGCCTCACGCGCACAGTCAGACACAGGGCTCCGCGCTCCCAGTCAGACACAGAAGCCCGCACTCCCAGTCAGCCACAGGGCCTCGCGCTCCCAGTCAGACACAGGGCCCATGCTCCCAGTCAGACAGAGGGCCCCGCGCTCCCAGTCGGACACAGGGCCCATGCTCCCAGTCAGACAGAGGGCCCCGCGCTCCCAGTCGGACACACGGCCCCGAGCTCCCAGTAAGACACAGGGCCCAGTGCACCCAGACAGACACAAGGCCCCACACTCCCAGTCAGACAGAGGGACAGTGCTCCCAGTCAGACACACGGCCCCGAGCTGCCAGTCAGACACACGGTCCCGTGCTCCCAGTCAGATACAGGGCCCCGTGCTCCCAGTCAGACACAGGGCCCCGCGCTACCAGTCAGACACACGGCCCCGCACTCCCAGTCAGACACAGGGCCCCGCGCTCCCAGACAGACAAAGTCCCCGCGCTCCCAGTCAGACACAGGGCCCCGTGCTCCCAGTCAGACACAGGGCCCCGCACTCCCAGTCAGACACAGGGCCCCGCACTCCCAGTCAGACACAGGGCCCCGCGCTCCCAGTCAGACACAGGGCCCCGCGCTCCCAGACAAACACAGGTCCCCGCGCTCCCAGTCAGACACAGGGCCCCGCGCTCCCAGACAGACACAGGTCCACGCACTCCCAATCAGACACAGGGACCGTGCTCCCAGTCAGACACAGGGCCCGCACTCCCAGACAGACACAGTTTCCTGCGCTCCCAGTCAGACACAGGGCTCCGCGCTCCCAGTCAGACACAGGGCCCGCTCTCCCAGTCAGACACAGGGCCCGCACTCCCAGACAGACACAGTTTCCTGCGCTCCCAGTCAGACGCAGGGCTCCGCGCTCCCAGTCAGACACAGGGCCCGCACTCCCAGACAGACACAGTTTCCTGCGCTCCCAGTCAGACGCAGGGCTCCGCGCTCCCAGTCAGACACAGGGCCTCGCGCTCCCAGTCAGACACAGGGCCCATGCTCCCAGTCAGACAGAGGGCCCCGCGCTCCCAGTCAGACACACGGCCCCGAGCTCCCAGTAAGACACAGGGCCCAGTGCACCCAGACAGACACAAGGCCCCACACTCCCAGTCAGACAGAGGGACAGTGCTCCCAGTCAGATACACGGCCCGTGCTCCCAGTCAGTCACTGGGCCCCGAGCTGCCAGTCAGTCACAGGGCCCCGCGCTCCCAGTCAGACACAGGGCCCCGAGCTGCCAGTCAGTCACAGGGCCCCGCGCTCCCTGTCAAACACAGGGCCCCGCGCTCCCAGTCAGACACAGGGCCCCGAGCTCCCAGTCAGACACATGGCCCCGCGCTCCCAGTCAGACACAGGGCCCCGCGCTCCCAGTCAGACACAGGGCCTGCGCTCCCAGTCAGACACAGGGCCCCGCGCTCCCAGTCAGACACACGGCCCCGCGCTCCCAGTCAGACACACGGCCCCGCGCTCCCAGTCAGACACATGGCCCCGCCTCCCAGTCAGACGCAGGCCTCGCGCTCCCAGTCAGACACAGGGCCCCGCGCTCCCAGTCAGGCACAGGGCCTCGCGCTCCCAGTCAGACACAGGGCCCACGCTCCCAGTCAGACACAGGGCCTCGCGCTCCCAGTCAGACACATGGCCCCGAGCTGCCAGTCAGTCACAGGGCCTCGCGCTCCCAGTCAGACACAGGGCCCATGCTCCCAGTCAGACACAAGGCCTCGCACTCACAGTCAAACACAGGGCCCGCACTCTCAGTCAGACACAGGGCCTCGCGCTCCCAGTCAGATACAGGGCCCCGCGCTCCCAGTCAGACACAGGGCCCCGCACTCACAGTCAGACACAAGGCCCCGAGCTCCTAGTCAGACACAGGGGCCTGCGCTCCCAGTCAGACACAGGGGCCGCGCTCCCAGTCAGACACAGGGCCCCGCGCTCCCAGTCAGCCACAGGGCCCCCGCTCCCTGTCAGACACAGGGCTCCGCGCTCCCAGTCAGACACAGAAGCCCGCGCTCCCAGTCAGCCACAGGGCCCCGCGCTCCCATTCAGACACAGGGCCCATGCTCCCAGTCAGACAGAGGGCCCCGCGCTCCCAGTCAGCCACAGGGCCCCGCGCTCCCAGTCAGACACACGGCCCCGAGCTCCCAGTAAGACACAGGGCCCAGTGCACCCAGACAGACACAAGGCCCCACACTCCCAGTCAGACAGAGGGACAGTGCTCCCAGTCAGATACACGGCCCGTGCTCCCAGTCAGACACAGGGCCCCGCGCTCCCAGTCAGACACAGGGCCCCGCGCTCCCAGTCAGACACACGGCCCCGAGCTGCCAGTCAGTCACAGGGCCCCGCGCTCCCAGTCAGACACAGGGCCCCGAGCTCCCAGTCAGACACATGGCCCCGCGCTCCCAGTCAGACACAGGCCCCGCGCTCCCAGTCAGATACACGGCCCCGCACACCCAGTCAGACACATGGCCCCGCGCTCCCAGTCAGACACAGGGCCTGCACTCCCAGTCAGACACAGGGCCTCGCGCTCCCAGTCAGACACAGGGCCCATGCTCCCAGTCAGACAGAGGGCCCCGTGCTCCCAGTCACACACAGGGCCTCACGTTCCCAGTCAGACACAGGGCCCCGTGCTCCCAGTCAGACACAGGGCCTCGCGCTTCCAGTCAGACACAGGGCCCCGTGCTCCCAGTCACACACAGGGCCTCACGCTCCCAGTCAGACACAAGGCCTCGCACTCACAGTCAAACACAGGGCCCGCACTCTCAGTCAGACACAGGGCCTCGCGTTCACAGTCAGACACAGGGCCCCGCACTCCCAGTCAGACACACGGTCCCGTGCTCCCAGTCAGACACAGGGCCCCACGCTCCCAGTCAGACACAGGGCCCGCTCTCCCAGTCAGACACAGGGCCCCGCGCTCCCAGTCAGACACAGGGCCCCGCGCTCCCAGTCAGACACAGGGCCTCGCACTCACAGTCAGACACAGGGCCCGCGCTCCCAGTCAGACACAGGGCCCCGCGCTCCCAGTCAGACACAGGGCCCCGCGCTCCCAGTCAGGCACAGGGCCCCGCGCTCCCAGTCAGACACAGGGCCTCGCGCTCCCAGTCAGACACGGGGCCCCGCGCTCCCAGTCAGACACAGGGCCCGCGCTCCCAGTCAGACACATGGTCCCGTGCTCCCAGTCAGACACAGGGCCCCGCGCTCCCAGTCAGACACAGGGCCCTGCGCTCCCATTCAGACACAGGGCCCGCGCTCCCAGTCAGACACAGGGCCCCGCGCTCCCAGTCAGACACAGGGCCCGCGCTCCCAGTCAGACACAGTGCCCGCGCTCCCAGTCAGATGTAGGGATTCTACTTTATGTTCATTCAGGGAGGAGCTCATTGATTATAATTAATGGGAAATGAACCAGAACAGCGAAGAGGAGTGAGCATAGGCGAACATCTAGGCAATATCGATCACAATATAATATGGTTTAAGATAAAGATTGAGCAGGACATAAGAAAGACAAAGACAAAAGTAATAAAATGGAACAAAGCTGATGAGAATGAAACTCGGCAAAATAAACTGGAAAAATTTACTAACAAACAAAGAATTAGAACAGCAGTGTGAAATATTTAAAATGGTGTTCAATAGGGGCCATTAGAAATATATCCCACTAAAAAACAAGAAGAAACTAACCAGTAACAACACACCATGGATGAATAAAGAAATAAAGGCAAAATTGAAACTAAAGTAAAAGGCAGCCACTCAGAACATTGACAACAAAGGAGAGGATGACAAAAGAGAGTACGAAAAGGTTAAGAAAGAAGTCAAAAATACAATTAGGAAGGCACAGGGAAAATACAACATTAAATTATCAAGGAATATAAAAAGAAATAGTAAAGTAACAAAAGAAAAATCAGGGTCGGGATAGGGCCACGAAGGGATAGACACGATAAACTCAGAGGTAATGACAGCGAAATAGCAGGAATATTAAATCATTACTTTGCCTCGGTATTTACCAGGGAGACTAACACGGTGGACATGGCATTAGTAGAAGAAATTAAAAAAGATATAAAGACATTTAAGATAGAAAGGGGGAGATAATTGATAAACTAATCAATCTTAGAGAGGATAAAACCCCTGGTCTGGATAGATTGCATCCACACATATTAAGAAAAGTTAGTGAAGCAATAGCAGAGGCACTATTACACATATGTAATTAAAAAAATATTTTTTTTTATTCATTCCTAGGATGTGGGCGTCGCTGACAAGGCCCAGCATTTATTGCCCATCCCTAGTTGCCCTTGAGAAGGTGGTGGTGAGCCGCCTTCTTGAACCGCTGCAGTCCGTGTGGTGAAGGTGCTCCCACAGTGCTGTTAGGGAGGGAGTTCCAGGATTTTGACCCAGCGACGATGAAGGATCAGCGATATACTTCTAAGTCAGGATGGTGTGTGACTTGGAGGGGAACTTGGAGGTGGTGGTGTTCCCATGAGCCTGCTGCCCTTGTCCGTCTAGGTGGTAGAGGTCGCAGGTTTGGGAGGTGCTGCCAAAGAAGCCTTGGCGAGTTGCTGCAGTGCATCTTGTAGATGGTACACACTGCAGCCACGGTGCGTCGGTGGTGGAGGGAGTGAATGTTTAAGGTGGTGGATGGGGTGCCAATCAAGCGGGCTGCTTTATCCTGGATGGTGTCAAGCTTCTTGAGTGTTGTTGGAGCTGCACTCATCCAGGCAAGTGGAGAGTATTCCATCACACTCCTTACTTGTGCCTTGTAGATGGTGGAAAGGCCTTGGGGAGTCAGGAGGTGAGACACTCGCCGCAGAATACCCAGCCTCTGATGTAGTGTATGCACTTTTAAGGGGAGAACTACTTTTTACAGCTCCTGTATACTGTAGTACCGGCAGTGACCACACCTGTATATAAACCCTGAGTAGGGATCTGTACTTTAGTTTTAGAGTAACCTGCATCCAGTAAACACCTGTTAATTGTTCCTCTGCAGTCTCTGTCGATTTATTGAAGGACACCATACATCAACATGCACGGATTCAACAGTGGCGACGAGTCGATTCAAAACTATCTGCAATTCTGTAGAAGAAGGCCGATTCCACCAGTGCGGGCGTCGACCATCCGGAGAGGACTTGAACATCACAGAGGAGGCTGTGGAGAGCTGGGCTTGGTTCCCCAGTTGAGATGATCCAGCACAGCGGGCTGGCAGCAGGTACGGCGCAGACCCTTCCCGGACGGCAGCGGCTGGAGCCGACCGACGGCACACAAAAAGGCCGAGCAGCATCGACGGGGTAAGAGAGAGGGTGAAGCGCACAGGGCGCAGCCGGGGTTGAAGACCAAGCGGCGTCAACGAGAGAAGGGAAAATGCGCAGAGCGCAGCCAGGGTTTCAAGGGCTGAGCAGCGTCCGCGGGGGAAGAAAGAAGCGCGGGAGACGCCATTTTGAGCCAGCGGAGAAGAAGGGAGAGCACGGGAGACGCCATTTTTAGCCAGTCTAACCACACCCAGTGATGGAGAAGAGTGGCAGTGTCACAGCGTTCGACAATGAAGTCGAAGATTGGGCAACATATATAGAACGTGTAGAAGTGTACTGCAAGGCGAATGAAGTGCCAGATGCCAGGAAAGCACTGGTATTGTTGAATTCCATCGGTGCAAAAACGTACGGCTTACTGCGAAACCTAATAACCCCAAAGAAGCCAGTGGAAAAGGATTTTGAAAGCATAGTGGCAATCCTACAGGACCACTTAAACCCCACACCGCTGCTGATAGCAGAAAGATTTAAGTTTCACAAAAGGAACTGCGCAAACTATCGAAACACTGCCAGTTTGGAACGGGACTAGCAGATACTTTAAGGGACAAGATTGTGTGTGGGCTTCAAAGTGAAGGAACCCAGAAACGGCTTCTATCAGAAAAGGATCTGACGCTGGACAAGGCTTTCAGTATGGCAGTATCACACGAAGCAGCCGCACGGGGCGCTGCAGAGATACAACGGAGATCGCAAGAATATGGCACAAATGAAATGTCATATGGAGCAGTGAAGTGTTATCGCTGCGGCAAAACAACACACGACCATAAGGATTGTTGGTTCAAGGACCAAGTGTGCAGACAGTGTGGAAAAGTAGGACACAGAGCAAGTGTCTGCAGGTCGGGAAAGAAAACCAGCAGCAAGAAATCTCCACAGGAGAAGTACAAAAAGGTACATAAGGTGACAGAGAGTAGTTCAGACGAACAGAAAAGTGATACAGACTCCGGAAGCAAGGAGCTGGGTTGTCTGAAACTACATCATGTAATCAAAATGGAGGATCACCAAACTATCTGGGTCACGCTCCAGATAGACGGAGTCCAAGTGAAAATGGAATTGGACACAGGATCAGCCCTAACAGTCATAAACCGAAGGGACTACAAATGGCTATTCTCACATATACCCTTGAGAGATACAGAGATTGTCTTGAAGACGTACACGGGGCAAAAAGTCTACCCCAAAGAAAAAATAAGGGTGAACGTGATATACAACGGCAAGGAAACACCAAAAATTGACATATATGTATTGCCAGATGGAGGACCGCCACTACTAGGGCGT
Source organism: Somniosus microcephalus (assembly GCF_052327205.1). NCBI lineage: Eukaryota > Metazoa > Chordata > Chondrichthyes > Squaliformes > Somniosidae > Somniosus > Somniosus microcephalus. Next base: position 8,844,401 of record NC_140987.1, on the reverse strand, counting down.
GAATGGATCCGGAAGATACAGCTAGATTGGCATTCCTTAAAAGCACTGACTGTAGATGCCAAAAAGGATGACGACGTCACACTGGGACGACTGTCAAGAATGCTAACTGATGCACAAGAAGTGTTCCAGGAGGGACTCGGAACACTAAAAGGCATAACAGCAACGATCAAAATAGAGGAAAATGCAAGCCCAAAGTTTTTTAAGGCCAGACCGGTACCTTAGAGTCATAGATAGAGTCATAGAGTTATACAGCACAGAAAGAGGCCCTTCAGCCCATCGTGTCTGCGCCGACCATCAATCCCTGCCCGGTCTAATCCCATTTTCCAGCATTTGGTCCATAGCCTTGTATGCAATGGCATTTCAAGTGCTCATCCAAATGCTTCTTGAATGTTGTGAGGGTTCCTGCCTCTACCACCCTTTCAGGCATTGAGTTCCACATTCCAACCACCCTCTGGGTGAAAAAGTTCCTCCTCAAATCCCCTCTAAACCTCCTGCCCCTTACCTTGAATCTATGCCCCCTTGTTATTGACCCCCCTACTAAGGGGAAAAGTTCCTCTTTATCTACCCTATCTATGCCCCTCATCATTTTGTACACCTCAATCAGGTCCCCCCTCAGCCTTCTTTGCTCCAAGGAAAACAACCCCAGCCTGTTTAGTCTTTCTTCATAGCTGAGGCGCTCCATCCCAGGTAACATCCTGGTGAATCTTCTCTGCACCCTCTCCAAAGCAATCACATCCTTCCTATAGTGAGGCGACCAGAACTGCACACAGTACTCCAGCTGTGGCCTCACCAGCGTTTTGTACAGCTCCATCATAACCTCCCTGCTCTTATATTCTATGCCTCGGCTAATGAAGGCAAGTACCCCATATGCCTTTTTAACCACCTTATCTACCTGTTCTGCTGCCTTCAGGGATCTATGTACATGTACACCAAGGTCCCTCTGACCCTCTGTACGTCCTAGGGTCCTACCACTCATTGTGTATTCCCTTGCCTTATTTGTCCGTCCAAAATGCATCACCTCGCACTTTTCAGGGTTAAATTCCATTTGCCACTTTTCCGCCCATCTGACCAACCCGTTTATATCGTCCTGTAGCCTGAGGCTTTCCTCCTCGCAATTTACCACCCCACCAATTTTCGTGTCATCTGCAAACTTACTGATCATACCTTTTACATTCTCATCCAAATCATTTATGTAGATCACAAACAGCAAGGGTCCCAGCACCGATCCCTGAGGTACCCCACTGGACACAGGCTTCCAGTCACAAAAGCAACCTTCGACCATCACCCTCTGCCTCCTGCCTTATGCGATCCACCCAGCCGTCGAAGCAAAGCTGGAAGGTTTGGAACGTTCAGGAGTGCTATCCAAAGTGGACTGGAGCGAGTGACCTACACCCATCGTCCCTGTAATGAAGAGGTCGTTGAGTAATACGCCTGGGGAACCAAAGAAGGTTCGCATCTGTGGGGACTTTAAGGTGACAGTGAACCCAGTCCTTCACACTGTACAATATCCGCTTCCGCGGATTGAAGATATTTTCGCCTCGCTATCTGGAGGGAAACGCTTCACTAAGATTGATCTGGCCCAGGCGTACCTACAAATGGAGGTAGAAGAAGCCTCGAAACAGTACTTCACGATCAACACTCATAAAGGTCTCTACCAATACAACCGGCTGGTGTTCGGGGTAGCATCAGCTCCGGCTATTTGGCAAAGGGCAATGGATCAAGTCCTGCAAGGGATTCCAGGGACCCAGTGTTATTTGGACGACATCCTGGTCACGGGCGACAATGACAGTGATCACCTCGCCAACCTGGAGCAGGTGCTCACTAGATTGAAAGATTATGGGCTCCGAGCTAATCGCCACAAATGCGAGTTTTTCCAGAAGCAGATCTCGTATTGTGGCCACGTTATTGATGAAGAGGGGTTACATAAGTCCCCTGAAAAGATTGAGGCAGTAGTCAAGGCTCCAGCACCGGAAAATGTGTCACAACTGAGGTCGTTCCTCGGGTTGGTGAACTACTACCATAAGTTCTTGCCGAATTTGTCTACAGTTCTACACCCACTGAACACCCTACTGCAAACGGGGGTACCATGGAAGTGGAATGACGAATGTAAACAAGCTTTCCAGAAGTGCAAAGAATTGATCACATCAAAAGAGGTGTTGGCTTATTTCAACCCAGCACTACCAATTCGGCTGGCATGTGATGCATCACCCTATGGCATTGGAGTGGTGCTGTCGCACAAATTCCCGGACGGCTCGGAGAAGCCAGTAGCCTTTGCGTCTCGGTCACTAACCTCAGCCGAGCGTAACTACGCCCAGATTGACAGGGAGGCCCTCAGCCTAGTGTGGGGAGTGAAAAAGTTCAACCACTATCTGCACAGGCAGAAGTTCACCTTGCTGACTGACCACCAACCACTTGTCTCCATCTTTAACCCAAAGAAGGGCGTTCCGGTGATGACTGCGGAACGGCTACAAAGATGGTCCCTTTTTCTAGGGGCGCACCAATATGATATCGAGTATAAGGGTACGAAACAGCATGGAAACGCTGATGGGCTATCACGCCTGCCATTGCCTACTGCGGAGGAAGCACCAGCAGTGGATCCTGTCGAAATATTTCATTCGACTATAATAGAATGCTTGCCAGTAACTAACGCTGGTATAGAGGAGACCCGAAATGACCCAACACTGCCTCAGGTATACGATTTGACGGTGAAGGGATGGCCAGCACATGGCGACTCACTGTTGCCAGCATTCTCATCCAGAAGAGAACAGCTGTCAGTATGCCAGGGGACCTTGAGGTGTGGATCCCGAGTGATAATTCCACCCAAGTTAAGGGAGAGAGTGCTCAATAAGCTTCACGAAGGCCATCTGGGAGGGGTGAAAATGAAAAGCCTTGCTAGGGCTTATGTGTGGTGGCTGGGGATCGATCAGCAAATCGAGGACCTGACAAAGAGCTGCTCAGGATGCCAGAAGGTCCAAAATGCACCACCACATGTCCCTCTACACCCATGGGAGTGGCCCTCATCTCCATGGCAGCGGGTGCATATTGATTTTGCTGGCCCATTCATGGACTCAATGTTTTTAATAGCTGTGGATGCGCACTCAAAATGGCCTGAGGTGATCAAAATGTCCTCCACCACCACGGAGAAAACTATTGCAGTCCTACGGACCATCTTTGCCAGGAACAGCTTGCCAGAGCGGATTTGCTCTGATAACAGACCACAGTTTGTGTCCGAAGAGTTTCGAAGATTTATGAAAAGGAATGGGGTAAGGCATTATACCTCCGCCCCGTATCATCCAGCCACCAATGGATTGGCTGAGAGGTTCGTACAAACCTTTAAAAAAGCAGTAAGGGCCATGTGCGATGACGACATTCCACTGCAGCATAAGGTGGACAATTTCCTGTTAGCCTACAGAAATGCGACACATACAGTCACCAACCAGACCCCGGCCATGATGTTCTTTAACCGAAGGTTGAGATCTCGTCTGGATTTGCTCAAACCAAATGTGCGAAGAGATGTTGAGAATAAGCAATTCCAGCACATCAATGAGAAGCCAACAAGGAGCTTCAATGTAGTCTTGGCTCGCGACTACCGAACAGAGAAATGGCAACCAGGAACGATATGCACACGGTAGGGGCCACTATTGTACACAGTGGATGTTGGGGAGAACATTGTGAGACGCCATGTCGACCAGATCCTAGAGTCACAGGAAAGAGTCAACCCCAGGTCTCGCGTACCTGGTGAGGAACCCGACATACCGGTAGCATCTACCCCAGAAACAGTAGCATCGGAAGCTGATGAACCAACCGACGACAGGGGGCCAGAATCGCCTCCGCACCAAGAGCAAGACACTCGGGAAAGGCGCTATCCAGAAAGGATCAGGAAGCCGCCCCAAAGACTGAATTTATAAATGGACTATTTGCTGTTAATGTTGCATTTTAAAGTGTTAATTGTTAAATGAATGTTATGGTACTGTTAATCTAAAAGGGGAGGAATTGTAGTGTATGTACTTTTAAGGCGAGAACTACTTTTTACAGCTCCTGTATACTGTAGTACCGGCAGTGACCACACCTGTATATAAACCCTGAGTAGGGATCTGTACTTTAGTTTTAGAGTAACCTGCATCCAGTAAACACCTGTTAATTGTTCCTCTGCAGTCTCTGTTGATTTATTGAAGAACACCATACATCAACATCCACGGATTCAGCATCTGACCTACTCTTGTTGCCACAGTATTACGTGGCTGGTCCAGTTAGGTTTCTGGTTAATGGTGACCCCTAGGATGTTGATGGTGGGGGATTCGGCAATGGTAATGCCATTAAATGTCATGGGGAGGTCGTTAGACTCTCGCTTGTTGGAGATAGTCATTGCCTGGCACTTCTGTGGCGCGGATGTTACCTGCCACTTATCAGCCCAAGCCTGAACGTCGTCCAGGTCTTGTTGCATGCGGGCATGGACTGCTTCATTATCTGAGGAGTTGTGAATGGCACTGAACACTGTGCAGTCATCAGCAAACATCCCCATTTCTGACCTTATGTTGGAGGGAAAATCATTGATGAAGCAGCTGAAATGGTTGGGCCTTGGACACTGCCCTGAGGAACTCCTGCAGCGATGTCCTGGGGCTGTGATGATTGACCTCCAATCACCACAACCATTTTCTTTTGTGCTAGGTATGACTCCAGCCAATGGAGCGTTTTCCCCCTGATTCCCATTGACTTCAGTTTTACTAGGGCTCCTTGATGCCACACTCGGTCAAATGCTGCCTTGATGTCAAGGGCAGTCACTCTCACCTCATCTCTGGAATTCAGCTCCTTTGTCCATGTTTGGACCAAGGCTGTAATGAGGTCAGAAGAAACATAGAAGATAGGAGCAGGAGCAGGCCATTCGGCCCTTCGAGCCTGCTCCGCCATTCAATGCGATCATGGCTGATCATCCAAATTCAGTACCCTGTCCCTGCCTTCTCCCCATATCCCTTGATCCCTTTAGCCTTAAGAAATATATCCAACTCTTTCTTGAATATACTTAATGAACTGGCCTCCACCGCCCTCTGTGGCAGAGAATTCCATAGGTTCACCACTCTCTGGGTGAAGAAATTCCTCCTCATTTCAGTCCTAAATGGCTTACCCCTTATCCTTAGACTATGACCCCTGGTTCTGGACTCCCCGGCCATCATAAACATCCTTCCTGCATCGAGTCTGTCCAGGCCTGACAAAATTTTATAGGTTTCGATGAGAGCCCCTCTCATTCTTCTAAACTCCAGTGAGTATAAGCCCAATCGACACAATCTCCGAATGGTCTTGGTGGAACCCAAACTGGGCATCAGTGAGCAGGTTATTTGTGAGCAAGTGCTGCTTGATAGCACTGTCGATGGCACCTTCCATCACTTTGCTGATGATTGAGAGTAATTCTAAATCATTAGAAAAGGGAATCGTGCCAGAGGACAGGCGGACAGCTAATGTGATTCCTATATTTAAAAAGGGAGATAGAACAAGTCCAGGAAACTATAGACCAGTCAGCCTAATGTCAAAGGTGGGAAAGATAATGGCAATGATGTAATAGAAAAACATCTAGAAACTGAATAAATAATGAAATGTAGTTAGCACGGATTCCAAAAGGGAAGGTCATGCTTGGCCAACCTTATTGAATTCTGTGAAGAGTTAACAGAACGGGTAATATAGTAGATGTAATATATTTAGCTTTCCTAAAGGCCTTCAATAGGTGCCGTATTGTAGACATACGACTAAGGTGGAGTCGGGGGACAAGTCGCAGAATGGAGAGCAACCTGGCTACAAAACAGAAAAGAGGGTAGGGGTTAAAAGTAGTTACGCAGACTGGCAAAAGTTGGGACGTGGTGTTCCACAAGGAGCGGTGCTGGGACCACTGCTGTTCACCATGTACATAAACCATTTGCACTCGGGAATCGGAATTACAATTTCAAAATTTGGGGACAATGCCAAATTGGGAGAGTTAATACAGAGGAGGACAGTGACAAAATACAGGAAGACATTAATAAGCTTGCAGCCTGGGCGTGTAATAGTAAATGAACTTCAATATAGGTGGAACATTACTGTAAGAAGAATAAGAACATGAGAAATAGGAGCAGGATTCGGCCATTCGGCCCCTCGAGCCTGCTCCGCCATTCAATGCGATCATGGCTGATCATCGACCTCAACTCCACTTTCTTGCACTATCCCCACATCCCTTGATCCCCTTAGCATCCAAAAAAACAATCGCTCTCAGCCTTGAATATACTCAACGACTGAGCCTCCACAGCCCTCTGGGGTAGAGAATTCCAAAGATTCACCACCCTCTGAGTGAAGAAATTTCTCCTCATCTCAGTCCTAAATGGCTACCCCTTATCCTGAGACTGTGACCCCTGGTTCTAGACTCCCCAGCCAGGGGGAACATCCTCCCTGCATCTACCCTGTCAAGGCCATTAAGATGGAGAATGAAGTAGTTGACTCAGAGACTAGGGTCCTGAATTTAAATAAAGGAAACTGTAGTGTATGTGCTTTAAGTCAGAACTACTTTTTACAGCTCCTGTATACTGTAGTACCGGCAGTGACCACACCGGTATATAAGCTGTGCGCATGCCTCTGTACCCCAGTCTAGAGGTTACCCTCCTCCAGTAAAGACCTGTTATTTGTTTATGTACAGCATCCGTGTAATTATTTATCCACTGAACCATGGATCTAACAGTGGCGACGAGTGTTGATGTGAATCTAGCTGCAACATTAAAAAAAATTTTAAAAATAGTCAAGTCCAGGAACACGGGCGTTGACCGCGAGCAACCACCCAGCAGTCAGGCAGAGATCTAACTTCGCTGGGGAGGCTGTGGAGAGCCGGGCTTGGTTCCCCAGCCACAACGAGCAGTAAGAGACTGACGACAGGTCCAGAGCAGACCCTTCCCGAGCAGCGGCGGCTGGAGCTGACCGACGGCAGAGAGAGAGAGCCGGGCAGCATCGACGGGGTAAGAAAGAGGGTGAAGAGAGCAGGGCGCAGCCGGGGGTTGATCACCGAGCGGCGTCGAGGAAAAATACTGCTAACCGGAGAGAGAGAGAGGGTAAGAAACAGCCGGGTTCCAGACTGAGCGGCGTCGACAAATATCAAGAGAAGAACGCGCAGAGCACAGCCAGGAATCACGGGCTGATCAGGGTCCGCGGGGCGAAGCAAGGGGAGACGCCATTGAGCCGCGGAGCAGCAGGGAGAGCGCGGGAGACGCCATTTTGCGAAGCTGCAGCGGAGAAGACGGGCGAACGCGGGAAGGAAGGAAAGCGCGGGAGACGCCATTTTGTGCCAGCGGAGAAGAAGGGGAAGCGCGGGAGGCGCCATTGGTGATAGTTAACACACAACCAAGGATGCCGAAGAGTGGCAGTATCTCTACGTTCGACAATGAAGTCGAAGATTGGGCGACATATGTGAAACTTATTGAGGTGTACTGCAGGGCGAATGAAGTGCCAGATGCTAATAAAGCACTGGTTCTGTTAAATTCCATGGGTGCAAAAACTTATGGGTTACTGCGAAATCTAATAACCCCAGAGAAGCCGGTAAACAAGAATTTTGAAAGCATAGTAGAAATCCTACAGGACCACTTAAACCCCACACCGCTGCTGATAGCAGAACGATTTAAGTTCCATAAAAGGAACCAACACAAAGACAAAAGCAATGCTGAGTACCTAACGGAACTGCGTAAGCTATCGAAATACTGCCAGTTTGGAGCGGGACTAGCAGACACGTTAAGGGACAAGTTTGTGTGTGGGCTACAAAGTGAAGGAACCCAGAAACGGCTTCTATCAGAAAAGGATCTTACGCTGGACAAAGCTTTCAGTATGGCAGTATCACACGAAGCAGCCGCAAGGGGCGCTGCAGAGATACAACGGAGACCACAAGAATATGGCACCAACGAAATGACCTATGGAACTGGGAAGTGCTATCACTGCGGCAGAACAACACATGACCAGAAAGATTGTTGGTTCAAGGACCAAGTGTGCAGACAATGTGGGAAAGCAGGACACATAGCAAGAGTCTGCAGGTCTGGGAAGAAAACCAACAGTGAGAAATCTCCACAGGAGAAGTGCAAAAAGGTACACCAGGTGATGGACAGTGGTTCGGACGAACAGAAAAGTGACACAGACTCCGGAAGCAAGGAGCTGGGTTGTCTGAAACTACATAATGTAACCGAAATGGAGGATCACCAGACTATCTGGGTTACACTCAAGATAGACGGAGTCGAAGTGGAAATGGAATTGGACACAGGGTCAGCTCTAACAGTCATAAATCAAAGAGACTACAAGCGGCTATTTTCACACATACCCTTGAAAGCTACAGAGATTGTCTTGAAGACGTATACGGGGCAAAAAGTCTACCCCAAAGGAAAAATAAGGGTGAAAGTGACATATAAAGGTCAGGAAATACATAAAATGGATATATATGTATTGCCAAATGGAGGACCACCACTGCTAGGACGTGAATGGATCCGGAAGATACACTTAGATTGGCATTCCTTACAGGCACTGAAGGTGGAGGCCAAAAAGGATGACGACGTCACACCTGGACGACTGTCAAAAATGCTAACTGACGCAAAAGAAGTGTTCCAGGAGGGACTAGGAACACTAAAAGGAATAACAGCAACAATTAAAATAGAGGATAATGCAAGCCCAAAGTTTCTGAAGGCCAGACCAGTGCCTTATGCGATCAGACCAGCGGTTGAAGCAGAGCTGGAAGGGTTGGAACGTTCAGGAGTACTGTCCAAAGTGGACTGGAGCGAGTGGGCTACACCCATCATTCCTGTAATGAAGAGGTCGTTGAATAATACGCCTGGGGAACCAAAGAAGGTCCGCATCTGTGGGGATTTTAAGGTGACAGTGAACCCAGTCCTTCACACGGTGCAATATCCGCTTCCACGAATTGAGGATATTTTCGCCTCGCTATCTGGTGGTAAACGCTTCACCAAAATTGATCTAGCACAGGCGTACTTGCAAATGGAGGTAGAAGAAGCTTCGAAACATTACCTTACGATCAACACCCATAAAGGTCTCTATCAATACAACCGGCTGGTGTTTGGAATAGCCTCGGCTCCGGCTATCTGGCAAAGGGCGATGGATCAGGTCCTGCAAGCGATTCCAGGGACCCAGTGTTATTTGGACGACATCTTGGTCACGGGCGAAAATGACGGTGATCACCTCGCTAACTTGGAGAAGGTGCTCGCCAGATTAAAGGAATATGGGCTACGAGCTAATCGCCACAAGTGTGAGTTTTTCCAGAAACAGATCTCGTATTGCGGCCATGTCATCGACGAAGAGGGGTTACATAAGTCCCCTGACAAGATAGAGGCAGTAGTCAAGGCTCCAGCACCGGAAAATGTTTCACAACTGAGGTCGTTCCTCGGGCTGGTAAACTATTACCACAAGTTCTTACCAAATTTGCCTACGGTATTACACCCGCTGAACACCCTACTGCAAACAGGGGTACCATGCAAGTGGGATGACGAACGTAGACGAGCTTTCCAGAAGTGTAAAGAATTGATCACATCAAAAGAGGTGTTGGTCCATTTCAACCCAGCACTACCAATTCATTTGCCATGTGATGCATCACCCTACGGCATTGAAGCGGTGCTGTTGCACAAATTCCTAGACGGGTTGGAGAGGCCAGTAGCCTTTGCGTCTCAGTAACTAACCTCAGCCGAGCGCAACTACGCCCAGATTGACAGGGAGGCCCTCAGCCTAGTATGGGGAGTAAAAAAATTCAACCACTATCTGCATGGACAGAAGTTCACCTTGCTGACTGACCACCAACCACTTGTCTCCATCTTTAGTCCTAAGAAGGGCGTGCCAGTAATGACTGCACAGCGGTTACAAAGATGGTCCCTGTTTCTAGGGGCGAATCAATATGAAATAGAATATAATGGCACGAGACAGCATGGGAACGCTGATGGGCTATCGCGCCTGCCACTGCCTACTGTGGAGGAAGCACCAGCAGTGGACCCTATCGAGATATTTTATTCGTCGATAATTGAACGATTGCCAGTAACAAACGCGGATATAGAGAAGGAGACCCGCAATGATCCGATGCTGTCACGGGTATATGAATTGACGGTGAGGGGATGGCCAACACATGGCGACTCACTGTTGCCAGCATTCTCATCCAGAAGAGAACAGCTGTCAGTATGCCAGGGGACAGTGATGTGTGGATCCAGAGTGGTGATTCCACCCAAGTTAAGGGAGAGAGTGCTAAATGAGCTACATGAAGGTCATCTGGGGGGAGTGTAAATGAAAAGCCTAGCTCGGGCTTATGTGTGGTGGCTGGGAATCGATCAACAAATCGAAGGCCTAGCTAAAAGCTGCTTAGGATGCCAGAAGGTCCAAAATGCACCACCACATGCCCCTCTACACCCATGGGAGTGGCCCTCCTCTCCATGGCAACAGGTGCACATTGATTTCGCTGGTCCATTCATGGACTCAATGTTCTTAATAGCAGTGGATGCTCATTCAAAGTGGCCTGAGGTGATAAAGATGTCTTCAACCACTACAGAGAAAATGATTGCAGTCCTACGGACCATATTTGCCAGAAACGGTTTGCCAGAGCAGATCTGCTCTGATAATGGACCACAGTTTGTGTCCGACGAGTTCCAAAAATTCATGAAAAGGAATGGGGTAAGGCATTATACATCCGCCCCGTATCATCCAGCCACCAATGGATTGGCTGAGAGGTTCGTACAAACCTTTAAGAAGGCGATAAAGGCCATGTGCGATGAGGAAATTCCACTACAGCATAAGATGGACAATTTCTTATTAGCCTACCGAAACGCGACACATGCAGTTACCAACCAGACCCCGGCCATGGTGTTCTTTAACCGAAGGTTGAGATCTCGTCTGGACTTGCTCAGACCAAATGTGCGAAGAAATGTTGAGGACAAACAATTCCAGCACATCAACGAGAAGCCGACAAGGAGCTTCAATGTAGGGCAACCAGTCTTGGCCCGGGACTATCGAACAGAGAAATGGCAACCCAGAACAATATGTACAAGGCAGGGGCCATTAATGTACACAGTGGATGTCGGGGAGAACATTGTGAGACGCCACGTCGATCAGATCTTAGCATCACAGGAATGCGTCAACCCCATGTCTCGAGTACCTGGGGATGAACCCGACATACCGGTAGCATCTACTTCAGACCCAGTAGCAGTGGAACCCGATGAACTACCCGATGAAAGGGGGTCAGAATCGCCTCTGCACCAAGAACAAGAACCTCCGGAAAGGCGCTATCCCGAAAGGGTCAGGAAGCCACCCCAAAGACTGAATCTATAAATGGACTTCTGTTATTGAATGTACATGTAAAAATTTAATTGTTATTTGAATATTAAAGGGGTATTATTAATCTAAAAAGGGAGGAATTTTAGTGTATGTGCTTTAAGTCAGAACTACTTTTTACAGCTGCTGTATACTGTAGTACCGGCAGTGACCACACCGGTATATAAGCTGTGCGCATGCCTCTGTACCCCAGTCTAGAGATTACCCTCCTCCAGTAAAGACCTGTTATTTGTTTATGTACAGCATCCGTGTAATTATTTATCCACTGAACCACGGATCTAACAGAAACTACGATGGTCTGAGGCACGAGTTGGGTAGGATTGATTGGGGAATGTCACTCAAAGGGTTGATGGTGGATAGGCAATGGCAAACATTCAAAGACCGCATGGATGAACTACAGAATTTGTTCATCTCAGTTTGGCATAAAAATAAAACAAAAAAGGTGACTCAACTGTGGCTAACAAGGGAAATTAAGGATAGCATAAGATCCAAGGAGAGGACATATAAATTGGCCAGAAAAAGCAGTAAGCCTGAGGATTGGGAGCAGTTTCGGATTCAACAAAGGAGGACAAAGGGATTAATTAAGAAGGGGAAAATAGAATATGAGAGTAAGTTTGCAGAGAACATAAAAACTGACTGTAAAAGCTTTTATAGATATGTGAAGAGAAAAAGATTGGTGAAGTCAAGCGTAGGTCCCTTGCAGTCAGAATCAGGGGAATTTATAATGGGGAACAAAGAAATGGCAGACCAATTAAATACATACTTTGGTTCTGTCTTCACAAAGGAGGACACAAATAACCTCCCAGAGATGTCAGGGAACATAGGGTCTGATGAAAGGGAGGAACTGAAAGAAATCAGTATGTGTAGGGAAATGGTGTTAGGGAAATTGACGGGATTGAAGGCCGATAAATCCCCAGGGCCTGATAATCTACATCCTAGGGTACTTAAGGAAGTGGCCCCAGAAATAGTAGATGCATTGCTGATCATCTTCCAACATTCGATGGAATCTGGAACAGTACCCATGGATTGGAGGATAGCTAATGTTACCCCACTATTCAAAAAAGGTGGTAGAGAGAAAACGGGGTGTTACAGACCGGTAAGCCTGACATCAGTAGTGGGGAAAATGCTAGAGTCCATTATAAAAGATGTAATAGCAGAGCACTTGGAAAACAGTGACAGGATCGGACAAAGTCAACATGGATTTACAAAAGGTAAATCATGCTTGACTAATCTACTGGAATTTTTGGAGGATGTAACTGGTAGAATAAATAAGGGAGAACCAGTGGATGTGGTGTTTTTGGACTTTCAGAAGGCTTTCGATAAGGTCCCGCATAAGAGATTAGCATGTAAAGTTAAGGCACATGGGATTGGGGGCAAGGTATTGACTTGGATAGAGAACTGGTTGGCAGACAGAAGGCAAAGAGTTGGAATAAACGGGTCTTTTTCCGAGTGGCAGGCAGTGACTAGTGGGGTACCGCAGGGATTGGTCCTTGAACCTCAGCTATTCACAATATATATTAATGATCTGGACTGTTGTGTATGTAACCTGTTCCACCTTAAGAGAGCTTAAGCCTGTTCCACCTTAAGAGATGTACTACTTTCTCAGACTGCTGTAGACGTAATACCGGGGGTGAACACACCGGTATATAAGCACTGTGCAGTAATCTTGTATTCAGTATAGTCCCTACCTCCAACCAGTAAAGACCTGTTTTTATTGTTACTCATTAGTCTGTGTCTTAATTAACTAAATAATTCACAGACTTAACACTGACGACGAGTCAGGTTCTTACCCTGCGGCAGTTATTCCACGGCGGTTGAAGAGAGGTTTCAAACCTCACCACCCCACTGGAAGTGACAGGCATTAGGACCCTGAAGCCTCCATCAGCTTGTGAACCGGAGTAGAAGACAGGGCTGGGGAAGACAGAGGTACAGGGCGATAGCGATCGGCAGATAAGGGCCGGGCCGCTTTCAAATCGATCGCATCTGCGATAAGGGCGCGAGAGCCGCTTCGAGCGGGAGGCGTTTCAAGCCAGCGATCGCACTCCAGATAAGGGCCGAGAGCCGCTTCGGTCGGGAGCCGCTTCGCGATCAGTGATCGCATAAAAGATAAGGGCCGCACTCGGGCTTACAGACAGCATCGGGGGACGGGTGAAGACCGCCAAACGCGGGAAAACCGCCATCTTGGGAGCGGAGGACGACGACAATGAGCGGGAAGCCGCCATCTTGTGTAACATAAAATTCCAACAAAATTGTAACAATGCCTAAACACGGGAATATTGGCACCTTTGATAGTGACATCGAGGATTGGGCCATATATGTAGAATGAGTAAAAAATTATTGTAAGGCCAATAAAATTCGTGAGCAAGATAAAGCACTAACATTATTAAATTTAATGGGTGCGAAGACATACGGGCAATTGAAACACCTGTTATCACCAGATGAACCGGCGGATAAGACGTTCGATGAGATTGTTACTGTCCTGAAAGATCATCTAAACCCCACGCCGCTGATGCTAGCGGAACGATTTAAATTTTATGACAGAAGGCAACTACAGAATGAAAGCAATGCTGAATATTTGCTGGAATTGCGTAAATTAGCGAAATATTGTCAGTTTGGAACGGGACTGACAGATGCACTACGAGACAAATTTGTGTGTGGTTTATTTAAACGAGATACACAAAAGCGACTGCTCGAGGAGAATGAGCTGACGCTTGAGAAGGCGGTCACTGTGGCAGCAGCACACGAAGCCGCAGCGAGAGGCACGGCAGTAATGCAGCTATATTCACCGGAGCTCAGTGCACACAAATTGGGTGTGAGTTCTGTTAAATGTTATCATTGTGGAAAGACAACGCATGATCAGAACCAGTGTTGGTTTAAAAACCAAGAATGCAGAACATGTGGTAGGCTTGGACATATAGCTAGAGTATGCAAGTCAGGGAAGAAGACCAGCAACAAGAAGTCACCGCAAGGGAAATACGCAAAGGTACACAAGGTGGCCGAACAGGAGTCCGATTCAGACGCTAGCAGTAATGAACTGGCTGGCTTAAGCAGTATTGAACTGGCTAGCTTAAGGGTACTCAACGTTGGTAAGGGTGCAGACCTCCAGACAATTTGGGTTACTCTTCAGATAGAAGGAGTCCAAGTAAAAATGGAATTGGACACTGGATCGGCATTGTCGGTCATGAATAAGAAAGATTACAGAAGGTTATTCCAACATATTCCCCTACAGGATACGGAGATTATATTGACAACCTACACGGGGCAGAGAGTGTACCCCATCGGGACAATAAAGGTTGCAGTGGCCAACAAGGGCGAAGGAAGTCAAATAATGGACTTATATGTGCTACCGGAGGGAGGTCCACCACTACTAGGCCGGGAGTGGTTTAGAAACATAAATATGGACTGGCATTCGCTAAAAGCCATAAAGAGTGAGAACTCGGTGCAGATAATCAGCCCAGACTCTAGAACTGATGATGGTAAGACCAACCCATGTGCAAAAGACAAAGTTTCAGCACAGAATTCCACTGAGCAACAACAACATAGTTTAACAGAGAATTCTGAGTCTGTCAAGTCTACTGATATGCACATTTTTGAGGGACACTGGGCTCGAACTCAACTCCATTTCAAACTACAACAGCAATTAGAACAAATGATTCGCCGTTTTGAGCAAGAGATGAATGAAATAAAAAAGTTCTTTGTTACAGAGTGGGAGAATCTGGAAAGGCAACAGAAGCAACTGATGGAGAAAATGGAGCAGGAGCACACCAACCATCTGCGCGAGGAGGCCGAACGAATCAAAGCTGATTCAGGTTCTGAAGGTGCGTGCCATAATCTGGTGTCAGAAGAGTTAACGGTCAGCCAACTCCTTCATATGCTGAGGGACAAGACTCTGAAATGGGAAAAACTTGAACACGAGCTGCGATCTTCAAAGGAAAAGGGTTCGGAGCTCTCAAAAGTCATTGAGATGGCTGATGTGACGACACAGACTGAAACGACTGCAACAGAGCAGCCATTGGATGCCAAAAGTACGCTGACTCACGTCAATGTAGAACAACAGACCGCTGAAACAGCTGCTCCGGTAGAGGGATTGCATAGTCCGATCAATCAATCTCCAAAGGAAGTTGAAGTATTAAAATCACAAATGAGGTCACAAGTAAACGACTTGCTGAAAGCCCAGAAAAAGCTGGATGCAGAGGTACACATGAAGAAGTCTCTTCAGGAAAGATGTCTGGATTTGGAACAAGAGCTGGCTAACGTCCAGCTGGGTATGGAGGAAATAGACGACCCTCTCACTGGTCTAGCTCAGGACGACACCGAATATTACCATGACCTGGTGGACGACACCGAATATTATGATGTCCTGTCCTGCCCAGCTTGTAACTTCGACTCCCAAAGTGCTGAAATCATGGAGGAGCACCAAAAGTCTACGGAACATCGGGAGAAGCTGGCTCTACGATGGAAACAGGAGGAAGAGAAGGAGGAACTGCGCATGCAGCTGGCAGCTGTGGCAGCTGACAATGGAGCCCAGAGAGTCTCCAAGAAGCAGAAAAGGAAAAGTAAAAACAGAAGATGACCCATCTGAACCATTATCACCTCTACCAGATCACACATGTGGTCCCTCCGAACGGAGCCAAATCAGTTCGGAAGTTCAAGCTGTTAAATCCATGAAAGGACTATTGAATGAGTAACGTGAACCGACTACACCACAGAGATTGAATCTGTGAACTGTTTTCCGCAGAGACTGAATCTGTGATATGTTACGTTAAACATGAAGTTATATATGTATATATGTTATTACGTTATGTTAAATGGGGGGATGACTATAAAGCTAAGAAGGGAGGAGTGTTGTGTATGTAACCTGTTCCACCTTAAGAGAGCTTAAGCCTGTTCCACCTTAAGAGATGTACTACTTTCTCAGGCTGCTGTAGACGTAATACCGGGGGTGAACACACCGGTATATAAGCACTGTGCAGTAATCTTGTATTCAGTATAGTCCCTACCTCCAACCAGTAAAGACCTGTTTTTATTGTTACTCATTAGTCTGTGTCTTAATTAACTAAATAATTCACAGACTTAACATGGACGAGGGAACTAGATGTAATATCTCCAAATTTGCAGACGACACAAAGCTGGGTGGGCGTGTGTGCTGTGAGGAGGATGCCGAGAAACTCCAGGATGATTTGGACGGGTTGGGTGATTGGGCAGAAGCATGGCAGATGCAATATAACGTAGATAAATGTGAGGTTATCCACTTTGGTGTCAAAAACAGGAAGGCAGATTATTATCTGAATGGCAACAGATTGGGAGAAGGGGAAGTGCAGCAAGACCTGGGCATCCTTGTGCACCAGTCGCTGAAGGTAAGCATGCAGGTGCAGCAGGTACTTAAGAAGGCACATGGTATGTTGGCCTTCGTAGTGAGAGGGTTTGAGTACAGGATCAAGGATGTCTTGCTGCAGTTGTACAGGGCCTTAGTGAGACCACACCTTGAATATTGTGTGCAGTTTTGATCGCCTTATCTGAGGAAGGATGTTCTTGTCATTGAAGGAGTTCAGCGAAGATTCACCAGACTGATACCTGGGATGGCAGGAATGATGTATGAGGAGAGATTGGGTCGATTGGGCTTATACTCGCTGGAGTTTAGAAGAATGAGAGGGGATCTCATTGAAACGTATAAAATTCTGACAGGACTGGACAGACTAGATGCAGGAAGGATGTTCCCGATGGCCGGGGAGTCCAGAGCCAGGGGTCACAGTCTAAGGATAAGGGGTAAGCCATTTAGGACTGAAATGAGGAGGAATTTCTTCACCCAGAGAGTGGTAAACCTGTGGAATTCTCTACCACAGAAGGCAGTAGAGGCCAATTCATTAAATATATTCAAGATGGAGTTGGATATATTTCTTAAGGCTAAAGGGATCAAGGGATATGGGGAGAAGGCAGGGACAGGGTACTGAATTTGGATGGTCAGCCATGATCTCATTGAATGGCGGAGCAGGCTCGAGCGGCCGAATGGCCTACTCCTGCTCCTATCTTCTATGTTCCTATGTAAGAATTTTATACGTTTCAATTACATCACCTTCTAAACTCTAGGGAATATAGTTCTAGTCTACTCAATCTCCCCTCATAGAGCAATCCCCCTGACATAAGAAAACTACTAGGCATTTGGTCTAAGAGTTAAACAAAGCTTTAATCAACTGTTTTACAACATGGAGGTCCAGTTGTGTCCTTCACTAGTTCCTGTTAAGAATGTCCTACGCAAGCTGGGCCCATGTCCGAGTATTTATATTCTCCTGGACAGCGCCACTCGTAGGCCGCTCAGTATTATTTCATAGTCTTTCTTTCATGAATGACTGATTCAGGTCACCCCCCCATCCCAGGAACCAGTCTGGTGAACATTTGTTGCACTCCCTCTATGACAAGTATATCCTTCCTTAGGTAAGGAGACCAAAACTGTCCACAATAGTCCAGCACAGATTGCTGGCCTGCTGTGACACCCTCCAAGCCCCGGTCAATGGTGGTAAACCCAGCCACGATGGCAGGAGTCAGAGCTTGGGTGGCATCACGCCGAGGCTGCATGAGAGCAGTCTGAGCTTCCGCTGTAGCACTAAGACGTTGGGTCGCTTCTGCATGTGCTGCAATGGAAGCTGCGACATCACCCATCATGCACACCATCATGTCTGGGTCGACACGATCACTCAGGGTGTGCACCATCATTTCCAGGCTGGAAATCCTGGGCTTCCTGCTCTGTGCAGAGCCCCATGCAATGTTGGAGGCGAACTCCTCCATGCCCCTTGACATTGTCAAGAGGCTCTCTTGCCATTGTACCTATCAATTCTGTGTGCATGCCCATCACCCTTCTTCTGAAGGCCGCCCCATTGAGGTCCTCATCTGAGTCCTGTGCAGCAGAACTCGCGCGCGAGTTTCTAGCTGCTGGGACTCGTCTGGCAATGGGTTTATTTACAATATTTCCGTTGCTGCTTCGTGCTGTCGTAATGATCTCTGCCATTCCTTTGAACCCATCCAAGCCCATATTTCTCTTCCCAAGCTTCAAACACTGAAATTCTTGCAGTTGGCCACATCCTGCTGTTTGCAATTGCATGGGATTACATGGGATTTCATGGAATTACATGGGATTACATCGGATAAACGGTGACATGAATCAGTCATTCATGAAAGAAAGACTATGAAATAATACTGAGCGGCCTATGGGTGGCGCTGTCCAGGGGGAGTATAAATACTCGGGCACGGGCCCAGCTTGCGCAGGACATTCTTAACAGGAACTAGTGAAGGACACAACTAGACCTCCATGTTGTAAAACAGTTGATTAAAGCTTTGTTTAACGCTTAGACCAAGTGCCTAGTAGTTTTCTTAGGTCAAACGGCCCAGAAACAGGCCATTCAGCCCAACCAGTCCGTGCCAGCGTTTATGCTCCACTCGAGCCTCCTCCCGTCTTTCCTCATCTAACTCTATCAGTGTAACCCTCGATTCCCTTCTCCCTCATATGCTTATCCAGCCTCCCCTTAAATACATCTATACTATTCGCCTCAACCACTCCCTGTGGTAGCGAGTTCCACATTCTCACCACTCTTTGGGTAAAGAAGTTTCTCCTGAATTCCCTATTGGATTTCTTGGTGACTATCTTATATTGATGGCCTCTAGTTTTGCTCTTCCCCACAAGTGGAAACATTCTCTCTATATCCACTCTATCAAAACCTTTCATGATTTTAAAGACTTCCATTAGGTCACCCCTCAGCCTTGCCCCCTCCCCTTGCAAGAGGTTATTGAACAAAATTAGGTCCTCTGGAATTGGGGGTAATATACTAGCATGGATTGAGGATTGGTTAACGGACACAAAACAGAGAGTAGGAATAAACAGGTCATTTTCAGGTTGGCAGGCTGCAACTAGAGGGGTACCGCAAGGATCAATGCTTGGGCCTCAGCTATGATGGTACACACCCTGAGCGACCGTGTCGACCCAGACATGATGGTGTGCATGATGAGCGATGTCGCAGCTTCCATTGCAGCACACGCAGTAGCGACCCAACGTCTTAGTGCTGCAGCGGAAGCTCAGACTGCTCTCATGCAGTCTCGGCGTGATGCCACCCAAGCTCTGACTCCTGCCATCGTGGCTGGGTTTACCACCATTGACCGGGGCTTGGAGGGTTTAGCAGCAGGCCAGCAATCTGTGCTGGAGTATTGTGGACAGATTTGGTCTCCTTACCTAAGGAAGGATATACTTGCCATAGAGGGAGTGCAACGAAGGTTCACCAGGCTGGTTCCTGGGATGGGGGGATTGTCCTATGAGGAGAGGTTGAGTAGACTAGGCCTATATTCTCTAGAGTTTAGAAGAATGAGAGGTGATCTCATTGAAACATACAAAATTCTTACAGGAATCGACAGGGTTGATGCAGGAAGAATGTTTCCCCCTGGCTGGAGAGTCTAGAACCAGGGGTACAGTCTCAGGATAAGGGGTCAGCCATTTAGGACTGAGATGAGGAGGAATTATACATCGGTAGGCCTGACATTGGTAGTGGGGAAAATGCTAGAGTCCATTATAAAAGATGTAATAGCAGAGCACTTGGAAAACAGTGACAGGATCGGACAAAGTCAACATGGATTTACAAAAGGTAAATCGTGCTTGACTAATCTACTGGAATATTTTGAGGATGTAACTGGTAGAATAGATAAGGGAGAACCAGCAGATGTTGTGTATTTGGACTTTCAGAAGGCTTTCAATAAGGTCCCGCATAAGAGATTAGCGTGCAAGGTTAAAGCACATGGGATTGGGGGTAAGGTACTGTCTTGGATAGAGAACTGGTTGGCAGAGAGGAAGCAAAGAGTTGGAATAAACGGGTCTTTTTCCGAGTGGCAGGCAGTGACTAGTGGGGTACCGCAGGGATCGGTGTTAGGACCCCAGCTATTCACAATATATATTAATGATCTAGACGAGGGAACTAGATGTAATATCTCCAAGTTTGCAGACGACACAAAGCTGGGTGGGCGTTTGTGTTGTGAGGAAGATGCAGAGAAGCTCCAGTATGATTTGGACAGGTTGGGTGATTGGGCAGATGCATGGCAAATGCAGTATAATATGGATAAATGCGAGGTTATCCACTTCGGTGGCAAAAACAGGAAGACAGATTATTATCTGAACGGCAATAGATTGGGAAAAGAGGAAGTGCAACGAGACCTGGGTGTCCTTGTGCACCAGTCACTGAAGGTAAGCATGCAGGTGCAGCAGGCAGTTAAGAAGGCAAATGGTATGTTGGCCTTCGTAGCGAGAGGATTTGAGTACAGGGACAAGGATGTCTTGCTGCAGTTGTACAGGGCCTTGGTGAGACCACATCTTGAGTATTGTGTGCAGTTTTGGCCGCCTTATCTGAGGAAGGATGTTCTTGCTATGGAAGGAGTGCAGCGAAGATTCACCAGGCTGATACCTGGGAGTTAGATATATTTCTTAAGGCTAAAGGGATCAAGTGATATGGGGAGAAAGCAGGGACAGGGTGACGTAATAAAGACTCACTACGCACTTGGTGGTACATAAAGCAAGGCTTTAATCGACTTGTAACAAAACATGGAGGTCTAGTTAGTAGTCACTAGCTTCCTGTTTCCAGATTGTCTCTGGCCAAGGTGGGCCCACGCCCGAGTATTTATACTCCTCGGACGGCGCCCTCAGCTGGCCGTTCAGTAGTACTTCCTGAGTTACTTCTTGTAGAAGTTGCGATTTATGTCACAGGGTACTGAATTTGGATGATCAGCCATGATCTCATTAAATGGCAGAACAGGCTCGAGGGGCCAAATGGCCTACCCCTGATCCTATCTTCTATGTATCTATGTATCTATGAATTTCTTCACTCAGAGGGTGGTGAATCTTTGGAATTCTCTGCCCCAGAGGGCTGTGGAGGCTCAGTCGTTGAGTATATTCAAGGCAGAGATCACTAGATTTTTGAATATTAAGGGAATCAAGGGATATGGGGATAGTGCAGGAAAGTGGAGATGAGGTAGAAGATCAGCCATGATCTTATTGAATGGCGGGGCAGGCTTGAAGGGCTGAATGGCCGACTCCTGCCCCTATTTGTTATGTTCTTTCCCTCCTTGCAGGAGAAAAGAGTCCACAACAGCAGGGAGAGGCAACGAATCGGAAGTGGCACTCCAATATTCACAAATTTGAGTCCAGCAGAGGAGGATGCTCTCGAAATAAGTGGAGTGACAGAGCTACTGGCGGTGGGAGACAGAGGAAGGGGGAACTCCCAGCAACCTGGTGACAGAATTAAATAAAGAGAGACGACTTGCATTTCAATAGCGCCTTTCACGACCACCTGACGTCCCAAAGTGCTTTACGGCCCAATGAAGTACTTTTTGAAATGTAGTCACTGTTGTAATATAATGGTGTAAAATATCCCACAATGCATACAACAGTCACTCATATACATAGATACATAGATACATAGAAGATAGGAGCAGGAGTAGGCCATTCGGCCCTTCGTGCCTGCTCCGCCATTCGATGAGATCATGGCTGATCCTTTAATTCAGTATCCCGTCCCCGCCTTCTCTCCGTAACCCTTAACCCCTTTTGCCCGTAGAAATATATCTAATTCCCTCTTAAATATATTTAATGAGCTGGCGTACACTGCCCTCTGTGGCAATGAGTTCCACAGGTTCACCACTCTCTGAGTGAAGAAATTCCCCCTCATCTCTGTCCTAAATGGTTTAGCCCTTATCCTTAAATTATGTCCTCTAGTTCTGTTCTCACCCGCCAAGGGAAACATTCCTTCTGCATCCAGTCTGTCTAGACCTGTCAGAATTTTATACACTTCTATGAGGTCCCCTCTCAATCTTCTAAACTCCAGTGTGTACATCCCTAAACTACATAGTCTCTCCTCATAGGTCATTCCCGCCATTCCTGGTATCAGCCTGGTGAATCGCCGCTGCACCCCCTCCATGGCAAGAACATCCTTCCTCAGATGAGGCGACCAAAACTGTACACAGTACTCGAGGTGTGGTCTCACCAGTGCCCTGTACAGCTGCAGCAAGGTATCCCTGTTCCTGTATTCTAACCCTTTTGCTATGAAGGCCAGCATACCGTTTGCCTTCTTGACCGCCTGTTGCACCTGCATGCTCGCCTTCAGTGACTGGTGTACAAGAACACCCAGGTCTCTCTGTACTTCCCCCTCTCCCAATCTATTGCCATTTAAATAATAATTTGCCCTCCCGTTCCTGCACCCAAGGTGGATAACTTCGCACTTGTCCACATTATAGTGCATCTGCCATTTATCCGCCCAATCGCCCAGTCTGTCCAAATCGCTCTGGAGCTTCCTGGTCTCTTCCTCTGAGCCCACCCCCCCTCCTAGTTTAGTGTCGTCTGCAAATTTGGAAATGCTGCATCCGACTCCCTGATCCAGGTCATTAATGTAAATTGTGAACAGCTGGGGGCCCAGGACAGATCCCTGTGGTACCCCACTTGTTACTGCCTGCCATTCAGAAAATGAGCCGTTTATTCCAACTCTCTGTTTTCTATCTGACAGCCAGTTCCCTATCCACGCCAAAACTTTCCCCTTTATCCCATGAGCCTCAATTTTCCATGCTAATCTTTTATGTGGGACCTTATCGAAGGCCTTTTGGAAGTCCAGGTACACCACATCTACTGGCTCTCCCCCATCTATTCTACCAGTTACTCCCTCAAAAAATTCCAATAGATTAGTCAAGCACGATTTACCCTTTGTAAATCCATGTTGACTCTGTCCTATCCTGTCCCCATTTGCTAAGTGCTCCGCTATTTCATCCTTAATGATGGACTCCAGCATTTTGCCCACAACTGATGTAAGGCTTACAGGTCTGTAATTACCTGCTTTTTCCCTACCCCCCTTTTTGAATAGTGGGGTAACGTTAGCTACCCTCCAATCCATCGGCACTGTTCCCGAGTCTAATGAATTCTGAAAAATCATCCTTAGTGCATCCGCTATCTCTAGGGCCACCTCCTTCAGTACCCTAGGATGCATGTTATCAGGCCCTGGGGATTTGTCCACCTTCAATCCCTTTAGCTTCCTTAACACCATATCCTTAGAGATATTGATTTGCGTCAGTTCCTCCTTTGCCAATGTCCCTATTTTTCCCGATATCCCAGGGAGGTTTTTTGTGTCTTCCTTCGTAAAGACTGACCCAAAGTATGCATTTAGTTGATCTGCCATTTCCTTATTTCCCATTATATATTCCCCCGTATCTGACTGCAATGGACCAACTTTGGTTTTCACCAGTCTTTTCCTTTTGATATATTTATAAAAGCTTTTGGAGTTAGTTTTTATATTTTCCGCCAGCTTGTTTTCGTAAGCTATTTTGCCCCTCTTGATCATGCCCTTTGCCCTCCTTTGCTCTATCTTAAACTGTTCCCAATCTTCCGCTCTGGCGCTTTTTTTGGCTATTTTATACGCCCTATCTTTGGATTTTATGCTGTCTCTAATTTCCCCTGTTATCCACGGTTGAGTCACCTTTTTAGATTTCCTTTTATGCCAGATTGGTATAAACAATTTTTGCAATTTTGTCATTCTATCTTTAAATGTTTGCCATTGTTTATCTACCTCCAGTCCTCCCAGGAACGTTGTCCAATCAGACCTACTCAGTTCCCGTCTCATGGCATCATAATTCCCCTTGTTTAAATTCAGGACCTTAGTCTCTGAGTCAATTTCTTCGCTCTCCATTTCGAGTGAGAAATCGATCATGTTATGATCGCTCTGACCCAAGGGTCCCCGTACAACAAGATTACTGATTAGTCCCTTCTCATTGCACAGTACCCAGTCCAATATAGCCTGTTCCCGAGTTGGTTCCTCGACATATTGATCCAGATAACCATCCCTTAAACACTCAAGGAATTCCTCCTCCTCATTATTTTTACTGATTAGGCTAGTCCAATCTATATGTAAGTTAAAGTCACCTATGATTACAGCTGTGCTCTTATTGCACGCTTCTCTAATTTCCCTCGTGATGCCCTCCCTAACCTCTATTTTACTATTTGGAGGCCTATATACCACTCCTATTAATGTTTTTCGCCCCTCGCTATTTCTTAGCTCCACCCATATAGATTCTGTATTAACTGAGTTAATATCCTTCTTTTCAATTGCATTTATCCCCTCTTTTACTAGCAATGCTACCCCTCCTCCCTTTCTTTTTTGTCGATCCTTCCTAAATACTGAATACCCCTGTATGTTAAGCTCCCAGCCCTGCTCACCCTGCAACCATGTTTCCGTAATCCCAATTAGATCATAATTATTAACCTCTATTTCCACAGCTAATTCATCTACCTTGTTCCTGATGCTTCTCGCATTAAGGTATAAAACCCTCAGGCTTTTTTTATGCTCACATTTTTTATGAATTAGTTTGGCCCTTTGTTTTTTGTTCCTCACCCTTTTACCATTTATTTCTGTCTGCCTTTCACTTTCCTCTATTTCACTACATAGGTTTCTAGCCCCCTGCCATACTAGTTTAAATGCTCCCGAACTGCTTTATCAAAAATTACCCCGAGAACATCAGTTCCATCTCTGCACAGGTGTAGACCGTCCCTTTTGTATAGGTCACACCTACCACAAAACTGGTGACTGATGTCAGCAGCCAGTGAAATGTCATCCTGTACATAATGGTAACGTTACCCATTCTTATTATAACACTTCTAATTCATCGCTTTACTCTCCCACAGGTCCATCAACTGCCCCCCCCCCTCACTGTCCAGCCGGAGGAGGAAGACAACTCCTCAGAAGAGCCTCCAGCCTCTGAGGGTGCAGCGTTAGCAGACCCACACGCAGCCTGCACCAGCGCAGATACGCACACAGCTCGGTGGGTCCTGCGAGATAGAGTAGTCACCTGGTGTCTCACATCAGAAGTGAGCAAGAGCAGGTGGTGTTGACAGGGACAGCAGCGGAGGCTCCTCGCCGGAGGGCGCAGGACACTCCCGGCTCTGCTGAGCTGCATGCAGATGCTGAGCCTCGGGGGCCGTCGAGAAAGAGGATAATCCTGGCGGGGCAGCAACAATTGCGGGAGGCTCTGGCAGCTTTTCCAGCCGCGATGTGTGCAAATGGTCAGAGAATGGAGGAGTCCATCTCCAACATGAGCATCACCACCTCACAGGCAATGGCGACGATGTGCTGCTCCATGGGAAGGATGGCCACCTGCATGGAGCAGCTAATGCGGCAGTCGAACGAGAACATGCTTGCTGTGAAGAACAGATTGCAGACTCTTTTTGACCTCATCTCTAGGAGGGATATAAATGTAGACTTGAGCCTTCATGGCCCCACTGCTGTGCAGCAGGGTGCTCTCCAGCTCCTTGCTACCAGGGAAGTGCGGGTGGCCCATGAGAGGGATGATGGTGAGAGGGGACATGAAAGTGGAGGCTCCTCTCAAAGTGCTCCCACTTTTCTCCCGTTGCCTCCCCCTCAGTCAGAGCCCCACATGCTGCCTCGGATCCCAATGCCCCAGCACAGTTGCAGGCAGAGCAGTCTTTGGTGGGGCCATCACAGGCTCCAAAACCCAGAGGACGTCCACCAAAAGTGTCAAAGCAGTTTCAGCAGGGAAGTGAGCAGCCTGCCTCTACCTCTGCTGAAGCCACAGGGGTAGCACCACGTAGAAGCACTCGCAAAAGAAAAATGACACAATCCAAGATGCACAAGGGTAAGCACATGTGTGTATCAGTAAATGTTCGCGCTAAGTTTCAGTTATTTGGATGTCACAGATAAATGTATTTCTTTGCACTACTTTCTGGTCTTGTCCATTTTTGCCTCAAACCTGGGAAGTGGCCTTGTCACTTGAAGTGAATGGTGAGACATTACTTAGCCTCGAGCACTGGGGTTTGTTTGACAGGAATGGTTTGGTCATTGTAGCACTGCTTTATGATGTTTGTGGGCGAGGGCGGGGTGGGGGAAAGTTGGTTCAGCATCTGGGAGCCAGATGGGTGCACTGGTGGAACTTAACTAAATCTGGCCATGATGAGGCCATCCTGGGCCTCCTGGGCAGCAATGTGGACTGCTGCTGATGCCATCTCCACCTCAGGTTCATCCTCCTCCTCCTCATGTTCCACCTGCTCATCCTCCTCCTCCTCCGAAGAGGCTGTGCGCTGTGCGCCTTGCTCCTCCTGCAGCCCCAATCCTCGCTGCTGCGCTATGTTGTACAGCACGCAGCAAATGGCACTGATTCTGGAGACCCTGGCTGGTGTGTACTGAAGGGCTCCTCCAGAGCTGTCAAGGCATCTGAAGCACATCTTCAGCATGCCGATTGCTTGCTCTATGACACATCTGGTGGACATGTGGCTTTCATTATAGCGCTCTTGGGCCTCATTGCGCCAGGGTATCATCAGCCATGTCCTCAGTGGATAGCCCTTGTCTCCAAGCAGCCAGCCAATAAATCTGGTCGGAGATGCGAAGAGCTGAGGGAGGTTGGGCTGGTGCCGCACGAGTTGTGACAGCTGCCAGGGAATCTGGCACACACACACATGATGATCTTCCTATGGGTGCAGTGAGGGAGTGGAAGCTCTTGCGGTTCACAAACACTCCTGGGTGATGTGAGGGTGCCTTAATGGCCACATGTGTGCAGTTGATGACACCCTGCACCTGTGGGAAGCCAGTCAGAGCCGCAAAGGCGAGCGCCCGCTCAGTAACACTGGCTTCATCAGGGGCAAAGTTTACACAAGTGGCTGACTTGTGCAACATGGCATCGGTCACCTGGGTGATGCATCTGTGGGCGGCCGACTGCGAGATTCCGCAAATGTCTGCTGCAGATCCCTGGAAGGAGCCTGAGGTGAAGAAGTTGAGGGCGGTGGTGACTTTGACAGCCACTGGTAAGGAGTGTCCACTGGGTCCTCTGGGCAGCAGGTCTTGTTCCAGCAAACTGGAAATGTCTGCGATGACCTGGCTCGATAGTCTGAGCCTCCTGGAGCGCTGCTGTTCAGTCAGGTCCAGGAAGCTCATCCTCTGCCTGTATACCCTGTGTTGGGGGTATCACCTCTGGCGTGGTGCAGCACTGCACTGATCCCCGCTCTCCTGTGGAGCATCAGGTTGGTGAGGAGAAGGCTGCTGGTGTTGTTGCTGCTGGTGTTGTTGCTGCTGGTGCTGTTGGTGCTGGCGTTGTTGCTGCTGGTGTTGTTGCTGCTGGTGCTGGTGCTGCTGGTGTTGTTGCTGCTGGTGCTGGTGTTGGTGGTGCTGGGGCTCATCTTATTCCGAATCTGAGGTCCAAGGTGAGACAGAATAGGCGGCACCCGTGCTGACCTGATAGATGCCAGGTAAATTGGAGATCAGAGTCCCAATCCTCCACTATAGTGTGAGTGACTGGCAATGTGGTGAGAGTGGTTTCCGAGGTGGCAGAAATGACCTGCAAACTGCTGACAGCTAAATCTCTGCTGAAAATGGAGTCAGCAGAGCCTGCCCCTCAGGCAAGGAATCCGGTGTAAGGTGGGAGTATTGATGTGCTTTTGCCAGCTGTCCCTTTATGAAGTAGCACCGTGGCCGCTGAGCTTCCGCCTCGCCATCACAGGCGAGCTTCCCGAGCTCCGTGAATCCCGTGCGCAAACAGTAAAAGCTGAAACCTCGAGTTAAAAACCCTGATAAGGGTCTCTCAATGAGCAGTTAACTACCCCACTGAGGCCAGCCGCCTCTCCCGAGTGGGTCCCTAGCCCGCTTCAAAACGCGCCCCAGTTAAATGCGGGAGTCGGTGGGATGACGGCGGGCCCCCGACATGCTGTCAATTTAAGCCCTTTTAACTGCCAGCCCGCTCCCAAACCCGCACGCACAGTAATGTGAAAATACCAGCCTGTGTAACGATGCATTATGTCATTCTGAGTGGGGCCCTGTTAATTGTATGCTGCTGAATCAGGCACTGACATGTTAATTCTGTACTGCTCACTCAGGGCGAAGTGAGGGGCACAGTAACTCTAGATTGGTGAATTCTTTCAGTAAGGGCTGCACATTCCAACAACTTGAGTTTATTTTTCGAGAACACTGCTAAAAACTCACTGCGTGCATTGATTCAGGAGAAGTGATATTTCTTCATTCAGGGAGGGGCTCTGTCCATTCTCTATTTTAATTTCAGTCAGGGAGGGGCTCCTTTAGAGAGGGGCATCATATGAAGATGAACGGATGCTGAGATTCTCTTTGATCACTGGGAGAGAAGGGGCCATTAGAGATACACAATGTGGATTCTGAAACGCAAGCAGCTTTATAAAACACAGCCTTCTTTTCTTTTAATGAAGTTACGAGAGGATTGCGGGTACATTGTTTACCTAGACTTTCAGAGGTATCGCACACTAGGTTACTGCACAGTATCGAACCTGGTGGTGTCAGTGGCATTTGATACACTGGATGAGGAATTGGCTCCAGTCACCCGGCCAAAGACTTGGGGGGAGAAATTCGGTATTGACCATTTTGGGGCGCTAACATCGCCTGGGCGCTAACTTTCGCTCCGGCGATCACTCAATTCAGTTTTAGCACCCCAAGAGGGAGGTGGAGCGCTAATTCAATGGCTCCACTTCCCCCTTAGAGCGCTACCCCTGAATATCAGGGCAGTGCATTCTGTAGCGTTACGCACTGGGCCACATTGCGCTGCCGCATGGAAGGGCTCGTCCCCTCACTAAAGGGGGGGCCCAAGGCCAGAACTCTGCGGGGCCCTACCTGGACCACTGGGGAGCAGGGTGTCCTGCCAGCAGCCTGGCACACAAGAGGAGCGCCAGGCTGCCAGATCGCGGCACGGACCCCGCGTTCAAAGAGTCAACGGGCCGCGACAGGTCAGCCGAGTTGTTTTTCCCCCGCCCGCCTCCTCCCCTTTACTTATCGCCCGGCCAGCCTCCTGCCGCTCCGTTCCTGCGCCCTGAATCGGTCGCTGTCATCACCCGGCGCAGATTCAGGGGGCCACCAGCCAATTGTGCAGGCGGGACGAAAACGGGGCGCTGCGCACGGCGATGACGTCATCATTGCCTGCGGAGCGGGGCGGGGCGCTACCGGTTCCCGCCGCTACTAAACTCCCGCTGAATTTAGCGGAAGTCGTTAGCGGTACCGCGCCCGGGAGAAAAGTGGTTTGCCCCCTCCCCCTGGAAGCGCTTAGCTGCCCAATTTCTAGCCCTTGTAGTTAACGGCTGTAGACCAGCCTGGAGTCACGCTACTCATGGGGCTGGAGTTTAATGAAGGAGGCAGGGTGATGGTGGGCCCACTGGTCGGCATCTTCTGGGCCCGCTCCTGGATGCCACCGCCCTGCAGATGAGATTTTACATTGATTGGCCTCATTACGGCCGACGTGCGGGTCCCTCCAGACAATTGCTCGCTGAGTGTCATAGAAACATTGAAGATAGGAGCAGGAGTAGGCCATTCGGCCCCTCGAGTCTTCTCCGCCATTCAATGAGATCATGGCTGATCATCCAAATTCAGTACCCTGTCCCTGCCTTCTCCCCATATCCCTTGATTCCTTTAGCCTTAAGAAATATATCCAACTCCTTCTTGAATATATTTAATGAATTGGCCTCCACTGCCTTCTGTGGTAGAGAATTCCACAGGTTCACCACTCTCTGGGTGAAGAAATTCCTCCTCATCTCAGTCCTAAATGGCTTACCTCTTATTCTTAGACTGTGACCCCTGGTTCTGGACTCCTCCGCCATCGGGAACATCCTTCCCACATCTAGTCTGTCTAGTCCTGTTAGAATTTTATAAGTTTCAATGAGATCCCCTCTCATTCTTCTAAACTTCAGCGAGTATAAGCCCAATTGACCCAATCTCTCCTCATATGTCATTCCTGCCATCCCAGGTATCAGCCTGGTGAATCTTCGCTGCATTCCTTCCATGGCAAGAACATCCTTCCTCAGATAAGGCGACCAAAACTGCACACAATACTCAAGGTGTGGCCTCACCAAGGCCCTGTACAACTGCAGCAAGACATCCTTGTTCCTGTACTCAAACCCTCTCGCTATGAAGGCCAACATACCATTTGTCAGATTCTCGCCTCTGATGACACGCTGTTTCAGTAAAGATTTAAAGGGGCCATGTCCCCTTTGTAGAAGCATTAGCTTTTTTCTCTTAAAGGTGCTGGCTGCTGCAGGAATGTCAGCGCCACAAACTAAGGCTGCACCCAGGTTCACTGAGGGCTCCCTCCGTGCTCTTGTGGAGGGAGTTAGAGGATGTCAGGAGCTCCTCTTCAATGGAAATAGAAGGAGGCCTCCTCAGCAAACCAAGGCAGCTTGGCTGTAAGTTGCTGAGGAGGTGAGCGCGAGGTCTGTGTGCAGACGCACATGGGTTCAGTGTGGAAAAAGGTTTAATGATCTGCTGAGATCACCTAAAGTGTGGTCTCTGTGTTCTGGGAAATAGAAGTTCAAGAGTGAGGGCTCAGGGTGATTTCCATGTAGAATGTTGGTGGTGACACTGAGCGCAAACCCCCGTTTATTGGGCAGATGATGCCTGGGGTTTTGAGACTGTTGGACTTACATTGATCTCCATGTGCCAGCCACCTGTGGTTGAAGCGAATCTGGCACAGCTGAGTGCATCCCTGGAGAAAGAGTAAACCAAGTGAGTCCAGAGGCGCAGTCTGGAATAATGTTTATACAAGAAACATTTTAAAACAGTTTAATGGTTAATACCTAACCAGAGGTATATAGAGCATAGATAGCAACTGGCTAGACCCCTTCCTCCTCCCATCCTAATGTTCAGGTACAGTGTGAATACTTACAGATCCTTAGGAAGAATCGACAGTGGTGGCCTGAAGCACCGAGATTCTCCCTTCGCTGTTCGAATGGGAGTATAGAGAAGATACGGGTTAACTGCTGATGTGGTCATATAGAGTCATAGGGCAGGATTTTCATTGGGCCATGGAGGTGGGATTGGAGGCGTGTGGGGGGTTAAAATCGCGAAATCGGGGGTCCTGACCCCATCCCGCCCCCAACCCGCCTCCATGCCAGTTTCAAAGGAGGCGGATACCCGCCCCGCACTGGGACCCGCCTCCCCGAGGCAGGAAGGGGATTAGTGCCAATGAACTGCCTGTTAACAGGTAGTTAACAGGCGGTTTTTGGCCTAATCCCTATTTTTAGCCCTGAAGTGTGGGATTCCCGACGGCTCCAAACCACGGCAAGTTAGCGAGGCGGGCCGTCGGGCTTGGAGGGGTCGAGATGTCCAGTGTTCAGGTGAGTGATGGGTGCATGAGTGCAGAGGTAAGTGTGTTTGGTGTGTGTAAAGTGTTTAAAGAAGTTTTACTTACCTTAGGGGTCACAGTCTAAGGATAAGGGGTAAGCCATTTAGGACTGAGATGAGGAGGAATTGCTTCACCCAGAGAGTGGTGAACCTGTGGAATTCTCTACCACAGAGGGCGGTGGAGGCCAGTTCATTAAATATATTCAAGAAGGAGTTGGATATATTTCTTAAGGCTAAAGGGATCAAGGGGTATGGGGAGAAGGCAGGGACAGGGTACTGAATTTGGATGATCAGCCATGATCTCATTGAAAGGCGGAGCAGGCTCGAGGGGCCGAATGGCCTACTCCTGCTCCTATCTTCTATGTTTACAGGATTCCTTCCTTCAGGTCTCGGGAGTCCCTCATCTCACCGGCACAGAAAGCAGAATGGCCACGAGCTGTCAAAATCTGCAGCATTCTGCTTTCTGTTCTGGAGAGGTCTCTAAAATCATCCTGAGAGGAAGGAATTAACTTAGTGTACAGATTGTCAGTGTTTGACAGCTTCAAAGAGCTGTGAAACGCTGATATTTCATCTGTCAAAAGCTCTTGACAGATGAAATGTCAATCTGTGATGTCACTTGTTGCTGGGTGGCCCTTAATTGGCCTGCTGAGCCCGCTGGGCAGGTTCAACAAGGTCAATCAAGTCAAAATCGAGTGGGTTGGCCACAACTCGAAGGAGGCGGGACTACCACCCCGAAAGTTGTAGTCCCGCCTCCAGTATCAAAATCCAGCCCTTAGAGTCATAACGGCACAGGAGGCCACTCGGCCCATCGAGTCCGTGCCGGCTCTCTGTAGAGCAATCCAGTCCGTCCCATTCCCCCGTTCACTTTCGAATCCGATTCCCAAATGATCAGTCAAAACAAATGCACTTTAACACACTTTTATTTCGAGGAGACAGAGAAAAAGGGAAAAAACAGATTGCTAGCTAGATAGACAGGAGCTTGCTCTCGGGCCCTTTCTCAGTTGAGCTGGCGGGGGCATGAATGCAGGTAGCGTACTCTTCCCCTTCACCCGAGGAAGACCCACAACCTGATTAAAGGGAGTTCCTGATGTGCGATGGGCCTTTGGTATGAGGGGTCCCAATGATGTATTTCCATGAAGGGCCTGTCAGGGGATTTACTGCAGCCATCTCTGGGATGTCCCTTGTGCTCCTGATTTCTATGTATTTATTTTTTTGTTTAATTCAATTTCAGGGATGACGTCAGTGTAAGACCACACACACACACACAAACACACACACAGAAACAGACACACAGAAACACACACACACAGAAACACACACACACAGAAACACACACAGAAACACACACACAGAAACACACACAGAAACACACACACACAGAAACACACACACACACAGAAACAGACACACACACAGAAACAGACACAGAAACACACACAGAAACACACAAAGAAACAGACAGAAACAGACACATACACAGAAACAGACACACACACAGAAACACATACACAAACACACAGAAACAGACACAGAAACAGACACACACACAGAAACAGACACACAGAAACACACACACACAGAAACACACACACACACAGAAACACTCACACACAGAAACACACACACAAACACACACACACAGAAACACACACACAGACACACACACAGAAACACACACACACACAGAAACACACATACACAAACACACACACACAGAAACACACACACAGAAACACACACACACAGAAACACACACACAGAAACATACACAGAAACAGACACACACACAGAAACAGACACAGAAACACACACAGAAACACACGCAGAAACAGACAGAAACAGACACATACACAGAAACAGACACACACACAGAAACACACAGAAACAGACACAGAAACAGACACACACACAGAAACAGACACACACACAGAAACAGACACAGAAACAGAAACACACAAACAGAAACACACACACACACAAACACAAACAGACAATAATTTAAAGCATCCTCTAACCTTTTGCAGGCACCACTTGACGTCCTGAATATTCAGTGTGGTACGTTCTTATTTAGTTTAGCTGGGAGGTACAATGGCAGGCCAGGGATTTGATAATCCCTCCCTACTGCCGTACACACACACAGATGTTCACAGAACACAAAGAAGGGAGAAATTGAAAATGATAACATTCCAGGAATACCTGGCAGCTGGGGCAGCACAGGCCAGTTATGTTTGGTTACCTCTCCTCATAACCCGTAGCTCGGGGTCAAATTTTGTTTGATTTCCACCCCTAGAAGCACCTTGGGACATTACAGGCCTGATATATAAATGCTGGAGTCTCAGGGGTCTGGTGTAAGCCAGGAATCTCCACCTCTGCCCGCAATTCTCCAACCAATGAAAGCGAATAAGGAGAAAACTGGCGAGCTGGCAAGCTAGCGAGCAGAGCAGCTGAAAACCTCGGTCATCGAGTCCAAATCCCAGGTCCCATTAATTGGCTGCTGCCACTGAGACGATCAGTTGCTGGGGATCTGCTGGAAGACTTATCCGGCAGTGAGGTAACAGTGCTAAGAATAATTCTTTCCAGATCTGCAGGCCCAGAGAAGGCCAAACATCGCAGAAGAAACTGAAGCGTAAAAGCCGACTGAGCTTCCAGGGTGCGATGCCAGGGCTCAGGGCTTCCGCGGTCTGGACACCCTGGGCTAGTGGTTTAGGTGCACACCCTGAAGAATTCAACCCGCAGCCAGTACGCTACATTTTCTCTCTTTCACACACGGACGGAGCTGCGGCGAGTTTCTAGAACTTTCTGCTTAGAATGCCAGAAGGGATACGTTTGCTGACAGGGTTTCCGCTGCGGAACCTGGGCGGGGATTGCTGAACGCGCTGGGATTTACGATGCGTGCTCCGTCCAGGTGGATGATCCCCGCTGCCGTTTTTACGCTGCGACAGTGCTGCCAAGTCGGGGGGGGGGCCCTCGCCGGCGGGGTCTCAGCCAGTCCATGGTCGCAGCCAAGCTAAACCTGCTGGATTCGTCAGGGGCTCGGGGGCTGGGAAGAACCGGTCAAATACCCAGGCATGCCTGGCCGCCGGCGAGTCTGGCTTGGTATTGCTGCCAGTTACACAAGGCCCGGGGAGAGGAACGTGGGGCATAACATCCCAGCAGGGAGGGCAAGAGTGGGCACATGGGATTAGGACTGCTGCTCGTGTGAAAGTTGATCAGACTGGTTGGACTGAATGGCCTATTTCCATATAAGCAGTTTCTAACAGAAAGATGTGTCCCAGCAGCCTTTAAAGGGCTGATCGGCACTTGGTGAGGTATGTTGAGGGAGGCAAATGGCCCCGTCTCAAACCCTCACAACCTTTCTGCAGGGTTATTTCACTGACTCAACCCTTCCAATGGCCCAAGAGGACATCTGGACTGTCCGAGCCCCTTGAGCGCGGGTCCCCGCGGGCAGTGCAGAGTCGCTGAAATTACCCTTAGATGTGGTAGAAAAACACAACCATTCCAAAAACTGTTTGTTAACATACATTAAAATCGAAATCATCCCCCCCCCCACCTCGCCCCCGTGTAGTTGGGGAACTGGATTATTTCCCTTGGCGATCCTGGCTACATTGCAATGATTTCCAAAGCCTGGTGGAACCCCCTCTTCTGTCAGGTGGGCCTCCATTTCTTTCAGACCAGAGGCATTGGTCGTAGGTTTGGAGACACCTGTCCGAGAGAAACAAATGTCCATTAGCTCGGTGGGAATCACACACACAGAAACACAGAAACCCCACAGTGCAGATAGAGGCCATTTCGGCCCACCGCAAGGAGTTTGTTTAGTTTACAAACAGGGAAAAGTCATAAGGCCCAACAAAGCCACAGCTTCCCAACAAAGCATCCCCCCCCCTTCACCCCCGCTCTCCCCCCCCCTTCACCCCCGCTCTCCCCCACCCTTCACCCCCGCTCTCCCCCACCCTTCACCCCCGCTCTCCCCCACCCTTCACCCCCGCTCTCCCCCACCCTTCACCCCCGCTCTCCCCCACCCTTCACCCCCGCTCTCCCCCACCCTTCACCCCCGCTCTCCCCCACCCTTCACCCCCGCTCTCCCCCACCCTTCACCCCCGCTCTCCCCCACCCTTCACCCCCGCTCTCCCCCACCCTTCACCCCCGCTCTCCCCCACCCTTCACCCCCGCTCTCCCCCACCCTTCACCCCCGCTCTCCCCCACCCTTCACCCCCGCTCTCCCCCACCCTTCACCCCCGCTCTCCCCCCCTTCACCCCCGCTCTCCCCCACCCTTCACCCCCGCTCTCCCCCACCCTTCACCCCCGCTCTCCCCCACCCTTCACCCCCGCTCTCCCCCACCCTTCACCCCCGCTCTCCCCCACCCTTCACCCCCGCTCTCCCCCACCCTTCACCCCCGCTCTCCCCCACCCTTCACCCCCGCTCTCCCCCACCCTTCACCCCCGCTCTCCCCCCCTTCACCCCTGCTCTCCCCCACCCTTCACCCCCGCTCTCCCCCACCCTTCACCCACGCTCTCCCCCACCCTTCACCCCCGCTCTCCCCCCCTTCACCCCCGCTCTCCCCCACCCTTCACCCCCGCTCTCCCCCACCCTTCACCCCCGCTCTCCCCCACCCTTCACCCCCGCTCTCCCCCACCCTTCACCCCCGCTCTCCCCCACCCTTCACCCCCGCTCTCCCCCCCTTCACCCCTGCTCTCCCCCACCCTTCACCCACGCTCTCCCCCACCCTTCACCCCCGCTCTCCCCCACCCTTCACCCCCGCTCTCCCCCACCCTTCACCCCCGCTCTCCCCCACCCTTCACCCACGCTCTCCCCCACCCTTCACCCCCGCTCTCCCCCACCCTTCACCCCCGCTCTCCCCCACCCTTCACCCCCGCTCTCCCCCACCCTTCACCCCCGCTCTCCCCCACCCTTCACCCCCGCTCTCCCCCACCCTTCACCCCCGCTCTCCCCCACCCTTCACCCCCGCTCTCCCCCACCCTTCACCCCCGCTCTCCCCCCCTTCACCCCCGCTCTCCCCCACCCTTCACCCCCGCTCTCCCCCACCCTTCACCCCCGCTCTCCCCCACTCCGCCTTCCTCGCCCAACCACCCCTCTCATCTTCTTCGCCACCCCCCAGCCCCTCACCTTCCTCCCCCCACCCCACCAAATGCTCCTTTTAATTCTTTTTGGGTGCACGGCCCCTTTAAGAGACTGCACAGCCCATTCAAATTTCCGCGCATGCACGGTTTTTCCCCATGGTGAAGTCGGCAAGTGGCGTGCGCGGGATCTCCAGACCGCTGTGCGGCCGCACAACTAAACGGGAACGCTCCCCCCACACCCCCATCCCCTCGTCACCCCCATCTTTGTTGACTGAGACCCCACTCAGTGTAAAAATATCTCTGAGGGAGGGAGAGACACAGTGTACAGATATCTCCCCGAGAGAGGGACTGCAGACACAGTGTACAGATATCTCCCCGAGAGAGGGACTGCAGACACAGTGTACAGATATCTCCCCGAGAGAGAGACTGCAGACACAGTGTACAGATATCTCCCTGAGAGAGGGACTGCAGACACTGTGTACAGATATCTCCCCGAGAGAGGGACTGCAGACACAGTGTACAGATATCTCTCCGAGAGAGGGACTGCAGACACAGTGTACAGATATCTCCCCGAGAGAGGGACTGCAGACACCGTGTACAGATATCTCTCCGAGAGAGGGACTGCAGACACAGTGTACAGATATCTCCCCGAGAGAGGGACTGCAGACACAGTGTACAGATATCTCCCCGAGAGAGAGACTGCAGACACAGTGTACAGATATCTCCCCGAGAGAGGGACTGCAGACACAGTGTACAGATATCTCCCCGAGACAGGGACTGCAGACACAGTGTACAGATATCTCCCCGAGACAGGGACTGCAGACACACTGTACAGATATCTCCCCGAGAGAGGGACTGCAGACACCGTGTACAGATATCTCTCCGAGAGAGGGACTGCAGACACAGTGTACAGATATCTCTCCGAGAGAGGGACTGCAGACACAGTGTACAGATATCTCCCCGAGAGAGGGACTGCAGACACAGTGTACAGATATCTCCCCGAGAGAGGGACTGCAGACACAGTGTACAGATATCTCTCCGAGAGAGGGACTGCAGACACAGTGTACAGATATCTCCCCGAGAGAGGGACTGCAGACACAGTGTACAGATATCTCTCCGAGAGAGGGACTGCAGATACCGTGTACAGATATCTCTCCGAGAGAGGGACTGCAGACAGTGTACAGATATCTCCCCGAGAGAGGGACTGCAGACACCGTGTACAGATATCTCCCCGAGAGAGAGACTGCAGACACAGTGTACAGATATCTCCCCGAGAGAGGGTCTGCAGACACCGTGTACAGATATCTCCCCGAGAGAGGGACTGCAGACACAGTGTACAGATATCTCCCCGAGAGAGAGACTGCAGACACAGTGTACAGATATCTCCCCGAGAGAGGGACTGCAGACACAGTGTACAGATATCTCCCCGAGAGAGGGACTGCAGACACAGTGTACAGATATCTCCCCGAGAGAGGGACTGCAGACACAGTGTACAGATATCTCTCCGAGAGAGGGACTGCAGACACAGTGTACAGATATCTCTCCGAGAGAGGGACTGCAGACACAGTGTACAGATATCTCCCCGAGAGAGGGACTGCAGACACCGTGTACAGATATCTCCCCGAGAGAGGGACTGCAGACACAGTGTACAGATATCTCCCCGAGACAGGGACTGCAGACACAGTGGACAGATATCTCCCCGAGAGAGGGACTGCAGACACAGTGTACAGATATCTCCCCGAGAGAGGGACTGCAGACACAGTGTACAGATATCTCCCCGAGAGAGAGACTGCAGACACAGTGTACAGATATCTCCCCGAGAGAGAGACTGCAGACACAGTGTACAGATATCTCTCCGAGAGAGGGACTGCAGACACAGTGTACAGATATCTCCCCGAGAGAGAGACTGCAGACACAGTGTACAGATATCTCCCCGAGAGAGAGACTGCAGACACAGTGTACAGATATCTCTCCGAGAGAGGGACTGCAGACACAGTGTACAGATATCTCCCCGAGAGAGGGACTGCAGACACAGTGTACAGATATCTCCCCGAGAGAGAGACTGCAGACACAGTGTACAGATATCTCCCCGAGAGAGGGACTGCAGACACAGTGTACAGATATCTCCCCGAGACAGGGACTGCAGACACAGTGTACAGATATCTCCCCGAGAGAGGGACTGCAGACACAGTGTACAGATATCTCTCCGAGAGAGGGACTGCAGACACAGTGCACAGATATCTCTCCGAGAGAGAGACTGCAGACACAGTGTACAGATATCTCTCCGAGAGAGGGACTGCAGACACAGTGTACAGATATCTCCCCGAGAGAGGGACTGCAGACACAGTGTACAGATATCTCTCCGAGAGAGAGACTGCAGACACAGTGTACAGATATCTCTCCGAGAGAGGGACTGCAGACACCGTGTACAGATATCTCTCCGAGAGAGGGACTGCAGACACAGTGTACAGATATCTCTCCGAGAGAGAGACTGCAGACACAGTGTACAGATATCTCCCCGAGAGAGGGACTGCAGACAGAGTGTACAGATATCTCCCCGAGAGAGGGACTGCAGACACAGTGTACAGATATCTCCCCGAGACAGGGACTGCAGACACAGTGTACAGATATCTCCCCGAGAGAGGGACTGCAGACACAGTGTACAGATATCTCCCCGAGAGAGGGACTGCAGACACAGTGTACAGATATCTCCCCGAGAGAGGGACTGCAGACACAATGTACAGATATCTCCCCGAGAGAGGGACTGCAGACACAGTGTACAGATATCTCCCCGAGAGAGGGACTGCAGACACAGTGTACAGATATCTCTCCGAGAGAGGGACTGCAGACACTGTGTACAGATATCTCCCCGAGAGAGGGACTGCAGACACAGTGAACAGATATCTCCCCGAGAGAGGGACTGCAGACACTGTGTACAGATATCTCCCCGAGAGAGGGACTGCAGACACAGTGTACAGATATCTCCCCGAGAGAGGGACTGCAGACACAGTGTACAGATATCTCCCCGAGAGAGGGACTGCAGACACCGTGTACAGATATCTCTCCGAGAGAGGGACTGCAGACACAGTGTACAGATATCTCCCCGAGAGAGGGACTGCAGACACAGTGTACAGATATCTCCCCGAGGGACTGCAGACACAGTGTACAGATATCTCCCCGAGAGAGAGACTGCAGACACAGTGTACAGATATCTCACCGAGAGAGGGACTGCAGACACAGTGTACAGATATCTCCCCAAGAGAGGGACTGCAGACACAGTGTACAGATATCTCCCCGAGAGAGGGACTGCAGACACCGTGTACAGATATCTCCCCGAGAGAGGGACTGCAGACACAGTGTACAGATATCTCCCCGAGAGAGGGACTGCAGACACAGTGTGCAGATATCTCTCCGAGAGAGGGACTGCAGACACCGTGTACAGATATCTCCCCGAGAGAGGGACTGCAGACACAGTGTACAGATATCTCCCCGAGAGAGGGACTGCAGACACAGTGTACAGATATCTCCCCGAGAGAGGGACTGCAGACACAGTGTACAGATATCTCCCCGAGACAGGGACTGCAGACACTGTGTACAGATATCTCCCCGAGAGAGGGACTGCAGACACAGTGTACAGATATCTCCCCGAGAGAGGGACTGCAGACACCGTGTACAGATATCTCCCCGAGAGAGGGACTGCAGACACAGTGTACAGATATCTCCCCGAGAGAGGGACTGCAGACACAGTGTACAGATATCTCCCCGAGAGAGGGACTGCAGACACCGTGTACAGATATCTCCCCGAGATAGGGACTGCAGACACAGTGTACAGATATCTCCCTGAGAGAGGGACTGCAGACACAGTGTACAGATATCTCCCCGAGAGAGGGATTGCAGACACAGTGTACAGATATCTCCCCGAGAGAGAGACTGCAGACACAGTGTACAGATATCTCTCCGAGAGAGGGACTGCAGACACAGTGTACAGATATCTCCCCGAGAGAGGGACTGCAGACACAGTGTACAGATATCTCCCCGAGAGAGGGACTGCAGACACCGTGTACAGATATCTCCCCGAGAGAGGGACTGCAGACACAGTGTACAGATATCTCCCCGAGAGAGGGACTGCAGACACAGTGCACAGATATCTCCCCGAGAGAGGGACTGCAGACACAGTGTACAGATATCTCCCCGAGAGAGGGACTGCAGACACAGTGTACAGATATCTCTCCGAGAGAGGGACTGCAGACACCGTGTACAGATATCTCACCGAGAGAGGGACTGCAGACATAGTGTACAGATATCTCCCCGAGAGAGAGACTGCAGACACAGTGTACAGATATCTCCCCGAGAGGGACTGCAGACACAGTGTACAGATATCTCCCCGAGAGAGGGACTGCAGACACAGTGTACAGATATCTCCCCGAGATAGGGACTGCAGACACAGTGTACAGATATCTCCCCGAGAGAGGGACTGCAGACACAGTGTACAGATATCTCCCCGAGAGAGGGACTGCAGACACCGTGTACAGATATCTCCCCGAGAGAGGGACTGCAGACACAGTGTACAGATATCTCTCCGAGAGAGGGACTGCAGACACCGTGTACAGATATCTCTCCGAGAGAGGGACTGCAGACACAGAGTACAGATATCTCTCCGAGAGAGGGACTGCAGACACAGTGTACAGATATCTCCCCGAGAGAGGGACTGCAGACACCGTGTACAGATATCTCCCCGAGAGAGGGACTGCAGACACAGTGTACAGATATCTCCCCGAGAGAGGGACTGCAGACACAGTGTACAGATATCTCTCCGAGAGAGGGACTGCAGACACAGTGTACAGATATCTCTCCGAGAGAGGGACTGCAGACACAGTGTACAGATATCTCCCCGAGAGAGGGACTGCAGACACAGTGTACAGATATCTCACCGAGAGAGGGACTGCAGACACAGTGTACAGATATCTCTCCGAGAGAGGGACTGCAGACACAGTGTACAGATATCTCCCCGAGAGAGGGACTGCAGACACAGTGTACAGATATCTCCCCGAGAGAGGGACTGCAGACACAGTGTACAGATATCTCTCCGAGAGAGGGACTGCAGACACAGTGTACAGATATCTCTCCGAGAGAGGGACTGCAGACACAGTGTACAGATATCTCCCCGAGAGAGGGACTGCAGACACCGTGTACAGATATCTCCCCGAGAGAGGGACTGCAGACACCGTGTACAGATATCTCCCCGAGAGAGGGACTGCAGACACCGTGTACAGATATCTCCCCGAGAGAGGGACTGCAGACACCGTGTACAGATATCTCTCCGAGAGAGGGACTGCAGACACAGTGTACAGATATCTCCCCGAGAGAGGGACTGCAGACACAGTGTACAGATATCTCCCCGAGAGAGGGACTGCAGACACCGTGTACAGATATCTCCCCGAGAGAGGGACTGCAGACACCGTGTACAGATATCTCCCCGAGAGAGGGACTGCAGACACAGTGTACAGATATCTCCCCGAGAGAGGGACTGCAGACACAGTGTACAGATATCTCTCCGAGAGAGGGACTGCAGACACCGTGTACAGATATCTCTCCGAGAGAGGGACTGCAGACACCGTGTACAGATATCTCCCCGAGAGAGGGACTGCAGACAGTGTACAGATATCTCTCCGAGAGAGGGACTGCAGACACAGTGTACAGATATCTCCCCGAGAGAGGGACTGCAGACACAGTGTACAGATATCTCTCCGAGAGAGGGACTGCAGACACAGTGTACAGATATCTCCCCGAGAGTGGGACTGCAGACACAGTGTACAGATATCTCCCCGAGAGAGGGACTGCAGACACAGTGTACAGATATCTCCCCGAGAGAGGGACTGCAGACACAGTGTACAGATATCTCTCCGAGAGAGGGACTGCAGACAATTCACAATTCACAATTCAAATCGCTTTATTGGCATGATAAGTTACATCTTATGTTGCCAAAGCATCAAAATACATTTATGGTTTAGCACATAAACGCAGTTCTATTCATACAGTGTATAAACAGGTATATCCCTGAGTGTATAAATATACATTCGCATTGTTTATATATATTCTTTTCTTAGTTTACTGGTTGTCCCTCTGTTCATGGCAAGCTGTAACATAGTGTGCCGCCAGTGTTATACAGCTTCTCTCCTCTCCCAGTAGGAATGGGAGTTTTTGGTTGTCATTCAGATTTCTGAAATCAGGGCATATTTGTGAGAATTTTTGGTAGAAATTCTCCCTGATGCCCTGATATTTTCCACAAGCTGTGAGGAAGTGCATCTCTGTCTCCACCACTCCCTGACTGCAGTGAGAGCATACGTTTACAGGTATCTCCCCGAGAGAGGGACTGCAGACACAGTGTACAGATATCTCCCCGAGAGAGGGACTGCAGACACAGTGTACAGATATCTCCCCGAGACAGGGACTGCAGACACAGTGCAGAGATATGTCTCCGAGAGAGGGACTGCAGACACAGTGTACAGATATCTCCCCGAGAGGGCGTTAGAGATCCCAGTGAATGTACAGCTAAATATAATTGTTTCGCCTCCCAGTCACAGGACTGAAACTGAAAGCTGAATGTCAGCCAAGCACAGCTGTGTCCCAGTTTCTGATACTCACACTGAAGTCACATCCGGTACATTTCCGGATCTTTTCAACCGTCTCTCCTTCAAATATTTCAATCAGAGTCAATCCTTTGTTCTTAATAACATCAAAGACAGCCTGCAATGTTTAAAC
The DNA here is from genome assembly GCF_052327205.1 of Somniosus microcephalus. NCBI lineage: Eukaryota > Metazoa > Chordata > Chondrichthyes > Squaliformes > Somniosidae > Somniosus > Somniosus microcephalus. The sequence continues at coordinate 8,801,118 of NC_140987.1, read as the reverse complement.
AGATGTTCGATAATTAAACCTCACAGAATCTGACAAATGTTAAGAAAGACTAGCAAATCTCCAGCGCGTTTCACCCCCACTGGTCGTCTCAAAGCGCTTTACAGCCTATGAAGTACTTTTGAAGTTATAATGTGGGCAGTGCATCCCCAGGGCACCTCCCAGAATCAGACAGACGTTGAACTTGTGCATTCCTGCCACACCTCCCAAATCTGACAATTAATAGCTTGACACGATCAGCTATAATTAGAGGCAGGCCTCACATTGCAGTTTGCAGCTTCACTCGGGAGACTCCCAGACTCATTTTACGGCCCAGGCACCAGTTGCTTTTTAAATTTGTTTATGGGATGTGGACGTCGCAGAGAGTAAAGCTCCCTCTACGCTGTCCCATCAAACACTCCCAGGCCAAGTACAGCACGGGTTAGATACAGAGTAAAGCTCCCTCTACACTGTCCCATCAATCACTCCCAGGGCAGGTACTGCATGGGTTAGATACAGAGTAAAGCTCCCTCTGCACTGTCCCCATCAAACACTCCCAGGGCAGGTACAGCACGGGTTAGATAGAGAGTAAAGCTCCCTCTACACTGACCCATCAAACACTCCCAGGGCAGGTACAGCACGGGTTAGATACAGAGTAAAGCTCCCTCTACACTGACCCATCAAACACTCCCAGGGCAGGTACAGCACGGGTTAGATACAGGGTAAAGCTCCCTCTACACTGTCCCAGCAAACACTCCCAGGGCAGGTACAGCACGGGTTAGATACAGAGTAAAGCTCCCTCTACACTGACCCATCAAACACTCCCAGGGCAGGTACAGCACGGGTTAGATACAGAGTAAAGCTCCCTCTACACTGACCCATCAAACACTCCCAGGGCAGGTACAGCACGGGTTAGATACAGAGTAAAGCTCCCTCTGCACTGTCCCATCAAACACTCCCAGGGCAGGTACAGCACGGGTTAGATACAGTAAAGAGTGGGGTTTACGTACATACCCCTAGTTTCTCTTATTATCTTGCTCTGTGCACTATTTTTATACAGCTGTTAATGCATTTATTTGAAACGATGTAAAAGAAATACTGGTTAGAAACGTTAAATAAATGAATTTCACGGATTAAAAATCCCCATAACTGCATGTGATGTGTATTATGAGTGATAATAAATGCTAAGCAGAGAGCACGGGGAGGCAGCAGAGTTGGTTTGATAGATCACTCATTCCCTGTGGAGTCGAAATAAACATTTTGATCTTGAATTAAGTGTAGCCATTCGGAGTCAGAGGATCGACAGGAACCAACAGAAAGACAGACAGACAGACTTGCATTTCTATAGCGCCTTTCACGACCACCAGACGTCTCAAAGTGCTTTACAGCCAATGAAGTACTGTTTGAAGTGTGGTCACTGTTGTAATGTGGGAAACACGGCAGCCAATTTGCGCACAGCAAGCCCCCACGAACAGCAATGTGATAATGACTGGATCATCTGTTTTAGTGATGTTGATTGAGGGATAAATATTGGCCCCAGGACACCGGGGAGAACTCCCCCTGCTCTTCCTTCAAAATAGAGCCATGGGATCTTTTACGTCCACCTGAGAGAGCAGACGGGGCCTCGGTTTAATGTCTCATCCGAATGACGGCACCTCCGGCAGTGCGGCACTCCCTCAGCACTGCAATGGAGTGTCAGCCTAGATTTATGTGCTCAAGTCTCTGGAGTGGGACTTGAACCCACAACCCTGACTCAGAGGCGAGTGCGCGACCCACTGGGCCATGGCTGGGAGAAAAATCGCCAATGGACAGGGAAAGGCAGAAAAAAGAAATAAAATATCTGGGACAGCACGAGAGTGTGAGAGAGATGGGAAGGGTGTGGGAAAGGGAGCTAGTGAAGGAGAGTGACAGAGTGACAATTAAACAATGGGAGAAGCAAGTGTCATTGTCAGTTAGAGAGTAAAACACAGAGAAAATGGCAGACGGACAGGAAGAGGGATCGTGACAAACAGACAGAAAGAGAAATAAATCGACAGAGAGGAAAAGATATGGAGTAGGAGAAAGTGTGAAAGAGGGAGACGGAGACCGAAAAAGGAGACACACACAGACAAACTACCCCTAACTCGCAAGAAAAGATCATTCTGGAGCTTTCTCTACAACCTTGAAATGTCATTCAGCATCAGAGCCCCAATCTTTCAGGACAGCCTCTGCAGTAATACTGCTGCAACTGCAGGAGACACTGAACAGACACATAACAACCTGCTGACTGCTTCACAGCAATTATTACAAAGGTGCCACCTCAATCTGTGCCCCGCAGTGACTCTCCACACTGGCTGCTCTTAAAGGGGCCGTGCACTGGGCTGAGGCTGAGCTGCTCCTCATGCAGTGGTACAATGAGAAGAGAGAGGGAGGGGAGGGGAGGGGAGGGGGGCCAGCGTGTACACGTAATGGGAGGGGAGGGGAGGGGATGAGCCGTGTCCCATCACACAATGAAATCGTTCGTAGCTCAGTGCCTGTGTTTGTACAGGGCGTGGGAATGCTCAACATCAAACTGTCATTGCAAGTGGGCTCTCTGGTGCACTAACCCATCGAAGCCCCTCCCTCTGGGACACTAACCCATCGAAGCCCCTCCCTCTGGTACACTAACCCATCGAAGCCCCTCCCTCTGGTGCACTAACACATCGAAGCCCCTCCCTCTGGTACACAAACCCATTGAAGCCCCTCCCTCTGGTACACTAACCCATCGAAGCCCCTCCCTCTGGTACACTAACCCATCGAAGCCCCTCCCTCTGGTACACTAACCCATCGAAGCCCCTCCCTCTGGTCCACTAACCCATCGAAACCCCTCCCTCTGGTACACTAACCCATCGAAGCCCCTCCCTCTGGTACACTAACCCATCGAAGCCCCTCCCTCTGGTAAACTAACCCATCGAAGCCCCTCCCTCTGGTCCACTAACCCATCAAAACCCCTCCCTCTGGTACACTAACCCATCGAAGCCCCTCCCTCTGGTCCACTAACCCATCGAAACCCCTCCCTCTGGTACACTAACCCATCGAAGCCCCTCCCTCTGGTACACTAACCCATCGAAGCCCCTCCCTCTGGTAAACTAACTCTCCATCGAAGCCCCTCCCTCTGGTACACTAACTCTCCATCGAAGCCCCTCCCTCTGGTACACTAACCCATCGAAGCCCCTCCCTCTGGTCCACTAACCCATCGAAACCCCTCCCTCTGGTACACTAACCCATCGAAGCCCCTCCCTCTGGTCCACTAACCCATCGAAACCCCTCCCTCTGGTACACTAACCCATCGAAGCCCCTCCCTCTGGTACACTAACCCATCGAAGCCCCTCCCTCTGGTAAACTAACTCTCCATCGAAGCCCCTCCCTCTGGTACACTAACTCTCCATCGAAGCACCTCCTTCTGGTACACTAACTCTCCCATTGATGCCCCTCCCTCTGGTACACTAACCCATCGAAGCCCCTCCCTCTGGTACACTAACCCATCGAAGCCCCTCCCTCTGGTACACTAACACTCCATCGAAGCCCCGCCCTCTGGTACACTAACCCTCCATCGAAGCCCCTCCCTCTAGTACACTAACTCTCCATCGAAGCCCCTCCCTCTGGTACACTAACCCTCCATCGAAGACCCTCCCTCTGGTATACTAACTCTCCCATTGAAGCCCCTCCATCTGGTACACTAACCCATCGAAGCCCCTCCCTCTGGTACACTAACCCTCCATCGAAGACCCTCCCACTGGTATACTAACTCTCCCATTGAAGCCCCTCCATCTGGTACACTAACCCATCGAAACCCCTCCCTCTGGTACACTAACCCATCGAAGCCCCTCCCTCTGGTACACTAACCCATCGAAGCCCCTCCCTCTGGTACACTAACCCATCGAAGCCCCTCCCTCTGGTAAACTAACTCTCCATCGAAGCCCCTCCCTCTGGTACACTAACTCTCCCATTGAAGCCCCTCCATCTGGTACACTAACCCATCGAAGCCCCTCCCTCTGGTACACTAACTAATCGAAGCCCCTCCCTCTGGTACACTAACCCATCGAAGCCCCTCCCTCTGGTACACTAACCCATCGAAGCCCCTCCCTCTGGTACACTAACACTCCATCGAAGCCCCTCCCTCTGGTACACTAACCCATCGAAGCCCCTCCCTCTGGTACACTAACCCTCCATCGAAGCCCCTCCCTCTAGTACACTAACTCTCCATCGAAGCCCCTCCCTCTGGTACACTAACCCTCCATCGAAGACCCTCCCTCTGGTACACTAACTCTCCATCGAAGCCCCTCCCTCTGGTACACTAACTCTCCATCGAAGCCCCTCCCTCTGGGACACTAACCCATCGAAGCCCCTCCCTCTGGTACACTAACTCTCCATCGAAGCCCCTCCCTCTGGTACACTAACCTTCCATCGAAGCCCCTCCCTTTGGTAAACTAACTCGCCATCGAAGCCCCTCCATCTGGTACCCTAACCCTCCATCGAAGCCCCTCCCTCTGGTACACTAACTCTCCCATTGAAGCCCCTCCCTCTGGTACACTAACCCATCGAAGCCCCTCCCTCTGGTACACTAACTCATCGAAGCCCCTCCCTCTGGTACACTAACCCATCGAAGCCCCTCCCGCTGGTACATGAACCCATCGAAGCCCCTCCCTCTGGTACACTAACCCTCCATCGAAGCCCCTCCCTCTGGTAAACAAACTCTCCATCGAAGCCCCTCCCTCTGGTACACTAACCCTCCATCGAAGCCCCTCCCTCTGGTACACTAACCCTCCATCGAAGCCCCTCCCTCTAGTACACTAACCCTCCATCGAAGCCCCTCGCTCTGGTACACTAACCCTCCATCGAAGCCCCTCCCTCTGGTACACTAACTCTCCATCGAAGCCCCTCCCTCTGGTACACTAACTCTCCATCGAAGCCCCTCCCTCTGGTACACTAGCCCTCCATCGAAGCCCCTCCCTCTGGTACACTAACTCTCTATCGAAGCCCCTCCCTCTGGTACACTAACCCTCCATCGAAGCCCCTCCCTCTGGTACACTAACTCTATATTGAAGCCCCTCCATTGAAGCCCCTCCCTCTGGTACACTAACCCTCCATCGAAGCCCCTCCCTCTGGTAAACTAACTCTCCATCGAAGCCCCTCCCTCTGGTACACTAACCCTCCATCGAAGCCCCTCCCTCTGGTACACTAACCCATCGAAGCCCCTCCCTCAGGTACACTAACCCTCCATCGAAGCCCCTCCCTCTGGTGCACTAACCCTCCATCGAAGCCCCTCCCTCTGGTAAACTAACTCTCCATCGAAGCCCCTCCCTCTGGTACACTAACCCTCCATCGCAGCCCCTCCCTCTGGTACACTAACCCATCGAAGCCCCTCCCTCTGGTACACTAACCCTCCATCGAAGCCCCTCCCTCTGGTACACTAACCCTCCATCGAAGCCCCTCCCTCTGGTACACTAACCCTCCATCGAAGCCCCTCCCTCTAGTACACTAACCCATCGAAGCCCCTCCCTCTGGTACACTAACCCTCCCATCAAAACCCCCCCTCTAGTACACTAACCCATCGAAGCCCCTCCCCCTGGTACACTGACCTATCGAAGCCCCTCCCCCTGGTACACTAACGCTCCCATCGAAGCCCCTCCCTCTGGTACACTAACCCTCCATCGAAGCCCCTCCCTCTGGTACACTAACTCTCCATCGAAGCCCCTCCCTCTGGTACACTAACCCTCCATCGAAGCCCCTCCCTCTGGTACACTAACCCATGGAAGCCCCTCCCTCTGGTACACTAACACTCCATCGAAGCCCCTCCCTCTGGTACACTAACCCATCGAAGCCCCTCCCTCTGGTACACTAACTCCCCATTGTGCTATCTTATCTATTGGATAGCCCCATTTCTTTTGCCTTTATTAACTGTTCCTGTTTGGTCGCCCATTCCAAATATTCCTCATTTTTTGAGTTAAGTTTTCCCCGAGATAAGTTCAAGATTTCCATTTCATGAGTAGCTATGCATTTCCGTTGTTCTGACTCTCCGGTCCCACTCTGAAGGGCGATTCTCGGTTTGCCTTCTCTGTACCGTTGAATATTTAAGATCCCTCAATGAACTCTGCCCTTAACCTGGTCTCCAGACTGTGGGGCTTGTTCTAATTTATTTAAACTGAGCTGGCATTTACCTCATCCCCTCGCCGAGGCTGATGTCTGGCGCTGTGAGGGGTTTTCCAGTAAGTAAAAGAAAGTTGCTTCTTCGACAGCACCTCCCAAACCCGCGACCTCTGCCACCTAGAAGGACAAGGGCAGCAGGCGCATGGGAACAGCGCCACCTCCAAGTTCCCCTCCAAGTCACACACCAGCCTGACTTGGAAGTATATCGGCCGATCCTTCATCGTCGCTGGGTCAAAATCCTGGAACTCCCTCCCTAACAGCACTGTGGGAGCACCTTCACCACACGGACTGCAGCGGTTCAATAAGGCGGCTCACCACCACCTTCTCGAGGGTAATTAGGGATGGGCAATAAATGTCAGCCTTGCCAGCGATGCCCACATCCCAGGAATGATTTCGTTTTAATTCCCAGGTGTAAAGGTGTGAAGATGGGACCCTTACCTTCTCGGTGATGATGCGGTTCACACAACGCTTCCCGGTTAACGGTAAATTACACTTCTCCACGATCTTGTGTTCTCCACCCTGTGGGTGAGACCACGGTAGTTATTTTAATATCTGTACGGTTGGCACTTCACTGGCGGGCAGCGTCCCCTGTCAGCTGCACTTTGTTCTGCGTGGCCTGTTTCTTATAGTGCGCGGCCCCTTTAAATTTCCGCGCCTGCGCGGTGTTTACAGCCGAGAGGCCGGTGAGTGGCCCGCACGGGCCCTTTGAGATTAATGTGCGGCCGCATGCCTTAGGGGGATCATTGCTAGCGGATATTATACTTTACACAGTGTTACACCGACCTTCCTCGCAATGGTAGAGAACGGCCCAGGAGTAGCTCACTGTCTCAGAGGCTGCAACAAACCGTGGCCATTCAGGTCAGACACTGTCGTGGAAAAGCACCAATGCTGCTGATTGAGGGCCAGGAAACCTCTGACAAGGGGTCTTGACAGAGAGATCACACACCTCGCTCTTCAAAAAGGACTCCTGATGACAAGCTCCGCCTTCAAAGGGGGTCCTCGGTGCAATTACCTCTCAAGGGGCCCCGATGGTGAGATGGCCTCATTAAAATGACTGTCACGTTGGAACTCCTCAGCCACTGTGCCTAGAGCACGGGGAGCAGGCCCAGGGAGCCGAGAGCACGGGGAGCACGCCCAGGGGAGCATGGAGCACGGGGAGCAGGCCCAGGGGAGCCGAGAGCATGGGGAGCAGGCCCGGGGAGCCTAGAGCACGGGGAGCACGCCCAGGGGAGCATGGAGCACGGGGAGCAGGCCCAGGGGAGCCTAGAGCATGGGGAGCAGGCCGGGTGAGCCTAGAGCACGGGGAGCAGGCCCAGGGGAGCCTAGAGCACGGGGAGCAGGCCCGGGGAGCCTAGAGCATGGGGAGCAGGCCCAGGGGAGCCTAGAGCACGGGGAGCAGGCCCAGGGGAGCCGAGAACATGGGGAGCAGGCCCAGGGGAGCCGAGAGCATGGGGAGCAGGCCCAGGGGAGCCTAGAGCACGGGGAGCAGGCCCAGGGGAGCCTAGAGCATGGGGAGCAGGCCGGGTGAGCCTAGAGCACGGGGAGCAGGCCCTGGGGAGCCTAGAGCACGGGGAGCAGGCCCGGGGAGCCTAGAGCACGCCCAGGGGAGCATGGAGCACAGGGAGCAGGCCCAGGGGAGCTGAGAGCATGGGGAGCAGGCCCAGGGGAGCCGAGAGCACGGGGAGCAGGCCCGGGGAGCCTAGAGCATGGGGAGCACGCCCAGGGGAGCCTGGAGCACGGGGAGCAGGCCCAGGGGAGCCTAGAGCACGGGGAGCACGCCCGGGGAGCCAAGAGCATGGGGAGCAGGCCCAGGGGAGCCTAGAGCACAGGGAGCAGGCCCAGGGGAGTCTAGAGCATGGGGAGCAGGCCCGGGGAGCCTAGAGCACGGGGAGCAGGCCCGGGGAGCCTAGAGCACGGGGAGCAGGCCCGGGGAGCCTAGAGCACGGGGAGCAGGCCCAAGGCAGCCTAGAGCATGGGGAGCAGGCCCGGGGAGCCTGGAGCACGGGGAGCAGGCCCAGGGGAGCCGAGAGCACGGGGAGCAGGCCCAGGGGAGTCTAGAGCATGGGGAGCAGGCCCGGGGAGCCTAGAACACGGGGAGCAGGCCCAGAGGAGCCTAGAGCACGAGGAGCAGGCCCGGGGAGCCTAGAGCACGGGGAGCAGGCCCGGGGAGCCTAGAGCACGGGGAGCAGGCCCGGGGAGCCTAGAGCACGGGGAGCAGGCCCGGGGAGCCTAGAGCACGGGGAGCAGGCCCAGGGGAGCAGGCCCAGGGAGTCTAGAGCACGGGGAGCAGGCCCAGGGGAGCCTAGAGCATGGGGAGCAGGCCCGGGGAGCCTAGAGCACGCCCAGGGGAGCCTGGAGCATGGGCAGCAGGCCCAGGGGAGCAGGCCCGGTGAGCCTAGAGCACGGGGAGCAGGCCGGGGAAGTCTAGAGCATGGGGAGCAGGCCCAGGGAGTCTAGAGCACGGGGAGCAGGCCCGGTGAGTCTAGAGCACGGGGAGCAGGCCCAGGGAGTCTAGAGCACGGAGAGCAGGCCCAGGGAGTCTAGAGCACGGGGAGCAGGCCCAGGGGAGCAGGGCCAGTGAGCCGAGAGCACAGGGAGCAGGCCTGGGGGAGCCTAGAGCACGGGGAGCAGGCCAGGGGGAGCCTAGAGCACGGGGAGCAGGCCCAGGGGAGCCGAGAGCACGGGGAGCAGGTCCAGGGGAGCCTAGAGCACGGGGAGCAGGCCAGGTGGAGCCCAAAGCATGGAGAGCAGGCCCGGGGAGCCTAGAGCACGGGGAGCAGGCCCAGGGGAGCCGAGAGTACGGGGAGCAGGCCCAGTGAGTCTAGAGCACGGGGAGCAGGCCCAGGGGAGCCTAGAGCATGGGGAGCAGGCCCGGGGAGCCGAGAGCACGAAGAGCAGGCCCGGGGAGCCTAGAGCATGGGGAGCAGGCCCAGGGAGCCTAGAGCACGAAGAGCAGGCCCGGGGAGCCTAGAGTACCGGGAGCAGGCCCGGGGAGCCTAGAGCACGGGGAGCAGGCCCGGGGAGCCTAGAGCACAGGGAGCAGGCCCGGGGAAGCCTAGAGCACAGGGAGCAGGCCAGGGGGAGCCTAGAGCACAGGGAGCAGGCCAGGGGGAGCCTAGAGCACAGGGAGCAGGCCCGGGGAGCCTAGAGCACGGGGAGCAGGCCCAGTGGAGCCTAGAGCACAGGGAACAGGCCCAAGGGAGCCTAGAGCACGGGGAGCAGGCCCGGGGAGCCTAGAGCACGGGGGGCAGGCCCGGGGAGCCGAGAGCACGAAGAGCAGGCCCGGGGGAGCCTAGAGTACGGGGAGCAGGCCCAAGGGAGCCTAGAGCACGGGGAGCAGGCCAGGGGGAGCCCAAAGCACGGAGAGCAGGCCCGGGGAGCCTAGAGCACGGGGAAAAGGCCCAGGGGAGCCCAAAGCACGGAGAGCAGGCCAGGGGAGCCTAGAGCACGGGGAACAGGCCCAGGGGAGCCTAGAGCACGGGGAGCAGGCCCAGGGGAGCCTAGTGCACGGGGAGCAGGCCCAGGGAGCCTAGAGCACGGGGAACAGGCCAGGGGGAGCCCAAAGCACGGAGAGCAGGCCCGGGGAGCCTAGAGCACGGGGAACAGGCCCAGGGGAGCCTAGAGCACAGGGAACAGGCCCAGTGAGCCTAGAGCACGGGGAGCAGGCCCAGGGGAGCCTAGTGCACGGGGAGCAGGCCCAGGGAGCCTAGAGCACGGGGAACAGGCCCAGGGGAGCCTAGAGCACGGGGAGCAGGCCAGGGGGAGCCCAAAGCATGGAGAGCAGGCCCGGGGAGCCTAGAGCATGGGGAACAGGCCCAGGGGAGCCTAGAGCACGGGGAGCCTAGAGCACGGGGAACAGGCCCAGGGGAGCCTAGAGCACGGGGAGTAGGCCCAGTGAGCCTAGAGCACGGGGAGCAGGCCCAGGGGAGCCAAGAGCACGGGGAGCAGGCCCAGGGAGCCTAGAGCACGGGGAGCAGGCCCAGTGAGTCTAGAGCACGGGGAGCAGGCCCGGGGAGCCTAGAGCACGGGAAGCAGGCCCGGTGAGTCTAGAGCACGGGGAGCAGGCCCAGGGAGTCTAGAGCACGGAGAGCAGGCCCAGGGAGTCTAGAGCACGGGGAGCAGGCCCAGGGGAGCAGGGCCAGTGAGCCGAGAGCACAGGGAGCAGGCCTGGGGGAGCCTAGAGCACGGGGAGCAGGCCAGGGGGAGCCTAGAGCACGGGGAGCAGGCCCAGGGGAGCCGAGAGCACGGGGAGCAGGTCCAGGGGAGCCTAGAGCACGGGGAGCAGGCCAGGTGGAGCCCAAAGCATGGAGAGCAGGCCCGGGGAGCCTAGAGCACGGGGAGCAGGCCCAGGGGAGCCGAGAGTACGGGGAGCAGGCCCAGTGAGTCTAGAGCACGGGGAGCAGGCCCAGGGGAGCCTAGAGCATGGGGAGCAGGCCCGGGGAGCCGAGAGCACGAAGAGCAGGCCCGGGGAGCCTAGAGCATGGGGAGCAGGCCCAGGGAGCCTAGAGCACGAAGAGCAGGCCCGGGGAGCCTAGAGTACCGGGAGCAGGCCCGGGGAGCCTAGAGCACGGGGAGCAGGCCCGGGGAGCCTAGAGCACAGGGAGCAGGCCCGGGGAAGCCTAGAGCACAGGGAGCAGGCCAGGGGGAGCCTAGAGCACAGGGAGCAGGCCAGGGGGAGCCTAGAGCACAGGGAGCAGGCCCGGGGAGCCTAGAGCACGGGGAGCAGGCCCAGTGGAGCCTAGAGCACAGGGAACAGGCCCAAGGGAGCCTAGAGCACGGGGAGCAGGCCCGGGGAGCCTAGAGCACGGGGGGCAGGCCCGGGGAGCCGAGAGCACGAAGAGCAGGCCCGGGGGAGCCTAGAGTACGGGGAGCAGGCCCAAGGGAGCCTAGAGCACGGGGAGCAGGCCAGGGGGAGCCCAAAGCACGGAGAGCAGGCCCGGGGAGCCTAGAGCACGGGGAAAAGGCCCAGGGGAGCCCAAAGCACGGAGAGCAGGCCAGGGGAGCCTAGAGCACGGGGAACAGGCCCAGGGGAGCCTAGAGCACGGGGAGCAGGCCCAGGGGAGCCTAGTGCACGGGGAGCAGGCCCAGGGAGCCTAGAGCACGGCGAACAGGCCAGGGGGAGCCCAAAGCACGGAGAGCAGGCCCGGGGAGCCTAGAGCACGGGGAACAGGCCCAGGGGAGCCTAGAGCACAGGGAACAGGCCCAGTGAGCCTAGAGCACGGGGAGCAGGCCCAGGGGAGCCTAGTGCACGGGGAGCAGGCCCAGGGAGCCTAGAGCACGGGGAACAGGCCCAGGGGAGCCTAGAGCACGGGGAGCAGGCCAGGGGGAGCCCAAAGCATGGAGAGCAGGCCCGGGGAGCCTAGAGCATGGGGAACAGGCCCAGGGGAGCCTAGAGCACGGGGAGCCTAGAGCACGGGGAACAGGCCCAGGGGAGCCTAGAGCACGGGGAGTAGGCCCAGTGAGCCTAGAGCACGGGGAGCAGGCCCAGGGGAGCCAAGAGCACGGGGAGCAGGCCCAGGGAGCCTAGAGCACGGGGAGCAGGCCCAGTGAGTCTAGAGCACGGGGAGCAGGCCCGGGGAGCCTAGAGCACGGGAAGCAGGCCCAGTGAGCCTAGAGCATGGGGAACAGGCCCGGGGGAGCCTAGAGCACGGGGAGTAGGCCCGGGGGAGCATAGAGCACGGGGAGCAGGCCCAGTGAGTCTAGAGCACGGGGAGCAGGCCCGGGGGAGCCGAGAGCACGGGGAGCAGGCCCAGTGAGTCTAGAGCACGGGGAGCAGGCCCAGTGAGCCTAGAGCACGGGGAGCAGGCCCAGGGGAGCCTAGAGCACGGGGAGCAGGCCCGGGGAGCCTAGAGCACGGGGAGCAGGCCCGGGGGAGCCTAGAGCACGGGGAGCAGGCCCGGGGGAGCCTAGAGCACAGGGAGCAGGCCCGGGGCAGCCGAGAGCACGAAGAGCAGGCCCGGGGAGTCTAGAGCACAGGGAGCAGGCCCGGGGGAGCCAAGAGCACAGGGAGCAGGCCCGGGGGAGCCTAGAGCACAGGGAGCAGGCCCGGGGGAGCGTAGAGCACAGGGAGCAGGCCCGGGGGAGCCTAGAGCACGAGGAGCAGGCGCAGGGGAGCCTAGAGCATGGGGAGCAGGCCCAGGGGAGTCTAGAGCACGAGTAGCAGGCCCAGGGGAGCCTAGAGCATGGGGAGCAGACCCAGGGGAGCCTAGGTCATGGGGAGCAGGCCAGGGGGAGCCTATAGTACTGGGAGCAGGCCCAGGGAGCCAAGAGCATGGGGAGCAGGCCCAGGGGAGCCTAGAGCACGTGGAGCAGGCCCAGGGGAGCCTAGAGCACGGGGAGCAGGCCCAGGGGAGCCTAGAGCATGGAGAGCAGGCCCGGGGGAGCCTAGAGCACGGGGAGCAGGCCCAGGGAGCCAAGAGCATGGGGAGCACACCCAGGGGAGCCTAGAGCACGGGGAGCAGACCCGGGGAGCCTAGAGCACGGGGAGCAGGCCCGGGAAGTCGAGAGCATGGGGAGCAGGCCCAGTGAGTCTAGAGCACGGGGAGCAGGCCCGGTGAGTCTAGAGCACGGGGAGCAAGCCCAGGGAGTCTAGAGCACGGGGAGCAGGCCCAGGGAGCCTAGAGCACGGAGAGCAGGCCCAGGGTAGCCTAGAGCATGGGGACCAGGCCCAGGGGAGCAGGGCCAGTGAGCCTAGAGCACAGGGAGCAGGCCTGGGGGAGCCTAGAGCACGGGGAGCAGGCCAGGGGTAGCCTAGAGCACGGGGAGCAGGCCCAGGGGAGCCTAGAGCACGGGGAGCAGGTCCAGGGGAGCCTAGAGCACGGGGAGCAGGCCAGGGGGAGCCCAAAGCATGGAGAGCAGGCCCGGGGAGCCTAGAGCACGGGGAGCAGGCCCAGGGGAGCCTAGAGCATGGGGAGCAGGCCCGGGGAGCCGAGAGCACGAAGAGCAGGCCCGGGGAGCCTAGAGCATGGGGAGCAGGCCCAGGGAGCCTAGAGCACGAAGAGCAGGCCCGGGGAGCCTAGAGTACCGGGAGCAGGCCAGGGGAGCCTAGAGCACGGGGAGCAGGCCCGGGGAGCCTAGAGCACAGGGAGCAGGCCCGGGGAAGCCTAGAGCACAGGGAGCAGGCCAGGGGGAGCCTAGAGCACAGGGAGCAGGCCAGGGGGAGCCTAGAGCACAGGGAGCAGGCCAGGGGGAGCCAAGAGCACAGGGAGCAGGCCCGGGGGAGCCTAGAGCACAGGGAGCAGGCCCGGGGGAGCGTAGAGCACAGGGAGCAGGCCCGGGGGAGCCTAGAGCACGAGGAGCAGGCGCAGGGGAGCCTAGAGCATGGGGAGCAGGCCCAGGGGAGTCTAGAGCACGAGTAGCAGGCCCAGGGGAGCCTAGAGCATGGGGAGCAGACCCAGGGGAGCCTAGGTCATGGGGAGCAGGCCAGGGGGAGCCTATAGTACTGGGAGCAGGCCCAGGGAGCCAAGAGCATGGGGAGCAGGCCCAGGGGAGCCTAGAGCACGTGGAGCAGGCCCAGGGGAGCCTAGAGCACGGGGAGCAGGCCCAGGGGAGCCTAGAGCATGGAGAGCAGGCCCGGGGGAGCCTAGAGCACGGGGAGCAGGCCCAGGGAGCCAAGAGCATGGGGAGCACACCCAGGGGAGCCTAGAGCACGGGGAGCAGACCCGGGGAGCCTAGAGCACGGGGAGCAGGCCCGGGAAGTCGAGAGCATGGGGAGCAGGCCCAGTGAGTCTAGAGCACGGGGAGCAGGCCCGGTGAGTCTAGAGCACGGGGAGCAAGCCCAGGGAGTCTAGAGCACGGGGAGCAGGCCCAGGGAGCCTAGAGCACGGAGAGCAGGCCCAGGGTAGCCTAGAGCATGGGGACCAGGCCCAGGGGAGCAGGGCCAGTGAGCCTAGAGCACAGGGAGCAGGCCTGGGGGAGCCTAGAGCACGGGGAGCAGGCCAGGGGTAGCCTAGAGCACGGGGAGCAGGCCCAGGGGAGCCTAGAGCACGGGGAGCAGGTCCAGGGGAGCCTAGAGCACGGGGAGCAGGCCAGGGGGAGCCCAAAGCATGGAGAGCAGGCCCGGGGAGCCTAGAGCACGGGGAGCAGGCCCAGGGGAGCCTAGAGCATGGGGAGCAGGCCCGGGGAGCCGAGAGCACGAAGAGCAGGCCCGGGGAGCCTAGAGCATGGGGAGCAGGCCCAGGGAGCCTAGAGCACGAAGAGCAGGCCCGGGGAGCCTAGAGTACCGGGAGCAGGCCAGGGGAGCCTAGAGCACGGGGAGCAGGCCCGGGGAGCCTAGAGCACAGGGAGCAGGCCCGGGGAAGCCTAGAGCACAGGGAGCAGGCCAGGGGGAGCCTAGAGCACAGGGAGCAGGCCAGGGGGAGCCTAGAGCACAGGGAGCAGGCCCGGGGAGCCGAGAGCACGGGGAGCAGTCCCAGTGGAGCCTAGAGCACAGGGAACAGGCCCAAGGGAGCCTAGAGCACGGGGAGCAGGCCCGGGGAGCCTAGAGCACGGGGGGCAGGCCCGGGGAGCCTAGAGCACGAAGAGCAGGCCCGGGGGAGCCTAGAGTACGGGGAGCAGGCCGAAGGGAGCCTAGAGCACGGGGAGCAGGCCAGGGGGAGCCCAAAGCACGGAGAGCAGGCCCGGGGAGCCTAGAGCACGGGGAAAAGGCCCAGGGGAGCCCAAAGCACGGAGAGCAGGCCAGGGGAGCCTAGAGCACGGGGAACAGGCCCAGGGGAGCCTAGAGCACGGGGAGCAGGCCCAGGGGAGCCTAGTGCACGGGGAGCAGGCCCAGGGAGCCTAGAGCACGGGGAACAGGCCAGGGGGAGCCCAAAGCACGGAGAGCAGGCCCGGGGAGCCTAGAGCACGGGGAACAGGCCCAGGGGAGCCTAGAGCACAGGGAACAGGCCCAGTGGAGCCTAGAGCACGGGGAGCAGGCCAGGGGGAGCCCAAGGAATGGAGAGCAGGCCCGGGGAGCCTAGAGCATGGGGAACAGGCCCAGGGGAGCCTAGAGCACGGGCAGCCTAGGGCACGGGGAACAGGCCCAGGGGAGCCTAGAGCACGAGGAGCAGGCCCAGTGAGCCTAGAGCACGGGGAGCAGGCCCAGGGGAGCCTAGAGCACGGGGAGCAGGCCCAGGGAGCCGAGAGCACGGGGAGCAGGCCCAGTGAGTCTAGAGCACGGGGAGCAGGCCCGGGGGAGCCTAGAGCACGGGGAGTAGGCCCGGGGGAGCATAGAGCACGGGGAGCAGGCCCAGTGAGTCTAGAGCACGGGGAGCAGGCCCGGGGGAGCCTAGAGCACGGGGAGCAGGCCCAGTGAGTCTAGAGCACGGGGAGCAGGCCCAGTGAGCCTAGAGCACGGGGAGCAGGCCCAGGGGAGCCTAGAGCACGGGGAGCAGGCCCGGGGAGCCTAGAGCACGGGGAGCAGGCCCGGGGGAGCCTAGAGCACGGGGAGCAGGCCCGGGGGAGCCTAGAGCACAGGGAGCAGGCCCGGGGGAGCCGAGAGCACGAAGAGCAGGCCCGGGGAGTCTAGAGCAAAAGGAGCAGGCCCGGGGGAGCCAAGAGCACAGGGAGCAGGCCCGGGGGAGCCTAGAGCACAGGGAGCAGGCCCGGGGGAGCCAAGAGCACGGGGAGCAGGCCCGGGGGAGTCTAGAGCACAGGGAGCAGGGCCGGGGGAGCCTGGAGCACGAGGAGAAGGCCCAGTGAGCCGAGAGCACAGGGAGCAGGCCCAGTGAGCCTAGAGCACAGGGAGCAGGCCCGGGGGAGCCAAGAGCACAGGGAGCCTAGAGCACGAAGAGCAGGCCCGGGGAGCCTAGAGCATGGGGAGCAGGCCCAGGGAGCCTAGAGCACGAAGAGCAGGCCCGGGGAGCCTAGAGTACCGGGAGCAGGCCCGGGGAGCCTAGAGCACGGGGAGCAGGCCCAGGGAGCCTAGAGCACAGGGAGCAGGCCCGGGGAAGCCTAGAGCACAGGGAGCAGGCCAGGGGGAGCCTAGAGCACAGGGAGCAGGCCAGGGGGAGCCTAGAGCACAGGGAGCAGGCCCGGGGCGCCTAGAGCACGGGGAGCAGGCCCAGTGGAGCCTAGAGCACAGGGAACAGGCCCAAGGGAGCCGAGAGCACGGGGAGCAGGCCCGGGGAGCCTAGAGCACGGGGGGCAGGCCCGGGGAGCCTAGAGCACGAAGAGCAGGCCCGGGGGAGCCTAGAGTACGGGGAGCAGGCCCAAGGGAGCCTAGAGCACGGGGAGCAGGCCCAGGGGAGCCTAGAGCACGGGGAGCAGGCCAGGGGGAGCCCAAAGCACGGGGAGCAGGCCCGGGGAGCCTA
Source organism: Somniosus microcephalus (assembly GCF_052327205.1). NCBI lineage: Eukaryota > Metazoa > Chordata > Chondrichthyes > Squaliformes > Somniosidae > Somniosus > Somniosus microcephalus. The sequence continues at coordinate 8,784,685 of NC_140987.1, read as the reverse complement.
GAGCACGGGGGGCAGGCCCGGGGCGCCAAGAGCACGAAGAGCAGGCCCGGGGGAGCCTAGAGTACGGGGAGCAGGCCCAAGGGAGCCTAGAGCAAGGGGAGCAGGCCAGGGGGAGCCCAAAGCACGGAGAGCAGGCCCGGGGAGCCAAGAGCACGGGGAACAGGCCCAGGGGAGCCCAAAGCATGGAGAGCAGGCCCGGGGAGCCTAGAGCACGGGGAACAGGCCCAGGGGAGCCTAGAGCACAGGGAACAGGCCCAAGGGAGCCGAGAGCACGGGGAGCAGGCCCGGGGAGCCTAGAGCACGGGGAGCAGGCCCGGGGAGCCTAGAGCACGGGGAGCAGGCCCGGGGAGCCTAGAGCACGGGGAGCAGGCCCAGGGGAGCAGGCCCAGGGAGTCTAGAGCACGGGGAGCAGGCCCAGGGGAGCCTAGAGCATGGGGAGCAGGCCCGGGGAGCCTAGAGCACGGGGAGCACGCCCAGGGGAGCCTGGAGCATGGGCAGCAGGCCCAGGGGAGCAGGCCCGGTGAGCCTAGAGCACGGGGAGCAGGCCGGGGAAGTCTAGAGCATGGGGAGCAGGCCCAGGGAGTCTAGAGCACGGGGAGCAGGCCCGGTGAGTCTAGAGCACGGGGAGCAGGCCCAGGGAGTCTAGAGCACGGAGAGCAGGCCCAGGGAGTCTAGAGCACGGGGAGCAGGCCCAGGGGAGCAGGGCCAGTGAGCCGAGAGCACAGGGAGCAGGCCTGGGGGAGCCTAGAGCACGGGGAGCAGGCCAGGGGGAGCCTAGAGCACGGGGAGCAGGCCCAGGGGAGCCGAGAGCACGGGGAGCAGGTCCAGGGGAGCCTAGAGCACGGGGAGCAGGCCAGGTGGAGCCCAAAGCATGGAGAGCAGGCCCGGGGAGCCTAGAGCACGGGGAGCAGGCCCAGGGGAGCCGAGAGTACGGGGAGCAGGCCCAGTGAGTCTAGAGCACGGGGAGCAGGCCCAGGGGAGCCTAGAGCATGGGGAGCAGGCCCGGGGAGCCGAGAGCACGAAGAGCAGGCCCGGGGAGCCTAGAGCATGGGGAGCAGGCCCAGGGAGCCTAGAGCACGAAGAGCAGGCCCGGGGAGCCTAGAGTACCGGGAGCAGGCCCGGGGAGCCTAGAGCACGGGGAGCAGGCCCGGGGAGCCTAGAGCACAGGGAGCAGGCCCGGGGAAGCCTAGAGCACAGGGAGCAGGCCAGGGGGAGCCTAGAGCACAGGGAGCAGGCCAGGGGGAGCCTAGAGCACAGGGAGCAGGCCCGGGGAGCCAAGAGCACGGGGAGCAGGCCCAGTGGAGCCTAGAGCACAGGGAACAGGCCCAAGGGAGCCTAGAGCACGGGGAGCAGGCCCGGGGAGCCTAGAGCACGGGGGGCAGGCCCGGGGAGCCGAGAGCACGAAGAGCAGGCCCGGGGGAGCCTAGAGTACGGGGAGCAGTCCCAAGGGAGCCTAGAGCACGGGGAGCAGGCCAGGGGGAGCCCAAAGCACGGAGAGCAGGCCCGGGGAGCCTAGAGCACGGGGAAAAGGCCCAGGGGAGCCCAAAGCATGGAGAGCAGGCCAGGGGAGCCTAGAGCACGGGGAACAGGCCCAGGGGAGCCTAGAGCACGGGGAGCAGGCCCAGGGGAGCCTAGTGCACGGGGAGCAGGCCCAGGGAGCCTAGAGCACGGGGAACAGGCCAGGGGGAGCCCAAAGCACGGAGAGCAGGCCCGGGGAGCCTAGAGCATGGGGAACAGGCCCAGGGGAGCCTAGAGCACAGGGAACAGGCCCAGTGAGCCTAGAGCACGGGGAGCAGGCCCAGGGGAGCCTAGTGCACGGGGAGCAGGCCCAGGGAGCCTAGAGCACGGGGAACAGGCCCAGGGGAGCCAAGAGCACGGGGAGCAGGCCAGGGGGAGCCCAAAGCATGGAGAGCAGGCCCGGTGAGCCTAGAGCATGGGGAACAGGCCCAGGGGAGCCTAGAGCACGGGGAGCCTAGAGCACGGGGAACAGGCCCAGGGGAGCCTAGAGCACGGGGAGTAGGCCCAGTGAGCCTAGAGCACGGGGAGCAGGCCCAGGGGAGCCAAGAGCACGGGGAGCAGGCCCAGGGAGCCTAGAGCACGGGGAGCAGGCCCAGTGAGTCTAGAGCACGGGGAGCAGGCCCGGGGAGCCTAGAGCACGGGAAGCAGGCCCAGTGAGCCTAGAGCATGGGGAGCAGGCCCGGGGGAGCCTAGAGCACAGGGAGCAGGCCCGGGGGAGCCGAGAGCACGAAGAGCAGGCCCGGGGAGTCTAGAGCACAGGGAGCAGGCCCGGGGGAGCCAAGAGCACAGGGAGCAGGCCCGGGGGAGCCTAGAGCACAGGGAGCAGGCCTGGGGGAGCCGAGAGCACGGGGAGCAGGCCCGGGGGAGTCTAGAGCACAGGGAGCAGGGCCGGGGGAGCCTGGAGCACGAGGAGAAGGCCCAGTGAGCCGAGAGCACAGGGAGCAGGCCCAGTGAGCCTAGAGCACAGGGAGCAGGCCCGGGGGAGCCAAGAGCACAGGGAGCCTAGAGCACGAAGAGCAGGCCCGGGGAGCCTAGAGCATGGGGAGCAGGCCCAGGGAGCCTAGAGCACGAAGAGCAGGCCCGGGGAGCCTAGAGTACCGGGAGCAGGCCCGGGGAGCCTAGAGCACGGGGAGCAGGCCCAGGGAGCCTAGAGCACAGGGAGCAGGCCCGGGGAAGCCTAGAGCACAGGGAGCAGGCCAGGGGGAGCCTAGAGCACAGGGAGCAGGCCAGGGGGAGCCTAGAGCACAGGGAGCAGGCCCGGGGCACCTAGAGCACGGGGAGCAGGCCCAGTGGAGCCTAGAGCACAGGGAACAGGCCCAAGGGAGCCGAGAGCACGGGGAGCAGGCCCGGGGAGCCTAGAGCACGGGGGGCAGGCCCGGGGAGCCTAGAGCACGAAGAGCAGGCCCGGGGGAGCCTAGAGTACGGGGAGCAGGCCCAAGGGAGCCTAGAGCACGGGGAGCAGGCCCAGGGGAGCCTAGAGCACGGGGAGCAGGCCAGGGGGAGCCCAAAGCACGGGGAGCAGGCCCGGGGAGCCTAGAGCACGGGGGGCAGGCCCGGGGCGCCAAGAGCACGAAGAGCAGGCCCGGGGGAGCCTAGAGTACGGGGAGCAGGCCCAAGGGAGCCTAGAGCAAGGGGAGCAGGCCAGGGGGAGCCCAAAGCACGGAGAGCAGGCCCGGGGAGCCAAGAGCACGGGGAACAGGCCCAGGGGAGCCCAAAGCATGGAGAGCAGGCCCGGGGAGCCTAGAGCACGGGGAACAGGCCCAGGGGAGCCTAGAGCACAGGGAACAGGCCCAAGGGAGCCGAGAGCACGGGGAGCAGGCCCGGGGAGCCTAGAGCACGGGGAGCAGGCCCGGGGAGCCTAGAGCACGGGGAGCAGGCCCGGGGAGCCTAGAGCACGGGGAGCAGGCCCAGGGGAGCAGGCCCAGGGAGTCTAGAGCACGGGGAGCAGGCCCAGGGGAGCCTAGAGCATGGGGAGCAGGCCCGGGGAGCCTAGAGCACGGGGAGCATGCCCAGGGGAGCCTGGAGCATGGGCAGCAGGCCCAGGGGAGCAGGCCCGGTGAGCCTAGAGCACGGGGAGCAGGCCGGGGAAGTCTAGAGCATGGGGAGCAGGCCCAGGGAGTCTAGAGCACGGGGAGCAGGCCCGGTGAGTCTAGAGCACGGGGAGCAGGCCCAGGGAGTCTAGAGCACGGAGAGCAGGCCCAGGGAGTCTAGAGCACGGGGAGCAGGCCCAGGGGAGCAGGGCCAGTGAGCCGAGAGCACAGGGAGCAGGCCTGGGGGAGCCTAGAGCACGGGGAGCAGGCCAGGGGGAGCCTAGAGCACGGGGAGCAGGCCCAGGGGAGCCGAGAGCACGGGGAGCAGGTCCAGGGGAGCCTAGAGCACGGGGAGCAGGCCAGGTGGAGCCCAAAGCATGGAGAGCAGGCCCGGGGAGCCTAGAGCACGGGGAGCAGGCCCAGGGGAGCCGAGAGTACGGGGAGCAGGCCCAGTGAGTCTAGAGCACGGGGAGCAGGCCCAGGGGAGCCTAGAGCATGGGGAGCAGGCCCGGGGAGCCGAGAGCACGAAGAGCAGGCCCGGGGAGCCTACAGCATGGGGAGCAGGCCCAGGGAGCCTAGAGCACGAAGAGCAGGCCCGGGGAGCCTAGAGTACCGGGAGCAGGCCCGGGGAGCCTAGAGCACGGGGAGCAGGCCCGGGGAGCCTAGAGCACAGGTAGCAGGCCCGGGGAAGCCTAGAGCACAGGGAGCAGGCCAGGGGGAGCCTAGAGCACAGGGAGCAGGCCAGGGGGAGCCTAGAGCACAGGGAGCAGGCCCGGGGAGCCTAGAGCACGGGGAGCAGGCACAGTGGAGCCTAGAGCACAGGGAACAGGCCCAAGGGAGCCTAGAGCACGGGGAGCAGGCCCGGGGAGCCTAGAGCACGGGGGGCAGGCCCGGGGAGCCGAGAGCACGAAGAGCAGGCCCGGGGGAGCCTAGAGTACGGGGAGCAGGCCCAAGGGAGCCTAGAGCACGGGGAGCAGGCCAGGGGGAGCCCAAAGCACGGAGAGCAGGCCCGGGGAGCCTAGAGCACGGGGAAAAGGCCCAGGGGAGCCCAAAGCATGGAGAACAGGCCAGGGGAGCCTAGAGCACGGGGAACAGGCCCAGGGGAGCCTAGAGCACGGGGAGCAGGCCCAGGGGAGCCTAGTGCACGGGGAGCAGGCCCAGGGAGCCTAGAGCACGGGGAACAGGCCAGGGGGAGCCCAAAGCACGGAGAGCAGGCCCGGGGAGCCTAGAGCACGGGGAACAGGCCCAGGGGAGCCTAGAGCACAGGGAACAGGCCCAGTGAGCCTAGAGCACGGGGAGCAGGCCCAGGGGAGCCTAGTGCACGGGGAGCAGGCCCAGGGAGCCTAGAGCACGGGGAACAGGCCCAGGGGAGCCTAGAGCACGGGGAGCAGGCCAGGGGGAGCCCAAAGCATGGAGAGCAGGCCCGGGGAGCCTAGAGCATGGGGAACAGGCCCAGGGGAGCCTAGAGCACGGGGAGCCTAGAGCACGGGGAACAGGCCCAGGGGAGCCTAGAGCACGGGGAGTAGGCCCAGTGAGCCTAGAGCACGGGGAGCAGGCCCAGGGGAGCCAAGAGCACGGGGAGCAGGCCCAGGGAGCCTAGAGCACGGGGAGCAGGCCCAGTGAGTCTAGAGCACGGGGAGCAGGCCCGGGGAGCCTAGAGCACGGGAAGCAGGCCCAGTGAGCCTAGAGCATGGGGAACAGGCCCGGGGGAGCCTAGAGCACGGGGAGTAGGCCCGGGGGAGCATAGAGCACGGGGAGCAGGCCCAGTGAGTCTAGAGCACGGGGAGCAGGCCCGGGGGAGCCTAGAGCACGGGGAGCAGGCCCAGTGAGTCTAGAGCACGGGGAGCAGGCCCAGTGAGCCTAGAGCACGGGGAGCAGGCCCAGGGGAGCCTAGAGCACGGGGAGCAGGCCCGGGGAGCCTAGAGCACGGGGAGCAGGCCCGGGGGAGCCTAGAGCACGGGGAGCAGGCCCGGGGGAGCCTAGAGCACAGGGAGCAGGCCCGGGGCAGCCGAGAGCACGAAGAGCAGGCCCGGGGAGTCTAGAGCACAGGGAGCAGGCCCGGGGGAGCCAAGAGCACAGGGAGCAGGCCCGGGGGAGCCTAGAGCACAGGGAGCAGGCCCGGGGGAGCGTAGAGCACAGGGAGCAGGCCCGGGGGAGCCTAGAGCACGAGGAGCAGGCGCAGGGGAGCCTAGAGCATGGGGAGCAGGCCCAGGGGAGTCTAGAGCACGAGTAGCAGGCCCAGGGGAGCCTAGAGCATGGGGAGCAGACCCAGGGGAGCCTAGGTCATGGGGAGCAGGCCAGGGGGAGCCTAGAGTACTGGGAGCAGGCCCAGGGAGCCAAGAGCATGGGGAGCAGGCCCAGGGGAGCCTAGAGCACGTGGAGCAGGCCCAGGGGAGCCTAGAGCACGGGGAGCAGGCCCAGGGGAGCCTAGAGCATGGAGAGCAGGCCCGGGGGAGACTAGAGCACGGGGAGCAGGCCCAGGGAGCCAAGAGCATGGGGAGCACACCCAGGGGAGCCTAGAGCACGGGGAGCAGACCCGGGGAGCCTAGAGCACGGGGAGCAGGCCCGGGAAGTCGAGAGCATGGGGAGCAGGCCCAGTGAGTCTAGAGCACGGGGAGCAGGCCCGGTGAGTCTAGAGCACGGGGAGCAGGCCCAGGGAGTCTAGAGCACGGGGAGCAGGCCCAGGGAGCCTAGAGCACGGAGAGCAGGCCCAGGGTAGCCTAGAGCATGGGGACCAGGCCCAGGGGAGCAGGGCCAGTGAGCCTAGAGCACAGGGAGCAGGCCTGGGGGAGCCTAGAGCACGGGGAGCAGGCCAGGGGTAGCCTAGAGCACGGGGAGCAGGCCCAGGGGAGCCTAGAGCACGGGGAGCAGGTCCAGGGGAGCCTAGAGCACGGGGAGCAGGCCAGGGGGAGCCCAAAGCATGGAGAGCAGGCCCGGGGAGCCTAGAGCACGGGGAGCAGGCCCAGGGGAGCCTAGAGCATGGGGAGCAGGCCCGGGGAGCCGAGAGCACGAAGAGCAGGCCCGGGGAGCCTAGAGCATGGGGAGCAGGCCCAGGGAGCCTAGAGCACGAAGAGCAGGCCCGGGGAGCCTAGAGTACCGGGAGCAGGCCAGGGGAGCCTAGAGCACGGGGAGCAGGCCCGGGGAGCCTAGAGCACAGGGAGCAGGCCCGGGGAAGCCTAGAGCACAGGGAGCAGGCCAGGGGGAGCCTAGAGCACAGGGAGCAGGCCAGGGGGAGCCTAGAGCACAGGGAGCAGGCCCGGGGAGCCGAGAGCACGGGGAGCAGTCCCAGTGGAGCCTAGAGCACAGGGAACAGGCCCAAGGGAGCCTAGAGCACGGGGAGCAGGCCCGGGGAGCCTAGAGCACGGGGGGCAGGCCCGGGGAGCCTAGAGCACGAAGAGCAGGCCCGGGGGAGCCTAGAGTACGGGGAGCAGGCCGAAGGGAGCCTAGAGCACGGGGAGCAGGCCAGGGGGAGCCCAAAGCACGGAGAGCAGGCCCGGGGAGCCTAGAGCACGGGGAAAAGGCCCAGGGGAGCCCAAAGCACGGAGAGCAGGCCAGGGGAGCCTAGAGCACGGGGAACAGGCCCAGGGGAGCCTAGAGCACGGGGAGCAGGCCCAGGGGAGCCTAGTGCACGGGGAGCAGGCCCAGGGAGCCTAGAGCACGGGGAACAGGCCAGGGGGAGCCCAAAGCACGGAGAGCAGGCCCGGGGAGCCTAGAGCACGGGGAACAGGCCCAGGGGAGCCTAGAGCACAGGGAACAGGCCCAGTGGAGCCTAGAGCACGGGGAGCAGGCCAGGGGGAGCCCAAGGAATGGAGAGCAGGCCCGGGGAGCCTAGAGCATGGGGAACAGGCCCAGGGGAGCCTAGAGCACGGGCAGCCTAGGGCACGGGGAACAGGCCCAGGGGAGCCTAGAGCACGGGGAGCAGGCCCAGTGAGCCTAGAGCACGGGCAGCAGGCCCAGGGGAGCCTAGAGCACGGGGAGCAGGCCCAGGGAGCCGAGAGCACGGGGAGCAGGCCCAGTGAGTCTAGAGCACGGGGAGCAGGCCCGGGGGAGCCTAGAGCACGGGGAGTAGGCCCGGGGGAGCATAGAGCACGAGGAGCAGGCCCAGTGAGTCTAGAGCACGGGGAGCAGGCCCGGGGGAGCCTAGAGCACGGGGAGCAGGCCCAGTGAGTCTAGAGCACGGGGAGCAGGCCCAGTGAGCCTAGAGCACGGGGAGCAGGCCCAGGGGAGCCTAGAGCACGGGGAGCAGGCCCGGGGAGCCTAGAGCACGGGGAGCAGGCCCGGGGGAGCCTAGAGCACGGGGAGCAGGCCCGGGGGAGCCTAGAGCACAGGGAGCAGGCCCGGGGGAGCCGAGAGCACGAAGAGCAGGCCCGGGGAGTCTAGAGCACAGGGAGCAGGCCCGGGGGAGCCAAGAGCGCAGGGAGCAGGCCCGGGGGAGCCTAGAGCACAGGGAGCAGGCCCGGGGGAGCCGAGAGCACGGGGAGCAGGCCCGGGGGAGTCTAGAGCACAGGGAGCAGGGCCGGGGGAGCCTGGAGCACGAGGAGAAGGCCCAGTGAGCCGAGAGCACAGGGAGCAGGCCCAGTGAGCCGAGAGCACAGGGAGCAGGCCCGGGGGAGCCAAGAGCACAGGGAGCCTAGAGCACGGGGAGCAGGCCCAGGGGAGCCTAGAGCACGGGGAGCAGGCCAGGGGGAGCCCAAACCATGGAGAGCAGGCCCGGGGAGCCTAGAGCACGGGGAGCAGGCCCAGGGGAGCCCAGATCATGGGGTGCAGGCCCGGGGGAGCCTAGAGTACTGGGAGCAGGCCCGGAGGAGCCTAGAGCATGGGGAGCAGGCCCAGGGGAGTCTAGAGCACGAGTAGCAGGCCCAGGGGAGCCTAGAGCATGGGGAGCAGACCCAGGGGAGCCTAGGTCATGGGGAGCAGGCCAGGGGGAGCCTGGAGTACTGGAAGCAGGCCCAGGGAGCCAAGAGCATGGGGAGCAGGCCCAGGGGAGCCTAGAGCACGTGGAGCAGGCCCAGGGGAGCCTAGAGCACGGGGAGCAGGCCCAGGGGAGCCTAGAGCATGGAGAGCAGGCCCAGGGGAGCCTAGAGCACGGGGAGCAGGCCCAGGGAGCCAAGAGCATGGGGAGCAGGCCCAGGGGAGCCTAGAGCACGGGGAGCAGGCCCAGGGGAGCCTAGAGCATGGAGAGCAGGCCCGGGGGAGCCTAGAGCACGGGGAGCAGGCCCAGGGGCCCAAGAGCATGGGGAGCAGGCCCAGGGGAGCCTAGAGCACGGGGAGCAGGCCCGGGAAGTCTAGAGCATGGGGAGCAGGCCCAGGGAGTCTAGAGCATGGGGAGCAGGACCAGGGAGTCTGGAGCACGGGGAGCAGGCCCGGTGAGTCGAGAGCACGGGGAGCAGGCCCAGGGAGTCTAGAGCACGGGGAGCAGGCCCAGGGAGCCTAGAGCACGGAGAGCAGGCCCAGGGTAGCCTAGAGCATGGGGACCAGGCCCAGGGGAGCAGGGCCAGTGAGCCTAGAGCACAGGGAGCAGGCCCAGGGGAGCCTAGAGCACGGGGTGCAGGCAGGGGGAGCCCAAAGCATGGAGAGCAGGCCCAGTGAGTCTAGAGCACGGGGAGCAGGCCCAGGGGAGCCTAGAGCATGGGGAGCAGGCCCGGGGAGCCCAGAGCACGAAGAGCAGGCCCGGGGAGCCTAGAGTACCGGGAGCAGGCCCGGGGAGCCTAGAGCACGGGGAGCAGGCCCAGGGAGCCTAGAGCACAGGGAGCAGGCCCGGGGAAGCCTAGAGCACAGGGAGCAGGCCAGGGGGAGCCTAGAGCACAGGGAGCAGGCCAGGGGGAGCCTAGAGCACAGGGAGCAGGCCCGGGGCGCCTAGAGCACGGGGAGCAGGCCCAGTGGAGCCTAGAGCACAGGGAACAGGCCCAAGGGAGCCGAGAGCACGGGGAGCAGGCCCGGGGAGCCTAGAGCACGGGGAGCAGGCCCAGTGAGTCTAGAGCACGGGGAGCAGGCCCAGTGAGCCTAGAGCACGGGGAGCAGGCCCAGGGGAGCCTAGAGCACGGGGAGCAGGCCCGGGGAGCCTAGAGCACGGGGAGCAGGCCCGGGGGAGCCTAGAGCACGGGGAGCAGGCCCGGGGGAGCCTAGAGCACAGGGAGCAGGCCCGGGGCAGCCGAGAGCACGAAGAGCAGGCCCGGGGAGTCTAGAGCACAGGGAGCAGGCCCGGGGGAGCCAAGAGCACAGGGAGCAGGCCCGGGGGAGCCTAGAGCACAGGGAGCAGGCCCGGGGGAGCGTAGAGCACAGGGAGCAGGCCCGGGGGAGCCTAGAGCACGAGGAGCAGGCGCAGGGGAGCCTAGAGCATGGGGAGCAGGCCCAGGGGAGTCTAGAGCACGAGTAGCAGGCCCAGGGGAGCCTAGAGCATGGGGAGCAGACCCAGGGGAGCCTAGGTCATGGGGAGCAGGCCAGGGGGAGCCTAGAGTACTGGGAGCAGGCCCAGGGAGCCAAGAGCATGGGGAGCAGGCCCAGGGGAGCCTAGAGCACGTGGAGCAGGCCCAGGGGAGCCTAGAGCACGGGGAGCAGGCCCAGGGGAGCCTAGAGCATGGAGAGCAGGCCCGGGGGAGACTAGAGCACGGGGAGCAGGCCCAGGGAGCCAAGAGCATGGGGAGCACACCCAGGGGAGCCTAGAGCACGGGGAGCAGACCCGGGGAGCCTAGAGCACGGGGAGCAGGCCCGGGAAGTCGAGAGCATGGGGAGCAGGCCCAGTGAGTCTAGAGCACGGGGAGCAGGCCCGGTGAGTCTAGAGCACGGGGAGCAGGCCCAGGGAGTCTAGAGCACGGGGAGCAGGCCCAGGGAGCCTAGAGCACGGAGAGCAGGCCCAGGGTAGCCTAGAGCATGGGGACCAGGCCCAGGGGAGCAGGGCCAGTGAGCCTAGAGCACAGGGAGCAGGCCTGGGGGAGCCTAGAGCACGGGGAGCAGGCCAGGGGTAGCCTAGAGCACGGGGAGCAGGCCCAGGGGAGCCTAGAGCACGGGGAGCAGGTCCAGGGGAGCCTAGAGCACGGGGAGCAGGCCAGGGGGAGCCCAAAGCATGGAGAGCAGGCCCGGGGAGCCTAGAGCACGGGGAGCAGGCCCAGGGGAGCCTAGAGCATGGGGAGCAGGCCCGGGGAGCCGAGAGCACGAAGAGCAGGCCCGGGGAGCCTAGAGCATGGGGAGCAGGCCCAGGGAGCCTAGAGCACGAAGAGCAGGCCCGGGGAGCCTAGAGTACCGGGAGCAGGCCAGGGGAGCCTAGAGCACGGGGAGCAGGCCCGGGGAGCCTAGAGCACAGGGAGCAGGCCCGGGGAAGCCTAGAGCACAGGGAGCAGGCCAGGGGGAGCCTAGAGCACAGGGAGCAGGCCAGGGGGAGCCTAGAGCACAGGGAGCAGGCCCGGGGAGCCGAGAGCACGGGGAGCAGTCCCAGTGGAGCCTAGAGCACAGGGAACAGGCCCAAGGGAGCCTAGAGCACGGGGAGCAGGCCCGGGGAGCCTAGAGCACGGGGGGCAGGCCCGGGGAGCCTAGAGCACGAAGAGCAGGCCCGGGGGAGCCTAGAGTACGGGGAGCAGGCCGAAGGGAGCCTAGAGCACGGGGAGCAGGCCAGGGGGAGCCCAAAGCACGGAGAGCAGGCCCGGGGAGCCTAGAGCACGGGGAAAAGGCCCAGGGGAGCCCAAAGCACGGAGAGCAGGCCAGGGGAGCCTAGAGCACGGGGAACAGGCCCAGGGGAGCCTAGAGCACGGGGAGCAGGCCCAGGGGAGCCTAGTGCACGGGGAGCAGGCCCAGGGAGCCTAGAGCACGGGGAACAGGCCAGGGGGAGCCCAAAGCACGGAGAGCAGGCCCGGGGAGCCTAGAGCACGGGGAACAGGCCCAGGGGAGCCTAGAGCACAGGGAACAGGCCCAGTGGAGCCTAGAGCACGGGGAGCAGGCCAGGGGGAGCCCAAGGAATGGAGAGCAGGCCCGGGGAGCCTAGAGCATGGGGAACAGGCCCAGGGGAGCCTAGAGCACGGGCAGCCTAGGGCACGGGGAACAGGCCCAGGGGAGCCTAGAGCACGGGGAGCAGGCCCAGTGAGCCTAGAGCACGGGCAGCAGGCCCAGGGGAGCCTAGAGCACGGGGAGCAGGCCCAGGGAGCCGAGAGCACGGGGAGCAGGCCCAGTGAGTCTAGAGCACGGGGAGCAGGCCCGGGGGAGCCTAGAGCACGGGGAGTAGGCCCGGGGGAGCATAGAGCACGAGGAGCAGGCCCAGTGAGTCTAGAGCACGGGGAGCAGGCCCGGGGGAGCCTAGAGCACGGGGAGCAGGCCCAGTGAGTCTAGAGCACGGGGAGCAGGCCCAGTGAGCCTAGAGCACGGGGAGCAGGCCCAGGGGAGCCTAGAGCACGGGGAGCAGGCCCGGGGAGCCTAGAGCACGGGGAGCAGGCCCGGGGGAGCCTAGAGCACGGGGAGCAGGCCCGGGGGAGCCTAGAGCACAGGGAGCAGGCCCGGGGGAGCCGAGAGCACGAAGAGCAGGCCCGGGGAGTCTAGAGCACAGGGAGCAGGCCCGGGGGAGCCAAGAGCGCAGGGAGCAGGCCCGGGGGAGCCTAGAGCACAGGGAGCAGGCCCGGGGGAGCCGAGAGCACGGGGAGCAGGCCCGGGGGAGTCTAGAGCACAGGGAGCAGGGCCGGGGGAGCCTGGAGCACGAGGAGAAGGCCCAGTGAGCCGAGAGCACAGGGAGCAGGCCCAGTGAGCCGAGAGCACAGGGAGCAGGCCCGGGGGAGCCAAGAGCACAGGGAGCCTAGAGCACGGGGAGCAGGCCCAGGGGAGCCTAGAGCACGGGGAGCAGGCCAGGGGGAGCCCAAACCATGGAGAGCAGGCCCGGGGAGCCTAGAGCACGGGGAGCAGGCCCAGGGGAGCCCAGATCATGGGGTGCAGGCCCGGGGGAGCCTAGAGTACTGGGAGCAGGCCCGGAGGAGCCTAGAGCATGGGGAGCAGGCCCAGGGGAGTCTAGAGCACGAGTAGCAGGCCCAGGGGAGCCTAGAGCATGGGGAGCAGACCCAGGGGAGCCTAGGTCATGGGGAGCAGGCCAGGGGGAGCCTGGAGTACTGGAAGCAGGCCCAGGGAGCCAAGAGCATGGGGAGCAGGCCCAGGGGAGCCTAGAGCACGTGGAGCAGGCCCAGGGGAGCCTAGAGCACGGGGAGCAGGCCCAGGGGAGCCTAGAGCATGGAGAGCAGGCCCAGGGGAGCCTAGAGCACGGGGAGCAGGCCCAGGGAGCCAAGAGCATGGGGAGCAGGCCCAGGGGAGCCTAGAGCACGGGGAGCAGGCCCAGGGGAGCCTAGAGCATGGAGAGCAGGCCCGGGGGAGCCTAGAGCACGGGGAGCAGGCCCAGGGGCCCAAGAGCATGGGGAGCAGGCCCAGGGGAGCCTAGAGCACGGGGAGCAGGCCCGGGAAGTCTAGAGCATGGGGAGCAGGCCCAGGGAGTCTAGAGCATGGGGAGCAGGACCAGGGAGTCTGGAGCACGGGGAGCAGGCCCGGTGAGTCGAGAGCACGGGGAGCAGGCCCAGGGAGTCTAGAGCACGGGGAGCAGGCCCAGGGAGCCTAGAGCACGGAGAGCAGGCCCAGGGTAGCCTAGAGCATGGGGACCAGGCCCAGGGGAGCAGGGCCAGTGAGCCTAGAGCACAGGGAGCAGGCCCAGGGGAGCCTAGAGCACGGGGTGCAGGCAGGGGGAGCCCAAAGCATGGAGAGCAGGCCCAGTGAGTCTAGAGCACGGGGAGCAGGCCCAGGGGAGCCTAGAGCATGGGGAGCAGGCCCGGGGAGCCCAGAGCACGAAGAGCAGGCCCGGGGAGCCTAGAGTACCGGGAGCAGGCCCGGGGAGCCTAGAGCACGGGGAGCAGGCCCAGGGAGCCTAGAGCACAGGGAGCAGGCCCGGGGAAGCCTAGAGCACAGGGAGCAGGCCAGGGGGAGCCTAGAGCACAGGGAGCAGGCCAGGGGGAGCCTAGAGCACAGGGAGCAGGCCCGGGGCGCCTAGAGCACGGGGAGCAGGCCCAGTGGAGCCTAGAGCACAGGGAACAGGCCCAAGGGAGCCGAGAGCACGGGGAGCAGGCCCGGGGAGCCTAGAGCACGGGGGGCAGGCCCGGGGAGCCTAGAGCACGAAGAGCAGGCCCGGGGGAGCCTAGAGTACGGGGAGCAGGCCCAAGGGAGCCTAGAGCACGGGGAGCAGGCCCAGGGGAGCCTAGAGCACGGGGAGCAGGCCAGGGGGAGCCCAAAGCACGGGGAGCAGGCCCGGGGAGCCTAGAGCACGGGGGGCAGGCCCGGGGCGCCAAGAGCACGAAGAGCAGGCCCGGGGGAGCCTAGAGTACGGGGAGCAGGCCCAAGGGAGCCTAGAGCAAGGGGAGCAGGCCAGGGGGAGCCCAAAGCACGGAGAGCAGGCCCGGGGAGCCTAGAGCACGGGGAACAGGCCCAGGGGAGCCCAAAGCATGGAGAGCAGGCCCGGGGAGCCTAGAGCACGGGGAACAGGCCCAGGGGAACCTAGAGCACAGGGAACAGGCCCAGTTAGCCTAGAGCACGGGGAGCAGGCCCAGGGGAGCCTAGTGCACGGGGAGCAGGCCCAGGGAGCCTAGAGCACGGGGAACAGGCCCAGGGGAGCCGAGAGCACGGGGAGCAGGCCAGGGGGAGCCCAAAGCATGGAGAGCAGGCCCGGGGAGCCTAGAGCATGGGGAACAGGCCCAGGGGAGCCGAGAGCACGGGGAGCCGAGAGCACGGGGAACAGGCCCAGGGGAGCCTAGAGCACGGGGAGCAGGCCCAGTGAGCCTAGAGCGCGGGGAGCAGGCCCAGGGGAGCCTAGAGCACGGGGAGCAGGCCCAGGGAGCCTAGAGCACGGGGAGCAGGCCCAGTGAGTCTAGAGCACGGGGAGCAGGCCCGGGGAGCCTAGAGCACGGGAAGCAGGCCCAGTGAGCCTAGAGCATGGGGAACAGGCCCGGGGGAGCCTAGAGCACGGGGAGCAGGCCCGGGGGAGCATAGAGCACGGGGAGCAGGCCCAGTGAGTCTAGAGCACGGGGAGCAGGCCCGGGGGAGCCTAGAGCCAGGGGAGCAGGCCCAGTGAGTCTAGAGCACGGGGAGCAGGCCCAGTGAGCCTCGAGCACGGGGAGCAGGCCCAGGGGAGCCTAGAGCACGGGGAGCAGGCCCAGGGGAGCCTAGAGCATGGAGAGCAGGCCCAGGGGAGCCTAGAGCACGGGGAGCAGGCCCAGGGAGCCAAGAGCATGGGGAGCAGGCCCAGGGGAGCCTAGAGCACGGGGAGCAGGCCCAGGGGAGCCTAGAGCATGGAGAGCAGGCCCGGGGGAGCCTAGAGCACGGGGAGCAGGCCCAGGGGCCCAAGAGCATGGGGAGCAGGCCCAGGGGAGCCTAGAGCACGGGGAGCAGGCCCGGGAAGTCTAGAGCATGGGGAGCAGGCCCAGGGAGTCTAGAGCATGGGGAGCAGGACCAGGGAGTCTAGAGCACGGGGAGCTGGCCCGGTGAGTCTAGAGCACGGGGAGCAGGCCCAGGGAGTCTAGAGCACGGGGAGCAGGCCCAGGGAGCCTAGAGCACGGAGAGCAGGCCCAGGGTAGCCTAGAGCATGGGGACCAGGCCCAGGGGAGCAGGGCCAGTGAGCCTAGAGCACAGGGAGCAGGCCCAGGGGAGCCTAGAGCACGGGGTGCAGGCAGGGGGAGTCCAAAGCATGGAGAGCAGGCCCAGTGAGTCGAGAGCACGGGGAGCAGGCCCAGGGGAGCCGAGAGCATGGGGAGCAGGCCCGGGGAGCCCAGAGCACGAAGAGCAGGCCCGGGGAGCCTAGAGCATGGGGAGCAGGCCCAGGGAGCCTAGAGCACGAAGAGCAGGCCCGGGGAGCCTAGAGTACCGGGAGCAGGCCCGGGGAGCCTAGAGCACGGGGAGCAGGCCCAGGGAGCCTAGAGCACAGGGAGCAGGCCCGGGGAAGCCTAGAGCACAGGGAGCAGGCCAGGGGGAGCCTAGAGCACAGGGAGCAGGCCAGGGGGAGCCTAGAGCACAGGGAGCAGGCCCGGGGAGCCTAGAGCACGGGGAGCAGGCCCAGTGGAGCCTAGAGCACGGGGAGCAGGCCCAGGGAGCCAAGAGCATGGGGAGCAGGCCCAGGGGAGCCTAGAGCACGGGGAGCAGGCCCAGGGGAGCCTAGAGCATGGAGAGCAGGCCCGGGGGAGCCTAGAGCACGGGGAGCAGGCCCAGGGGCCCAAGAGCATGGGGAGCAGGCCCAGGGGAGCCTAGAGCACGGGGAGCAGGCCCGGGAAGTCTAGAGCATGGGGAGCAGGCCCAGGGAGTCTAGAGCATGGGGAGCAGGACCAGGGAGTCTAGAGCACGGGGAGCTGGCCCGGTGAGTCTAGAGCACGGGGAGCAGGCCCAGGGAGTCTAGAGCACGGGGAGCAGGCCCGGGGAAGCCTAGAGCACAGGGAGCAGGCCAGGGGGAGCCTAGAGCACAGGGAACAGGCCCAAGGGAGCCGAGAGCACGGGGAGCAGGCCCGGGGAGCCTAGAGCACGGGGGGCAGGCCCGGGGAGCCTAGAGCACGAAGAGCAGGCCCGGGGGAGCCTAGAGTACGGGGAGCAGGCCCAAGGGAGCCTAGAGCACGGGGAGCAGGCCCAGGGGAGCCTAGAGCACGGGGAGCAGGCCAGGGGGAGCCCAAAGCACGGGGAGCAGGCCCGGGGAGCCTAGAGCACGGGGGGCAGGCCCGGGGCGCCTAGAGCACGAAGAGCAGGCCCGGGGGAGCCTAGAGTACGGGGAGCAGGCCCAAGGGAGCCTAGAGCAAGGGGAGCAGGCCAGGGCGAGCCCAAAGCACGGAGAGCAGGCCCGGGGAGCCTAGAGCACGGGGAACAGGCCCAGGGGAGCCCAAAGCATGGAGAGCAGGCCCGGGGAGCCTAGAGCACGGGGAACAGGCCCAGGGGAGCCTAGAGCACAGGGAACAGGCCCAGTTAGCCTAGAGCACGGGGAGCAGGCCCAGGGGAGCCTAGTGCACGGGGAGCAGGCCCAGGGAGCCTAGAGCACGGGGAACAGGCCCAGGGGAGCCGAGAGCACGGGGAGCAGGCCAGGGGGAGCCCAAAGCATGGAGAGCAGGCCCGGGGAGCCTAGAGCATGGGGAACAGGCCCAGGGGAGCCGAGAGCACGGGGAGCCTAGAGCACGGGGAACAGGCCCAGGGGAGCCTAGAGCACGGGGAGCAGGCCCAGTGAGCCTAGAGCGCGGGGAGCAGGCCCAGGGGAGCCTAGAGCACGGGGGGCAGGCCCAGGGAGCCTAGAGCACGGGGAGCAGGCCCAGTGAGTCTAGAGCACGGGGAGCAGGCCCGGGGAGCCTGGAGCACGGGAGGCAGGCCCAGTGAGCCTAGAGCATGGGGAACAGGCCCGGGGGAGCCTAGAGCACGGGGAGCAGGCCCGGGGGAGCATAGAGCACGGGGAGCAGGCCCAGTGAGTCTAGAGCACGGGGAGCAGGCCCGGGGGAGCCTAGAGCCAGGGGAGCAGGCCCAGTGAGTCTAGAGCACGGGGAGCAGGCCCAGTGAGCCTCGTGCACGGGGAGCAGGCCCAGGGGAGCCTAGAGCACGGGGAGCAGGCCAGGGGGAGCCCAAAGCATGGTGAGCAGGCCCGGGGAGCCTAGAGCACGGGGAACAGGCCCAGGGGAGCCTAGAGCACGGGGAGCAGACCCAGGGGAGCCTAGATCATGGGGAGCAGGCCCAGGGGAGCCTAGAGCATGGGCAGCAGGCCCAGGGAGCCTAGAACACTGGGAGCAGGCCCGGGGGAGCCTAGAGCACGGGGAGCAGGCCCGGGGGAGCCTGGATCATGGGGAGCAGGCCCAGGGGACCCTAGATCATGGGGTGCAGGCCCGGCAGAGCCTAGAGTACTGGGAGCAGGCCCGGAGGAGCCGAGAGCACGGGGAGCAGGCCCAGGGGAGTCTAGAGCACGAGGAGCAGGCCTAGGGGAGCCTAGAGCACGGGGAGCAGACCCAGGGGAGCCTAGAGCACAGGGAGCAGGCCCGGGGGAGCCTAGAGCAAGAGGAGCAGGCGCAGGGGAGCCTAGAGCATGGGGAGCAGGCCCAGGGGAGTCTAGAGCACGAGTAGCAGGCCCAGGGGAGCCTAGAGCATGGGGAGCAGACCAAGGGGAGCCTAGGTCATGGGGAGCAGGCCAGGGGGAGCCTAGAGTACTTGGAGCAGGCCCAGGGAGCCAAGAGCATGGGGAGCAGGCCCAGGGGAGCCTAGAGCACGCCCAGGGGAGCCTAGAGCACGGGGAGCAGGACCAGGGGAGCCTAGAGCATGGAGAGCAGGCCCAGGGGAGCCTAGAGCACGGGGAGCAGGCACAGGGAGCCAAGAGCATGGGGAGCAGGCCCAGGGGAGCCTAGAGCATGGGGAGCAGGCTCAGGGGCCCAAGAGCATGGGGAGCAGGTCCAGGGGAGCCGAGAGCACGGGGAGCAGGCCCAGGGAAGTCTAGAGCACGGGGAGCAGGCCCGGGAAGTCTACAGCATGGGGAGCAGGCCCAGGGAGCCTAGAGCACGGGGAGCAGGCCCGGGAAGTCTAGAGCACGGGGAGCAGGCCCGGGAAGTCTACAGCATGGGGAGCAGGCCCAGGGAGTCTAGAGCACGGGGAGCAGGCCCGGTGAGTCTGGAGCACGGGGAGCAGGCCCAGGGAGTCTAGAGCACGGGGAGCAGGCCCAGGGAGTCTAAAGCACGGGGAGCAGGCCCAGGGAGTCTAGAGCACGGGGAGCAGGCCCGGTGAGTCTGGAGCACGGGGAGCAGGCCCAGGGAGTCTAGAGCACGGGGAGCACGCCCAGGGAGTCTAGAGCACGGGGAGCAGGCCCAGGGAGTCTAGAGCACGGGGAGCAGGCCCAGGGAGCCTAGAGCACGGAGAGCAGGCCCAGGGTAGCCTAGAGCATGGGGAGCAGGCCCAGGGGAGCAGGGCCAGTGAGCCTAGAGCACAGGGAGCAGGCCTGGGGGAGCCTAGAGCACGGGGAGTAGGCCAGGGGGAGCCTAGAGCACGGGGAGCAGGCCCAGGGGAGCCTAGAGCACGGGGAGCAGGTCCAGGGGAGCCTAGAGCACGGGGAGCAGGCCAGGGGGAGCCCAAAGCATGGAGAGCAGGCCCGGGGAGCGTAGAGCACGGGGAGCAGGCCCAGGGGAGCCTAGAGTACGGGGAGCAGGCCCAGTGAGTCTAGAGCACGGGGAGCAGGCCCAGGGGAGCCTAGAGCATGGGGAGCAGGCCCGGGGAGCCGAGAGCACGAAGAGCAGGCCCGGGGAGCCTAGAGCATGGGGAGCAGGCCCAGGGAGCCGAGAGCACGAAGAGCAGGCCCGGGGAGCCTAGAGTACCGGGAGCAGGCCCGGGGAGCCTAGAGCACGGGGAGCAGGCCCGGGGAGCCGAGAGCACAGGGAGCAGGCCCGGGGAAGCCTAGAGCACAGGGAGCAGGCCAGGGCGAGCCTAGAGCACAGGGAGCAGGCCAGGGGGAGCCTAGAGCACAGGGAGCAGGCCCGGGGAGCCTAGAGCACGGGGAGCAGGCCCAGTGGAGCCTAGAGCACAGGGAACAGGCCCAAGGGAGCCTAGAGCACGGGGAGCAGGCCCGGGGAGCCTAGAGCACGAAGAGCAGGCCCGGGGGAGCCTAGAGCACGGGGAGCAGGCCCAGGGGAGCCTAGAGCACGGGGAGCAGGCCAGGGGGAGCCTAGAGCACAGGGAGCAGGCCCGGGGAGCCTAGAGCACGGGGAGCAGGCCCAGTGGAGCCTAGAGCACAGGGAACAGGCCCAAGGGAGCCTAGAGCACGGGGAGCAGGCCCGGGGAGCCTAGAGCACGGGGGGCAGGCCCGGGGAGCCTAGAGCACGAAGAGCATGCCCGGGGGAGCCTCGAGTACGGGGAGCAGGCCCAAGGGAGCCTAGAGCACGGGGAGCAGGCCGAGGGGAGCCTAGAGCACGGGGAGCAGGCCAGGGGGAGCCCAAAGCACGGGGAGCAGGCCCGGGGAGCCTAGAGCACGGGGAGCAGGCCAGGGGGAGCCCAAAGCACGGAGAGCAGGCCCGGGGAGCCTAGAGCACGGGGAACAGGCCCAGGGGAGCCCAAAGCACGGAGAGCAGGCCCGGGGAGCCTAGAGCACGGGGAACAGGCCCAGGGGAGCCTAGAGCACGGGGAGCAGGCCCAGGGAGCCTAGAGCACGGGGAACAGGCCAGGGGGAGCCCAAAGCACGGAGAGCAGGCCCGGGGAGCCTAGAGCACGGGGAACAGGCCCAGGGGAGCCCAAAGCACGGAGAGCAGGCCCGGGGAGCCTAGAGCACGGGGAACAGGCCCAGGGGAGCCTAGAGCACGGGGAGCAGACCCAGGGGAGCCTAGTGCACGGGGAGCAGGCCCAGGGAGCCTAGAGCACGGGGAACAGGCCCAGGGGAGCCTAGAGCACAGGGAACAGGCCCAGTGAGCCTAGAGCACGGGGAGCAGGCCCAGGGGAGCCTAGTGCACGGGAGGCAGACCCAGGGAGCCTAGAGCACGGGGAACAGGCCCAGGGGAGCCGAGAGCACGGGGAGCAGGCCAGGGGGAGCCCAAAGCATGGAGAGCAGGCCCGGGGAGCCTAGAGCACGGGGAACAGGCCCAGCGGAGCCTAGAGCACAGGGAGCCTAGAGCACGGGGAACAGGCCCAGGGGAGCCTAGAGCACGGGGAGCAGGCCCAGTGAGCCTAGAGCACGGGGAGCAGGCCCAGGGGAGCCTAGAGCACGGGGAGCAGGCCCGGGGAGCCTAGAGCACGGGAAGCAGGCCCAGTGAGCCTAGAGCATGGGGAACAGGCCCGGGGGAGCCGAGAGCACGGGGAGCAGGCCTGGGGGAGCATAGAGCACGGGGAGCAGGCCCAGTGAGTCTAGAGCACGGGGAGCAGGCCCGGGGGAGCCTAGAGCACGGGGAGCAGGCCCAGTGAGTCTAGAGCACGGGGAGCAGGCCCAGTGAGCCTCGTGCACGGGGAGCAGGCCCAGGGGAGCCTAGAGCACGGGGAGCAGGCCAGGGGGAGCCCAAAGCATGGAGAGCAGGCCCGGGGAGCCTAAAGCACGGGGAACAGGCCCAGGGGAGCCGAGAGCACGGGGAGCAGACCCAGGGGAGCCTAGATCATGGGGAGCAGGCCCAGGGGAGCCTAGAGCATGGGGAGCAGGCCCAGGGAGCCTAGAACACTGGGAGCAGGCCCGGGGGAGCCTAGAGCACGGGGAGCAGGCCCGGGGGAGCCTGGATAATGGGGAGCAGGCCCAGGGGACCCTAGATCATGGGGTGCAGGCCCGGGGGAGCCTAGAGTACTGGGAGCAGGCCCGGAGGAGCCGAGAGCACGGGGAGCAGGCCCAGGGGAGTCTAGAGCACGAGGAGCAGGCCTAGGGGAGCCTAGAGCACGGGAAGCAGACCCAGGGAGCAGCCTAGAGCACAGGGAGCAGGCCCGGGGGAGCCGAGAGCAAGAGGAGCAGGCGCAGGGGAGCCTAGAGCATGGGGAGCAGGCCCAGGGGAGTCTAGAGCACGAGTAGCAGGCCCAGGGGGAGCCTAGAGCATGGGGAGCAGACCAAGGGGAGCCTAGGTCATGGGGAGCAGGCCAGGGGGAGCCTAGAGTACTGGGAGCAGGCCCAGGGAGCCAAGACCATGGGGAGCAGGCCCAGGGGAGCCTAGAGCACGCCCAGGGGAGCCTAGAGCACGGGGAGCAGGACCAGGGGAGCCTAGAGCATGGAGAGCAGGCCCAGGGGAGCCTAGAGCACGGGGAGCAGGCCCAGGGAGCCAAGAGCATGGGGAGCAGGCCCAGGGGAGCCTAGAGCATGGGGAGCAGGCTCAGGGGCCCAAGAGCATGGGGAGCAGGTCCAGGGGAGCCGAGAGCACGGGGAGCAGGCCCAGGGAAGTCTAGAGCACGGGGAGCAGGCCCGGGAAGTCTACAGCATGGGGAGCAGGCCCAGGGAGCCTAGAGCACGGGGAGCAGGCCCGGAAGTCTAGAGCACGGGGAGCAGGCCCGGGAAGTCTACAGCATGGGGAGCAGGGCCCAGGGAGTCTAGAGCACGGGGAGCAGGCCCGGTGAGTCTGGAGCACGGGGAACAGGCCCAGGGAGTCTAGAGCACGGGGAGCAGGCCCAGGGAGTCTAGAGCACGGGGAGCAGGCCCAGGGAGTCTAGAGCACGGGGAGCAGGCCCAGGGAGCCTAGAGCACGGAGAGCAGGCCCAGGGTAGCCTAGAGCATGGGGAGCAGGCCCAGGGGAGCAGGGCCAGTGAGCCTAGAGCACAGGGAGCAGGCCTGGGGGAGCCTAGAGCACGGGGAGTAGGCCAGGGGGAGCCTAGAGCACGGGGAGCAGGCCCAGGGGAGCCTAGAGCACGGGGGAGCAGGTCCAGGGGAGCCTAGAGCACGGGGAGCAGGCAGGGGGAGCCCAAAGCATGGAGAGCAGGCCCGGGGAGCCTAGAGCACGGGGAGCAGGCCCAGGGGAGCCTAGAGTACGGGGAGCAGGCCCAGTGAGTCTAGAGCACGGGGAGCAGGCCCAGGGGAGCCTTGAGCATGGGGAGCAGGCCCGGGGAGCCGAGAGCACGAAGAGCAGGCCCGGGGAGCCTAGAGCATGGGGAGCAGGCCCAGGGAGCCTAGAGCACGAAGAGCAGGCCCGGGGAGCCTAGAGTACCGGGAGCAGGCCCGGGGAGCCTAGAGCACGGGGAGCAGGCCCGGGGAGCCGAGAGCACAGGGAGCAGGCCCGGGGAAGCCTAGAGCACAGGGAGCAGGCCAGGGCGAGCCTAGAGCACAGGGAGCAGGCCAGGGGGAGCCTAGAGCACAGGGAGCAGGCCCGGG
Source organism: Somniosus microcephalus (assembly GCF_052327205.1). Taxonomy (NCBI): domain Eukaryota; kingdom Metazoa; phylum Chordata; class Chondrichthyes; order Squaliformes; family Somniosidae; genus Somniosus; species Somniosus microcephalus. The sequence goes on along the minus strand of NC_140987.1, from coordinate 8,762,380 downwards.
GAGCCTAGAGCACGGGGAGCAGGCCCAGGGGAGCCTAGAGCACGGGGAGCAGGTCCAGGGGAGCCTAGAGCACGGGGAGCAGGCCAGGGGGAGCCCAAAGCATGGAGAGCAGGCCCGGGGAGCGTAGAGCACGGGGAGCAGGCCCAGGGGAGCCTAGAGTACGGGGAGCAGGCCCAGTGAGTCTAGAGCACGGGGAGCAGGCCCAGGGGAGCCTAGAGCATGGGGAGCAGGCCCGGGGAGCCGAGAGCACGAAGAGCAGGCCCGGGGAGCCTAGAGCATGGGGAGCAGGCCCAGGGAGCCGAGAGCACGAAGAGCAGGCCCGGGGAGCCTAGAGTACCGGGAGCAGGCCCGGGGAGCCGAGAGCACGGGGAGCAGGCCCGGGGAGCCGAGAGCACAGGGAGCAGGCCCGGGGAAGCCTAGAGCACAGGGAGCAGGCCAGGGCGAGCCTAGAGCACAGGGAGCAGGCCAGGGGGAGCCTAGAGCACAGGGAGCAGGCCCGGGGAGCCTAGAGCACGGGGAGCAGGCCCAGTGGAGCCTAGAGCACAGGGAACAGGCCCAAGGGAGCCTAGAGCACGGGGAGCAGGCCCGGGGAGCCTAGAGCACGGGGGGCAGGCCCGGGGAGCCTAGAGCACGAAGAGCAGGCCCGGGGGAGCCTAGAGCACGGGGAGCAGGCCCAGGGGAGCCTAGAGCACGGGGAGCAGGCCAGGGGGAGCCTAGAGCACAGGGAGCAGGCCCGGGGAGCCTAGAGCACGGGGAGCAGGCCCAGTGGAGCCTAGAGCACAGGGAACAGGCCCAAGGGAGCCTAGAGCACGGGGAGCAGGCCCGGGGAGCCTAGAGCACGGGGGGCAGGCCCGGGGAGCCTAGAGCACGAAGAGCATGCCCGGGGGAGCCTCGAGTACGGGGAGCAGGCCCAAGGGAGCCTAGAGCACGGGGAGCAGGCCGAGGGGAGCCTAGAGCACGGGGAGCAGGCCAGGGGGAGCCCAAAGCACGGGGAGCAGGCCCGGGGAGCCTAGAGCACGGGGAGCAGGCCAGGGGGAGCCCAAAGCACGGAGAGCAGGCCCGGGGAGCCTAGAGCACGGGGAACAGGCCCAGGGGAGCCCAAAGCACGGAGAGCAGGCCCGGGGAGCCTAGAGCACGGGGAACAGGCCCAGGGGAGCCTAGAGCACGGGGAGCAGGCCCAGGGAGCCTAGAGCACGGGGAACAGGCCAGGGGGAGCCCAAAGCACGGAGAGCAGGCCCGGGGAGCCTAGAGCACGGGGAACAGGCCCAGGGGAGCCCAAAGCACGGAGAGCAGGCCCGGGGAGCCTAGAGCACGGGGAACAGGCCCAGGGGAGCCTAGAGCACGGGGAGCAGACCCAGGGGAGCCTAGTGCACGGGGAGCAGGCCCAGGGAGCCTAGAGCACGGGGAACAGGCCCAGGGGAGCCTAGAGCACAGGGAACAGGCCCAGTGAGCCTAGAGCACGGGGAGCAGGCCCAGGGGAGCCTAGTGCACGGGAGGCAGACCCAGGGAGCCTAGAGCACGGGGAACAGGCCCAGGGGAGCCGAGAGCACGGGGAGCAGGCCAGGGGGAGCCCAAAGCATGGAGAGCAGGCCCGGGGAGCCTAGAGCACGGGGAACAGGCCCAGCGGAGCCTAGAGCACAGGGAGCCTAGAGCACGGGGAACAGGCCCAGGGGAGCCTAGAGCACGGGGAGCAGGCCCAGTGAGCCTAGAGCACGGGGAGCAGGCCCAGGGGAGCCTAGAGCACGGGGAGCAGGCCCGGGGAGCCTAGAGCACGGGAAGCAGGCCCAGTGAGCCTAGAGCATGGGGAACAGGCCCGGGGGAGCCGAGAGCACGGGGAGCAGGCCTGGGGGAGCATAGAGCACGGGGAGCAGGCCCAGTGAGTCTAGAGCACGGGGAGCAGGCCCGGGGGAGCCTAGAGCACGGGGAGCAGGCCCAGTGAGTCTAGAGCACGGGGAGCAGGCCCAGTGAGCCTCGTGCACGGGGAGCAGGCCCAGGGGAGCCTAGAGCACGGGGAGCAGGCCAGGGGGAGCCCAAAGCATGGAGAGCAGGCCCGGGGAGCCTAAAGCACGGGGAACAGGCCCAGGGGAGCCGAGAGCACGGGGAGCAGACCCAGGGGAGCCTAGATCATGGGGAGCAGGCCCAGGGGAGCCTAGAGCATGGGGAGCAGGCCCAGGGAGCCTAGAACACTGGGAGCAGGCCCGGGGGAGCCTAGAGCACGGGGAGCAGGCCCGGGGGAGCCTGGATAATGGGGAGCAGGCCCAGGGGACCCTAGATCATGGGGTGCAGGCCCGGGGGAGCCTAGAGTACTGGGAGCAGGCCCGGAGGAGCCGAGAGCACGGGGAGCAGGCCCAGGGGAGTCTAGAGCACGAGGAGCAGGCCTAGGGGAGCCTAGAGCACGGGAAGCAGACCCAGGGGAGCCTAGAGCACAGGGAGCAGGCCCGGGGGAGCCGAGAGCAAGAGGAGCAGGCGCAGGGGAGCCTAGAGCATGGGGAGCAGGCCCAGGGGAGTCTAGAGCACGAGTAGCAGGCCCAGGGGAGCCTAGAGCATGGGGAGCAGACCAAGGGGAGCCTAGGTCATGGGGAGCAGGCCAGGGGGAGCCTAGAGTACTGGGAGCAGGCCCAGGGAGCCAAGACCATGGGGAGCAGGCCCAGGGGAGCCTAGAGCACGCCCAGGGGAGCCTAGAGCACGGGGAGCAGGACCAGGGGAGCCTAGAGCATGGAGAGCAGGCCCAGGGGAGCCTAGAGCACGGGGAGCAGGCCCAGGGAGCCAAGAGCATGGGGAGCAGGCCCAGGGGAGCCTAGAGCATGGGGAGCAGGCTCAGGGGCCCAAGAGCATGGGGAGCAGGTCCAGGGGAGCCGAGAGCACGGGGAGCAGGCCCAGGGAAGTCTAGAGCACGGGGAGCAGGCCCGGGAAGTCTACAGCATGGGGAGCAGGCCCAGGGAGCCTAGAGCACGGGGAGCAGGCCCGGGAAGTCTAGAGCACGGGGAGCAGGCCCGGGAAGTCTACAGCATGGGGAGCAGGCCCAGGGAGTCTAGAGCACGGGGAGCAGGCCCGGTGAGTCTGGAGCACGGGGAACAGGCCCAGGGAGTCTAGAGCACGGGGAGCAGGCCCAGGGAGTCTAGAGCACGGGGAGCAGGCCCAGGGAGTCTAGAGCACGGGGAGCAGGCCCAGGGAGCCTAGAGCACGGAGAGCAGGCCCAGGGTAGCCTAGAGCATGGGGAGCAGGCCCAGGGGAGCAGGGCCAGTGAGCCTAGAGCACAGGGAGCAGGCCTGGGGGAGCCTAGAGCACGGGGAGTAGGCCAGGGGGAGCCTAGAGCACGGGGAGCAGGCCCAGGGGAGCCTAGAGCACGGGGAGCAGGTCCAGGGGAGCCTAGAGCACGGGGAGCAGGCCAGGGGGAGCCCAAAGCATGGAGAGCAGGCCCGGGGAGCCTAGAGCACGGGGAGCAGGCCCAGGGGAGCCTAGAGTACGGGGAGCAGGCCCAGTGAGTCTAGAGCACGGGGAGCAGGCCCAGGGGAGCCTTGAGCATGGGGAGCAGGCCCGGGGAGCCGAGAGCACGAAGAGCAGGCCCGGGGAGCCTAGAGCATGGGGAGCAGGCCCAGGGAGCCTAGAGCACGAAGAGCAGGCCCGGGGAGCCTAGAGTACCGGGAGCAGGCCCGGGGAGCCTAGAGCACGGGGAGCAGGCCCGGGGAGCCGAGAGCACAGGGAGCAGGCCCGGGGAAGCCTAGAGCACAGGGAGCAGGCCAGGGCGAGCCTAGAGCACAGGGAGCAGGCCAGGGGGAGCCTAGAGCACAGGGAGCAGGCCCGGGGACCCTAGAGCACGGGGAGCAGGCCCAGTGGAGCCTAGAGCACAGGGAACAGGCCCAAGGGAGCCTAGAGCACGGGGAGCAGGCCCGGGGAGCCTAGAGCACGGGGGGCAGGCCCGGGGAGCCTAGAGCACGAAGAGCAGGCCCGGGGGAGCCTAGAGCACGGGGAGCAGGCCCGGGGAGACTAGAGCACGGGGAGCAGGCCCAGTGGAGCCTAGAGCACAGGGAACAGGCCCAAGGGAGCCTAGAGCACGGGGAGCAGGCCCGGGGAGCCTAGAGCACGGGGGGCAGGCCCGGGGAGCCTAGAGCACGAAGAGCATGCCCGGGGGAGCCTCGAGTACGGGGAGCAGGCCCAAGGGAGCCTAGAGCACGGGGAGCAGGCCCAGGGGAGCCTAGAGCACGGGGAGCAGGCCAGGGGGAGCCCAAAGCACGGGGAGCAGGCCCGGGGAGCCTAGAGCACGGGGAGCAGGCCAGGGGGAGCCCAAAGCACGGAGAGCAGGCCCGGGCAGCCTAGAGCACGGGGGGCAGGCCCGGGGAGCCCAAAGCACGGAGAGCAGGCCCGGGGAGCCTAGAGCACGGGGAACAGGCCCAGGGGAGCCTAGAGCACGGGGAGCAGACCCAGGGGAGCCTAGTGCACGGGGAGCAGGCCCAGGGAGCCTAGAGCACGGGGAACAGGCCAGGGGGAGCCCAAAGCACGGAGAGCAGGCCCGGGGAGCCTAGAGCACGGGGAACAGGCCCAGGGGAGCCCAAAGCACGGAGAGCAGGCCCGGGGAGCCTAGAGCACGGGGAACAGGCCCAGGGGAGCCTAGAGCCCGGGGAGCAGACCCAGGGGAGCCTAGTGCACGGGGAGCAGGCCCAGGGAGCCGAGAGCACGGGGAACAGGCCCAGGGGAGCCTAGAGCACAGGGAACAGGCCCAGTGAGCCTAGAGCACGGGGAGCAGGCCCAGGGGAGCCTAGTGCACGGGGAGCAGACCCAGGGAGCCTAGAGCACGGGGAACAGGCCCAGGGGAGCCGAGAGCACGGGGAGCAGGCCAGGGGGAGCCCAAAGCATGGAGAGCAGGCCCGGGGAGCCTAGAGCACGGGGAACAGGCCCAGCGGAGCCTAGAGCACAGGGAGCCTAGAGCACGGGGAACAGGCCCAGGGGAGCCTAGAGCACGGGGAGCAGGCCCAGTGAGCCTAGAGCACGGGGAGCAGGCCCAGGGGAGCCTAGAGCACGGGGAGCAGGCCCGGGGAGCCTAGAGCACGGGAAGCAGGCCCAGTGAGCCTAGAGCATGGGGAACAGGCCCGGGGGAGCCTAGAGCACGGGGAGCAGGCCTGGGGGAGCATAGAGCACGGGGAGCAGGCCCAGTGAGTCTAGAGCACGGGGAGCAGGCCCGGGGGAGCCTAGAGCACGGGGAGCAGGCCCAGGGGAGCCTAGAGCACGGGGAGCAGGCCCGGGGAGCCTAGAGCACGGGGAGCAGGCCCGGGGGAGCCAAGAGCACGGGGAGCAGGCCCGGGGGACCTAGAGCACAGGGAGCAGGCCCGGGGGAGCCTAGAGCACGAAGAGCAGGCCCGGGGAGTCTAGAGCACAGGGAGCAGGCCCGGGGGAGCCTAGAGCACAGGGAGCAGGCCCGGGGGAGCCTCGAGCACAGGGAGCAGGCCCGGGGGAGCCTAGAGCATGGGGAGCAGGCCCGGGGGAGTCTAGAGCACAGGGAGCAGGGCCGGGGGAGCCTGGAGCACGAGGAGAAGGCCCAGTGAGCCTAGAGCACAGGGAGCAGGCCCAGTGAGCCTAGAGCACAGGGAGCAGGCCCAGTGAGCCTAGAGCACAGGGAGCAGGCCCGGGGGAGCCAAGAGCACGGGGAGCCTAGAGCACGGGTAGCAGGCCCAGGGGAGCCTAGAGCACGGGGAGCAGGCCAGTGGGAGCCCAAAGCATGGAGAGCAGGCCCGGGGAGCCTAGAGCACGGGGAACAGGCCCAGGGGAGCCTAGAGCACGGGGAGCAGACCCAGGGGAGCCTAGATCATGGGGAGCAGGCCCGGGGGAGCCTAGAGCATGGGGAGCAGGCCCAGGGAGCCTAGAGCACGAAGAGCAGGCCCGGGGAGCCTAGAGTACCGGGAGCAGGCCCGGGGAGCCTAGAGCACGGGGAGCAGGCCCGGGGAGCCGAGAGCACAGGGAGCAGGCCCGGGGAAGCCTAGAGCACAGGGAGCAGACCAGGGCGAGCCGAGAGCACAGGGAGCAGGCCAGGGGGAGCCTAGAGCACAGGGAGCAGGCCCAGTGAGCCTAGAGCACGGGGAGCAGGCCCAGGGGAGCCTAGTGCACGGGGAGCCGGCCCAGGGAGCCTAGAGCACGGGGAACAGGCCCAGGGGAGCCTAGAGCACGGGGAGCAGGCCAGTGGGAGCCCAAAGCATGGAGAGCAGGCCCGGGGAGCCTAGTGCACGGGGAACAGGCCCAGCGGAGCCTAGAGCACAGGGAGCCTAGAGCACGGGGAACAGGCCCAGGGGAGCCTAGAGCACGGGGAGCAGGCCCAGTGAGCCTAGAGCACGGGGAGCAGGCCCAGGGGAGCCTAGAGCACGGGGAGCAGGCCAGTGGGAGCCCAAAGCATGGAGAGCAGGCCCGGGGAGCCTAGAGCACGGGGAACAGGCCCAGGGGAGCCTAGAGCACGGGGAGCAGACCCAGGGGAGCCTAGTTCATGGGGAGCAGGCCCGGGGGAGCCTAGAGCATGGGGAGCAGGCCCGGGGAGCCTAGAGCACGGGGAACGGGCCCAGCGGAGCCTAGAGCACAGGGAGCCTAGAGCACGGGGAACAGGCCCAGGGGAGCCTAGAGCACGGGGAGCAGGCCCAGTGAGCCTAGAGCACGGGGAGCAGGCCCAGGGGAGCCTAGAGCACGGGGAGCAGGCCCAGGGAGCCGAGAGCACGGGGAGCAGGCCCAGTGAGTCTAGAGCACGGGGAGCAGGCCCGGGGAGCCTAGAGCACGGGAAGCAGGCCCAGTGAGCCTAGAGCATGGGGAACAGGCCCGGGGGAGCCTAGAGCACGGGGAGCAGGCCCGGGGGAGCATAGAGCACGGGGAGCAGGCCCAGTGAGTCTAGAGCACAGGGAGCAGGCCCGGGGGAGCCTAGAGCACGAAGAGCAGGCCCGGGGAGTCTAGAGCACAGGGAGCAGGCCCGGGGGAGCCTAGAGCACAGGGAGCAGGCCCGGGGGAGCCTCGAGCACAGGGAGCAGGCCCGGGGGAGCCTAGAGCATGGGGAGCAGGCCCGGGGGAGTCTAGAGCACAGGGAGCAGGCCCGGGGGAGCCTAGAGCACGGGGAGCAGGCCCGGGGAGCCTAGAGCACGGGGGGCAGGCCCGGGGAGTCTAGAGCACGAAGAGCAGGCCCGGGGGAGCCTAGAGCACGGGGAGCAGGCCCAGTGAGTCTAGAGCACGGGGAGCAGGCCCAGGGGAGCCTAGAGCATGGGGAGCAGGCCCGGGGAGCCGAGAGCACGAAGAGCAGGCCCGGGGAGCCTAGAGCATGGGGAGCAGGCCCAGGCAGCCTAGAGCACGAAGAGCAGGCCCGGGGAGCCTAGAGTACCGGGAGCAGGCCCGGGGAGCCTAGAGCACGGGGAGCAGGCCCGGGGAGCCGAGAGCACAGGGAGCAGGCCCGGGGAAGCCTAGAGCACAGGGAGCAGGCCAGGGCGAGCCTAGAGCACAGGGAGCAGGCCAGGGGGAGCCTAGAGCACAGGGAGCAGGCCCGGGGAGCCGAGAGCACGGGGAGCAGGCCCGGGGGAGCCTAGAGCACAGGGAGCAGGCCCGGGGGAGCCTCGAGCACAGGGAGCAGGCCCGGGGGAGCCTAGAGCATGGGGAGCAGGCCCGGGGGAGTCTAGAGCACAGGGAGCAGGGCCGGGGGAGCCTGGAGCACGAGGAGAAGGCCCAGTGAGCCTAGAGCACAGGGAGCAGGCCCAGTGAGCCTAGAGCACAGGGAGCAGGCCCAGTGAGCCTAGAGCACAGGGAGCAGGCCCGGGGGAGCCAAGAGCACGGGGAGCCTAGAGCACGGGGAGCAGGCCCAGGGGAGCCTAGAGCACGGGGAGCAGGCCAGTGGGAGCCCAAAGCATGGAGAGCAGGCCCGGGGAGCCTAGAGCACGGGGAACAGGCCCAGGGGAGCCTAGAGCACGGGGAGCAGACCCAGGGGAGCCTAGATCATGGGGAGCAGGCCCGGGGGAGCCTAGAGCATGGGGAGCAGGCCCAGGGAGCCTAGAGCACGAAGAGCAGGCCCGGGGAGCCTAGAGTACCGGGAGCAGGCCCGGGGAGCCTAGAGCACGGGGAGCAGGCCCGGGGAGCCGAGAGCACAGGGAGCAGGCCCGGGGAAGCCTAGAGCACAGGGAGCAGACCAGGGCGAGCCGAGAGCACAGGGAGCAGGCCAGGGGGAGCCTAGAGCACAGGGAGCAGGCCCAGTGAGCCTAGAGCACGGGGAGCAGGCCCAGGGGAGCCTAGTGCACGGGGAGCAGGCCCAGGGAGCCTAGAGCACGGGGAACAGGCCCAGGGGAGCCTAGAGCACGGGGAGCAGGCCAGTGGGAGCCCAAAGCATGGAGAGCAGGCCCGGGGAGCCTAGAGCACGGGGAACAGGCCCAGCGGAGCCTAGAGCACAGGGAGCCTAGAGCACGGGGAACAGGCCCAGGGGAGCCTAGAGCACGGGGAGCAGGCCCAGTGAGCCTAGAGCACGGGGAGCAGGCCCAGGGGAGCCTAGAGCACGGGGAGCAGGCCAGTGGGAGCCCAAAGCATGGAGAGCAGGCCCGGGGAGCCTAGAGCACGGGGAACAGGCCCAGGGGAGCCTAGAGCACGGGGAGCAGACCCAGGGGAGCCTAGTTCATGGGGAGCAGGCCCGGGGGAGCCTAGAGCATGGGGAGCAGGCCCGGGGAGCCTAGAGCACGGGGAACGGGCCCAGCGGAGCCTAGAGCACAGGGAGCCTAGAGCACGGGGAACAGGCCCAGGTCAGCCTAGAGCACGGGGAGTAGGCCCAGTGAGCCTAGAGCACGGGGAGCAGGCCCAGGGGAGCCTAGAGCACGGGGAGCAGGCCCAGGGAGCCGAGAGCACGGGGAGCAGGCCCAGTGAGTCTAGAGCACGGGGAGCAGGCCCGGGGAGCCTAGAGCACGGGAAGCAGGCCCAGTGAGCCTAGAGCATGGGGAACAGGCCCGGGGGAGCCTAGAGCACGGGGAGCAGGCCCGGGGGAGCATAGAGCACGGGGAGCAGGCCCAGTGAGTCTAGAGCACAGGGAGCAGGCCCGGGGGAGCCTAGAGCACGAAGAGCAGGCCCGGGGAGTCTAGAGCACAGGGAGCAGGCCCGGGGGAGCCTAGAGCACAGGGAGCAGGCCCGGGGGAGCCTCGAGCACAGGGAGCAGGCCCGGGGGAGCCTAGAGCATGGGGAGCAGGCCCGGGGGAGTCTAGAGCACAGGGAGCAGGCCCGGGGGAGCCTAGAGCACGGGGAGCAGGCCCGGGGAGCCTAGAGCACGGGGGGCAGGCCCGGGGAGCCTAGAGCACGAAGAGCAGGCCCGGGGGAGCCTAGAGCACGGGGAGCAGGCCCAGTGAGTCTAGAGCACGGGGAGCAGGCCCAGGGGAGCCTAGAGCATGGGGAGCAGGCCCGGGGAGCCGAGAGCACGAAGAGCAGGCCCGGGGAGCCTAGAGCATGGGGAGCAGGCCCAGGCAGCCTAGAGCACGAAGAGCAGGCCCGGGGAGCCTAGAGTACCGGGAGCAGGCCCGGGGAGCCTAGAGCACGGGGAGCAGGCCCGGGGAGCCGAGAGCACAGGGAGCAGGCCCGGGGAAGCCTAGAGCACAGGGAGCAGGCCAGGGCGAGCCTAGAGCACAGGGAGCAGGCCAGGGGGAGCCGAGAGCACAGGGAGCAGGCCCGGGGAGCCGAGAGCACGGGGAGCAGGCCCAGTGGAGCCTAGAGCACAGGGAACAGGCCCAAGGGAGCCTAGAGCACGGGGAGCAGGCCTGGGGAGCCTAGAGCACGGGGGGCAGGCCCGGGGAGCCTAGAGCACGAAGAGCTGGCCCGGGGGAGCCTAGAGCACGGGGAGCAGGCCCAGGGGAGCCTAGAGCACGGGGAGCAGGCCAGGGGGAGCCTAGAGCACAGGGAGCAGGCCCGGGGAGCCTAGAGCACGGGGAGCAGGCCCAGTGGAGCCTAGAGCACAGGGAACAGGCCCAAGGGAGCCTAGAGCACGGGGAGCAGGCCCGGGGAGCCTAGAGCACGGGGGGCAGGCCCGGGGAGCCTAGAGCACGAAGAGCATGCCCGGGGGAGCCTCGAGTACGGGGAGCAGGCCCAAGGGAGCCTAGAGCACGGGGAGCAGGCCCAGGGGAGCCTAGAGCACGGGGAGCAGGCCAGGGGGAGCCCAAAGCACGGGGAGCAGGCCCGGGGAGCCTAGAGCACGGGGAGCAGGCCAGGGGGAGCCCAAAGCACGGAGAGCAGGCCCGGGGAGCCTAGAGCACGGGGAACAGGCCCAGGGGAGCCCAAAGCACGGAGAGCAGGCCCGGGGAGCCTAGAGCACGGGGAACAGGCCCAGGGGAGCCTAGAGCACGGGGAGCAGACCCAGGGGAGCCTAGTGCACGGGGAGCAGGCCCAGGGAGCCTAGAGCACAGGGGAACAGGCCAGGGGAGCCCAAAGCACGGAGAGCAGGCCCGGGGAGCCTAGAGCACGGGGAACAGGCCCAGGGGAGCCCAAAGCATGGAGAGCAGGCCCGGGGAGCCTAGAGCACGGGGAACAGGCCCAGGGGAGCCTAGAGCACGGGGAGCAGACCCAGGGGAGCCTAGTGCACGGGGAGCAGGCCCAGGGAGCCTAGAGCACTGGGAACAGGCCCAGGGGAGCCTAGAGCACAGGGAACAGGCCCAGTGAGCCTAGAGCACGGGGAGCAGGCCCAGGGGAGCCTAGTGCACGGGAGGCAGACCCAGGGAGCCTAGAGCACGGGGAACAGGCCCAGGGAGCCGAGAGCACGGGGAGCAGGCCAGGGGGAGCCCAAAGCATGGAGAGCAGGCCCGGGGAGCCTAGAGCACGGGGAACAGGCCCAGCGGAGCCTAGAGCACAGGGAGCCTAGAGCACGGGGAACAGGCCCAGGGGAGCCTAGAGCACGGGGAGCAGGCCCAGTGAGCCTAGAGCACGGGGAGCAGGCCCAGGGGAGCCTAGAGCACGGGGAGCAGGCCCGGGGAGCCTAGAGCACGGGAAGCAGGCCCAGTGAGCCTAGAGCATGGGGAACAGGCCCGGGGGAGCCGAGAGCACGGGGAGCAGGCCTGGGGGAGCATAGAGCACGGGGAGCAGGCCCAGTGAGTCTAGAGCACGGGGAGCAGGCCGGGGGAGCCGAGAGCACGGGAGCAGGCCCAGTGAGTCTAGAGCACGGGGAGCAGGCCCAGTGAGCCTCGTGCACGGGGAGCAGGCCCAGGGGAGCCTAGAGCACGGGGAGCAGGCCAGGGGGAGCCCAAAGCATGGAGAGCAGGCCCGGGGAGCCTAGAGCACGGGGAACAGGCCCAGGGGAGCCTAGAGCACGGGGAGCAGACCCAGGGGAGCCTAGATCATGGGGAGCAGGCCCAGGGAGCCTAGAGCATGGGGAGCAGGCCCAGGGAGCCTAGAACACTGGGAGCAGGCCCGGGGGAGCCTGGATAATGGGGAGCAGGCCCAGGGGACCCTAGATCATGGGGTGCAGGCCCGGGGGAGCCTAGAGTACTGGAGCAGGGCCCGGAGGAGCCGAGAGCACGGGGAGCAGGCCCAGGGGAGTCTAGAGCACGAGGAGCAGGGCCTAGGGGAGCCTAGAGCACGGGGAGCAGACCCAGGGGAGCCTAGAGCACAGGGAGCAGGCCCGGGGGAGCCGAGAGCAAGAGGAGCAGGCGCAGGGGAGCCTAGAGCATGGGGAGCAGGCCCAGGGGAGTCTAGAGCACGAGTAGCAGGCCCAGGGGAGCCTAGAGCATGGGAGCAGACCAAGGGGAGCCTAGGTCATGGGGAGCAGGCCAGGGGAGCCTAGAGTACTGGGAGCAGGCCCAGGGAGCCAAGAGCATGGGGAGCAGGCCCAGGGGAGCCTAGAGCACGCCCAGGGGAGCCTAGAGCACGGGGAGCAGGACCAGGGGAGCCTAGAGCATGGAGAGCAGGCCCAGGGGAGCCTAGAGCACGGGGAGCAGGCCCAGGGAGCCAAGAGCATGGGGAGCAGGCCCAGGGGAGCCTAGAGCATGGGGAGCAGGCTCAGGGGCCCAAGAGCATGGGGAGCAGGTCCAGGGGAGCCGAGAGCACGGGGAGCAGGCCCAGGGAAGTCTAGAGCACGGGGAGCAGGCCCGGGAAGTCTACAGCATGGGGAGCAGGCCCAGGGAGCCTAGAGCACGGGGAGCAGGCCCGGGAAGTCTAGAGCACGGGGAGCAGGCCCGGGAAGTCTACAGCATGGGGAGCAGGCCCAGAGAGTCTAGAGCACGGGGAGCAGGCCCGGTGAGTCTGGAGCACGGGGAGCAGGCCCAGGGAGTCTAGAGCACGGGGAGCAGGCCCAGGGAGTCTAGAGCACGGGGAGCAGGCCCAGGGAGTCTAGAGCACGGGGAGCAGGCCCAGGGAGCCTAGAGCACGGAGAGCAGGCCCAGGGTAGCCTAGAGCATGGGGAGCAGGCCCAGGGGAGCAGGGCCAGTGAGCCTAGAGCACAGGGAGCAGGCCTGGGGGAGCCTAGAGCACGGGGAGTAGGCCAGGGGGAGCCTAGAGCACGGGGAGCAGGCCCAGGGGAGCCTAGAGCACGGGGAGCAGGTCCAGGGGAGCCTAGAGCACGGGGAGCAGGCCAGGGGGAGCCCAAAGCATGGAGAGCAGGCCCGGGGAGCCTAGAGCACGGGGAGCAGGCCCAGGGGAGCCTAGAGTACGGGGAGCAGGCCCAGTGAGTCTAGAGCACGGGGAGCAGGCCCAGGGGAGCCTAGAGCATGGGGAGCAGGCCCGGGGAGCCGAGAGCACGAAGAGCAGGCCCGGGGAGCCTAGAGCATGGGGAGCAGGCCCAGGGAGCCTAGAGCACGAAGAGCAGGCCCGGGGAGCCTAGAGTACCGGGAGCAGGCCCGGGGAGCCTAGAGCACGGGGAGCAGGCCCGGGGAGCCGAGAGCACAGGGAGCAGGCCCGGGGAAGCCTAGAGCACAGGGAGCAGGCCAGGGAGAGCCTAGAGCACAGGGAGCAGGCCAGGGGGAGCCTAGAGCACAGGGAGCAGGCCCGGGGAGCCTAGAGCACGGGGAGCAGGCCCAGTGGAGCCTAGAGCACAGGGAACAGGCCCAAGGGAGCCTAGAGCACGGGGAGCAGGCCCGGGGAGCCTAGAGCACGGGGGGCAGGCCCGGGGAGCCTAGAGCACGAAGAGCAGGCCCGGGGGAGCCTAGAGCACGGGGAGCAGGCCCAGGGGAGCCTAGAGCACGGGGAGCAGGCCAGGGGGAGCCTAGAGCACAGGGAGCAGGCCCGGGGAGCCTAGAGCACGGGGAGCAGGCCCAGTGGAGCCTAGAGCACAGGGAACAGGCCCAAGGGAGCCTAGAGCACGGGGAGCAGGCCCGGGGAGCCTAGAGCACGGGGGGCAGGCCCGGGGAGCCTAGAGCACGAAGAGCATGCCCGGGGGAGCCTCGAGTACGGGGAGCAGGCCCAAGGGAGCCTAGAGCACGGGGAGCAGGCCCAGGGGAGCCTAGAGCACGGGGAGCAGGCCAGGGGGAGCCCAAAGCACGGGGAGCAGGCCCGGGGAGCCTAGAGCACGGGGAGCAGGCCAGGGGGAGCCCAAAGCACGGAGAGCAGGCCCGGGGAGCCTAGAGCACGGGGGGCAGGCCCGGGGAGCCCAAAGCACGGAGAGCAGGCCCGGGGAGCCTAGAGCACGGGGAACAGGCCCAGGGGAGCCTAGAGCACGGGGAGCAGACCCAGGGGAGCCTAGTGCACGGGGAGCAGGCCCAGGGAGCCTAGAGCACGGGGAACAGGCCAGGGGGAGCCCAAAGCACGGAGAGCAGGCCCGGGGAGCCTAGAGCACGGGGAACAGGCCCAGGGGAGCCCAAAGCACGGAGAGCAGGCCCGGGGAGCCTAGAGCACGGGAACAGGCCCAGGGGAGCCTAGAGCACGGGGGAGCAGACCCAGGGGAGCCTAGTGCACGGGGAGCAGGCCCAGGGAGCCTAGAGCACGGGGAACAGGCCCAGGGGAGCCTAGAGCACAGGGAACAGGCCCAGTGAGCCTAGAGCACGGGGAGCAGGCCCAGGGGAGCCCTAGTGCACGGGGAGCAGACCCAGGGAGCCTAGAGCACGGGGAACAGGCCCAGGGGAGCCGAGAGCACGGGGAGCAGGCCAGGGGAGCCCAAAGCATGGAGAGCAGGCCCGGGGAGCCTAGAGCACGGGAGACAGGCCCAGCGGAGCCTAGAGCACAGGGAGCCTAGAGCACGGGGAACAGGCCCAGGGGAGCCTAGAGCACGGGGAGCAGGCCCAGTGAGCCTAGAGCACGGGGAGCAGGCCCAGGGGAGCCTAGAGCACGGGGAGCAGGCCCGGGGGAGCCTAGAGCACGGGAAGCAGGCCCAGTGAGCCTAGAGCATGGGGAACAGGCCCGGGGAGCCTAGAGCACGGGGAGCAGGCCTGGGGGAGCATAGAGCACGGGGAGCAGGCCCAGTGAGTCTAGAGCACGGGGAGCAGGCCCGGGGGAGCCTAGAGCACGGGGAGCAGGCCCAGTGAGTCTAGAGCACGGGGAGCAGGCCCAGTGAGCCTAGAGCACGGGGAGCAGGCCAGGGGAGCCTAGAGCACGGGAGCAGGCCCGGTGAGCCTAGAGCACGGGGAGCAGGCCCGGGGGAGCCAAGAGCACGGGGAGCAGGCCCGGGGGAGCCTAGAGCACAGGGAGCAGGCCCGGGGGAGCCTAGAGCACGAAGAGCAGCCCGGGGAGTCTAGAGCACAGGGAGCAGGCCCGGGGGAGCCTAGAGCACAGGGAGCAGGCCCGGGGGAGCCTCGAGCACAGGGAGCAGGCCCGGGGGAGCCTAGAGCATGGGGAGCAGGCCCGGGGGAGTCTAGAGCAGAGGGAGCAGGGCCGGGGGAGCCTGGAGCACGAGGAGAAGGCCCAGTGAGCCTAGAGCACAGGGAGCAGGCCCAGTGAGCCTAGAGCACAGGGAGCAGGCCCAGTGAGCCTAGAGCACAGGGAGCAGGCCCGGGGGAGCCAAGAGCACGGGGAGCCTAGAGCACGGGGAGCAGGCCCAGGGGAGCCTAGAGCACGGGGAGCAGGCCAGTGGGAGCCCAAAGCATGGAGAGCAGGCCCGGGGAGCCTAGAGCACGGGGAACAGGCCCAGGGGAGCCTAGAGCACGGGGAGCAGACCCAGGGGAGCCTAGATCATGGGGAGCAGGCCCGGGGGAGCCGAGAGCATGGGGAGCAGGCCCAGGGAGCCTAGAGCACGAAGAGCAGGCCCGGGGAGCCTAGAGTACCGGGAGCAGGCCCGGGGAGCCTAGAGCACGGGGAGCAGGCCCGGGGAGCCGAGAGCACAGGGAGCAGGCCCGGGGAAGCCTAGAGCACAGGGAGCAGACCAGGGCGAGCCGAGAGCACAGGGAGCAGGCCAGGGGGAGCCTAGAGCACAGGGAGCAGGCCCAGTGAGCCTAGAGCACGGGGAGCAGGCCCAGGGGAGCCTAGTGCACGGGGAGCAGGCCCAGGGAGCCTAGAGCACGGGGAACAGGCCCAGGGGAGCCTAGAGCACGGGGAGCAGGCCAGTGGGAGCCCAAAGCATGGAGAGCAGGCCCGGGGAGCCTAGAGCACAGGGAACAGGCCCAGCGGAGCCTAGAGCACAGGGAGCCTAGAGCACGGGGAACAGGCCCAGGGGAGCCTAGAGCACGGGGAGCAGGCCCAGTGAGCCTAGAGCACGGGGAGCAGGCCCAGGGGAGCCTGGAGCACGGGGAGCAGGCCAGTGGGAGCCCAAAGCATGGAGAGCAGGCGCGGGGAGCCTAGAGCACGGGGAACAGGCCCAGGGGAGCCTAGAGCACGGGGAGCAGACCCAGGGGAGCCTAGTTCATGGGGAGCAGGCCCGGGGGAGCCTAGAGCATGGGGAGCAGGCCCGGGGAGCCTAGAGCACGGGGAACGGGCCCAGCGGAGCCTAGAGCACAGGGAGCCTAGAGCACGGGGAACAGGCCCAGGGGAGCCTAGAGCACGGGGAGCAGGCCCAGTGAGCCTAGAGCACGGGGAGCAGGCCCAGGGGAGCCTAGAGCACGGGGAGCAGGCCCAGGGAGCCGAGAGCACGGGGAGCAGGCCCAGTGAGTCTAGAGCACGGGGAGCAGGCCCGGGGAGCCTAGAGCACGGGAAGCAGGCCCAGTGAGCCTAGAGCATGGGGAACAGGCCCGGGGGAGCCTAGAGCACGGGGAGCAGGCCCGGGGGAGCATAGAGCACGGGGAGCAGGCCCAGTGAGTCTAGAGCACGGGGAGCAGGCCCGGGGGAGCCTAGAGCGCGGGGAGCAGGCCCAGTGAGTCTAGAGCACGGGGAGCAGGCCCAGTGAGCCTAGAGCACGGGGAGCAGGCCCAGGGGAGCCTAGAGCACGGGGAGCAGGCCCGGGGAGCCTAGAGCACGGGGAGCAGGCCCGGGGGAGCCGAGAGCACGGGGAGCAGGCCCGGGGGAGCCTAGAGCACAGGGAGCAGGCCCGGGGGAGCCTAGAGCATGAAGAGCAGGCCCGGGGAGTCTAGAGCACAGGGAGCAGGCCCGGGGGAGCCGAGAGCACAGGGAGCAGGCCCGGGCGAGCCTAGAGCACAGGGAGCAGGCCCGGGGGAGCCTAGAGCATGGGGAGCAGGCCCGGGGGAGTCTAGAGCACAGGGAGCAGGGCCGGGGGAGCCTGGACCACGAGGAGAAGGCCCAGTGAGCCTAGAGCACAGGGAGCAGGCCCAGTGAGCCTAGAGCACAGGGAGCAGGCCCGGGAAGTCTACAGCATGGGGAGCAGGCCCAGGGAGTCTAGAGCACGGGGAGCAGGCCCAGGGAGTCCAGAGCACGGGGAGCAGGCCCAGGGAGTCTAGAGCACGGAGAGCAGGCCCAGGGTAGCCTAGAGCATGGGGAGCAGGCCCAGGGGAGCAGGGCCAGTGAGCCTAGAGCACAGGGAGCAGGCCTGGGGGAGCCTAGAGCACGGGGAGCAGGCCCGGGGAGCCTAGAGCACGGGGGGCAGGCCCGGGGAGCCTAGAGCACGAAGAGCAGGCCCGGGGGAGCCTAGAGCACGGGGAGCAGGCCCAGGGGAGCCTAGAGCACGGGGAGCAGGCCAGGGGCAGCCTAGAGCACAGGGAGCAGGCCCGGGGAGCCTAGAGCACGGGGAGCAGGCCCAGTGGAGCCTAGAGCACAGGGAACAGGCCCAAGGGAGCCTAGAGCACGGGGAGCAGGCCCGGGGAGCCTAGAGCACGGGGGGCAGGCCCGGGGAGCCTAGAGCACGAAGAGCATGCCCGGGGGAGCCTCGAGTACGGGGAGCAGGCCCAAGGGAGCCTAGAGCACGGGGAGCAGGCCCAGGGGAGCCTAGAGCACGGGGAGCAGGCCAGGGGGAGCCCAAAGCACGGGGAGCAGGCCCGGGGAGCCTAGAGCACGGGGAGCAGGCCAGGGGGAGCCCAAAGCACGGAGAGCAGGCCCGGGGAGCCTAGAGCACGGGGAACAGGCCCAGGGGAGCCCAAAGCACGGAGAGCAGGCCCGGGGAGCCTAGAGCACGGGGAACAGGCCCAGGGGAGCCTAGAGCACGGGGAGCAGACCCAGGGGAGCCTAGTGCACGGGGAGCAGGCCCAGGGAGCCTAGAGCACGGGGAACAGGCCAGGGGGAGCCCAAAGCACGGAGAGCAGGCCCGGGGAGCCTAGAGCGCGGGGAACAGGCCCAGGGGAGCCCAAAGCACGGAGAGCAGGCCCGGGGAGCCTAGAGCATGGGGAACAGGCCCAGGGGAGCCTAGAGCACGGGGAGCAGACCCAGGGGAGCCTAGTGCACGGGGAGCAGGCCCAGGGAGCCTAGAGCACGGGGAACAGGCCCAGGGGAGCCTAGAGCACAGGGAACAGGCCCAGTGAGCCTAGAGCACGGGGAGCAGGCCCAGGGGAGCCTAGTGCACGGGGAGCAGACCCAGGGAGCCTAGAGCACGGGGAACAGGCCCAGGGGAGCCGAGAGCACGGGGAGCAGGCCAGGGGGAGCCCAAAGCATGGAGAGCAGGCCCGGGGAGCCTAGAGCACGGGGAACAGGCCCAGCGGAGCCTAGAGCACAGGGAGCCTAGAGCACGGGGAACAGGCCCAGGGGAGCCTAGAGCACGGGGAACAGGCCCAGTGAGCCTAGAGCACGGGGAGCAGGCCCAGGGGAGCCTAGAGCACGGGGAGCAGGCCCGGGGAGCCTAGAGCACGGGAAGCAGGCCCAGTGAGCCTAGAGCATGGGGAACAGGTCCGGGGGAGCCTAGAGCACGGGGAGCAGGCCTGGGGGAGCATAGAGCACGGGGAGCAGGCCCAGTGAGTCAAGAGCACGGGGAGCAGGCCCGGGGGAGCCTAGAGCACGGGGAGCAGGCCCAGTGAGTCTAGAGCACGGGGAGCAGGCCCAGTGAGCCTAGAGCACGGGGAGCAGGCCCAGGGGAGCCTAGAGCACGGGGAGCAGGCCCGGGGAGCCTAGAGCACGGGGAGCAGGCCCGGGGGAGCCAGGAGCACGGGGAGCAGGCCCGGGGGAGCCTAGAGCACAGGGAGCAGGCCCGGGGGAGCCTAGAGCACGAAGAGCAGGCCCGGGGAGTCTAGAGCACAGGGAGCAGGCCCAGGGGAGCCTAGAGCACAGGGAGCAGGCCCGGGGGAGCCTCGAGCACAGGGAGCAGGCCCGGGGGAGCCTAGAGCATGGGGAGCAGGCCCGGGGGAGTCTAGAGCACAGGGAGCAGGGCCGGGGGAGCCTGGAGCACGAGGAGAAGGCCCAGTGAGCCTAGAGCACAGGGAGCAGGCCCAGTGAGCCTAGAGCACAGGGAGCAGGCCCAGTGAGCCTAGAGCACAGGGAGCAGGCCCGGGGGAGCCAAGAGCACGGGGAGCCTAGAGCACGGGGAGCAGGCCCAGGGGAGCCTAGAGCACGGGGAGCAGGCCAGTGGGAGCCCAAAGCATGGAGAGCAGGCCCGGGGAGCCTAGAGCACGGGGAACAGGCCCAGGGGAGCCTAGAGCACGGGGAGCAGACCCAGGGGAGCCTAGATCATGG
Source organism: Somniosus microcephalus (assembly GCF_052327205.1). Classification (NCBI taxonomy): domain Eukaryota; kingdom Metazoa; phylum Chordata; class Chondrichthyes; order Squaliformes; family Somniosidae; genus Somniosus; species Somniosus microcephalus. The sequence continues at coordinate 8,743,507 of NC_140987.1, read as the reverse complement.
GGAGCAGGCCCGGGGGAGCCTAGAGCATGGGGAGCAGGCCCAGGGAGCCTAGAGCACGAAGAGCAGGCCCGGGGAGCCTAGAGTACCGGGAGCAGGCCCGGGGAGCCTAGAGTACGGGGAGCAGGCCCGGGGAGCCGAGAGCACAGGGAGCAGGCCAGGGCGAGCCGAGAGCACAGGGAGCAGGCCAGGGGGAGCCTAGAGCACAGGGAGCAGGCCCGGGGAGCCTAGAGCACGGGGAGCAGGCCCAGTGGAGCCTGGAGCACAGGGAACAGGCCCAAGGGAGCCTAGAGCACGGGGAGCAGGCCCGGGGAGCCTAGAGCACGGGGGGCAGGCCCGGGGAGCCTAGAGCGCGAAGAGCATGCCCGGGGGAGCCTAGAGTACGGGGAGCAGGCCCAAGGGAGCCTAGAGCACGGGGAGCAGGCCCAGGGGAGCCTAGAGCACGGGGAGCAGGCCAGGGGGAGCCCAAAGCACGGGGAGCAGGCCCGGGGAGCCTAGAGCACGGGGAGCAGGCCAGGGGGAGCCCAAAGCACGGAGAGCAGGCCCGGGGAGCCTAGAGCACGGGGAACAGGCCCAGGGGAGCCCAAAGCACGGAGAGCAGGCCCAGGGGAGCCTAGAGCACGGGGAGCAGACCCAGGGGAGCCTAGTGCACGGGGAGCAGGCCCAGGGAGCCTAGAGCACAGGGAACAGGCCAGGGGGAGCCCAAAGCACGGAGAGCAGGCCCGGGGAGCCTAGAGCATGGGGAACAGGCCCAGGGGAGCCTAGAGCACAGGGAACAGGCCCAGTGAGCCTAGAGCACGGGGAGCAGGCCCAGGGGAGCCTAGTGCACGGGGAGCAGGCCCAGGGAGCCTAGAGCACGGGGAACAGGCCCAGGGGAGCCTAGAGCACGGGGAGCAGGCCAGGGGGAGCCCAAAGCATGGAGAGCATGCCCGGGGAGCCTAGAGCACGGGGAACAGGCCCAGCGGAGCCTAGAGCACAGGGAGCCTAGAGCACGGGGAACAGGCCCAGGGGAGCCTAGAGCACGGGGAGCAGGCCCAGTGAGCCTAGAGCACGGGGAGCAGGCCCAGGGGAGCCTAGAGCACAGGGAGCAGGCCAGTGGGAGCCCAAAGCATGGAGAGCAGGCCCGGGGAGCCTAGAGCACGGGGAACAGGCCCAGGGGAGCCTAGTGCACGGGGAGCAGACCCAGGGGAGCCTAGTTCATGGGGAGCAGGCCCGGGGGAGCCTAGAGCATGGGGAGCAGGCCCGGGGAGCCTAGAGCACGGGGAACGGGACCAGCGGAGCCTAGAGCACAGGGAGCCTAGAGCACGGGGAACAGGCCCAGGGGAGCCTAGAGCACGGGGAGCAGGCCCAGTGAGCCTAGAGCACGGGGAGCAGGCCCAGGGGAGCCTAGAGCACGGGGAGCAGGCCCAGGGAGCCGAGAGCACGGGGAGCAGGCCCAGTGAGTCTAGAGCACGGGGAGCAGGCCCGGGGAGCCTAGAGCACGGGAAGCAGGCCCAGTGAGCCTAGAGCATGGGGAACAGGCCCGGGGGAGCCTAGAGCACGGGGAGCAGGCCCGGGGGAGCATAGAGCACGGGGAGCAGGCCCAGTGAGTCTAGAGCACGGGGAGCAGGCCCGGGTGAGCCTAGAGCGCGGGGAGCAGGCCAGGGGGAGCCCAAAGCACGGAGAGCAGGCCCGGGGAGCCTAGAGCACGGGGAACAGGCCCAGGGGAGCCCAAAGCACGGAGAGCAGGCCCAGGGGAGCCTAGAGCACGGGGAGCAGACCCAGGGGAGCCTAGTGCACGGGGAGCAGGCCCAGGGAGCCTAGAGCACAGGGAACAGGCCAGGGGGAGCCCAAAGCACGGAGAGCAGGCCCGGGGAGCCTAGAGCATGGGGAACAGGCCCAGGGGAGCCTAGAGCACAGGAAACAGGCCCAGTGAGCCTAGAGCACGGGGAGCAGGCCCAGGGGAGCCTAGTGCACGGGGAGCAGGCCCAGGGAGCCTAGAGCACGGGGAACAGGCCCAGGGGAGCCTAGAGCACGGGGAGCAGGCCAGGGGGAGCCCAAAGCATGGAGAGCATGCCCGGGGAGCCTAGAGCACGGGGAACAGGCCCAGCGGAGCCTAGAGCACAGGGAGCCTAGAGCACGGGGAACAGGCCCAGGGGAGCCTAGAGCACGGGGAGCAGGCCCAGTGAGCCTAGAGCACGGGGAGCAGGCCCAGGGGAGCCTAGAGCACGGGGAGCAGGCCAGTGGGAGCCCAAAGCATGGAGAGCAGGCCCGGGGAGCCTAGAGCACGGGGAACAGGCCCAGGGGAGCCTAGAGCACGGGGAGCAGACCCAGGGGAGCCTAGTTCATGGGGAGCAGGCCCGGGGGAGCCTAGAGCATGGGGAGCAGGCCCGGGGAGCCTAGAGCACGGGGAACGGGACCAGCGGAGCCTAGAGCACAGGGAGCCTAGAGCACGGGGAACAGGCCCAGGGGAGCCTAGAGCACGGGGAGCAGGCCCAGTGAGCCTAGAGCACGGGGAGCAGTCCCAGGGGAGCCTAGAGCACGGGGAGCAGGCCCAGGGAGCCGAGAGCACGGGGAGCAGGCCCAGTGAGTCTAGAGCACGGGGAGCAGGCCCGGGGAGCCTAGAGCACGGGAAGCAGGCCCAGTGAGCCTAGAGCATGGGGAACAGGCCCGGGGGAGCCTAGAGCACGGGGAGCAGGCCCGGGGGAGCATAGAGCACGGGGAGCAGGCCCAGTGAGTCTAGAGCATGGGGAGCAGGCCCGGGGGAGCCTAGAGCGCGGGGAGCAGGCCCAGTGAGTCTAGAGCACGGGGAGCAGGCCCAGTGAGCCTAGAGCACGGGGAGCAGGCCCAGGGGAGCCTAGAGCACGGGGAGCAGGCCCGGGGAGCCTAGAGCACGGGGAGCAGGCCCGGGGGAGCCGAGAGCACGGGGAGCAGGCCCGGGGGAGCCTAGAGCACAGGGAGCAGGCCCGGGGGAGCCTAGAGCATGAAGAGCAGGCCCGGGGAGTCTAGAGCACAGGGAGCAGGCCCGGGGGAGCCGTGAGCACAGGGAGCAGGCCCGGGCGAGCCTAGAGCACAGGGAGCAGGCCCGGGGGAGCCTAGAGCATGGGGAGCAGGCCCGGGGGAGTCTAGAGCACAGGGAGCAGGGCCGGGGGAGCCTGGACCACGAGGAGAAGACCCAGTGAGCCTAGAGCACAGGGAGCAGGCCCAGTGAGCCTAGAGCACAGGGAGCAGGCCCGGGAAGTCTACAGCATGGGGAGCAGGCCCAGGGAGTCTAGAGCACGGGGAGCAGGCCCGGTGAGTCTAGAGCACGGGGAGCAGGCCCAGGGAGTCTAGAGCACGGGGAGCAGGCCCAGGGAGTCTAGAGCACGGGGAGCAGGCCCAGGGAGTCTAGAGCACGGAGAGCAGGCCCAGGGTAGCCTAGAGCATGGGGAGCAGGCCCAGGGGAGCAGGGCCAGTGAGCCTAGAGCACAGGGAGCAGGCCTGGGGGAGCCTAGAGCACGGGGAGCAGGCCAGGGGGAGCCTAGAGCACGGGGAGCAGGCCCAGGGGAGCCTAGAGCACGGGGAGCAGGTCCAGGGGAGCCTAGAGCACGGGGAGCAGGCCAGGGGGAGCCCAAAGCATGGAGAGCAGGCCCGGGGAGCCTAGAGCACGGGGAGCAGGCCCAGGGGAGCCTAGAGTACGGGGAGCAGGCCCAGTGAGTCTGGAGCACGGGGAGCAGGCCCAGGGGAGCCTAGAGCATGGGGAGCAGGCCCGGGGAGCCGAGAGCACGAAGAGCAGGCCCGGGAAGCCTAGAGCATGGGGAGCAGGCCCAGGGAGCCGAGAGCACGAAGAGCAGGCCCGGGGAGCCTAGAGTACCGGGAGCAGGCCCGGGGAGCCTAGAGCACGGGGAGCAGGCCCGGGGAGCCGAGAGCACAGGGAGCAGACCAGGGCGAGCCTAGAGCACAGGGAGCAGGCCAGGGGGACCCTAGAGCACAGGGAGCAGGCCCGGGGAGCCTAGAGCACGGGGAGCAGGCCCAGTGGAGCCTGGAGCACAGGGAACAGGCCCAAGGGAGCCTAGAGCACGGGGAGCAGGCCCGGGGAGCCTAGAGCACGGTGGGCAGGCCCGGGGAGCCTAGAGCACGAAGAGCATGCCCGGGGGAGCCTAGAGTACGGGGAGCAGGCCCAAGGGAGCCTAGAGCACGGGGAGCAGGCCCAGGGGAGCCTAGAGCACGGGGAGCAGGCCAGGGGGAGCCCAAAGCACGGGCAGCAGGCCCGGGGAGCCTAGAGCACGGGGAGCAGGCCAGGGGGAGCCCAAAGCACGGAGAGCAGGCCCGGGGAGCCTAGAGCACGGGGAATAGGCCCAGGGGAGCCCAAAGCACGGAGAGCAGGCCCAGGGGAGCATAGAGCACGGGGAGCAGACCCAGGGGAGCCTAGTGCACGGGGAGCAGGCCCAGGGAGCCTAGAGCACGGGGAACAGGCCAGGGGGAGCCCAAAGCACGGAGAGCAGGCCCGGGGAGCCTAGAGCACGGGGAACAGGCCCAGGGGAGCCGAGAGCACAGGGAACAGGCCCAGTGAGCCTAGAGCACGGGGAGCAGGCCCAGGGGAGCCTAGTGCACGGGGAGCAGGCCCAGGGAGCCTAGAGCACGGGGAACAGGCCCAGGGGAGCCTAGAGCACGGGGAGCAGGCCAGGGGGAGACCAAAGCAGGGAGAGCAGGCCCGGGGAGCCTAGAGCACGGGGAACAGGCCCAGCGGAGCCTAGAGCACAGGGAGCCTAGAGCACGGGGAACAGGCCCAGGGGAGCCTAGAGCACGGGGAGCAGGCCCAAAGAGCCTAGAGCACGGGGAGCACGCCCAGGGGAGCCGAGAGCACGGGGAGCAGGCCCAGGGAGCCGAGAGCACGGGGAGCAGGCCCAGTGAGTCTAGAGCACGGGGAGCAGGCCCGGGGAGCCTAGAGCACGGGAAGCAGGCCCAGTGAGCCTAGAGCATGGGGAACAGGCCCGGGGGAGCCTAGAGCACGGGGAGCAGGCCCGGGGGAGCATAGAGCACGGGGAGCAGGCCCAGTGAGTCTAGAGCACGGGGAGCAGGGCCGGGGGAGCCTAGAGCACGGGGAGCAGGCCCAGTGAGTCTAGAGCACGGGGAGCAGGCCCAGTGAGCCTAGAGCACGGGGAGCAGGCCCAGGGGAGCCTAGAGCACGGGGAGCAGGCCCGGGGAGCCTACAGCACGGGGAGCAGGCCCGGGGGAGCCGAGAGCACGGGGAGCAGGCCCGGGGGAGCCTAGAGCACAGGGAGCAGGCCCGGGGGAGCCTAGAGCACGAAGAGCAGGCCCGGGGAGTCTAGAGCACAGGGAGCAGGCCCGGGGGAGCCTAGAGCACAGGGAGCAGGCCCGGGGGAGCCTCGAGCACAGGGAGCAGGCCCGGGGGAGCCTAGAGCATGGGGAGCAGGCCCGGGGGAGTCTAGAGCACAGGGAGCAGGGCCGGGGGAGCCTGGAGCACGAGGAGAAGGCCCAGTGAGCCTAGAGCACAGGGAGCAGGCCCAGTGAGCCTAGAGCACAGGGAGCAGGCCCAGTGAGCCTAGAGCACAGGGAGCAGGCCCGGGGGAGCCAAGAGCACGGGGAGCCTAGAGCACGGGGAGCAGGCCCAGGGGAGCCTAGAGCACGGGGAGCAGGCCAGTGGGAGCCCAAAGCATGGAGAGCAGGCCCGGGGAGCCTAGAGCACGGGGAACAGGCCCAGGGGAGCCTAGAGCACGGGGAGCAGACCCAGGGGAGCCTAGATCATGGGGAGCAGGCCCGGGGGAGCCTAGAGCATGGGGAGCAGGCCCAGGGAGCCTAGAGCACGAAGAGCAGGCCCGGGGAGCCTAGAGTACCGGGAGCAGGCCCGGGGAGCCTAGAGCACGGGGAGCAGGCCCGGGGAGCCGAGAGCACAGGGAGCAGGCCCGGGGAAGCCTAGAGCACAGGGAGCAGACCAGGGCGAGCCTAGAGCACAGGGAGCAGGCCAGGGGGAGCCTAGAGCACAGGGAGCAGGCCCGGGGAGCCTAGAGCACGGGGAGCAGGCCCAGTGGAGCCTGGAGCACAGGGAACAGGCCCAAGGGAGCCTAGAGCACGGGGAGCAGGCCCGGGGAGCCTAGAGCACGGGGGGCAGGCCCGGGGAGCCTAGAGCACGAAGAGCATGCCCGGGGGAGCCTAGAGTACGGGGAGCAGGCCCAAGGGAGCCGAGAGCACGGGGAGCAGGCCCAGGGGAGCCTAGAGCACGGGGAGCAGGCCAGGGGGAGCCCAAAGCACGGGGAGCAGGCCCGGGGAGCCTAGAGCACGGGGAGCAGGCCAGGGGGAGCCCAAAGCACGGAGAGCAGGCCCGGGGAGCCTAGAGCACGGGGAACAGGCCCAGGGGAGCCCAAAGCACGGAGAGCAGGCCCAGGGGAGCCTAGAGCACGGGGAGCAGACCCAGGGGAGCCTAGTGCACGGGGAGCAGGCCCAGGGAGCCTAGAGCACGGGGAACAGGCCCAGGGGAGCCTAGAGCACAGGGAACAGGCCCAGTGAGCCTAGAGCACGGGGAGCAGGCCCAGGGGAGCCTAGTGCACGGGGAGCAGGCCCAGGGAGCCTAGAGCACGGGGAACAGGCCCAGGGGAGCCTAGAGCACGGGGAGCAGGCCAGGGGGAGCCCAAAGCATGGAGAGCAGGCCCGGGGAGCCTAGAGCACGGGGAACAGGCCCAGCGGAGCCTAGAGCACAGGGAGCCTAGAGCACGGGGAACAGGCCCAGGGGAGCCTAGAGCACGGGGAGCAGGCCCAGTGAGCCTAGAGCACGGGGAGCAGGCCCAGGGGAGCCTAGAGCACGGGGAGCAGGCCCAGGGAGCCGAGAGCACGGGGAGCAGGCCCAGTGAGTCTGGAGCACGGGGAGCAGGCCCGGGGAGCCTAGAGCACGGGAAGCAGGCCCAGTGAGCCTAGAGCATGGGGAACAGGCCCGGGGGAGCCTAGAGCACGGGGAGCAGGCCCGGGGGAGCATAGAGCACGGGGAGCAGGCCCAGTGAGTCTAGAGCACGGGGAGCAGGCCCGGGGGAGCCTAGAGCACAGGGAGCAGGCCCAGTGAGTCTAGAGCACGGGGAGCAGGTCCAGTGAGCCTAGAGCACGGGGAGCAGACCCAGGGGAGCCTAGATCATGGTTAGCAGGCCCGGGGGAGCCTAGAGCATGGGGAGCAGGCCCAGGGGAGCCTAGAGCATGGGGAGCAGGCCCAGGGAGCCTAGAACACTGGGAGCAGGCCCGGGGGAGCCTAGAGCACGGGGAGCAGGCCCGGGGGAGCCTGGATCATGGGGAGCAGGCCCAGGGGAGCCTAGATCATGGGGTGCAGGCCCGGGGGAGCCTAGAGTACTGGGAGCAGGCCCGGAGGAGCCTAGAGCACGGGGAGCAGGCCCAGGGGAGTCTAGAGCACGAGGAGCAGGCCTAGGGGAGCCTAGAGCACGGGGAGCAGACCCAGGGGAGCCTAGAGCACGGGGAGCAGACCCAGGGGAGCCTAGAGCAGAGGGAGCAGGCGCAGGGGAGCCTAGAGCATGGGGAGCAGGCCCAGGGGAGTCTAGAGCACGAGTAGCAGGCCCAGGGGGGCCTAGAGTACTGGGAGCAGGCCCAGGGAGCCAAGAGCATGGGGAGCAGGCCCAGGGGAGCCTACAGCACGTGGAGCAGGCCCAGGGGAGCCTAGAGCACAGGGAGCAGGCCCAGGGGAGCCTAGAGCATGGAGAGCAGGCCCGGGGGAGCCTAGAGCACGGGGAGCAGGCCCAGGGAGCCAAGAGCATGGGGAGCAGGCCCAGGGGAGCCTAGAGCACGGGGAGCAGACCCGGGGAGCCTAGAGTACGGGGAGCAGGCCCGGGGGAGCCTAGAGCACGATGAGCAGGCTCAGGGGCCCAAGAGCATGGGGAGCAGGCCCAGGGGAGCCTAGAGCACGGGGAGCAGGCCCAGGGGAGCCTAGAGCACGGGGAGCAGGCCCGGGGAGCCTAGAGCACGAGGAGCAGGCCCAGGGACCCAAGAGCATGGGGAGCAGGCCCAGGGGAGCCTAGAGCACGGGGAGCAGGCCCAGGGGAGCCTAGAGCACGGGGAGCAGGCCCGGGGGAGCCTAGATCATGGGGAGCAGGCCCAGGGGAGCCTAGAGCTCGGGGAGCAGGCCCAGGGGAGCCTAGAGGACCACCACCTCCAAGTTCCCCTCCAAGTCACACACCATCCTTACGTAGAAGTATATCGCTGATCTTTCATCGTTGCTGGGTCAAAATCCTGGAACTCCCTCCCTAACAGCACTGTGGGAGCACCTTCACCACACGGACTGCAGCGGTTCAAGAAGGCGGCTCACCACCACCTTCTCGAGGGCAACTAGGGATGGGCAATAAATGCCGACCTTGCCAGCGACGCCCACATCCCGGGAGTGAATAAAAAAAATTAAAGCCGGGGGCCTGGAGCACTGGGAGCGAGCATCAATGAAAGTGACATTGTCCTTTCGGCAAGGAAATCCGCCGTCCTTCCCCAGTCTGACCGGTACGTGACCCCACTATTCAAAAAGGTGGTAGAGAGAAAACAGGGAATTACAGACCGGTAAGCCTGACATCGGTAGTGGGGAAAATGCTAGAGTCCATTATAAAAGATGTAATAGCAGAGCACTTGGAAAACAGTGACAGGATCGGACAAAGTCAACATGGATTTACCAAAGGTAAATCGTGCTTGACTAATCTACTGGAATATTTTGAAGATGTAACTGGTAGAACAGATAAGGGAAAACCAGTGGATGTGGTATATTTGGACTTTCAGAAGGCTTTTGATAAGGTCCCACATAAGAGATTAGCGTGTAAAGTTAAAGCACATGGGATTGGGGGCAAGGTACTGACTTGGATAGAGAACTGGTTGGCAGACAGAAAGCAGAGACTTGGAATAAACGGCTCTTTTTCCGAGTGGCAGGCAGTGACTAGTGGGGTACCGCAGGGATCGGTCCTTGGACCCCAGCTATTCACAATATATATTAATGATCTAGACAAGGGAACTAGATGTAATATCTCCAAGTTTGCAGACGACACAAAGCTGGGTGGGCGTGTGTGCTGTGAGGAGGATGCCGAGAAACTCCAGGATGATTTGGACAGGTTGGGTGATTGGGCAGAAGCATGGCAGATGCAGTATAATGTGGATAAATGCAAGGTTATCCACTTTGGTGGCAAAAACAGGAAGGCAGATTATTATCTGAATGGCAATAGATTGGGAGAAGGGGAACTGCAATAAGACCTGGGTGTCCTTGTGCACCAGTCGCTGAAGGTAAGCATGCAGGTGCAGCAGGCGGTTAAGAAGGCAAATGGTATGTTGGCCTTCGTAGCGAGAGGGTTTGAGTACAGGAACAAAGATGTCTTGCTGCAGTTGTACAGGGCTTTGGTGAGACCACAGCTTGAGTATTGTGTGCAGTTTTGGTCGCCTTATCTGAGGAAGGATTTTCTTGCCATGGAGGGAGTGCAGCGAAGATTCACCAGACTGATACCTGGGATGGCAGGAATGACGTATGAGGAGAGATTGGGTCGATTGGGCTTATACTCACTGGAGTTTAGAAGAATGAGAGGGGATCTCATTGAAACTTATAAAATTCTAACAGGACTAGACAGACTAGATGCAGGAAGGATGTTCCCGATGGCGGGGGAGTCCAGAACCAGGGGTCACAGTCTAAGGATAAGGGGTAAGCCATTTAGGGCAGAGATGAGGAGGAATTTCTTCACCCAGAGAGTGGTGAACCTGTGGAATTCTCTACCACAGAAGGCAGTTGAGGCCAATTCATTAAATATATTCAAGAAGGAGTTAGATATATTTCTTCAGGCTAAAGAGATCAAGGGATATGGGGAGAAGGCAGGGACAGGGTACTGAATTTGGATGATCAGCCATGATCACATTGAATGGCGGAGCAGGCTCGAGGGGCCGAATGGCCTACTCCTGCTCCTATCTTCTATGTTTCCAGTCTCACACCTTAACTGACCTCTGAACTAGCCTGGAAAGCCACTCCAGCAGGATAACTAGTGATGGGCAGTAAACGCTGGCCTTGCTAGCAATGCCCACAACCCGAGATGGGATTTTTTTTTTAATTCTGAGAACACCTGCATCAGTCCGAGACAGTCACAGAGTCATAACGGCACAGAAGGAGGCCATTTGGCCCATCGAGTCCGTGCCGGCTCTCTGTAGAGCGATCCAGTCAGTCCCATTCCCCCACTCTATCCCCGTAGCCCTGCAAGTTTATTTCCCTCAAGTGCCTATCCAGTCTCCCCTTGAAAACATTGAGTGTCTCCGCTTCCACCACTTTCGTCAGCAGCGAGTTCCAGGTCCTCACCACTCGCTGCGTAAACAAGTTTTTCCTCACATCCCCCCGTATCTCTTTCCCAAAACCTTAAATCTGTGTCCCCTAGTCCTTGTACCATCAACTAGTGGGAACAGCCTTTCCCCGTCTAGCCTATCCAAACCCGTCATAATCTTGTACACCTCTATCAAATCACCCCTCAACCTCCTTTGCTCTAATGAAAACAAATCCAGCTTCTCCAACCTGTCCTTGTAGCTAAGATCCCCCATCCCCGGAACCATTCTGGTAAATCTCCTCTGCACCCTCTCAAGGGCCTTCACATCCTTCCTAAAGTGTGGTGACCAGAACTGGACGCAATACTCCAGTTGTGGCCTAACCAGCGCTTTATAAAGATCAGCCCCACTTTAAGTGCCTGTTGGGCCAATGTCCTGCCGGTGTGATCCAATACCTCAGCAGGATCCTGGGATTATAGAGACTGTTCACCACCCCTCCCACCTCCCCCAGACAGGCTGCTGTCATTACCTTAACGGAGTGCTCCATGGTGACCACCACTTTAGTGTCAGCACTGGCTACCAGGTCCATGGCCCCGCCCATCCCTTTCACCATCTTACCCTGGAACAGAAAGAGATCACGTTAGTCGTACCAGTGGGAGCAAAGAGCCAAGCACCTCGATAAGCCCAATGGACAGGGGGTTAAGACCGCAGTCATATCATCGGAGCCCGCTGGGCATTCCGCTCACAGACTAAAAGTATGTTCATATCAGGGATAAAAACAGAAAATGCTGGAAACACTCGGCAGGTCAGGCAGCATCCGTGGAGAGAGAAACAGAGTTAACGTTTCAGGTCGATGACCCTTCGTCAGAACTGGGAAAAGTTGGAGATGGAACAGGTTTTAAGCAAGTGTAGGGGCAGAGAGAGGGGGGAGGGGAAAGAACAAAAGGGAAGGTCTGTGATAGGGTGGAAGGCAGGAGAGATTAAATGACAAAAGGCATGGTGGTGCGAGGCAAAAGGAGATGGTAATAGGACAAGTACAAACGCAGATTGGGTGACCGCTTTGCGGAACACCTCCGTTCAGTCCGTAAGGGTGACCCCGAGCTTCCGGTCGCCTGTCACTTTAATTCTTCGCTCCACTCCCACTCTGACCTCTCCGTCCTCGGCCTCTTACACTGTTCCAACGAAGCTCAGTGAAAGCTCGAGGAACAGCACCTCATCTTTCGATTAGGCACTTTACAGCCTGCCGGACTCAACACCGAGTTCAACAATTTCAGATCATAACCTCGGCCCCTATTTTTTCCATACGGCAGCTGTTGATGATTCTGCCATTCCCATTTACACCTCCTCTAGACCCATCTTTTGTGTCTTTTCTTGTCCCATTAACATCTCCTTTTGCCTCGCACCATCATCCCTTTTGTCTCTTAATCTTTCCTGCCTTCCATCCTGTCACAGACCGTCCCGTTTGTTCTTTCCTCCCCTCCCCCCTCTCCCTGCCCCTACACTTGCTTAAAACCTGTTCCATCTCTAACTTTTTCCAGTTCTGACGAAGGGTCATCGACCTGAAACGCTAACTCTGTTTCTCTCTCCGCGGATGCTGCCTGACCTGCTGAGAATTTCCAGCATCTTCTGTTTTTATTTCAGATTTCCAGCATCCGCAGTATTTTGCTTTGGTAAAAGACGGGTCTAGAGGAGGTGTAAATGGGAATAGCAGAATCATCAACAGCTGTCAATGTGGAAAAAATAGGGGCCGAGGTTAGGGTCCGAAATTGTTGAACTCGATGTTGAGCCCAGAAGGCTGTAAAGTGCCTAATCGAAAGATGAGGTGCTGTTCCTCGAGCTTACGGTGAGCTTCATTGGAACAGTGTAAGAGGCCGAGGACGGAGAGGTCAGAGTGCGAGTGGAGCGGAGAATTAAAGTGACAGGCGACCGGAAGCTCGGGGTGACGTGTGCGGGCGTAACAGAGAATTTTATTTCAGATTTCCAGCATCCGCAGTATTTTGCTTTTGTATGAATTAATATCAGGGCCTGCGGGGAGGCAGCGCCGTCAGAGCGGGCACGGAGCATTTCAACTGCCTGCCCGCCAGCTTTCCACCGGGCAGCGGAGATTAAAATTCCCTCCAGAGACTCAGAGCACCATAAAAATAACTCCTAAATATGAAATAATTTATGATATGGAACGATGTTTAAAAAAAACAACGACCTTGGGAACACGGCCAACAAATCACATGCCTGAGAGGTAGCGAGTGACCTAACAGGCAGCATGACTGTCAGCTGCAGCAATCGGTGTCCTACTGAATGGAAGGAATGCCAGCCTGGGGCCCTGCCAGGAATCTGCACAATTGTTCGTTAATTGCTGACGCATTAAACAGCACACTGGCTGGCGTCCGTCTGCCCCCTCAGGGAGATATCCGCACACTGAGGAGTTCAGCTCCAACAATAGTCAAGAAGCTCGACACCATCCAGGACAAAGCAGCCCGCTCAATCGACACCCCATCCACCACCTTAAACATTCACTCCCTCCACCACCGGCGCACCGTGCCTACAGTGTGTACCATCTACAAGATGCACTGCAGCAACTCGCCAAGGCTTCTTCGGCAGCCCCTCCCAAACCCGTGACCTCTTCCACCTAGAAGGACAAGGGCAGCAGGCGCATGGGAACACCACCGCCTCCAAGTTCCCCTCCAAGTCACACACCATCCTGACTTAGAAGTATGTCGCCGATCCTTCATCGTCGCTGGGTCAAAATCCTGGAACTCCCTCCCTAACAGCACTGTGGGAGTACCTTCACCACACGGACTGCAGCGGTTCAAGAAGGCGGCTCACCACCACCTTCTCGAGGCAACTAGGGATGGGCAATAAATGCTGGGCCTTGCCAGCGACGCCCACAGCCCAGGAACGAAAAAAAAACTGACTGGCGTCTGTCTGCCCCTCGGGGAGATATCTGCACACGGACGTGTACCTCAAGGAAGAATCTGTATATTGACTGGAGTCACAGAAATTAAAAAGACTTGCATTTCTATAGCACCTTTCACACCCTCAGGACGTCCCAAAGCGCTTTACAGCCAATGAAGTACTTTTTGGAGTGCAGTCACTGTTGTTATGTGGGAAACGGGGCAGCCTATTTGCGCACAGCAAGATCCCACAAACAGCAATGTGAAAATGACCAGATAATCTGTTTTAGTGATGTTGATTGAGGGATAAATATTGGCCCCGGGACACCGACCGGGGAGAACTCCTCTGCTCTTCTTTGAAATAGTGCTGTGGGATCTTTTACGTCCACCTGAGAGAGCAGACGGGGCCTCGGTTTAACGTCTCATCCGAAAGTCAGCACCTCCGACAGTGCGGCACTCCCTCAGTACTGCCCTGGGAGCGTCAGCCTAGTTTCATGTGCGCAAGTCCCTGGAGTGGGGACATAAACCCACAACCTTCTGACTCAGGGGCGAGGGTGCTACCCCACTGGGCCACGGCTGGCACAGCACAGCACAGAAGGAGGCCATTTGGCAAACTGCACCTGTGCTGCTGCTAGCTCTTTACAGGAGCTATCTACTTCAGTCCCAGTTCCCCAAATCACTTCATGTTGATCCTTTTCACCATCTAATCCAATTCCCATACAGAAGATGGTGTTATAGAATCTGCCTCTGCAGCTCCTTATGATGAAGCATTCTAATAACCCTGTGAAACTATCTGTTCTAAGGCCTCGCTTAGTCCTCAAGTCTATGCCTCCTGGTTACTGATTCACTAATTAGCGGAAACAACCTTTCACTACTGGCCACCTCAAAACCTTCCACTTCAGATGCCCCGAGATTAACCTTCTCTGTTCCAATCATCCTTTCTCCAAAACTACAACCTCTGATACCCAGCTTCATCCTAGTGAACCTTCACTGTCCCCTTCCCGTGGTTCCAATGTCCATCCTACAATGAAATACTCAGGCTATGTGCAATAACAGCAGCCTAACCAGTGTCTGCCACAGATTCAACATCACATCCTCGCTTTTATATTTAACACCCTTCTGTGTGAAAACACAGAATCCTTTTTGCGGTTTTTCCTACATCTACCTCTAGGCTTGACTATTCCAACGCACGCCCGGCTGGCTTCCCACATTCTACCCTACGTAAACTTGAGGTGATCCAAAACTCGGCTGCCCGTGTCCTAACTCGCACCAAGTCCCGCTCGCCCATCACCCCTGTGCTCGCTGACCTACATTGGCTCCCGGTTAAGCAGCGCCTCAATTTCAAAATTCTCATCATTGTTTTCAAATCCCTCCGTGGCCTCGCCCCCTCCCTATCTCTGTAATCTCCTCCAGCCCCACAACCCCCTGAGATATCTGCGCTCCTCTAATTCTGCCCTCTTGAGCATCCCTGATCTTAACCACTCCACCATTGGTGGCCGTGCCTTCTGTTGCCTGGGCCCTAAACTCTGGAATTCCCTCCCTAAACCTCTCCGCCTCGCTACCTCTCTCTCCTTTAAGACACTCCTTAAAACCTACCTCTTTGACCAAGCTTTTGATCACCTGCCCTAATTTATCCTTATGTGGATCGGTGACAAATTTGTTGTCTTATAATACTCCTCTGAAGCGCCTTGGGACGTTTTGCTACGTTAAAGGCGCTATATAAATACAAGTTGTTCTTGTTGTTGTAAATGTCTTTATTTCTTGAATTTCTCTATTATGCTTCCTGTTTGCTCTTGCCCCGATCAGTTTTGCCATTTAACCAGCTCCTGTCCTCCACCTCAACATTTTACGGGTCATTCTATTTCTTTTCCCGTGTGTCCGGTTGTTCAAAATCGATTCCTCGGGGCCTCCAGTCTGATAGGAATTTCACATTTAGATTATACTTCATTTCGCCAGTAACTTTCCCCAAAACACACTACCCGTCTCTGTCCTCCTAAAGTCTCCCACATCCTTGCTCCGTTTGCCACACCCCTAATATGGCATCATCGGCAAACGTCCCCATTCCTTGTGACCATCACCCAAATAATTGATATAAAAATGGGAAAATGAGGTCCCAGCACAGATCCCAAGTGCCGCACCGATACACACATCCCGCGATTTGCTCCATGCTCGGCTTATTGTTCCCCCGTCATTGCGTGTGACCACAAACCCATTAACACCCTGAATTATTTATAACTCGTTTCTAACGCACCACTAGATCAAAGGATCTCTGAATATCCACTTGTACAAAAACTGCTCCATTTTCCGAATACTATGCGGAAGAAAACTCACTCACCGGAATCATCCAATTGGCCAGATCCCCATACATAGACACCTGCATCCCGCCGAGCATCGCCATATCCATGTGGCCCCTGCAAAAAAGCAGACACAGAGCACAGGTTTAGCTATTCCACTGAGAAAAACATGCCTCAAATCAGCTCCTCACTATCGCAAGGAAGCTTCCTGCTTCTCAAAAGATTATTCTATTTCTCTACTCACTCATGTAGCCCCAGGGCACGTACAGCACGGGTTAGATACTGAGTAAAGCTCCCTCTACACTGTCCCATCAAACACTCCCAGGGCACGTACAGCACGGGTTAGATACTGAGTAAAGCTCCCTCTACACTGTCCCATCAAACACTCCCAGGGCACGTACAGCACGGGTTAGATACTGAGTAAAGCTCCCTCTACACTGTCCCATCAAACACTCCCAGGGCAGGTACAGCACGGGTTAGATACTGAGTAAAGCTCCCTCTACACTGTCCCATCAAACACTCCCGGGGCAGGTACAGCACGGGTTAGATACAGAGTAAAGCTCCCTCTACACTGTCCCATCAAACACTCCCAGGGCAGGGACAGCACGGGTTAGATACAGAGTAAAGCTCCCTCTACACTGTCCCATCATACACTCCCAGGGCAGGTACAGCACGGGTTAGATACAGAGTAAAGCTCCCTCTACACTGACCCATCAAACACTCCCAGGGCAGGTACAGCACGGGTTAGATACAGAGTAAAGCTCCCTCTACACTGTCCCATCATACACTCCCAGGGCAGGTACAGCACGGGTTAGATACTGAGTAAAGCTCCCTCTACACTGTCCCATCAAACACTCCCAGGGCAGGTACAGCACGGGTTAGATACTGAGTAAAGCTCCCTCTACAATGTCCCATCAAACACTCTCAGGGCAGGTACAGCACGGGTTAGATACAGAGTAAAGCTCCCTCTACACTGTCCCATCAAACACTCCCAGGGCAGGTACAGCACGGGTTAGATACTGAGTAAAGCTCCCTCTACACTGTCCCATCAAACACTCCCAGGGCAGGTACAGCACGGGTTAGATACTGAGTAAAGCTCCCTCTACAATGTCCCATCAAACACTCTCAGGGCAGGTACAGCACGGGTTAGATACAGAGTAAAGCTCCCTCTACACTGTCCCATCAAACACTCCCAGGGCAGGTACAGCACGGGTTAGATACAGAGTAAAGCTCCCTCTACACTGTCCCATCAAACACTCCCAGGGCAGGTACAGCACGGGATTAGATACAGAGTAAAGCTCCCTCTACACTGTCCCATCAAACACTCCCAGGGCAGGTACAGCACGGGTTAGATACAAAGTAAAGCTCCCTCTACACTGTCCTATCAAACACTCCCAGTGCCGGTACAGCACGGGTTAGTTACAGAGTAAAGCTCCCTCTACACTGTCCCATCAAACACTCCCAGGGCAGGGACAGCACGGGTTAGATACAGAGTAAAGCTCCCTCTACACTGTCCCATCAAACACTCCCAGGGCAGGTACAGCACGGGTTAGATACAGAGTAAAGCTCCCTCTACACTGTCCCATCAAATACTCCCAAGGCAGGTACAGCACGGGTTAGATACAGAGTAAAGCTCCTTCTGCACTGTCCCATCAAATACTCCCAGGGCAGGTACAGCACGGGTTAGATACAGAGTAAAGCTCCCTCTACACTGTCCCACCAAACACTCCCAGGGCAGGTACAGCACGGGTTAGATACAGAGTAAAGCTCCCTCTACACTGTCCCATCAAACACTCCCAGGGCAGGTACAGCATGGGTTAGGTACAGAGTGAGGCTCCCTCTACACTGCCCCATCAAACACTCCCAGGGCAGGTACAGCACGGGTTAGATACAGAGTAAAGCTCCCTCTACACTGTCCCATCAAACATTCCCAGGGCAGGTACAGCACGGGTTAGATACTGAGTAAAGCTCCCTCTACAATGTCCCATCAAACACTCCCAGGGCAGGTACAGCACGGGTTAGATACTGAGTAAAGCTCCCTCTACAATGTCCCATCAAACACTCCCAGGGCAGGTACAGCGCGGGTTAGATACAGAGTAAAGCTCCCTCTACACTGTCCCATCAAACACTCCCAGGGCAGGTACAGCACGGGGTTAGATACTGAGTAAAGCTCCCTCTACACTGTCCTATCAAACACTCCCAGGGCCGGTACAGCACGGGTTAGATACAGAGTAAAGCTCCCTCTACACTGTCCCATCAAACACTCCCAGGGCAGGTACAGCACGGGTTAGATACAGAGTAAAGCTCCCTCTGCACTGTCCCATCAAACACTCCCAGGGCAGGTACAGCACGGGGTTAGATACAGAGTAAAGCTCCCTCTACACTGTCCCATCAAACACTCCCAGGGCAGGTACAGCACGGGTTAGATACAGAGTAAAGCTCCCTCTACACTGTCCCATCAAACACTCCCAGGGCAGGTACAGCACGGGTTAGATACAGAGTAAAGCTCCCTCTACACTGTCCCATCAAACACTCCCAGGGCAGGAACAGCACGGGTTACGTACAGAGTAAAGCTCCCTCTACACTGTCCCATCAAACACTCCCAGGGCAGGTACAGCATGGGTTAGGTACAGAGTGAGGCTCCCTCTACACTGTCCCATCAAACACTCCCAGGGCAGGTACAGCATGGGTTAGATACAGAGTAAAGCTCCCTCTACACTGCCCCATCAAACACTCCCAGGGCAGGTACAGCACGGGTTAGATACAGAGTAAAGCTCCCTCTACACTGTCCCATCAAACACTCCCAGGGCAGGTACAGCACGGGTTAGATACAGAGTAAAGCTCCCTCTACACTGTCCCATCAAACACTCCCAGGGCAGGTACAGCACGGGTTAGATACAGAGTAAAGCTCCCTCTACACTGTCCCATCAAACACTCCCAGGGCCGGTACAGCACGGGTTAGATACAGAGTAAAGCTCCCTCTACACTGTCCCATCAAATACTCCCAGGGCAGGTACAGCACGGGTTAGATACACAGTAAAGCTCCCTCTACACTGTCCCATCAAACACTCCCAGGGCAGGTACAGCACGGGTTAGATACAGAGTAAAGCTCCCTCTACACTGTCCCATCAAATACTCCCAGGGCAGGTACAGCACGGGTTAGATACAGAGTAATGCTACCTCTACACTGTCCCATCAAACACTCCCAGGGCAGGTACAGCACGGGTTAGATACAGAGTAAAGCTCCCTCTACACTGTCCCATCAAATACTCCCAGGGCAGGTACAGCACGGGTTAGATACAGAGTAAAGCTCCCTCTACACTGTCCCATCAAACACTCCCAGGGCAGGTACAGCACGGGTTAGATACAGAGTAAAGCTCCCTCTACACTGTCCCATCAAACACTCCCAGGGCAGGTACAGCACGGGTTAGATACAGAGTAAAGCTCCCTCTACACTGTCCCATCAAACACTCCCAGGGCAGGTACAGCACGGGTTAGATACAGAGTAAAGCTCCCTCTGCACTGTCCCATCAAATACTCCCAGGGCAGGTACAGCACGGGTTAGATACAGAGTAAAGCTCCCTCTACACTGTCCCACCAAACACTCCCAGGGCAGGTACAGCACGGGTTAGATACAGAGTAAAGCTCCCTCTACACTGTCCCATCAAACACTCCCAGGGCAGGTACAGCACGGGTTACATACAGAGTAAAGCTCCCTCTACACTGTCCCATCAAACACTCCCAGGGCAGGTACAGCACGGGTTAGATACAGAGTAAAGCTCCCTCTACACTGTCCCATCAAATACTCCCAGGGCAGGTACAGCACGGGTTAGATACAGAGTAATGCTACCTCTACACTGTCCCATCAAACACTCCCAGGGCAGGTACAGCACGGGTTAGATACAGAGTAAAGCTCCCTCTACACTGTCCCATCAAATACTCCCAGGGCAGGTACAGCACGGGTTAGATACAGAGTAAAGCTCCCTCTACACTGTCCCATCAAACACTCCCAGGGCAGGTACAGCGCGGTGTTAGATACAGAGTAAAGCTCCCTCTACACTGTCCCATCAAACACTCCCAGGGCAGGTACAGCACGGGTTAGATACAGAGTAAAGCTCCCTCTACACTGTCCCATCAAACACTCCCAGGTCAGGTACAGCACGGGTTAGATACAGAGTAAAGCTCCCTCTACACTGTCCCATCAAACACTCCCAGGGCAGGTACAGCACGGGTTAGATACAGAGTAAAGCTCCCTCTACACTGTCCCATCAAATACTCCCAGGGCAGGTACAGCACGGGTTAGATACAGAGTAAAGCTCCCTCTACACTGTCCCACCAAACACTCCCAGGGCAGGTACAGCACGGGTTAGATACAGAGTAAAGCTCCCTCTACACTGTCCCATCAAACACTCCCAGGGCAGGTACAGCATGGGTTACATACAGAGTAAAGCTCCCTCTACACTGTCCCATCAAACACTCCCAGGGCAGGTACAGCACGGGTTAGATACAGAGTAAAGCTCCCTCTACACTGTCCCATCAAACACTCCCAGGGCAGGTACAGCACGGGTTACATACAGAGTAAAGCTCCCTCTACACTGTCCCATCAAATACTCCCAGGGCAGGTACAGCACGGGTTAGATACAGAGTAAAGCTCCCTCTACACTGTCCCATCAAACACTCCCAGGGCAGGTACAGCGCGGTGTTAGATACAGAGTAAAGCTCCCTCTACACCGTCCCATCAAACACTCCCAGGGCAGGTACAGCACGGTGTTAGGTACAGAGTAAAGCTCCCTCTACACTGTCCCAACAAACACTCCCAGGGCAGGTACAGCACGGTTAGATACAGAGTAAAGCTCCCTCTACACTGTCCCATCAAACACTCCCAGGGCAGGTACAGCACGGGTTAGATACTGAGTAAAGCTCCCTCTACACTGTCCCATCAAACACTCCCAGGGCAGGTACAGCACGGGTTAGATACAGAGTAAAGCTCCCTCTACACTGTCCCATCAAACACTCCCAGGGCAGGTACAGCACGGGTTAGATACAGAGTAAAGCTCCCTCTACACTGTCCCATCAAACACTCCCAGGGCAGGTACAGCACGGGTTAGATACAGAGTAAAGCTCCCTCTACACTGTCCCATCAAGCACTCCCAGGGTAGGTACAGCACGGGTTAGATACAGAGTAAAGCTCCCTCGACACTGTCCCATCAAACACTCCCAGGGCAGGTACAGCACGGGTTAGATACAGAGTAAAGCTCCCTCTACACTGTCCTATCAAACACTCCCAGGGTAAGTAATAGTCCCAGAACACCGTTACCAGCGCTCGTACAATGAGCTACCATTTCTGCAGCACCTTTCACAACCTCAGGATATTCCAGCGTGCTTCACAGCAAATGAAATACTTGTGAAGCATAATCACTATTATGGAGATAAATGTGGGAGCCAATTTGAATGCCGCATGGTCCCACAATGAGATAACGGGTCGGTCAATCTGGTTCTGGTGGTGTTGATTGAGAGATCAATATTGGCTCGGGCATCGGGAGAACCACCTGCTCTTCCAATAGTGCCCTGGGGTCTTTTACATCCACCCGTCAGACGAGCCGTGTTTTAACGTCTGCTCCAACAGACGGCACCGACAGTGCTGCGCTCCCTCAGATCTGCACTGCAGTATCACCCTGAATTATGCTGAAAACACGACCTCGTGACTCGAGACGAGAGTGCGAGGCACTGAGCTCAGCTAACACTAGATTCTCGCACGCTCCAATCATTTAGGCTCCTGCCTCAGTTTAATTCAGACTGATTAAATGAATTTAAAAGTAACCAAAATGCATTATTTGTAATGCAAAAATCTGCACTGTTTCCGGGGCAGCACGCCCCCCAACCACCCTGGAAATTCAACACCAACTTAGTCCCTTCAACATCTGGATTTCCACTTCAGGCTTTCATGCACTTACGTGTATTTTTCTCCAATATGTGAAGGATTTACCTGTGCCAGGTTTTGCTAGATTTCTAGGCTGACGTGTATGCTTTAGGCCCGGTTCGCTCCCTGCACTTTAGTCTGCTCCACACACTGGGGGCCCCTAGTTTGCTCCCTGCACTCCACCCCCCCGGCCCCCCTCCCACACCTGCTCCCCGCACACCAGGCCCCCGCCCCCGGCCTGCTCCCCGTACTCCCAGCCCACGGCCTACTCCCCGTACTCCCGGCCCACGGCCTGCTCCCCGTACTCCTGGCCCCCGGCCTGCTCCCCGTACTCCCGGCCCCCGGCCTGCTCCCCGTACTCCCGGCCCCCGGCCTGCTCCCCGTACTCCCGGCCCACGTCCTGCTCCCCGTACTCCCGGCCCACGGCCTGCTCCCCGTACTCCCGGCCCACGGCCTGCTCCCCGTACTCCCGGCCCAGGGCCTGCTCCCTGTACTCCCGGCCCACGGCCTGCTCCCCGTACTCCCGGCCCACGGCCTGCTCCCCGTCCCCAGCCTGCTCCCCGTACTCCCGGCCCACGGCCTGCTCCCCGTACTC
This sequence comes from Somniosus microcephalus, assembly GCF_052327205.1. Taxonomy (NCBI): domain Eukaryota; kingdom Metazoa; phylum Chordata; class Chondrichthyes; order Squaliformes; family Somniosidae; genus Somniosus; species Somniosus microcephalus. The sequence goes on along the minus strand of NC_140987.1, from coordinate 8,721,574 downwards.
CCGGCCCACGGCCTGCTCCCCGTACTCCCGGCCCACGGCCTGCTCCCCGTACTCCCGGCCCCCGCCCTGCTCCCCGCACTCCCGGCCCCCGGCCTGCTCCCCGTACTCCCGGCCCACGGCCTGCTCCCCGTACTCCCGGCCCACGGCCTGCTCCCCGTACTCCCGGCCCACGGCCTGCTCCCCGTACTCCCGGCCCACGGCCTGCTCCCCGTACTCCCGGCCCACGGCCTGCTCCCCGTACTCCCGGCCCACGGCCTGCTCCCCGTACTCCCGGCCCACGGCCTGCTCCCCGTACTCCCGGCCCACGGCCTGCTCCCCGTACTCCTGGCCCACGGCCTGCTCCCTGTACTCCCGGCCCACGGCCTGCTCCCTGTACTCCCGGCCCAGGGCCTGCTCCCTGTACTCCCGGCCCACGGCCTGCTCCCCGTACTCCCGGCCCACGGCCTGCTCCCCGTACTGCCCGGCCCACGGCCTGCTCCCCGTACTCCCGGCCCCCGGCCTGCTCCCCGTACTCCCGGCCCACGGCCTGCTCCCCGTACTCCCGGCCCACGGCCTGCTCCCCGTACTCCCGGCCCACGGCCTGCTCCCTGTACTCCCGGCCCACGGCCTGCTCCCTGAACTCCCGGCCCACGACCTGCTCCCCGTACTCCCGGCCCACGGCCTGCTCCCCGTACTCCCGGCCCACGGCCTGCTCCCCGTACTGCCCGGCCCACGGCCTGCTCCCCGTACTCCCGGCCCCCGGCCTGCTCCCCGTACTCCCGGCCCACGGCCTGCTCCCCGTACTCCCGGCCCCCGGCCTGCTCCCCGTACTCCCGGCCCAGGGCCTGCTCCCCGTACTCCCGGCCCACGGCCTGCTCCCCGTACTCCCGGCCCACGGCCTGCTCCCCGTACTCCCGGCCCACGGCCTGCTCCCCGTACTCCCGGCCCACGGCCTGCTCCCTGTACTCCCGGCCCACGGCCTGCTCCCCGTACTCCCGGCCCACGGCCTGCTCCCCGTACTCCCGGCCCACTCCCCGTACTCCCGGCCCACTCCCCGTACTCCCGGCCCACGGCCTGCTCCCCGTACTCCCGGCCTGCTCCCCGTACTCCCGGCCCACGGCCTGCTCCCCGTACTCCCGGCCCACGGCCTGCTCCCCGTACTCCCGGCCCACGGCCTGCTCCCCGTACTCCCGGCCCACGGCCTGCTCCCCGTACTCCCGGCCCACGGCCTGCTCCCCGTACTCCCGGCCCAGAGCCTGCTCCCCGTACTCCCGGCCCAGGGCCTGCTCCCCGTACTCCCGGCCCATGGCCAGCTCCCCGTACTCCCGGCCCACGGCCTACTCCCCGTACTCCCAGCCTACGGCCTACTCCCCGTACTCCCGGCCCACGGCCTGCTTCCCGTACTCCCGGCCCACGGCCTGCTCCCCGTACTCCCGGCCCACGGCCTGCTCCCCGTACTCCCGGCCCACGGCCTGCTCCCCGTACTCCCGGCCCACGGCCTGCTCCCCGTACTCCCGGCCCACGGCCTGCTCCCCGTACTCCCGGCCCAGGGCCTGCTCCCCGTACTCCCGGCCCACGGCCTGCTCCCCGTACTCCCGGCCCAGGGCCTGCTCCCTGTACTCCCGGCCCACGGCCTGCTCCCCGTACTCCCGCGCCAGGGCCTGCTCCCCGTACTCCCGGCCCACGGCCTGCTCCCCGTACTCCCGGCCCACGGCCTGCTCCCTGTACTCCCGGCCCACGGCCTGCTCCCCGTACTCCCGCGCCAGGGCCTGCTCCCCGTACTCCCGGCCCACGGCCTGCTCCCCGTACCCCCGGCCCACGGCCTGCTCCCCGCACTCCCGGCCCAGGGCCTGCTCCCCGTACTCCCGGCCCACGGCCTGCTCCCCGTACCCCCGGCCCACGACCTGCTCCCCGTACTCCCGGCCCACGGCCTGCTCCCCGTACTCCCGGCCCAGGGCCTGCTCCCCGTACTCCCGGCCCACGGCCTGCTCCCCGCACTCCCGGCCCACGGCCTGCTCCCCGTACTCCTGGCCCATGGCCTGCTCCCTGTACTCCCGGCCCACGGCCTGCTCCCTGTACTCCCGGCCCAGGGCCTGCTCCCCGTACTCCCGGCCCACGGCCTGCTCCCCGCACTCCTGGCCCACGGCCTGCTCCCCGTACTCCCGGCCCAGGGCCTGCTCCCTGTACTCCCGGCCCACGGCCTGCTCCCTGTACTCCCGGCCCACGGCCTGCTCCCTGTACTCCCGGCCCACGGCCTGCTCCCTGAACTCCCGGCCCACGACCTGCTCCCTGTACTCCCGGCCCACGGCCTGCTCCCCGTACTCCCGGCCCACGGCCTGCTCCCCGTACTGCCCGGCCCACGGCCTGCTCCCCGTACTCCCGGCCCCCGGCCTGCTCCCCGTACTCCCGGCCCACGGCCTGCTCCCCGTACTCCCGGCCCCCGGCCTGCTCCCCGTACTCCCGGCCCAGGGCCTGCTCCCCGTACTCCCGGCCCACGGCCTGCTCCCCGTACTCCCGGCCCACGGCCTGCTCCCCGTACTCCCGGCCCACGGCCTGCTCCCCGTACTCCCGCGCCAGGGCCTGCTCCCCGTACTCCCGGCCCACGGCCTGCTCCCCGTACTCCCGGCCCACGGCCTGCTCCCCGTACTCCCGGCCCACGGCCTGCTCCCTGTACTCCCGGCCCACGGCCTGCTCCCCGTACTCCCGGCCCACGGCCTGCTCCCCGTACTCCCGGCCCACTCCCCGTACTCCCGGCCCACTCCCCGTACTCCCGGCCCACGGCCTGCTCCCCGTACTCCCGGCCTGCTCCCCGTACTCCCGGCCCACGGCCTGCTCCCCGTACTCCCGGCCCACGGCCTGCTCCCCGTACTCCCGGCCCACGGCCTGCTCCCCGTACTCCCGGCCCAGAGCCTGCTCCCCGTACTCCCGGCCCAGGGCCTGCTCCCCGTACTCCCGGCCCATGGCCAGCTCCCCGTACTCCCGGCCCACGGCGTGCTCCCCGTACTCCCGGCCCACGGCCTGCTCCCTGTACTCCCGGGCCAGGGCCTGCTCCCCGTACTCCCGGCCCACGGCCTGCTCCCCGTACTCCCGGGCCAGGGCCTGCTCCCTGTACTCCCGGCCCATGACCTGCTCCCCGTACTCCCGGCCCAGGGCCTGCTCCCCGTACTCCCGGCCCACGGCCTGCTCCCCGTACTCCCGGCCCACGGCCTGCTCCCCGTACTCCCGGCCCACGGCCTGCTCCCTGTACTCCCGGCCCATGACCTGCTCCCTGTACTCCCGGCCCACGGCCTGCTCCCCGTACTCCCGGCCCACGGCCTGCTCCCCGTACTCCCGGCCCACGGCCTGCTCCCCGTACTCCCGGCCCAGGGCCTGCTCCCCGTACTCCCGGCCCACGGCCTGCTCCCCCTACTCCCGGCCCACGGCCTGCTCCCTGTACTCCCGGCCCACGGCCTGCTCCCCGTACTCCCGCGCCAGGGCCTGCTCCCCGTACTCCCGGCCCACGGCCTGCTCCCTGTACTCCCGGCCCACGGCCTGCTCCCCGTACTCCCGGCCCAGGGCCTGCTCCCTGTACTGCCCGGCCCAGGGCCTGCTCCCCGTACTCCCGGCCCACGGCCTGCTCCCCGTACTCCCGGCCCAGGGCCTGCTCCCCGTACTCCCGGCCCACGGCCTGCTCCCCGTACTCCCGGCCCACGGCCTGCTCCCTGTACTCCCGGCCCACGGCCTGCACCCCGTACTCCCGGGCCAGGGCCTGCTCCCCGTACTGCCCGGCCCAGGGCCTGCTCCCCGTACTCCCGGCCCACGGCCTGCTCCCTGTACACCCGGCCCACGGCCTGCTCCCCGTACTCCCGGGCCAGGGCCTGCTCCCCGTACTGCCCGGCCCAGGGCCTGCTCCCCGTACTCCCGGCCCACGGCCTGCTCCCCGTACTCCCGGCCCAGGGCCTGCTCCCCGTACTCCCGGCCCAGGGCCTGCTCCCCGTACTCCCAGCGCATGGCCTGCTCCCCGTACTCCCGGCCCACGGCCTGCTCCCCGTACTCCCGGCCTGCTCCCCGTACTCCCGGACCACGGCCTGCTCCCCGTACTCCCGGGCCAGGGACTGCTCCCCGTACTCTCGGCCCACGGCCTGCTCCCCGTACTGCCCGGCCGATGGCCTGATCCCCGTACTCCCGGCCGATGGCCTGATCCCCGTACTCCCGGCCCACGGCCTGCTCCCCGCACTCTAGACCCCAACCAAGTGAAGTTCACACTTAACCAGGGACTGCGGCCGTTATCAGTACAGCAGCATCATACCAGTAATCAGCACCTACCCTCGGATCATGGCGAAAGACTCGTCACTGGAGAAGAAGGAAGCGCTCGGCAGCACGGTGACTGTCTCTTTACCTAAGAATCAGAAATACAAACATTCAGCAGCAGCTCGGGCCCAGACTACGGGATTCGGAAAATGTATGAAGATCCCTGAGGGAGGAGGTGGTGGAGAGGGTGAGAAACCAGCCCTTCGTCTCTCGGAGCTGGGCTGTAATCAGGCACAGTCGCAAGCCTGCTCTGTTAGCCGGCTAGACGTGTTTGGGACTTTTCAGCTCAGTCTGAGACAGAACAAATGAACAGCTGGTGTAGGAAGCTCGCATGTCACACTGGAGCAGGACACGGCACTTGAGGTTGGTGCACGAATGCATTACCCAGTGAATGGAGACTGGGTTACAGAGCGACTCCCAGTAAATGGAGACTGGGTTACAGAGAGACTCCCAGTGAATGGGGACTGGGTTACAGAGAGACTCCAAGTGAATGGGGACTGGGTTACAGAGAGACTCCCAGTGAATGGGGACTGGGTTACAGAGAGACTTCCAGTGAATGGGGACTGGGTTACAGAGAGACTCCCAGTGAATGGGGACTGGGTTACAGAGCGACTCCCAGTGAATGGGGACTGGGTTACAGAGCGACTCCCAGTGAATGGGGACTGGGTTACAGAGAGACTCCCAGTGAATGGGGACTGGGTTACAGAGAGACTCCCAGTGAATGGGGACTGGGTTACAGAGCGACTCCCAGTGAATGGGGACTGGGTTACAGAGAGACTCCCAGTGAATGGGGACTGGGTTACAGAGAGACTCCCAGTAAATGGGGACTGGGTTACAGAGAGACTCCCAGTGAATGGGGACTGGGTTACAGAGAGACTCCCAGTGAATGGGGACAGGGTTACAGAGAGACTCCCAGTGAATGGGAACTGGGTTACAGAGAGACTCCCAGTGAATGGGGACTGGGTTACAGAGAGACTCCCAGTGAATGGGGACTGGGTTACAGAGCGACTCCCAGTGAATGGGGACTGGGTTACAGAGCGACTCCCAGTGAATGGGGACTGGGTTACAGAGAGACTCCCAGTGAATGGGGACAGGGTTACAGAGAGACTCCCAGTGAATGGGAACTGGGTTACAGAGAGACTCCCAGTGAATGGGGACTGGGTTACAGAGAGACTCCCAGTGAATGGGGACTGGGTTACAGAGCGACTCCCAGTGAATGGGGACAGGGTTACAGAGCGAGACCCAGTGAATGGGGACTGGGTTACAGAGCGACTCCCAGTGAATGGGGACTGGGTTACAGAGAGACTCCCAGTGAATGGGGACTGGGTTACAGAGCGACTCCCAGTGAATGGGGACTGGGTTACAGAGAGACTCCCAGTGAATGGGAACTGGGTTACAGAGCGACTCCAGTGAATGGGGACTGGGTTACAGAGCGACTCCCAGTGAATGGGGACTGGGTTACAGAGCGAGACCCAGTGAATGGGGACTGGGTTACAGAGAGACTCCCAGTGAATGGGGACTGGGTTACAGAGAGACTCCCAGTGAATGGGGACTTGGTTACAGAGAGACTCCGAGTGAATGGGGACTGGGTTAAAGAGAGACTCCCAGCGAATGGGGACTGGGTTAGAGCGACTCCCAGTAAATGGGGACTGGGTTACAGAGAGACTCCCAGTGAATGGGGACTGGGTTACAGATAGACTCCCAGTGAATGGGGACTGGGTTAGAGCGACTCCCAGTAAATGGGGACTGGGTTACAGAGCGACTCCCAGTGAATGGGGACTGGGTTACAGAGCGACTCCCAGTGAATGGGGACTGGGTTACAGAGAGACTCCCAGTGAATGGGGACTGGGTTAGAGCGACTCCCAGTAAATGGGGACTGGGTTACAGAGAGACTCCCAGTGAATGGGGACAGGGTTACAGAGCAACTCCCAGTGAATGGGGACTGGGTTACAGAGAGACTCGGGGACTGGGTTACAGAGAGACTCCCAGTGAATGGGGACTGGGTTAGAGCGACTCCCAGTGAATGGGGACTGGGTTACAGAGAGACTCCCAGTGAATGGGGACAGGGTTACAGAGCGAGACCCAGTGAATGGGGACTGGGTTACAGAGCGACTCCCAGTGAATGGGGACTGGGTTACAGAGAGACTCCCAGTGAATGGGGACAGGGTTACAGAGCGACTCCCACTGAATGGGGACTGGGTTACAGAGAGAGACCCAGTGAATGGGGACTGGGTTACAGAGAGACTCCCAGTGAATGGGAACTGGGTTACAGAGAGACTCCCAGTGAATGGGGACTGGGTTACAGAGCGAGACCCAGTGAATGGGGACTGGGTTACAGAGAGACTCCCAGTGAATGGGGACTGGGTTACAGAGCGACTCCAGTGAATGGGGACTGGGTTACAGAGCGACTCCCAGTGAATGGGGACTGGGTTACAGAGCGACTCCCAGTGAATGGGGACTGGGTCACAGAGAGACTCCCAGTGAATGGGGACTGGGTTACAGAGAGACTCCCAGTGAATGGGGACCGGGTTACAGAGCGACTCCCAGTGAATGGGGACTGGGTTACAGAGCGAGTCCCAGTGGATGGGGACTGGGTTACAGAGAGACTCCCAGTGAATGGGGACTGGGTAACAGAGAGACTCCCAGTGAATGGGGACTGGGTTACAGAGAGACTCCCAGTGAAAGGGGACTGGGTTACAGAGTGACTCCCAGTGAATGGGGACTGGGTTACAGAGCGACTCCCAGTGAATGGGGATTGGGTTACAGAACGAGACCCAGTGAATGGGGACTGGGTTACAGAGCGACTCCCAGTGAATGGGGACTGGGCTACAGAGCGAGACCCAGTGAATGGGGACTGGGTTACAGAGAGAGACCCAGTGAATGGGGACTGGGTTACAGAGCGACTCCCAGTGAATGGGGACTGGGTTACAGAGCGAGACCCAGTGAATGGGGACTGGGTTACAGAGCGACTCCCAGTGAATGGGGACTGGGTTACAGAGCGACTCCCAGTGAATGGGGACTGGGTTACAGAGAGACTCCCAGTGAATGGGGACTGGGTTACAGAGCGACTCCCAGTGAATGGGGACTGGGTTACAGAGAGACTCAAAGTGAATGGGGACTGGGTTACAGAGCGACTCCCAGTGAATGGGGACTGGGTTACAGAGTGAGTCCCAGTGAATGGGGACTGGGTTACAGAGCGACTCACAGTGAATGGGGACTGGGTTACAGAGCGACTCCCAGTGAATGGGGACTGGGTTACAGAGAGACTCCCAGTGAATGGGAACTGGGTTACAGAGCGACTCCAGTGAATGGGGACTGGGTTACAGAGCGACTCCCAGTGAATGGGGACTGGGTTACAGAGCGACTCCCAGTGAATGGGGACTGGGTTACAGAGAGACTCCCAGTGAATGGGGACTGGGTTACAGAGCGACTCCCAGTGAATGGGGACTGGGTTACAGAGCGACTCCCAGTGAATGGGGACTGGGCTACAGAGCGAGACGCAGTGAATGGGGGCTGGGTTACAGAGAGAGACCCAGTGAATGGGGACTGGGTTACAGAGCGACTCCCAGTGAATGGGGACTGGGTTACAGAGCGACTCCCAGTGAATGGGGACTGGGTTACAGAGCGAGACCCAGTGAATGGGGACTGGGTTACAGAGCGACTCCCAGTGAATGGGGACTGGGTTACAGAGCGACTCCCAGTGAATGGGGACTGGGTTAGAGCGACTCCCAGTGAATGGGGACTGGGTTACAGAGCGACTCCCAGTGAATGGGGAAAGGGTTACAGAGCGACTCCCAGTGAATGGGGACTGGGTTACAGAGAGACTCCCACTGAATGGGGACTGGGTTACAGAGAGACTCGGGGACTGGGTTACAGAGAGACTTGCAGTGAATGGGCACTGGGTTACAGAGCGACTCCCAGTGAATGGGGACTGGGTGACAGTGCGACTCCCAGTGAATGGGGATTGGGTTACAGAGCGATTCCCAGTGAATGGGGACTGGGTTACAGAGCGAGACCCAGTGAATGGGGACTGGGTTACAGAGCGACTCCCAGTGAATGGGGACTGGGCTACAGAGCGAGACCCAGTGAATGGGGGCTGGGTTACAGAGAGAGACCCAGTGAATGGGGACTGGGTTACAGAGCGACTTCCAGTGAATGGGGACTGGGTTACAGAGCGACTCCCAGTGAATGGGGACTGGGTTACAGAGCGAGACCCAGTGAATGGGGACTGGGTTACAGAGCGACTCCCAGTGAATGGGGACTGCGTTACAGAGCGACTCCCAGTGAATGGGGACTGGGTTAGAGCGACTCCCAGTGAATGCGGACTGGGTTACAGAGCGACTCCCAGTGAATGGGGACTGGGTTACAGAGAGACTCCCACTGAATGGGGACTGGGTTACAGAGCGACTCCCAGTGAATGGGGACTGGGTTACAGAGAGACTCCCACTGAATGGGGACTGGGTTACAGAGCGAATCCCAGTGAATGGGGACTGGGTTACAGAGAGACTCCCAGTGAATGGGAACTGTGTTACAGAGCGACTCCAGTGAATGGGGACTGGGTTACAGAGCGACTCCCAGTGAATGGGGACTGGGTTAGAGAGCGATTCCCAGTGAATGGGGACTGGGTTACAGAGAGACTCCCAGTGAAAGGGGACTGGGTTACAGAGCGACTCCCAGTGAATGGGGACTGGGTTACAGAGCGAGTCCCAGTGAATGGGGACTGGGTTACAGAGAGACTCCCAGTGAATGGGGACTGGGTTACAGAGCGACTCCCAGTGAATGGGGACTGGGTTACAGAGAGACTCCCAGTGAATGGGGACTGGGTTACAGCGCGAGACTCAGTGAATGGGGACTGGGTTACAGAGCGACTCCCAGTGAATGGAGACTGGGTTACAGAGCGACTCCCAGTGAATGGGGACTGGGTTAGAGAATGACTCCCAGTGAATGGGGACTGGGTTACAGAGAGACTCCCAGTGAATGGGGACTGGGTTACAGAGTGACTCCCACTGAATGGGAACTGGTTTACAGAGAGACTCCCAGTGAATGGGGACTGGGTTACAGAGAGACTCCCAGTGAATGGGGACTGGGTTACAGAGCGACTCCCAGTGAATGGAGACTGGGTTACAGAGCGACTCCCAGTGAATGGGGACTGGGTTACAGAGAGACTCAGTGAATGGGGATTGGGTTACAGAGCGACTCCCAGTGAATGGAGACTGGGTTACAGAGCGACTCCCAGTGAATGGGGACTGGGTTACAGAGAGACTCCCAGTGAATAGGGACTGGGTTACAGAGAGACTCCCAGTGAATGGGAACTGGGTTACAGAGCGAGACCCAGTGAATGGGGACTGGGTTACAGAGCGACTCCCAGTGAATGGAGACTGGGTTACAGAGCGAGACCCAGTGAATGGGGACTGGGTTACAGAGAAAGACCCAGTGAATGGGGACTGGGTTAGAGAGAGACTCCCAGTGAATGGGGACTGGGTTACAGAGCGACTCCCAGTGAATGGAGACTGGGTTACAGAGCGACTCCCAGTGAATGGGGACTGGGTTACAGAGAGACTCCCAGTAAATGGGGACTGGGTTACAGAGCGACTCCAGTGAATGGGGACTGGGTTACAGAGCGAGACCCAGTGAATGGGGACTGGGTTACAGAGAGACTCCCAGTAAATGGGGACTGGGTTACAGAGCGACTCCCAGTGAATGGGGACTGGGTTACAGAGCGACTCCCAGTGAATGGGGACTGGGTTACAGAGAGACTCCCAGTAAATGGGGACTGGGTTACAGAGCGACTCCAGTGAATGGGGACTGGGTTACAGAGCGAGACCCAGTGAATGGGGACTGGGTTACAGAGCGACTCCCAGTGAATGGGGACTGGGTTACAGAGCGACTCCCAGTGAATGGGGACTGGGTTACAGAGCGACTCCCAGTGAATGGGGACTGGGTTACAGAGCGACTCCCAGTGAATGGGGACTGGGTTACAGAGCGACTCCCAGTGAATGGGGACTGGGTTACAGAGAGACTCCCAGTGAATGGGGACTGGGTTACAGAGAGACTCCCAGTGAATGGGGACTGGGTTACAGAGCGACTCCCAGTGAATGGGGACTGGGTTACAGAGAGACTCCCAGTGAATGGAGACTGGGTTACAGAGCGACTCCCAGTGAATGGGGACTGGGTTACAGAGAGACTCCCAGTGAATGGGGACTGGGTTACAGAGCGAGACCCAGTGAATGGGGTCTGGGAGACAGAGCGACTCCCAGTGAATGGGGACTGGGTTAGAGAGAGACTCCCAGTGAATGGGGACTGGGTTACAGAGCGACTCCCAGTGAATGGGGACTGGGTTACAGAGCGACTCCAGTGAATGGGGACTGGGTTACAGAGCGACTCCCAGTGAATGGGGACTGGGTTACAGAGCGACTCCCAGTGAATGGAGACTGGGTTACAGAGTGACTCCCAGTGAATGGGGACTGGGTTACAGAGCGACTCCCAGTGAATGGGGACTGGGTTACAGAGAGACTCCCAGTGAATGGAGACTGGGTTACAGAGAGACTCCCAGTGAATGGGGACTGGGTTACAGAGTGAGACCCAGTGAATGGGGACTGGATTACAGAGCGAGACCCAGTGAATGGGGACTGGGTTACAGAGCGACTCCCAGTGAATGGGGACTGGGTTACAGAGCAACTCCCAGTGAATGGGAACTGGGTTACAGAGCGACTCCCAGTGAATGGGAACTGGGTTACAGAGCGACTCCCAGTGAATGAGGACTGGGTTACAGAGTGAGACCCAGTGAATGGGGACTGGGTTACAGAGGGACTCCCAGTGAATGGGGACTGGGTGAGAGAGAGACTCCCAGTGAATGGGGACTGGGTTACAGAGCGAGACCCAGTGAATGGGGACTGGGTTACAGAGCGACTCCCAGTGAATGGGGACTGGGTTACAGAGCGAGACCCAGTGAATGGGGACTGGGCTGCAGAGCGACTCCCAGTGAATGGGGACTGGGTTACAGAGCGACTCCAGTGAATGGGGACTGGGTTGCAGAGCGACTCCCAGTGAATGGGGACTGGGTTACAGAGCGACTCCCAGTGAATGGGGACTGGGTTACAGAGCGACTCCCAGTGATTGGGGACTGGGTTGCAGAGCGAGACCCAGTGAATGGGGGCTGGGTTACAGAGCGACTCCCAGTGAATGGGAACTGGGTTACAGAGGGACTCCCAGTGAATGGGGACTGGGTGAGAGAGAGACTCCCAGTGAATGGGGACTGGGTTACAGAGCGAGACCCAGTGAATGGGGACTGGGTTACAGAGCGACTCCCAGTGAATGGGGACTGGGTTACAGAGCGAGACCCAGTGAATGGGGACTGGGCTGCAGAGCGACTCCCAGTGAATGGGGACTGGGTTACAGAGCGACTCCAGTGAATGGGGACTGGGTTGCAGAGCGACTCCCAGTGAATGGGGACTGGGTTACAGAGCGACTCCCAGTGAATGGGGACTGGGTTACAGAGCGACTCCCAGTGAATGGGGACTGGGTTACAGAGAGACTCCCAGTGAATGGGGACTGGGTTACAGAGAGACTCCCAGTGAATGGGGACTGGGTTACAGAGCGACTCCCAGTGAATGGGGACTGGGTTACAGAGAGACTCCCAGTGAATGGGGACTGGGTTACAGAGCGACTCCCAGTGAATGGGGACTGGGTTACAGAGCGAGTCCCAGTGAATGGGAACTGGGTTACAGAGAGACTCCCAGTGAATGGGGACTGGGTTACAGAGAGACTCCCAGTGAATGGGGACTGGGTTACAGAGCGACCCAGTGAATGGGGACTGGGTTACAGAGAGACTCCCAGTGAATGGGGACTGGGTTACAGAGCGACTCCCAGTGAATGGGAACTGGTTTACAGAGAGACTCCCAGTGAATGGGGACTGGGTTACAGAGCGACTCCCAGTGAATGGGGACTGGGTTACAGAGCGACCCAGTGAATGGGCACTGGGTTACAGAGCGACTCCCAGTGAATGGGGACTGGGTTACAGAGCGACCCAGTGAATGGGGACTGGGTTGCAGAGCGACTCCAAGTGAATGGGAACTGGGCTACAGAGAGACTCCCAGTGAATGGGGACTGGGTTACAGAGCGACTCCCAGTGAATGGAGACTGGGTTGCAGAGCGACTCCAGTGAATGGGAACTGGGTTACAGAGCGACTCCCAGTGAATGGAGACTGGGTTACAGAGCGACTCCAGTGAATGGGAACTGGGTAACAGAGCGACTCCCAGTGAATGGAGACTGGGTTACAGAGCGACTCCAGTGAATGGGAACTGGGTTACAGAGCGACTCCCAGTGAATGGAGACTGGGTTACAGAGCGACTCCCAGTGAATGGAGACTGGGTTACAGAGCGACTCCCAGTGAATGGGAACTTGGTTACAGAGAGACTCCCACTGAATGGGGACTGGGTTACAGAGAGACTCCCAGTGAATGGGGACTGGGTTACAGAGAGACTCCCAGTGAATGGGGACTGGGTTACAGAGCGAGACCCAGTGAATGGGGACTGGGTTACAGAGCGACTCCCAGTAAATGGGGACTGGGTTACAGAGCGACTCCCAGTGAATGGGGACTGGGTTACAGAGAGACTCCCAGTGAATGGGGACTGGGTTACAGAGAGACTCCCAGTGAATGGGGACTGGGTTACAGAGAGACTCCCACTGAATGGGGACTGGGTTACAGAGAGACTCCCAGTGAATGGGGACTTGGTTACAGAGCGACTCCCAGTGAATGGGGACTGGGTTACAGGGAGACTCCCACTGAATGGGGACTGGGTTACAGAGAGACTCCCAGTGAATGGGGACTTGGTTACAGAGCGACTCCCAGTGAATGGGAACTGGGTTACAGAGAGACTCCCAGTGAATGGGGACTGGGTTACAGAGAGACTCCCAGTGAATGGGGACTGGGTTACAGAGCGACTCCCAGTGAATGGGGACTGGGTTACAGAGAGACTCCCAGTGAATGGGAACTGGGTTACAGAGCGACTCCCAGTGAATGGGGACTGGGTTACAGAGAGACTCCCAGTGAATGGGGACTGGGTTACAGAGAGACTCCCAGTGAATGGGGACTGGGTTACAGAGAGACTCCCAGTGAATGGGGACTGGGTTACAGAGCGACTCCCAGTGAATGGGGACTGCGTTACAGAGTGACTCCCAGTGAATGGGGACTGGGTTACACAGAGACTCCCAGTGAATGGGGACTGGGTTACAGAGCGACTCCCAGTGAATGGGGACTGGGTTACAGAGCGACCCCCAGTGAATGGGGACTGGGTTACAGAGCGACTCCCAGTGAATGGGGACTGGGTTACAGAGCGATTCCCAGTGAATGGAGACTGGGTTACAGAGCGACTCCCAGTGAATGGAGACTGGGTTGCAGAGCGACTCCTAGTGAATGGGGACTGGGTTACAGAGCGAGACCCAGTGAATGGGGACTGGGTTACAGAGCGACTCCCAGTGAATGGGGACTGGGTTACAGAGCGACTCCCAGTGAATGGAGACTGGGTTACAGAGAGACTCCCAGTGAATGGGGACTGGGTTACAGAGCGACTCCCAGTGAATGGAGACTGGGTTACAGAGCGACTCCCAGTGAATGGGGACTGGGTTACAGAGCGACTCCCAGTGAATGGGGACTGGGTTACAGAGCGAGACCCAGTGAATGGGGACTGGGTTACAGAGCGACTCCCAGTGAATGGGGACTGGGTTACAGAGCGACTTCCAGTGAATGGGGACTGGGTTACAGAGCGACTCCCAGTGAATGGAGACTGGGTTACAGAGCGACTCCCAGTGAATGGGGACTGGGTTACAGAGCGACTCCCAGTGAATGGGGACTGGGTTACAGAGCGACTCCCAGTGAATGGGGACTGGGTTACAGAGCGACTCCCAGTGAATGGGGACTGGGCTGCAGAGCGACTCCAGTGAATGGGAACTGGGTTACAGAGAGACTCCCAGTGAATGGGGACTGGGTTACAGAGCGACTCCCAGTGAATGGGGACTGGGTTACAGAGCGACTCCCAGTGAATGGGGACTGGGTTACAGAGCGACTCCCAGTGAATGGAGACTGGGTTACAGAGCGACTCCCAGTGAATGGAGACTGGGTTACAGAGCGACTCCCAGTGAATGGGGACTGGGTTACAGAGCGACTCCCAGTGAATGGAGACTGGGTTACAGAGCGACTCCCAGTGAATGGGGACTGGGTTACAGAGCGACTCCCAGTGAATGGGGACTGGGCTGCAGAGCGACTCCAGTGAATGGGAACTGGGTTACAGAGAGACTCCCAGTGAATGGGGACTGGGTTACAGAGCGACTCCCAGTGAATGGGGACTGGGTTACAGAGCGACTCCCAGTGAATGGGGACTGGGTTACAGAGCGACTCCCAGTGAATGGAGACTGGGTTACAGAGCGACTCCCAGTGAATGGAGACTGGGTTACAGAGCGACTCCCAGTGAATGGGGACTGGGTTACAGAGCGACTCCCAGTGAATGGGGACTGGGTTACAGAGCGACTCCCAGTGAATGGGGACTGGGTTACAGAGCGACTCCCAGTGAATGGGGACTGGGTTACAGAGCGACTCCCAGTGAATGGGGACTGGGTTACAGAGCGACTCCCAGTGAATGGGAACTGGGTTACAGAGAGACTCCCAGTGAATGGGGACAGGGTTACAGAGAGACTCCCAGTGAATGGGGACTGGGTTACAGAGAGACTCCCAGTGAATGGGGACTGGGTTACAGAGCGACTCCCAGTAAATGGGGACTGGGTTACAGAGCGAGACCCAGTGAATGGGGACTGGGTTACAGAGCGACTCCCAGTGAATGGGGACTGGGTTACAGAGAGACTCCCAGTGAATGGGGACTGGGTTACAGAGAGACTCCCAGTGAATGGGGACTGGGTTACAGAGAGACTCCCAGTGAATGGGAACTGGTTTACAGAGAGACTCCCAGTGAATGGGGACTGGGTTACAGAGAGACTCCCAGTGAATGGGGACTGGGTTACAGAGCGACTCCCAGTGAATGGAGACTGGGTTACAGAGCGACTCCCAGTGAATGGAGACTGGGTTACAGAGCGACTGCAGTGAATGGGGACTGGGTTACAGAGCGACTCCCAGTGAATGGGAACTGGGTTACAGAGCGACTCCCAGTGAATGGGGACTGGGTTACAGAGCGACTCCCAGTGAATGGGGACTGGGTTGCAGAGAGACTCCCAGTGAATGGGGACTGGGTTACAGAGCGACTCCCAGTGAATGGAGACTGGGTTACAGAGCGACTCCCAGTGAATGGGGACTGGGTTACAGAGAGACTCCCAGTGAATGGGGACTGGGTTACAGAGAGACTCCCAGTGAATGGGGACTGGGTTACAGAGCGACTCCCAGTGAATGGGAACTGGGTTACAGAGAGACTCCAGTGAATGGGAACTGGGTTAGAGAGAGACTCCCAGTGAATGGGGACTGGGTTACAGAGCGACTCCCAGTGAATGGGGACTGGGTTACAGAGCGACTCCCAGTGAATGGGAACTGGGTTACAGAGCGACTCCCAGTGAATGGGAACTGGGTTACAGAGCGACTCCCAGTGAATGGGGACTGGGTTACAGAGCGACTCCCAGTGAATGGGAACTGGGTTACAGAGAGACTCCCAGTGAATGGGAACTGGGTTACAGAGAGACTCCCAGTGAATGGGGACTGGGTTACAGAGCGACTCCCAGTGAATGGAGACTGGGTTACAGAGCGACTCCCAGTGAATGGAGACTGGGTTACAGAGCGACTCCAGTGAATGGGGACTGGGTTACAGAGCGACTCCCCATGCAGTGTATGGGGTCCAATCGGAATGATGTGGATGTGCGGCAGATCACTAACATCCCTCTCCCCAGTGCTCAATGGCTCTCACCTGCATTAATGAGGTCCGCGTCTTCCTCTCCCTCAAGTGGATACGGGCCCTGAAAAGACAGTCATGGTTACCGGGTGGATACAAATACCTAATCCACAGGCCCCACCTTCAGGTACAAGTCTTCCCCCCCTCCTTCCATTGTGACAATATCCCAACACTGATTCCCAGACCGCTGCAGCCTTTGCCTCAGTGGATCGGCTGATCTCTTGCAGATCTCTCAGATCACCCTCCTGCATGAACTGTTTCCTTTTTAATTCTGAGCACTTGGCAAATCTCAACTTTTAAAAAAACAATCCAAAATATTCAAAAATGAGCTGGATGAGTTCCTGGAACTGTGTACAAAAGGTGGAGCGTTGGGTGATGTACCTTGTGGTCACTGTTTATCCTGGAACTAGTTCCTGCTTGCCCTCGGTGATCAGAATGGAATTTCCCACAATTCTTCTTTACCTGAATATTTTTTTTATTCGTTCCTGGGATGTGGGCGTCGCTGGCAATGCCAGCATTTATTGCCCATCCCTGATTGCCCTCGAGAAACTGGTGGTGAGCCGCCGCCTTGAATTTAGGATTATTTATTCTGTTTTATGGGGAGATTTTTGGCCACTGGGAGAAGGGGAAGTGCAATAAGACCTGGGTGTCCTTGTGCACCAGTCGCTGAAGATATGCATGCAGGTGCAGCAGGCGGTTAAGAAGGCAAATGGTATGTTGGCCTTCGTAGCGAGAGGGTTCGAGTACAGGAACAAGGATGTCTTGCTGCAGTTGTACAGGGCCTTGGTGAGACCACACCTTGAGTATTGTGTGCAGTTTTGGTCGCCTTATCTGAGGAAGGACGTTCTTGCCATGGAGGGAGTGCAGCGAAGATTCACCAGGCTGATACCTGGGATGGCAGGAATGACGTATGAGGAGAGATTGGGTCGATTGGGCTTATACTCGCTGGAGTTGAGAAGAATGAGAGGGGATCGCATTGAAACTTATAAAATTCTAACAGGACTAGACAGACTAGATGCTGGAAGGATGTTCCCGATGGTCGGGGAGTCCAGAACCAGGGGTCACAGTCTAAGGATAAGGGGTAAGCCATTTAGGACAGAGATGAGGAGGAATTTCTTCACCCAGAGAGTGGTGAACCTGTGGAATTCTCTACCACAGAAGGCAGTAGAGGCCAATTCATTAAATATATTCAAGAAGGAGTTGGATATATTTCTTAAGGCTAAAGGGATCTGTAGAAGTGCATCAGCGTAGAAATATATATCCACACATACTCTCTTATATTAAAATGGAGTCTGGAACTTTCAGCAGGCCATTCGGCCCCTCGAGCCTGCTCCGCCATTCAATGAGATCATGGCTGATCATCCAAATTCAGTACCCTGTCCCTGCTTTCTCCCCATATCCCTTGATCCCACCCCCAACCCGCCTCCATGCCAGTTTCAAAGGAGGCGGGTACCCGCCCCGCACTGGGACCCGCCTCCCCGAGGCGGGAAGGGGATTAGTGCCAATGAACTGCCTGTTAACAAGTAGTTAACAGGCAGTTTTTAGCCTAATCCCTATTTTTATCCCTGAAGTGTGGGGTTCCCAACGGCCCCAAACCACGCCAAGTTAGCGAGGCGGACCGTCGGGCTGAAGGGATTGAAGGGGTCGAGATGTCCGGTGTTCAGGTGAGTGATGGGTGCATGAGTGCAGAGGTAAGTGTGTTTGGTGTGTGTAAAGTGTTTAAAGAAGTTTTACTTACCTTTACAGCCTTCCTTCCTTCAGGTCTCGGGAGTCCCTCAGCTCATCGGCACAGAAAGCAGAATGGCCGCCAGCTGTCAAAAGCTGCAGCATTCAGCTTTCTGTTCTGGAGAGATCTCTAAATCAGCCCGAGAGGAAGGAATCAACCTGGAGTGCAGATTGTCAGTGACAGCTTCAAACAGCTGTCAAACGCTGATATTTCATCTGTCAAAAGCTCTTGACAGATGAAATGTCAATCTGTGACGTCACCTGTTGCCGGGTGGCCCTTAATTGGCCTGCTGGGCCCGCTGGGCGGGTTCAACAAGGTCAATCAAGGGAAAATCGCGTGGATTGGCCACAACTCGATGGAGGCGGGACTACAACCCCGAAAGTTGTAGTCCCGCCTCCTACCCGCCTCCTCAATCAAAATCCAGCCCAACCTCTCAGGTCTGTGACCTTGCGTCAGAACTGGGTTCTGACCTGACCTGCTGAGTATTTCCAGCATTTTCCGTTTTTATTTATATTTTTAATCTGTTTTCTCCCCCCTCGCAGTAGATTCATGGCTGCTGGAGGGTGAAATAAAGAAAGACTTGCATTTATATAGCGCCTTTCACGACCAAAGCACTTTACAGCCAATGAAGTACTCTTTGAAGTGTAGTCACTGTTGTAATGTGGGAAACAGTTCACCTCTCTCTTCATGAGGCAGTGAGGGTGGGGAGAGTGGTGGGGGGGCGGGGCGGGGGGGCCCAATCCCTTCTCAACAAGCTCTTCTCCCATATCATAGGGGCAGGGTAGGATCACTGAACGAGTCAGGACCCATAAAAGATCAAAATGACTTCTACTGCCTCAAGCTGGAGTCAGACACCAGCGACGCCATTCCACAAACTGGTTTGTCTGGCTTTAACTTACGCCTGCCAGCCATTCTGCTTAGCGGATTTAACCCCTTCAGACACGGATTTAAACTTCATACCCGCCTTTTAATAGGAATCATACCAAGATCATTCTGTGGAAAAATAGAGACTATTCTCTCCCCCCCACCACAAGAGCCTATTCCCCCCCCCCCCCGTCGGAGCCGATTCCCCCCCCCTCGGGGCCCATTCCCCCCCCCTCGGTGCCCATTCCCCCCCCTCGGAGCCCATTCCCCCCCCCACCAGAGCCCATTACCCCCCCCTCGGTGCCCAGTCTGCACCCCCCCTCGGTGCCCAGTCTGCCCCCCCCTCGGTGCCCAGTCTGCACCCCCCTCGGTGCCCAGTCTGCACCCCCCCTCGGTGCCCAGTCTGCCCCCCCCTCGGTGCCCAGTCTGCCCCCCCCTCGGTGCCCAGTCTGCACCCCCCCTCGGTGCCCAGTCTGCACCCCCCTCGGTGCCCAGTCTGCACCCCCCCTCGGTGCCCAGTCTGCCCCCCCCTCGGTGCCCAGTCTGCCCCCCCCTCGGTGCCCAGTCTGCACCCCCCCTCGGTGCCCAGTCTGCCCCCCCCCTCAGTGCCCAGTCTGCCCCCCCCCCTCGGTGCCCAGTCTGCACCCCCCCGGTGCCCTTGCACCTCCCGCTCTTACCAATCCCAGCACACCATTCTCACTCTGCAGGTGCACGGTGATATCGGGCCGGATGAAGTTGCTGGCCAGCATTGGCATTCCAATACCCAGGTTTGCTAGGATGTTCCAGTTAAGTCGAATATGGAGCTCAAACAAATTCAGAAATCAACACATGTAGTGCAACCAGTGGGCAAAAGGGAATCGTTCCCTCCAGTCTGCTACCGTGTGGTTCATGCGCTAGTGTGTCACTATCAGCTCCTGTACCGATAAAGGAAAAGGCCATTAGGCCAAAAAAAAAAAAAAAAAAAAAAAAAAAAAAAAAAAAAAAAAAAATCGGTATTTGACAGGTCATCTTCTCCCCGTATCCCTCAATCCCACCTTCTCCCCGTATCCCCCAACCCCACCTTCTCCCCGTATCCCCCAACCCACCTTCTCCCCGTATCCCCCAACCCACCTTCTCCCTGTATCCCCCCAACCCCACCTTCTCCCCGTATCCCCCGACCCCACCTTCTCCCCGTATCCCCCAACCCACCTTCTCCCCGTATCCCCCAACCCACCTTCTCCCTGTATCCCCCCAACCCCACCTTCTCCCCGTATCCCCCGACCCCACCTTCTCCCCGTATCCCCCAACCCCACCTTCTCCCCGTATCCCCCAACCCACCTTCTCCCCGTATCCCCCAACCCATCTTCTCCCCGTATCCTCAAACCCCACCTTCTCCCCGTATCCCCCAACCCCACCTTCTCCCCGTATCCCCCTGACCCCACCTTCTCCCCGTATCCCCGACCCCACCTTCTCCCCGTATCCCCCAACCCCACCTTCTCCCCGTATCCTCCAACCCCACCTTCTCCCCGTATCCCCCAACCCCACCTTCTCCCCGTATCCCCCCAACCCCACCTTCTCCCCGTATCCCCCAACCCACCTTCTCCCCGTATCCTCAAACCCCACCTTCTCCCCGTATCCCCGACCCCACCTTCTCCCCGTATCCCCCAACCCCACCTTCTCCCCGTATCCCCCGACCCCACCTTCTCCCCGTATCCCCCGACCCCACCTTCTCCCCGTATCCCCCGACCCCACCTTCTCCCCGTATCCCCCGACCCCACCTTCTCCCCGTATCCCCCGACCCCACCTTCTCCCCGTATCCCCCGACCCCACCTTCTCCCCGTATCCCCCGACCCCACCTTCTCCCCGTATCCCCCAACCCCACCTTCTCCCCGTATCCCCCGACCCCACCTTCTCCCCGTATCCCCCAACCCCACCTTCTCCCCGTATCCCCCAAACCCACCTTCTCCCCGTATCCCCCGACCCCACCTACTCCCCGTATCCCCCGACCCCACCTTCTCCCCGTATCCCCCGACCCCACCTTCTCCCCGTATCCCCCAACCCCACCTTCCCCCCGTATCCCCCGACCCCACCTTCTCCCCGTATCCCCCGACCCACCTTCTCCCCGTATCCCCCGACCCCACCTTCTCCCCGTATCCCCCAACCCCACCTTCTCCCCGTATCCCCCGACCCACCTTCTCCCCGTATCCCCCGACCCCACCTTCTCCCCGTATCCCCCGACCCACCTTCTCCCCGTATCCCCCGACCCCACCTTCTCCCCGTATCCCCCAACCCCACCTTCTCCCCGTATCCCCCGACCCCACCTTCTCCCCGTATCCCCCAACCCCACCTTCCCCCCGTATCCCCCGACCCCACCTTCTCCCCGTATCCCCCGACCCCACCTTCTCCCCGTATCCCCCAACCCCACCTACTCCCCATATCCCCAACCCACCTTCTCTCTGTATCCCTCACTCCCTTCTCTTTGTCACCTGACTCCGTTTACACTCTCTGCTTCAGTGTCCTCCCTGATAACTTATTCCACAACTCGATTACACAACTCGATTACCCTTTGGGTGAAGGAGTTCCCCTGACTCCCTGCCTCACTCCTAACTTCCTAATGTTTAACTCGTATCCCCTGGGATTCGAATCCTTCACCACGAGGTCATTTTGCCTGGATCGAGTCTGTCAATTCCCTTCGGAACCTTGAAAACTCCAACAGGTCACCCTGGAGTCTCCTTTATCCAAAGAGAACCAACCCAACCTCCTTATGTTCTTAACCTTTTCTCAAAGTGGAAATTCCCAATACGCTGAAATATCTTAATAGCCCCCTCCAGGCCCTCCCGACGGCAGTCACACGTATCCGATGAATAGATTTGGGCTGTACGTAGTGAGATCGAGCCAGCACCGTATACAGCAACACAACCACATGACATTTGTATTCATCTGTCTGATAATATAATCAGTGCCTTATCGCCACAGCAACCAAACACTGTATTAGTGGTTTCAATTATAACCTTGATCGCTCTCCTGATCACTCTCCCATTTAACACACAATATAACCCCTCGCTCTCTCTCCTGATCACTCTCCCATTTAACACACAATATAACCCCTCGCTCTCTCTCCTGATCACTCTCCCATTTAACACACAATATAACCCCTCGCTCTCTCTCCTGATCACTCTCCCATTTAACACACAATATAACCCCTCGCTCTCTCTCCTGATCACTCTCCCATTTAACACACAATATAACCCCTCGCTCTCTCTCCTGATCACTCTCCCATTTAACACACAATATAACCCCTCGCTCTCTCCTGATCACTCTCCCATTTAACACACAGTATAACCCCTCGCTCGCTCTCCTGATCACTCTCCCATTCAACACACAATATAACCCCTCGCTCTCTCTCCTGATCACTCTCTCATTTAACACACAATATAACCCCTCGCTCTCTCTCCTGATCACTCTCCCATTTAACACACAATATAACCCCTCGCTCGCTCTCCTGATCACTCTCCCATTCAACACACAATATAACCCCTCGATCTCTCTCCTGATCACTCTCCCATTTAACACACAATATAACCCCTCGCTCTCTCCTGATCACTCTCCCATTTAACACACAATATAACCCCTCGCTCTCTCTCCTGATCACTCTCTCATTTAACACACAATATAACCCCTCGCTCGCTCTCCTGATCTCTCCCATTTAACACACAATATAACCCCTCGCTCTCTCTCCTGATCACTCTCCCATTTAACACACAATATAACCCCTCGCTCTCTCCTGATCACTCTCCCATTTAACACACAATATAACCCCTCGCTCTCTCTCCTGATCACTCTCCTATTTAACACACAATATAAC
This sequence comes from Somniosus microcephalus, assembly GCF_052327205.1. Classification (NCBI taxonomy): domain Eukaryota; kingdom Metazoa; phylum Chordata; class Chondrichthyes; order Squaliformes; family Somniosidae; genus Somniosus; species Somniosus microcephalus. The sequence goes on along the minus strand of NC_140987.1, from coordinate 8,698,985 downwards.
CCCTCGCTCTCTCCTGATCACTCTCCCATTTAACACACAATATAATCCCTCGCTCTCTCCTGATCACTCTCCCATTTAACACACAATATAACCCCTCGCTCTCTCCTGATCACTCTCCCATTTAACACACAATATAACCCCTCGCTCTCTCTCCTGATCACTCTCCCATTTAACACACAATATAACCCCTCGCTCTCTCTCCTGATCACTCTCCCATTTAACACACAATATAACCCCTCGCTCTCTCTCCTGATCACACTCCCATTTAACACACAATATAACCCCTCGCTCTCTCTCCTGATCACTCTCCCATTTAACACACAATATAACCCCTCGCTCTCTCTCCTGATCACTCTCCCATTTAACACACAATATAACCCCTCGCTCTCTCTCCTGATCACTCTCCCATTTAACACACAATATAACCCCTCGCTCTGTCTCCTGATCACTCTCCCATTTAACACACAATATAACCCCTCGCTCTCTCCTGATCACTCTCCCATTTAACACACAATATAACCCCTCGCTCTCTCTCCTGATCACTCTCCCATTTAACACACAATATAACCCCTCGCTCTCTCCTGATCACTCTCCCATTTAACACACAATATAACCCCTCGCTCTCTCCTGATCACTCTCCCATTTAACACACAATATAACCCCTCGCTCTCTCTCCTGATCACTCTCCCATTTAACACACAATATAACCCCTCGGTCTCTCCTGATCACTCTCCCATTTAACACACAATATAACCCCTCGCTCTCTCTCGTGATCACTCTCCCATTTAACACACAATATAACCCCTCGCTCTCTCCTGATCACTCTCCCATTTAACACACAATATAACCCCTCGCTCTCTCTCCTGATCACTCTCCCATTTAACACACAATATAACCCCTCGCTCTCTCTCCTGATCACTCTCCCATTTAACACACAATATAACCCCTCGCTCTCTCTCCTGATCACTCTCCCATTTAACACACAATATAACCCCTCGCTCTCTCTCCTGATCACTCTCCCATTTAACACACAATATAACTCCTCGCTCTCTCCTGATCACTCTCCCATTTAACACAATATAACCCCTCGCTCTCTCTCCTGATCACTCTCCCATTTAACACACAATATAACCCCTCGCTCTCTCCTGATCACTCTCCCATTTAACACACAATATAACCCCTCGCTCTCTCCTGATCACTCTCCCATTTAACACACAATATAACCCCTCGCTCTCTCTCCTGATCACTCTCCCATTTAACACACAATATAACCCCTCGCTCTCTCCTGATCACTCTCCCATTTAACACACAATATAACCCCTCGCTCTCTCTCCTGATCACGCTCCCATTTAACACACAATATAACCCCTCGCTCTCTCCTGATCACTCTCCCATTTAACACACAATATAACCCCTCGCTCTCTCTCCTGATCACTCTCCCATTTAACACACAATATAACCCCTCGCTCTCTCTCCTGATCACTCTCCCATTTAACACACAATATAACCCCTCGCTCTCTCTCCTGATCACTCTCCCATTTAACACACAATATAACCCCTCGCTCTGTCTCCTGATCACTCTCCCATTTAACACACAATATAACCCCTCGCTCTCTCCTGATCACTCTCCCATTTAACACACAATATAACCCCTCGCTCTCTCTCCTGATCACTCTCCCATTTAACACACAATATAACCCCTCGCTCTCTCCTGATCACTCTCCCATTTAACACACAATATAACCCCTCGCTCTCTCCTGATCACTCTCCCATTTAACACACAATATAACCCCTCGCTCTCTCTCCTGATCACTCTCCCATTTAACACACAATATAACCCCTCGCTCTCTCCTGATCACTCTCCCATTTAACACACAATATAACCCCTCGCTCTCTCTCCTGATCACTCTCCCATTTAACACACAATATAACCCCTCGCTCTCTCCTGATCACTCTCCCATTTAACACACAATGTAACCCCTCGCTCTCTCTCCTGATCACTCTCCCATTTAACACACAATATAACCCCTCGCTCTCTCTCCTGATCACTCTCCCATTTAACACACAATATAACCCCTCGCTCTCTCTCCTGATCACTCTCCCATTTAACACATAATATAACCCCTCGCTCTCTCTCCTGATCACTCTCCCATTTAACACACAATATAACTCCTCGCTCTCTCCTGATCACTCTCCCATTTAACACAATATAACCCCTCGCTCTCTCTCCTGATCAGTCTCCCATTTAACACACAATATAACCCCTCGCTCTCTCTCCTGATCAGTCTCCCATTTAACACACAATATAACCCCTCGCTCTCTCCTGATTACTCTCCCATTTAACACACAATATAACCCCTCGCTCTCTCCTGATCACTCTCCCATTTAACACACAATATAACCCCTCGCTCTCTCTCCTGATCACTCTCCCATTTAACACACAATATAACCCCTCGCTCTCTCCTGATCACTCTCCCATTTAACACACAATATAACCCCTCGCTCTCTCTCCTGATCACGCTCCCATTTAACACACAATATAACCCCTCGCTCTCTCCTGATCACTCTCCCATTTAACACACAATATAACCCCTCGCTCTCTCTCCTGATCACTCTCCCATTTAACACACAATATAACCCCTCGCTCTCTCTCCTGATCACTCTCCCATTTAACACACAATATAACCCCTCGCTCTCTCTCCTGATCACTCTCCCATTTAACACACAATATAACCCCTCGCTCTCTCTCCTGATCACTCTCTCATTTAACACACAATATAACCCCTCGCTCTCTCCTGATCACTCTTCCATTTAACACACAATATAACCCCTCGCTCTCTCTCCTGATCACTCTCCCATTTAACACACAATATAACCCCTCGCTCTCTCCTGATCACTCTCCCATTTAACACACAATATAACCCCTCGCTCTCTCTCCTGATCACTCTCTCATTTAACACACAATATAACCCCTCGCTCTCTCCTGATCACTCTCCCATTTAACACACAATATAACCCCTCGCTCTCTCCTGATCACTCTCCCATTTAACACACAATATAACCCTCGCTCTCTCTCCTGATCACTCTCCCATTTAACACACAATATAACCCCTCGCTCTCTCTCCTGATCACTCTCCCATTTAACACACAATATAACCCCTCGCTCTCTCTCCTGATCACTCTCCCATTTAACACACAATATAACCCCTCGCTCTCTCTCCTGATCACGCTCCCATTTAACACACAATATAACCCTCGCTCTCTCCTGACCACTCTCCCATTTAACACACAATATAACCCCTCGCTCTCTCTCCTGATCACTCTCCCATTTAACACACAATATAACCCCTCGCTCTCTCTCCTGATCACTCTCCCATTTAACACACAATATAACCCCTCGCTCGCTCTCCTGATCACTCTCCCATTTAACACACAATATAACCCCTCGCTCTCTCTCTGATCACTCTCCCATTTAACACACAATATAACCCCTCGCTCTCTCTCCCGATCACTCTCCCATTTAACACACAATATAACCCCTCGCTCTCTCCTGATCACTCTCCCATTTAACACACAATATAACCCCTCGCTCTCTCCTGATCACACTCCCATTTAACACACAATATAACCCCTCGCTCTCTCCTGATCACTCTCCCATTTAACACACAATATAACCCCTCGCTCTCTCCTGATCACTCTCCCATTTAACACACAATATAACCCCTCGCTCTCTCTCCTGATCACTCTCCCATTTAACACACAATATAACCCCTCGCTCTCTCTCCTGATCACTCTCCCATTTAACACACAATATAACCCCTCGCTCTCTCCTGATCACTCTCCCATTTAACACACAATATAACCCCTCGCTCTCTCTCCTGATCACTCTCCCATTTAACACACAATATAATCCCTCGCTCTCTCTCCTGATCACTCTCCCATGTAACACACAATATAATCCCTCGCTCTCTCTCCTGATCACTCTCCCATTTAACACACAATATAACCCTCGCTCACTCTCCTGATCACTCTCCCATTTAACACACAATATAACCCCTCGCTCGCTCTCTCCTGATCACTCTCCCATTTAACACACAATATAACCCCTCGCTCTCTCCTGATCACTCTCCCATTTAACACACAATATAACTCCTCTCTCTCTCTCCTGATCACTCTCCCATTTAACACACAATATAACCTCTCGCTCTCTCTCCTGATCACTCTCTCATTTAACACAAAATATAACCCCTCGCTCTCTCTCCTGATCACTCTCCCATTTAACACACAATATAACCTCTCGCTCTCTCTCCTGATCACTCTCTCATTTAACACACAATATAACCCCTCGCTCTCTCTCCTGATCACTCTCCCATTTAACACACAATATAACCCCTCGCTCTCTCTCCTGATCACTCTCCCATTTAACACACAATATAATCCCTCGCTCTCTCTCCTGATCACTCTCCCATTTAACACACAATATAACCCTCGCTCTCTCTCCTGATCACTCTCCCATTTAACACACAATATAACCCCTCGCTCTCTCCTGATCACTCTCCCATTTAACACACAATATAACCCCTCGCTCTCTCCTGATCACTCTCCCATTTAACACACAATATAACCCCTCGCTCTCTCTCCTGATCACTCTCCCATTTAACACACAATATAACCCCTCGCTCTCTCCTGATCACTCTTCCATTTAACACACAATATAACCCCTCGCTCTCTCTCCTGATCTCTCTCCCATTTAACACACAATATAACCCCTCGCTCTCTCCTGATCACTCTCCCATTTAACACACAATATAACCCCTCGCTCTCTCTCCTGATCACTCTCTCATTTAACACACAATATAACCCCTCGCTCTCTCCTGATCACTCTCCCATTTAACACACAATATAACCCCTCGCTCTCTCCTGATCACTCTCCCATTTAACACACAATATAACCCTCGCTCTCTCTCCTGATCACTCTCCCATTTAACACACAATATAACCCCTCGCTCTCTCTCCTGATCACTCTCCCATTTAACACACAATATAACCCCTCGCTCTCTCTCCTGATCACTCTCCCATTTAACACACAATATAACCCCTCGCTCTCTCTCCTGATCACTCTCCCATTTAACACACAATATAACCCTCGCTCTCTCCTGATCACTCTCCCATTTAACACACAATATAACCCCTCGTTCTCTCTCCTGATCACTCTCTCATTTAACACAATATAACCCCTCGCTCTCTCCTGATCACTCTCCCATTTAACACACAATATAACCCCTCGCTCTCTCCTGATCACTCTCCCATTTAACACACAATATAACCCTCGCTCTCTCTCCTGATCACTCTCCCATTTAACACACAATATAACGCCTCGCTCTCTCTCCTGATCACTCTCCCATTTAACACACAATATAACCCCTCGCTCGCTCTCCTGATCACTCTCCCATTTAACACACAATATAACCCCTCGCTCTCTCTCCTGATCACTCTCCCATTTAACACACAATATAACCCCTCGCTCTCTCTCCCGATCACTCTCCCATTTAACACACAATATAACCCCTCGCTCTCTCCTGATCACTCTCCCATTTAACACACAATATAACCCCTCGCTCTCTCCTGATCACACTCCCATTTAACACACAATATAACCCCTCGCTCTCTCCTGATCACTCTCCCATTTAACACACAATATAACCCCTCGCTCTCTCCTGATCACTCTCCCATTTAACACACAATATAACCCCTCGCTCTCTCTCCTGATCACTCTCCCATTTAACACACAATATAACCCCTCGCTCTCTCTCCTGATCACTCTCCCATTTAACACACAATATAACCCCTCGCTCTCTCCTGATCACTCTCCCATTTAACACACAATATAACCCCTCGCTCTCTCTCCTGATCACTCTCCCATTTAACACACAATATAATCCCTCGCTCTCTCTCCTGATCACTCTCCCATTTAACACACAATATAATCCCTCGCTCTCTCTCCTGATCACTCTCCCATTTAACACACAATATAACCCTCGCTCACTCTCCTGATCACTCTCCCATTTAACACACAATATAACCCCTCGCTCGCTCTCTCCTGATCACTCTCCCATTTAACACAAAATATAACCCCTCGCTCTCTCCTGATCACTCTCCCATTTAACACACAATATAACCCCTCGCTCTCTCCTGATCACTCTCCCATTTAACACACAATATAACCTCTCGCTCTCTCTCCTGATCACTCTCTCATTTAACACACAATATAACCCCTCGCTCTCTCTCCTGATCACTCTCCCATTTAACACACAATATAACCTCTCGCTCTCTCTCCTGATCACTCTCCCATTTAACACACAATATAACCCCTCGCTCTCTCCTGATCACTCTCCCATTTAACACACAATATAACCCCTCGCTCTCTCTCCTGATCACTCTCTCATTTAACACACAATATAACCCCTCGCTCTCTCCTGATCACTCTCCCATTTAACACACAATATAACCCCTCGCTCTCTCTCCTGATCACTCTCCCATTTAACACACAATATAACCCTCGCTCTCTCCTGATCACTCTCCCATTTAACACACAATATAACCCCTCGCTCTCTCTCCTGATCACTCTCTCATTTAACACAATATAACCCCTCGCTCTCTCCTGATCACTCTCCCATTTAACACACAATATAACCCCTCGCTCTCTCCTGATCACTCTCCCATTTAACACACAATATAACCCTCGCTCTCTCTCCTGATCACTCTCCCATTTAACACACAATATAACCCCTCGCTCTCTCTCCTGATCACTCTCCCATTTAACACACAATATAACCCCTCGCTCGCTCTCCTGATCACTCTCCCATTTAACACACAATATAACCCCTCGCTCTCTCTCCTGATCACTCTCCCATTTAACACACAATATAACCCCTCGCTCTCTCTCCCGATCACTCTCCCATTTAACACACAATATAACCCCTCGCTCTCTCCTGATCACTCTCCCATTTAACACACAATATAACCCCTCGCTCTCTCCTGATCACACTCCCATTTAACACACAATATAACCCCTCGCTCTCTCCTGATCACTCTCCCATTTAACACACAATATAACCCCTCGCTCTCTCCTGATCACTCTCCCATTTAACACACAATATAACCCCTCGCTCTCTCTCCTGATCACTCTCCCATTTAACACACAATATAACCCCTCGCTCTCTCTCCTGATCACTCTCCCATTTAACACACAATATAACCCCTCGCTCTCTCCTGATCACTCTCCCATTTAACACACAATATAACCCCTCGCTCTCTCTCCTGATCACTCTCCCATTTAACACACAATATAATCCCTCGCTCTCTCTCCTGATCACTCTCCCATTTAACACACAATATAATCCCTCGCTCTCTCTCCTGATCACTCTCCCATTTAACACACAATATAACCCTCGCTCACTCTCCTGATCACTCTCCCATTTAACACACAATATAACCCCTCGCTCGCTCTCTCCTGATCACTCTCCCATTTAACACACAATATAACCCCTCGCTCTCTCCTGATCACTCTCCCATTTAACACACAATATAACCCCTCGCTCTCTCTCCTGATCACTCTCCCATTTAACACACAATATAACCTCTCGCTCTCTCTCCTGATCACTCTCTCATTTAACACACAATATAACCCCTCGCTCTCTCTCCTGATCACTCTCCCATTTAACACACAATATAACCTCTCGCTCTCTCTCCTGATCACTCTCTCATTTAACACACAATATAACCCCTCGCTCTCTCTCCTGATCACTCTCCCATTTAACACACAATATAACCCCTCGCTCTCTCTCCTGATCACTCTCCCATTTAACACACAATATAATCCCTCGCTCTCTCTCCTGATCCCTCTTCCATTTAACACACGATATAACCCTCGCTCTCTCTCCTGATCACTCTCCCATTTAACACACAATATAACCCCTCGCTCTCTCCTGATCACTCTCCCATTTAACACACAATATAACCCCTCGCTCTCTCCTGATCACTCTCCCATTTAACACACAATATAACCCCTCGCTCTCTCTCCTGATCACTCTCCCATTTAACACACAATATAACCCCTCGCTCTCTCCTGATCACTCTCCCATTTAACACACAATATAACCCCTCGCTCTCTCTCCTGATCACTCTCTCATTTAACACACAATATAACCCCTCGCTCTCTCCTGATCACTCTCCCATTTAACACACAATATAACCCCTCGCTCTCTCCTGATCACTCTCCCATTTAACACACAATATAACCCTCGCTCGCTCTCCTGATCACTCTCCCATTTAACACACAATATAACCCCTCGCTCTCTCTCCTGATCACTCTCCCATTTAACACACAATATAACCCCTTGCTCTCTCTCCTGATCACTCTCCCATTTAACACACAATATAACCCCTCGCTCTCTCTCCTGATCACTCTCCCATTTAACACACAATATAACCCCTCGCTCTCTCTCCCGATCACTCTCCCATTTAACACACAATATAACCCCTCGCTCTCTCCTGATCACACTCCCATTTAACACACAATATAACCCCTCGCTCTCTCCTGATCACTCTCCCATTTAACACACAATATAACCCCTCGCTCTCTCCTGATCACTCTCCCATTTAACACACAATATAACCCCTCGCTCTCTCTCCTGATCACTCTCCCATTTAACACACAATATAACCCCTCGCTCTCTCCTGATCACTCTCCCAGTTAACACACAATATAACCCCTCGCTCTCTCCTGATCACTCTCCCATTTAACACACAATATAACCCCTCGCTCTCTGTTGTGTATGTAACCTGTTCCACCTTAAGAGAGCTTAAGCCTGTTCCACCTTAAGAGATGTACTACTTTCTCAGGCTGCTGTAGACGTAATACCGGGGGTGAACACACCGGTATATAAGCACTGTGCAGTAATCTTGTATTCAGTATAGTCCCTACCTCCAACCAGTAAAGACCTGTTTTTATTGTTACTCATTAGTCTGTTTTAATTAACTAAATAATTCACAGACTTAACACTGGCGACGAGTCAGGTTCTTACCCTGCGGCAGTTATTCCACGGCGGTTGAAGAGAGGTTTCAAACCTCACCACTCACCACCCCACTGGAAGCGACAGGCATTAGGACCCTGAAGCCTCCATCAGCTTGTGAACCGGAGTAGAAGACAGGACTGGGGAAGAGAGAGGTATAGGGCGATAGCGATCGGCTTTCAAGTGCGAGGCGCAGCCGGGCCATCGATCGCATCCGCTGATAAGGGCCGCACTCGGGGGTGAAGGGAGACGGCGTCGGGGGACGGGTGAAGACCGGCAAGCGCGGGAAAACCGCCATTTTGTGGGCGGAGGACGACGGCAAGAGCGGGAAGCCGCCATCTTTGATAACAAGTAAAGAAAAGAAAATCTGAGAAATTGCAAATCTACAATGCCTAAACACGGGAATATTAGCACCTTTGATAGTGACCTCGAAGATTGGGCCATATATGTTGAAAGAGTAAAAAATTATTGTGAGGCCAATAAAATTTGTGACCAAGATAAAGCTCTAACATTATTAAATTTAATGGGTGCGAAGACATACGGGCAATTGAAACACCTGTTATCACCAGATGAACCGGCGGATAAGACGTTCGATGAGATTGTTACTGTCCTGAAAGATCATCTAAACCCCACGCCGCTGATGCTAGCGGAACGATTTAAATTTTACGACAGAAGGCAGCTACAGCATGAAAGCAATGCTGAATATTTGCTGGAATTGCGTAAATTAGCGAAATATTGCCAGTTTGGAACGGGACTGACAGAGGCACTTCGAGACAAATTTGTGTGTGGTTTATTTAAACAGGATACACAAAAGCGACTGCTCGAGGAGAATGAGCTGACGCTTGAGAAGGCGGTCACTATGGCAGCAGCACACGAAGCCGCAGCGAGAGGCACGGCAGTAATGCAGCTACGGTCACCGGAGCTCAGTGCACACAAGTTGGGTGAGAGTTCTGGCAAATGTTATCGTTGTGGAAAGACAACGCATGATCAGAACCAGTGTTGGTTTAAAAACCAAGATTGTAGAACTTGTGGTAGGCTTGGACATATAGCTAGAGTATGCAGGTCAGCGAAGAAGACCAGCAACAAGAAGTCACCGCAAGGGAAATACGCAAAGGTACACAAGGTGGCCGAACAGGAGTCCGATTCAGACGCAAGCAGTATTGAACTGGCTAGCTTAAGGGTACTCAACGTTGGTAAGGGTGCAGACCTCCAGACAATTTGGGTTACTCTTCAGATAGAAGGAGTCCAAGTAAAAATGGAATTGGACACTGGATCGGCATTGTCGGTCATGAATAAGAAAGATTACAGAAGGTTATTCCAACATATTCCCCTACAGGATACGGAGATTATATTGACAACCTACACTGGGCAGAGAGTGTACCCCATCGGGACAATAAAGGTTGCAGTGGCCAACAAGGGCGAAGGAAGTCAAATAATGGACTTATATGTGCTACCGGAGGGAGGTCCACCACTACTAGGCCGGGAGTGGTTTAGAAACATAAATATGGACTGGCATTCGCTAAAAGCCATAAAGAGTGAGAACTCGGTGCAGATAATCAGCCCAGACTCTAGAACTGATGATGGTAAGACCAACCCATGTGCAAAAGACAAAGTTTCAGCACAGAATTCCACTGAGCAACAACAACATAGTTTAACAGAGAATTCTGAGTCTGTCAAGTCTACTGATATGCACATTTTTGAGGGACACTGGGCTCGAACTCAACTCCATTTCAAACTACAACAGCAATTAGAACAAATGATTCGCCGTTTTGAGCAAGAGATGAATGAAATAAAAAAGTTCTTTGTTACAGAGTGGGAGAATCTGGAAAGTCAACAGAAGCAACTGATGGAGAAAATGGAGCAGGAGCACACCAACCATCTGCGCGAGGAGGCCGAACGAATCAAAGCTGATTCAGGTTCTGAAGGTGCGTGCCATAATCTGGTGTCAGAAGAGTTAACGGTCAGCCAACTCCTTCATATGCTGAGGGACAAGACTCTGAAATGGGAAAAACTTGAACACGAGCTGCGATCTTCAAAGGAAAAGGGTTCAGAGCTCTCAAAAGTCATTGAGATGGCTGATGTGACGACACAGACTGAAACGACTGCAACAGAGCAGCCATTGGATGCCAAAAGTACGCTGACTCACGTCAATGTAGAACAACAGACCGCTGAAACAGCTGCTCCGGTAGAGGGATTGCATAGTCCGATCAATCAATCTCCAAAGGAAGTTGAAGTATTAAAATCACAAATGAGGTCACTAGTAAACGACTTGCTGAAAGCCCAGAAAAAGCTGGATGCAGAGGTACACATGAAGAAGTCTCTTCAGGAAAGATGTCTGGATTTGGAACAAGAGCTGGCTAACGTCCAGCTGGGTATGGAGGAAATAGACGACCCTCTCACTGGTCTAGCTCAGGACGACACCGAATATTACCATGACCTGGTGGACGACACCGAATATTACGATGTCCTGTCCTGCCCAGCTTGTAACTTCGACTCCCAAAGTGCAGAAATCATGGAGGAGCACCAAAAGTCTACGGAACATCGGGAGAAGCTGGCTCTACGACGGAAACAGGAGGACGAGAAGGAGGAACTGCGCATGCAGCTGGCAGCTGTGGCAGCTGACAATGGAGCCCAGAGAGTCTCCAAGAAGCAGAAAAGGAAAAGTAAAAACAGAAGATGACCCATCTGAACCATTATCACCTCTACCAGATCACACACGTGGTCCCTCCGAACGGAACCAAATCAGTTCGGAAGTTCAAGCTGTTAAATCCATGAAAGCACTATTGAATGAGTAACGTGAACCGACTACACCACAGAGATTGAATCTGTGAACTGTTTTCCGCAGAGACTGAATCTGTGATATGTTACGTTAAACATGAAGTTATATATGTATATATGTTATTACGTTATGTTAAATGGGGGGGATGACTATAAAGCTAAGAAGGGAGGAGTGTTGTGTATGTAACCTGTTCCACCTTAAGAGAGCTTAAGCCTGTTCCACCTTAAGAGATGTACTACTTTCTCAGGCTGCTGTAGACGTAATACCAGGGGTGAACACACCGGTATATAAGCACTGTGCAGTAATCTTGTATTCAGTATAGTCCCGACCTCCAACCAGTAAAGACCTGTTTTTATTGTTACTCATTAGTCTGTTTTAATTAACTAAATAATTCACAGACTTAACACTCTCTCTCCTGATCACTCTCCCATTTAACACACAATATAATCCCTCGCTCTCTCTCCTGATCACTCTCCCATTTAACACACAATATAACCCCTCGCTCTCTCTCCTGATCACTCTCCCATTTAACACACAATATAACCCCTCGCTCGCTCTCTCCTGATCACTCTCCCATTTAACACACAATATAACCCCTCGCTCTCTCTCCTGATCACTCTCCCATTTAACACACAATATAACCTCTCGCTCTCTCCTGATCACTCTCTCATTTAACACACAATATAACCCCTCGCTCTCTCTCCTGATCACTCTCCCATTTAACACACAATATAACCTCTCGCTCTCTCTCCTGATCACTCTCTCATTTAACACACAATATAACCCCTCGCTCTCTCTCCTGATCACTCTCCCATTTAACACACAATATAACCCCTCGCTCTCTCTCCTGATCACTCTCCCATTTAACACACAATATAATCCCTCGCTCTCTCTCCTGATCACTCTCCCATTTAACACACAATATAACGCCTCGCTCTCTCTCCTGATCACTCTCCCATTCAACACACAATATAACCCTCCCTCTCTCTCCTGATCACTCTCCCATTTAACACACAATATAACCCCTCGCTCTCTCTCCTGATCACTCTCCCATTTAACACACAATATAACCCCTCGCTCTCTCCTGATCACTCTCCCATTTAACACACAATATAACCCCTCGCTCTCTCCTGATCACTCTCCCATTTAACACACAATATAACCCCTCGCTCTCTCCTGATCACTCTCCCATTTAACACACAATATAACCCCTCGCTCTCCAGATCACTCTCCCGTTGAACACACAATATAACCCCTCGCTCTCTCTCCTGATCACTCCCATTTAACACACAATATAACCCCTCGCTCTCTCCTGATCACTCTCCCATTTAACACACAATATAACCCCTCGCTCTCTCTCCTGATAGTCCCACTTAACACACAATATAACCCCTCGCTCGCTCTCCTGATAACTCTCCCATTTAACACACAATATAACCCCTCGCTCTCTCTCCTGATCACTCTCACATTTAACACACAATATAACCCTCGCTCTCTCCTGATCACTCTCCCATTTAACACACAATATAACCCCTCGCTCTCTCTCCTGATCACTCTCCCATTTTACACACAATATAACCCCTCGCTCTCTCCTGATCACTCTCTCATTTAACACACAATATAACCCCTCGCTCTCTCCTGATCACTCTCTCATTTAACACACAATATAACCCCTCGCTCTCTCTCCTGATCACACTCCCATTTAACACACAATATAACCCCTCGCTCTCTCTCCTGATCACTCTCACATTTAACACACAATATAACCCCTCGCTCTCTCCTGATCACTCTCCCATTTAACACACATTATAACCCCTCGCTCTCTCTCTTGATCACTCTCCCATTTAACACACATTATAACCCCTCGCTCTCTCCTGATCACTCTCCCATTTAACACACAATATAACCCCTCGCTCTCTCTCCTGATCACTCTCCCATTTAACACACAATATAACCCCTCGCTCTCTCCTGATCACTCTCCCATTTAACACACAATATAACCCCTCGCTCTCTCCTGATCACTCTCCCATTTAACACACAATATAACCCTCGCTCTCTCTCCTGATCACTCCCATTTAACACACAATATAACCCCTCGCTCTCTCCTGATCACTCTCCCATTTAACACACAATATAACCCCTCGCTCTCTCTCCTGATCACTCTCATTTAACACACAATATAACCCCTTGCTCTCTCCTGATCACTCTCCCATTTAACACACAATATAACCCCTCGCTCTCTCTCCTGATCACTCTCCCATTTAACACACAATATAACCTCTCGCTCTCTCTCCTGATCACTCTCTCATTTAACACACAATATAACCCCTCGCTCTCTCTCCTGATCACTCTCCCATTTAACACACAATATAACCCCTCGCTCTCTCTCCTGATCACTCTCCCATTTAACACACAATATAATCCCTCGCTCTCTCTCCTGATCACTCTCCCATTTAACACACAATATAACCCCTCGCTCTCTCTCCTGATCACTCTCCCATTCAACACACAATATAACCCTCGCTCTCTCTCCTGATCACTCTCCCATTTAACACACAATATAACCCCTCGCTCTCTCTCCTGATCACTCTCCCATTTAACACACAATATAACCCCTCGCTCTCTCCTGATCACTCTCCCATTTAACACACAATATAACCCCTCGCTCTCTCCTGATCACTCTCCCATTTAACACACAATATAACCCCTCGATCTCTCCTGATCACTCTCCCATTTAACACACAATATAACCCCTCGCTCTCTCTCCTGATCACTCTCTCATTTAACACACAATATAACCCCTCGCTCTCTCCTGATCACTCTCCCATTTAACACACAATATAACCCCTCGCTCTCTCCTGATCACTCTCCCATTTAACACACAATATAACCCCTCGCTCTCTCCTGATCACTCTCCCATTTAACACACAATATAACCCCTCGCTCTCCAGATCACTCTCCCATTGAACACACAATATAACCCATCGCTCTCTCTCCTGATCACTCCCATTTAACACACAATATAACCCCTCGCTCTCTCCTGATCACTCTCCCATTTAACACACAATATAACCCCTCGCTCTCTCTCCTGATAGTCCCACTTAACACACAATTTAACCCCTCGCTCGCTCTCCTGATAACTCTCCCATTTAACACACAATATAACCCCTCGCTCTCTCTCCTGATCACTCTCACATTTAACACACAATATAACCCTCGCTCTCTCCTGATCACTCTCCCATTTAACACACATTATAACCCCTCGCTCTCTCTCTTGATCACTCTCCCATTTAACACACATTATAACCCCTCGCTCTCTCCTGATCACTCTCCCATTTAACACACAATATAACCCCTCGCTCTCTCCTGATCACTCTCCCATTTAACACACAATATAACCCCTCGCTCTCTCCTGATCACTCTCCCATTTAACACACAATATAACCCTCGCTCTCTCTCCTGATCACTCCCATTTAACACACAATATAACCCCTCGCTCTCTCCTGATCACTCTCCCATTTAACACACAATATAACCCCTCGCTCTCTCTCCTGATCACTCTCATTTAACACACAATATAACCCCTCGCTCTCTCCTGATCACTCTCTCATTTAACACACAATATAACCCCTCGCTCTCTCTCCTGATCACTCTCCCAATTAACACACAATACAACCCCTCGCTCTCTCTCCTGATCACTCTCCCATTTAACACACAATATAACCCCTCGCTCTCTCCTGATCACTCTCTCATTTAACACACAATATAACCCCTCGCTCTCTCCTGATCACTCTCTCATTTAACACACAATATAACCCCTCGCTCTCTCTCCTGATCTCACTCCCATTTAACACACAATATAACCCCTCGCTCTCTCTCCTGATCACTCTCCCATTTAACACACAATATAACCCCTCGCTCTCTCCTGATCACTCTCCCATTTAACACACAATATAACCCCTCGCTCTCTCCTGATCACTCTCCCATTTAACACACAATATAACCCCTCGCTCTCTCCTGATCACTCTCCCATTTAACACACAATATAACCCCTCGCTCTCTCTCCTGATCACTCCCCATTTAACACACAATATAACCCCTCGCTCTCTCCTGATCACTCTCCCATTTAACACACAATATAACCCCTCGCTCTCTCTCCTGATCACTCTCCCATTTAACACACAATATAACCCCTCGCTCTCTCTCCTGATCACTCTCCCATTTAACACACAATATAAGCCCTCGCTCTCTCTCCTGATCACTCTCCCATTTAACATACAATATAACCCCTCGCTCTCTCTCCTGATCACTCTCTCATTTAACACACAATATAACCCCTCGCTCTCTCCTGATCACTCTCTCATTTAACACACAATATAACCCCTCGCTCTCTCTCCTGATCACACTCCCATTTAACACACAATATAACCCCTCGCTCTCTCTCCTGATCCCTCTCACATTTAACACACAATATAACCCTCGCTCTCTCCTGATCACTCTCCCATTGAACACACAATATAACCCCTCGCTCTCTCTCCTGATCACTCTCCCATTTAACACACAATATAACCCCTCGCTCTCTCTCCTGATCACTCTCCCATTTAACACACAATATAACCCCTCGCTCTCTCTCCTGATCACTCTCCCATTTAACACACAATATAACCCCTCGCTCGCTCTCCTGATCACTCTCCCATTTAACACACAATATAACCCCTCGCTCTCTCTCCCGATCACTCTCCCATTTAACACACAATATAACCCCTCGCTCTCTCTCCTGATCACTCTCCCATTTAACACACAATATAACCCCTCGCTCGCTCCTGATCACTCTCCCATTGAACACAATATAACCCCTCGCTCTCTCTCCTGATCACTCTCATTTAACACACAACATAACCCCTCGCTCTCTCTCCTGATCACTCTCCCATTTAACACACAATATAACGCCTCGCTCTCTCGCCTGATCACTCTCCCATTTAACACACAATATAACCCCTCGCTCTCTCTCCTGATCACTCTCTCATTTAACACACAATATATCCCCTCGCTCTCTCTCCTGATCACTCTCTCATTTAACACACAATATAACCCCTCGCTCGCTCCTCAACACTCTCCCATTTAACACACAATATAACCCCTCGCTCTCTCTCCTGATCACTCTCTCATTTAACACACAATATAACCCCTCGCTCTCTCTCCTGATCACTCTCCCATTTAACACACAATATAACCTCTCGCTCTCTCTCCTGATCACTCTCCCATTTCACACACAATATAACCCCTCGCTCTCTCTCCTGATCACTCTCCCATTTAACACACAATATAACCCCTCGCTCGCTCCTGATCACTCTCCCATTTAACACACAATATAACCCCTCGCTCTCTCCTGATCACTCTCCCATTCAACACACAATATAACCCCTCGCTCTCTCCTGATCACTCTCCCATTTAACACACAATATAACCCCTCGCTCTCTCTCCTGATCACACTCCCATTTAACACACAATATAACCCCTCGCTCTCTCTCCTGATCACTCTCCCATTTAACACACAATATAACCCCTCGCTCTCTCCTGATCACTCTCCCATTTAACACACAATATAACCCCGCGCTCTCTCTCCTGATCACTCTCCCATTTAACACACAATATAACCCCTCGCTCTCTGCTGATCACTCTCCCATTTAACGCACAATATAACCCCTCGCTCTCTCCTGATCACTCTCCCATTTAACACAATATAACCCCTCGCTCTCTCCTGATCACTCTCCCATTTAACACACAATATACCCCCTCGCTCTCTCTCCTGATCACTCACCCATTTAACACACAATATAACCCCTCGCTCTCTCCTGATCACTCTCCCATTTAACACACAATATAACCCCTCGCTCTCTCTCCTGATCACTCTCCCATTTAACACACAATATAACCCCTCGCTCTCTCTCCTGATCACTCTCCCATTTAACACACAATATAACCCCTCGCTCTCTCCTGATCACTCTCCCATTTAACACACAATATAACCCCTCGCTCTCTCTCCTGATCACTCTCCCATTTAACACACAATATAACCCCTCGCTCTCTCCTGATCACTCTCCCATTTAACACACAATATAACCCCTCGCTCTCTCTCCTGATCACTCTCCCATTTAACACACAATATAACCCCTCGCTCTCTCTCCTGATCACTCTCCCATTTAACACACAATATAACCCCTCGCTCTCTCTCCTGATCACTCTCCCATTTAACACACAATATAACCCCTCGCTCTCTCTCCTGATCACTCTCCCATTTAACACACAATATAACCCCTCGCTCTCTCCTGATCACTCTCCCATTTAACACACAATATAACCCCTCGCTCTCTCCTGATCACTCTCCCATTTAACACACAATATAACCCCTCGCTCTCTCTCCTGATCACTCTCCCATTTAACACACAATATAACCCCTCGCTCTCTCCTGATCACTCTCCCATTTAACACACAATATAACCCCTCGCTCTCTCTCCTGATCACTCTCCCATTTAACACACAATATAACCCCTCGCTCGCTCTCCTGATCACTCTCCCATTTAACACACAATATAACCCCTCGCTCTCTCTCCTGATCACTCTCCCATTTAACACACAATATAACCCCTCGCTCTCTCTCCTGATCACTCTCCCATTTAACACACAATATAACCCCTCGCTCTCTCCTGATCACTCTCCCATTTAACACACAATATAACCCTCGCTCTTTCTCCTGATCACTCTCCCATTTAACACACAATATAACCCCTCGCTCTCTCTCCTGATCACTCTCCCATTTAACACACAATATAACCCCTCGCTCTCTCTCCTGATCACTCTCCCATTTAACACACAATATAACCCCTCGCTCTCTCCTGATCACTCTCCCATTTAACACACAATATAACCCCTCGCTCTCTCCTGATCACTCTCCCATTTAACACACAATATAACCCCTCGCTCTCTTTCCTGATCACTCTCCCATTTAACACACAATATAACCCCTCGCTCTCTCTCCTGATCACTCTCCCATTTAACACACAATATAACCCCTCGCTCTCTCTCCTGATCACTCTCCCATTTAACACACAATATAACCCCTCGCTCGCTCTCCTGATCACTCTCCCATTTAACACACAATATAACCCCTCGCTCTCTCTCCTGATCACTCTCCCATTTAACACACAATATAACCCCTCGCTCTCTCTCCTGATCACTCTCCCATTTAACACACAATATAACCCCTCGCTCTCTCTCCTGATCACTCTCCCATTTAACACACAATATAACCCCTCGCTCGCTCTCCTGATCACTCTCCCATTTAACACACAATATAACCCCTCGCTCTCTCTCCTGATCACTCTCCCATTTAACACACAATATAACCCCTCGCTCTCTCTCCTGATCACTCTCCCATTTAACACACAATATAACCCTCGCTCTCTCTCCTGATCACTCTCCCATTTAACACACAATATAACCCCTCGCTCTCTCTCCTGATCACTCTCCCATTTAACACACAATATAACCCCTCGCTCTCTCTCCTGATCACTCTCCCATTTAACACACAATATAACCCCTCGCTCTCTCCTGATCACTCTCCCATTTAACACACAATATAACCCCTCGCTCTCTCCTGATCACTCTCCCATTTAACACACAATATAATCCCTCGCTCTCTCTCCTGATCACTCTCCCATTTAACACACAATATAACCCCTCGCTCTCTTTCCTGATCACTCTCCCATTTAACACACAATATAACCCCTCGCTCTCTCCTGATCACTCTCCCATTTAACACACAATATAACCCCTCGCTCTCTCCTGATCACTCTCCCATTTAACACACAATATAACCCCTCGCTCTCTTTCCTGATCACTCTCCCATTTAACACACAATATAACCCCTCGCTCTCTCCTGATCACTCTCCCATTTAACACACAATCACAGAATCATTGAATGGTTCCAGCAGAGAAGGTCATTCGGCCCGTCGAGCCCGTGCCGGCTCTCTGCACGAGCACTTCAGCTAGTCCCACTCCCCCGCCCTTTCTCCGTAGCCCTGCAAATGCTTTTCCTTCAGGTACTTATCCGACTCCCTTTTTAAAGCCGTGATTGAATCAGCCTCCACCACCCTTTCAAGCAGTGCATTCCAGATCGCTGCGTAAGAACGTTTTTCCTCATGTCACCTTTGGCTCTTCTGTCTTAAATCTGTGTCCTCTGGTTCTCGACCCTTCCGCCAATGGGAACAGTTTCTCCCTATCTACTCTGTCCAGACCCCTCAATCTCCTCTCAGTCTTCTCTGCTCTGAGGAGAACAACCCCCTTGATCACTTGCCTGATCACACGGTCCCAATTAAAACACAATATAGCCCCCTCGATCTCCAGGCCTTCAAAAGCCAGGAAACACAGCCAGTAGCTGAGTGCGGTTTTGACGCAGTGTAAAAGGATACCATACATACCGTCCTCAAACTCCAGTGCTGCTCTCCGAATGATCCGCTCCCTCACATTATCAGCTTCGGTCATGGGCTTGGGCTTGCAATCTCCCAGCTTTCGAACAGTTCGTCTCTGAACATAAACAACATCTTACAAGAGTTCAACAATTTCAGATCATAACCTCGGCCCGTCATATTTTTATATAATTTTTATCCACACTTTTGGTTTTGTGCCTTTTCCCTGTTTCTCTCTCTCCCACACGGCAGCTGTCTCTCACTCTGCCAGCGCATTTCACACTTCATCTGGAGCCATCCTTTGTCTCTTTACCTGTCCTATTACCATCTCGTCTCACCTTGAATACCTCTGAATGTCTCTTCGCCTCTCACTGACCTTTACCCTTTTGTTCTTTCATCCCCTCCCCCATTTCCCAGCCCCCAAACTTGCTTTTACATCCGTTTCATTTCCTGCTTTTTTCTCAGTTCTGACGAAGGGTTTCGACCTGAAACGTTAACTCTGTTTCTCTCTCCACGGATGTTGCCGGGCCTGCTGAGTTTTTCCAGCGTTTTCTGTTGTTATTTCGGATTTCCAGCATCCGCAGTATTTTGCTATCATCTTATAAGTACCGTAGCGCGGATGCTTCTGGAAGGATGCAGCGTGGGGACTACACACTTCAAAAGGGTCACCGCAGCAGGAGGCTCCCAGCTTCTGTCCTGACCTTTTGGGAGATATCGCAGCCGAACCTGATCCTGTCCTCGCGTGGGATCAGGAGCAGGAACCCCGGCTGATCCCTGGGATCAGGAGCAAGAACCCCGGCTGTTCCCTGGGATCAGGAGCAAGAACCCCGGCTGATTGCTGGGATCGGGAGCAGGAACCCCGGCTGATCCCTGGGATCGTGAGCAGGAACCCCGGCTGATTGCTGGGATCGGGAGCAGGAACCCCGGCTGATCCCTGGGATCGGGAGCAGGAACCCCGGCTGATCCCTGGGATCGGGAGCAGGAACCCCGGCCGATTGCTGGGACCGGGAACAGGAACCCCGGCTGATCCCTGGGATCGGGAGCAGGAACCCCGGCTGGTTTCTGGGATCGGGAGCAGGAACCCCGGCTGATCCCTGGGATCGGGAGCAGGAACCCCAGCTGGTTTCTGGGATCGGGAGCAGGAACCCCGGCTGATCCCTGGGATCGGGAGCAGGAACCCCGGCTGATTGCTGGGATCGGGAGCAGGAACCCCAGCTGATTTCTGGGATCGGGAGCAGGAATCCCGGCTGATTGCTGGGATCGGGAGCAGGAACCCCAGCTGGTTTCTGGGATCGGGAGCACGAACCCCGGCTGATTTCTGGGATCGGGAGAAGGAACCCCAGCTGGTTTCTGGGATCGGGAGCAGGAACCCCGGCTGATCCCTGGGATCGGGAGCAGGAACCCCGGCTGATTGCTGGGATCGGGAGCAGGAACCCCAGCTGATTTCTGGGATCGGGAGCAGGAATCCCGGCTGATCCCTGGGATCGGGAGCAGGAACCCCGGCTGGTTTCTGGGATCGGGAGCAGGAACCCCGGCTGATTGCTGGGATCGGGAGCAGGAACCCCAGCTGGTTTCTGGGATCGGGAGCAGGAACCCCGGCTGATTGCTGGGATCGGGAGCAGGAACCCCAGCTGATTTCTGGGATCAGGAGCAGGAATCCCGGCTGATTGCTGGGATCGGGAGCAGGAACCCCGGCTGATCCCTGGGATCGGGAGCAGGAACCCCGGCTGATCCCTGGGATCGGGAGCAGGAACCCCGGCTGATCCCTGGGATCGGGAGCAGGAACCCCGGCCAATTGCTGGGACCGGGAACAGGAACCCCGGCTGATCCCTGGGATCGGGAGCAGGAACCCCGGCTGATCCCTGGGATCGGGAGCAGGAACCCCGGCTGATCCCTGGGATCGGGAGCAGGAATCCCGGCTGATCGCTGGGATCGGGAGCAGGAACCCCAGCTGATCCCTGGGATCGGGAGCAGGAACCCCGGCTGATCCCTGGGATCGGGAGCAGGAATCCCGGCTGATCGCTGGGATCGGGAGCAGGAATCCCGGCCACATCCCTTTCGCAGCAGAGATCAGGAAATCCACCAGGTCGTAAGGAGGGAAACCAACCCGCCGTAACTCTTCAGTGTAATGTGCTGCCCAGTTACACTTTAGTCTGCTGTATGTTTCTTGCCGCCCTCCTGCACGCCACACATTTGGGCAACAGGCTTCACTTCCAGGTTTAAACGATAATTTGTGAAGTGCACCAGACCATCCCCAGGCCGCGCGTCACTCTCTGACTATTGAGCCCTCTCTGCAGCAAACCATCTTCCCCCTGGGCACCTGCCCGTCTCCCCGTGTATCCCTGCGCTGACAACATTTATACATCTGTCAGAGCGTGCCTGACTATAATGCATGACTCTAAGGTACAGTCTCTCGTTACGTAAGAAAACGTAGCAGCCAAACATCAATGAGGTAAATGGCCAGATCATCGATCTTTGATGGTGTTGGCTGAGGACACCAGGAGAACCACCTGCCGCTTCTCTGAATAGTGTTACGGGATCTTTAACATCCACCTGAACAGGCAGATAGGGCCTTGTTTTAAAGTCTCAGCGGAACGATGGCACCTCTGACAACACGGCACCCTCCAAGTGCGGAGGTGTCATGCGCTGCACTGGAAAAGAATCAGACAAATTTAAGGCACGGAAGGAGGCCATTCAGCCCATCGTGTCCGCACCGACCGACAAAGAGCTCTCCAGCCTAATCCCACTTCCCGGCTCTTGGTCCGTAGCCCTGTCAGTTACGGCACTTCAAGCGCATATCCAAGTACTGTTTAAATGTGATGAGGGTTTCTGCCTCTCCCACCCTTTCAGGCAGTGAGTTCCAGACCCCCACCACCCTCTGGGTGAAAAAAGTTCTCCTCAACTCCCCTCTAAACCTCCGACCAATTACTTTAAATCTCTGCCCCCTGGTTATTGAACCTTCTGCTAATGGAGTGGGGCTTGAACACACGACCATCTGGCTCAGAGGTGAAAGTGCAGCCCTTTGAGCCAAGCACGCGCCAAGACCAGCAGTGAGCCCAATGCACCCATCCTCAGGGCAATTCTTCCATTGAAAGAAACCCATGAACTGATCTTTCATCCAGTTGTTGTACATGGGATCTTGCTCTGTGAAAAAAGCTGCATTGCGGAGCGGGCCCAGGGGCCGTGTAGCCTGATCCTGCTCCTATTTCGTGTGTCTAATTCTGTTAGATTCAGGAGATGGTTCTGTGATAGTGGATTGGCGGTTAGGATCAGATCAGCCATGATCTTATTGAATGGCGGAGCAGG
This sequence comes from Somniosus microcephalus, assembly GCF_052327205.1. Lineage (NCBI taxonomy): Eukaryota > Metazoa > Chordata > Chondrichthyes > Squaliformes > Somniosidae > Somniosus > Somniosus microcephalus. Next base: position 8,675,358 of record NC_140987.1, on the reverse strand, counting down.
CTCCAGGGGCCGATTGGCCTACTCCTGCTCCTATTTCTTATGTTCTTATGCTTGTCGCCACAACAGTTGCTGCACTTCAAAGTAATTCACTGAGCGAGAAGCCCCGAGACAAGTGATGAGCTCCGATATAAATCCAGGTAGCTTCATCCCAAAGCTGTACAAAGTATCAGTGTCCTATGGTGAGCCGGAATATTGAATAATGCAGCCCCGCCCTGCTCACCTCAATCCGCTTCTCGTACGGCTTGCCCTTTATGACTCTCTGTACGTATATACTGGGTATGTGGACGTCTTCAGGGGCAAACGTCCCAGTGTCAACAATCTCCTCCACCTGTTAAACAGAGAGCAGAGGTGCACCAGTCAGCATCACTCATTCTTTAATTTCCGCTCGCCTCTCCTGAATTCCCAAATTTTTCCCAGGGTTCGGTTCGCAGGCCCTGACCTCCATCAGCAATCCCACCCAAGTGACCCATCTTTAGGTGTGAGCACAGACTGAGTGTCAGCTTGTCAGCTGGTTAATCGGCCCTGCGAGACACCACTTTCCAACTCGCCTAATGTCCACACAAACCTCTCGCATGCAGCTGAACATCAGATCTTCTTGTGCTTGAGTCCTCTTCACAGTGAAGACCAAAACAGTACTAACATTGCCAATCGCACCTGGAAAGGCACAGGATGGTGTGGTAAACCACTGTCATACCTGTCTGTGTCTGTATGTGTATTCCACTAGGTACAGGTCTGGACATGCCTCGGCTGACTCCTCCCACTATTCCAGGTATATAAGTGACTACCTCCCAGTCCCTTAGTATTCTGGACGGGTCGACCACTCGAGACAAGACCTTCATTCTTTAGTTAATAAAAGCCTGATTGTTACTCGCTCAACTTCAGTCTTTTGAGTAATTGATGGCGCATCAATTTTATTAACTAAATTTTTTATAATGGAGAAGATCCTCACACCAGCATGCCTGGACCTGGACAGTCGGGAAGCGGACGCTTCCACCAAGTTTGCTCACTGGCTCACGTGCTTCGAGACATTCCTGACTGCCTCCACTGCGGTCGAAACGGATGCGGACAAACTGTCTGTCCTGATCTCCAAGGTGAACCACCGAGTGTACTCAGTCATCCGGGATGCGACCTCGTACACAGCCGCCCTCCAGCTCCTCAAGACCCAGTACACGCGCCCTGTGAACGAAGTATACGCTAGGCACCTTCTGGGGAGTCGCAAGCAACAACCTGGGGAATCGACTGAGGAATACCTCCAAGCACTGTCCGTGCTTGGCCGGGCCTGTGGGTGTAAGGCGGTAACGCCCACTAAGTACACGGAGGAACTGATCCGGGATGCCTTCGTAGCGGGCCACAGGTCCAACTACACCCGACAGCGACTGCTGGAGCAGAGTGACCTCACCCTCGACAAAGCCTCCGACATCGCACTAACGCTGGACGCAGCCTTCCGGGGCATGGATGCCTACTCCTCTGCACCGTGGACGCCGCGGGGAACGACAACCTGGGACACGGTAGGACAGCCCCATAGCACCGTGCCACCCCAGCCACAGCCCAACAACGGCCCAACTACCGCAGCAGTGTCCCAAAGCCAGACAGCAGTATCCCAAGGCCAGAAATGCTACTTCTGTGGCCAGGCCAAACACCCCAGAGCGCGCTGCCCGGCGAAGAATGCAACCTGCTCGGGCTGCGGGAAAAAGGGACACTACGCCAGCGTCTGCAAGGCCAAAGCCACCCCGAACGCCAGCAGCGCCGCGTGTGGGCCGTGCGAGCCGCCATCTTGGGCCTCCCCAGCCATGTGCGAACCACCGCAGCAGCAGCCATCTTGGACGACTCCAGCCACATGGGAATCATGGGCGCCGCCATCTTGGACACCAGCCGGGACGCAGCAGACCGCCAACCCCCACCCATCTGATACTCGCAGCGACACACCGACCCCTACGCTGGCCTCTGTGACGCTGGACCAAACGAGACCGCACCAGTTAGCTCGGTCCAAAATGGACGTTAAGGTAAACGGCCATGCAATAAACTGCCTTTTTGACTCCGGGAGCACAGACCAGACAGAGCCCACCTGATAAAAGCCACTCGCCCTTTCGAACGCCTGAGCGTCGATTTTAAAGGGCCTCTCCCCTCCTCCGACCGCAATGTGTACTTCCTCAACATCATTGACGAGTACTCCCGGTTCCCGTTCGCTTTCCCCTGCCCGGACATGACCAGTGCCACGGTCATTAAATGTCTGAACAGCCTCTTCACCCTGTTCGGTTTCCCCAGCTATATCCATAGCGACCGGGGCTCATCGTTTATGAGCGACGAACTCCGCCAGTACCTGCTCGCTAGGGGTATTGCCACAAGCAGGACCACCAGTTACAACCCCCGGGGGAACGGACAGGTGGAAAGAGAAAATGCGACAGTTTGGAAGGCCGTCCTGCTAGCCTTAAAGTCTAGGGGCCTTCCGACCTCCCGCTGGCAGGAGGTGCTCCCCGATGCGCTCCACTCGATTCGGTCACTTCTCTGCACTGCCACCAATGCCACCCCTCACGAGAAAATGTTTGTCTTCCCAAGGAAGTCCACATCGGGGACATCGTTACCGCCATGGCTGACGTCCCCAGGGCCGGTACTACTGAGAAGACACGTGAGGGCCAATAAAACGGACCCCCTGGTCGAGAGGGTCGACCTCCTCCACGCCAACCCCCAGTACGCTTACATTGCGTACCCGGACGGGCGGGAGGACACAGTCTCCATACGAGACCTCGCACCCTCGGGGACCGCTGTAACCCACTACCCATTACCACCCCCCCCCACGACCCGATATCCAACCCCAGCAGCCGGCTCGCCTTGGACCGTCACCCATGAGGACTACACTCCAGGGCCCCAGCCTACACGGGACGCGACGCCGGAAGCTCCACCACCCCTGCCGTCGCCACGTCGATCACAGCGGCAGACAAGACCTCCGGAGAGACTCCAATACACGAACTTTTAAATACACTTCACCCCGCCGGACTCATTTTTAAACAAGGGGTGAATGTGGTAAACCACTGTCATACCTGTCTGTGTCTGTATGTGTATTCCACTAGGTACAGGTCTGGACATGCCTCGGCTGACTCCTCCCACTATTCCAGGTATATAAGTGACTACCTCCCAGTCCCTTAGTATTCTGGACGGGTCGACCACTTGAGACAAGACCTTCATTCTTTAGTTAATAAAAGCCTGATTGTTACTCGCTCAACTTCAGTCTTTTGAGTAATTGATGGCGCATCAGATGGTAAGGGAGTGTTTGATGGGACAGTGTAGAGGGAGCTTTCCTCTGTATCTAACCCCGTGCTGTACCTGCCCTGGGAGTGTTTGATGGGGACAGTGTAGAGGGAGCTTTCCTCTGTATCTAACCCCGTGCTGTACCTGCCCTGGGAGTGTTTGATGGGACAGTGTAGAGGGAGCTTTACTCTGTATCTAACCCGTGCTGTACCTGCCCTGGGAGCGTTTGATGGGACAGTGTAGAGGGAGCTTTACTCTGTATCTAACCCGTGCTGTACCTGCCCTGGGAGTGTTTGACGGGACAGTGTAGAGGGAGCTTTACTCTGTATCTAACCCGTGCTGTACCTGCCCTGGGAGTGTTTGATGGGACAGTGTAGAGGGAGCTTTACTCTGTATCTAACCTGTGCTGTACCTGCCCTGGGAGTGTTTGATGGGAAAATGTAGAGGGAGCTTTACTCTGTACCTAACCCATGCTGTACCTGCCCTGGGAGTGTTTGATAGGACAGTGTAGAGGGAGCTTTACTCTGTATCTAACCCGTGCTGTACCTGCCCTGGGAGTGTTTGATGGGACAGTGTTGAGGGAGCTTTACTCTGTATCTAACCCGTGCTGTACCTGCCCTGGGAGTGTTTGATGGGACAGTGTAGAGGGAGCTTTACTCTGTATCTAACCTGTGCTGTACCTGCCCTGGGAGTGTTTGATGGGACAGTGTAGAGGGAGCTTTACTCTGTATCTAACCCCGTGCTGTACCTGCCCTGGGAGTGTTTGATGGGACAGTGTAGAGGGAGCTTTACTCTGTATCTAACCCGTGCTGTACCTGCCCTGGGGGTGTTTGATGGGACAGTGTAGAGGGAGCTTTACTCTGTATGTAACCCATGCTGTACCTGCCCTGGGAGTGTTTGATGGGACAGTGTAAAGGGAGCTTTACCCTGTATCTAACCCGTGCTGCACCTGCCCTGGGAGTGTTTGTTGGGACAGTGTAGAGGGAGCTTTACTCTGTATTTAACCCGTGCTGTACCTGCTCTGGGAGTGTTTGATGGGACAGTGTAGAGGGAGCTTTACTCTGTACACTGGACAAACAGGGGGCTAAAGCAGGGGAGGAGCTAAACACGATCAAAATCACTAAGGAAGTGGTACTCAGTAAAATAATGGGACTCAAGGCAGATAAATCACCTGGACCTGATGGCTTACATCCTAGGGTCTTGAGGGAAGTGGCGGTAGGGATTGTGGATGCATTGGTAATAATTTTCCAAAACTCCCTGGACTCGGCAATGGTCCCGGCAGACTGGAAAACTGCTAATGTAACACCCTTATTTAAAAAGGGCAGTAGACAGAAGGCTGGAAACTATAGACCGGTTAGCCTAACATCTGTGGTAAGTAAAATTTTGGAGTCCATTATTAAGGAGACAGTAACAGGACATTTGGATAATCATAATTTAATAGGACAAAGTCAGCATGGTTTTATGAAGGGGAAGTCATGTTTGACAAATTTGCTGGAGTTCTTTGAGGAAGTAATATATAGAGTGGACGTAGTGTATTTAGACTTCCAAAAGGCATTTGACAAGGTGCCATACAAAAGATTATTGCTTAAGATAAAAAATCACGGGATTGGGGGTAATATTCTGGCATGGATAGAGGATTGGCTATCTAACAGAAGGCAGAGAGTTGGGATAAATGGTTCATTCTCAGACTGGCAATCAGTAACTAGTGGTGTTCCGCAGAGGTCAGTGCTGGGTCCCCAACTCTTTACAATCTATATTAACGATTTGGAGGAGGGGACCGAGTGTAACATATCAAAGTTTGCAGATGATACTAAGATGGGGGGGAAAGTAGTGAGTGAGGAGGACATAAAAGACCTTCAAGGGGACATAGACAGGCTAAGTAAGTGGGCAGAGATTTGGCAGATGGAATACAATACTGGAAAGTGTGAGGTTATGCACTTTGGCAGGAAAAATCGTAGAGCAAGTTATTATCTTAATGGCAAGAAACTGGAAAGTACTGAAGTACAAAGGGATCTGGGGGTCCTGGTGCACAAAACTCAAAAGGTTAGTATGCAGGTGCAGCAAGTGATTAAGAAGGCCAATGGAATGTTGGCTTTCATTGCTAGGGGGATAGAATATAAAAATAGGGAGGTATTGCTTCAGTTGTACAAGGTATTGGTGAGACCGCACCTGGAATACTGCGTACAGTTTTGGTGTCCATACTTAAGAAAGGACATACTTGCTCTCGAGTCAGTACAAAGAAGGTTCACTCGGTTAATCCCGGGGATGAGGGGATGGACATATGAGGAGAGGTTGAGTAGATTGGGACTCTACTCATTGGAGTTCAGAAGAATAAGAGGCGATCTTATTGAAACATATAAGATTGTGAAGGGGTTGGATCGGGTGGATGCAGGGAAGATGTTCCCGATGATGGGTGAAACTAGAACTAGGGGGCATAGTCTTAGAATAAGGGGCTGCTCTTTCAAAACTGAGATGAGGAGGAACTACTTCACTCAGAGGGTGGTAGGTCCATGGAATATGCTGCCCCAAAAAACTGTAGAAGCTACATCATTACATAAATTTAAAACAGAAATAGACAGTTTCCTAGAAGTAAAGGGAATTAAGGGTTACGGGGAGTGGGCAGGAATTTGGACATGAGTCTAGGTTCGGATCGGTCATGGCCCTGTGGTTAGCGGAGCGGGCCCAGGGGCCGTGTAGCCTGATCCTGCTCCTATTTCGTGTGTCTAATTCTGTTAGATGCAGGAGATGGTTCTGTGATAGTGGATTGGCAGTTAGGATCAGATCAGCCATGATCTTATTGAATGGCGGAGCAGGCTCGAGGGGCCGATTGGCCTACTCCTGCTCCTATTTCTTATGTTCTTATGTATCTAACCCCATGCTGTACCTGCCCTGGGAGTGTTTGATGGGACAGTGTAGAGGTTGCTTTACTCTGTATCTAACCCATGCTGTACCTGCCCTGGGAGTGTTTGATGGGACAGTGTAGAGGGAGCTTTACTCTGTATCTAACCCGTGCTGTACCTGCCCTGGGAGTGTTTGATGGGACAGTGTAGAGGGAGCTTTACTCTGTATCTAACCCGTGCTGTACCTACCCTGGGAGTGTTTGATGGGACAGTGTAGAGGGAGCTTTACTCTGTATCTAACCTGTGCTGTACCTGCCCTGGGCGTGTTTGATGGGACAGTGTAGAGGGAGCTTTACTCTGTATCTAACCCGTGCTGTACCTGCCCTGGGAGTGTTTGATGGGACAGTGTAGAGGGAGCTTTACTCTGTATCTAACCCATGCTGTACCTGCCCTGGGAGTGTTTGATGGGACAGTGTAGAGGGAGCTTTACTCTGTATCTAACCCGTGCTGTACCTGTCCTGGGAGTGTTTGATGGGACAGTGTAGAGGGAGCTTTACTCTGTATCTAACCCGTGCTGTACCTGCCCTGGGAGTGTTTGATGGGACAGTGTAGAGGGAGCTTTACTCTGTATCTAACCCGTGCTGTACCTGCCCTGGGAGTGTTTGATGGGACAGTGTAGAGGGAGCTTTACTCTGTATCTAACCCGTGCTGTGCCTGCCCTGGGAGTGTTTGATGGGACAGTGTAGAGGGAGCTTTACTCTGTATCTATCCTGTGCTGTACCTGCCCTGGGAGTGTTTGATGGGACAGTGTAGAGGGAGCTTTACTCTGTATCTAACCCGTGCTGTACCTGCCCTGGGAGTGTTTGATGGGACAGTGTAGAGGGAGCTTTACTCTGTATCTAACCCGTGCTGTGCCTGCCCTGACACGCCTCACGTTGATGTGCAGTAATGCTCACTGAAGCAAAACACAGTCCAGCCCTTTATGTCCCAGCGTTATTCCTTACCGGATGAGTAGATTTCTCATCAATGACCTCGGATCATTTCTGATGCTCTTGGAAGCAAAATGCTGTGGCTTTTTGCCAAGTCTGTGAATGTAAAGGTGGATGGGTTTGCTCTGGGCACAGGGCTCGCAGGGTTCGCCAGTGACGACGCGATGGAACATGTGGCTGAATTAAACATTCACGTGAAACCGTTATTCTTCAAAGAATATTTTACCGCAGTGTTAATCAAAACAAAGAAACCTAACTTCAAAGACAAAAGTTTCATCTCTTCCAGCTGCACCTCTGAGCAGCAGCTCCTTGTGTTTCTTTTTCCAGATACACGTCACTGACTGGCGAGCTGTGTGGTTGCTGGGTTACCCCCTGCTCATCTCCCCTCTGTATGCCCGGTGTCTGAAGCACTGCAATTTACACGCACGATGAGATGGGAGCAGGCAGCTAACTGATGGTTGGTAGTAGGCACCCAGTCGTGTGGAGGATTCAGGGTAGTTTCAGCAATCATGTGTCTGTTTATCTCACACACTCAACACACACCTCACACACTCACACACACACTCACACACTCACACAGACACACAGACACACAGACACACTCACACACTCACACACTCACACACTCATACACACACACACTCATACACACACACACATACACACACCACACCACACACACAAAACACACACACACATACATACACACACTCACACACCTCACACACACACTCACACACTCACACACTCACACACTCATACACACACACACATACACACACCACACCACACACACAAAACACACACACACACATACATACACACACTCACACACATACACACACACTCACACATACACACATACACTCACACACACACACACACACACACTCACACACACACTCACACACACACTCACACACACACACACACATACACACACACATACACACACAGTCTCTCTCAGTAAAGCTCCCTCTGCAGGTTAAAAATACGACACACGTATGCACACATGTACACTGACACGCGTGTGCACACACAGACATGTACAAACACACACGTACACAGACACACACTTACCTCCACCACAGTCACTTTGGCAGCTTTACACATGGGCTGGTTGAAGTTCCGTGCAGTTTTCCTGAAAGGGGAACGTACAGATGTCAGAGGGCAGTCCTGCTGCGCTGAGCCAATCCTGACGCAGTCTTCACAGGCCAGGTCTGTGACCTCTCCCGGGACAACGGATGCATCGCTCTACCATACCGTACCCTGGCGCGGTGTCTCCGCATTCCCCGCCCTGAACACACACAGACTCACTCGGGTCAGTTCCACAGACACAGAACGCCCTCTGATGCCTCTGCAAAGTGGCCATTCGTTAAGTGTGACCCAAGGTGGTCAGTGACGTAAGAAAACTACTTGGCACTTGGTCTAAGCGTTAAACAAAGCTTTAATCAACTGTTTTACAACATGGAGGTCTAGTTGTGTCCTTCACTAGTTCCTGTTAAAGAATGTCCTGCGCAAGCTGGGCCCGTGCCCGAGTATTTATACTCTCCCTGGACAGCGCCACCAGCAGGCCGCCCAGTATCATTACATAAGTCATTTCCACATGAATGACAAGAGTCACGTCAGTCAGTGTAGGCAACTATTCTTCCATGGGAGGAATCCAATCCTGTGCTCACAAGCACACAACAAAGTCCCATACAATTGCAACAGGCTCCTTGGGGCACAGGGCGCACTGGCATGGTCAGGGTTAAAACAACAGGTTAAACTGGGCTCTTGTATTAGGGTGAAAAACAACGGAAATAACTGGAAAAACTCAGCAGGCCAGGCAACATCCGTGGAGAGAAATTAGAGTCAACGTTTCGGGTCAAAACCCTTTATCAAGACTAAAGAGGCACAGGGAATGAAATAGATTAAGAGGCCGGGCTGGGAGAGAACAAAAGAGAAGAGACATTAAGAGGTATTCAAAACGAGACGAGATGGTGATAGGACTAGTGGAGACAAAAGACGGCTCTAGATTAGGTGTGAAATACACTGGCAGAATGGGAGACAGCTGCCATGTGGGAGAGAGAAAAAAGGAGGGGGGGGGAAAAACCAAAACAAAGGTGTGGATGAAAAATATAAGTAAAAATGTAATGGGGCCGAGGTTATGATCTGAAATTGTTGAACTCGATATTGAGTCCGGAAGGCTGTAAAGTGCCTAATCGGAAGATGAGGTGCTGTTCCTCGAGTTTACGTTGAGCTTCCGTGGAACAATGCAAGAGCCCGAGTACGGTGAGGTCCGAATGGGAATGGAGCGGTGAATTAAAGTGACAGGCGACCGGAAGCTCGGGGTCACCCTTACGGACTGAACGGAGGTGTTCCGCAAAGCGGTCACCCAATCTGCGTTTGGTCTCCCCAATGTAGAGGAGACTGCATCGTGAGCAGCGAATACAGTATACTAGATTGCAAGAAGTACAAGTAAATCGCTGTTTCACCTGGAAGGGGTGTTTGGGGCCCTGGACAGTGGGGAGGGGGGAGGTATAAGGGCAGGTGTTACATCTCCTGCGCTTGCAGGGGAGGGTGCCGGGCGAAGGGGAAGGGGTGCTAGGGGTGATAGAGGAGTGGACTAGGGTGTCTCGGAGAGAGTGGTCCCTACGGAATGCTGAAAGGGGAGGGGAGGGGAAGATGCGTTTGGTGGTGGGATCATGTTGGAGGTGGCAGAAATGGAGGAGGATGATCCGTTGAATGTGGAGGCTGGTGGGGTGAAAGGTGAGGACAAGGGGAACCCTATCGTGGTTCTGGGAGGGAGGGGCAGGGATGAGGGCAGAAGTGCGGGAGATAGAACGGACACGGTCAAGGGCCGTGTCAACCACGGTAGAGGGGAATCCTCGGTTGAGGAAAAAGGAAGTCATGTCGGAAGCACTGGTGTGGAAGGTGGCATTGTCCGAGCAGATGCGGCGGAGACGGAGAAACTGGGAGAATGGAATAGAGTCCTTACAGGAGGCGGGGTGGGAGGAAGTGTAGTCCAGGTAGCTGTGGGAGTCGGTGGGCTTGTAGTGAATGTTTGTCAATCACCTATCCCCAGAGATGGAGATGGAGAAGTCGAGGAAGGGAAGGGAAGAGTCAGAGATGGACCATGTGAAGGTGAGGGAAGGGTGGAAATTGGAGGCAAAGTGAATGAAATTGTCTAGTTCGGGGCGAGAGCAGGAAACGGCACCGATACAGTCATCAATGTACCGGAAAAAGAGGTGAGGAACTGGGTTCTTGTATTAGGGTCCTGGGCAGCGTTCCCTCTAATTTTTTCTTTCACTCGTGGTCCCTTTAAATTTGCTGTCCGGTACCTTCCAGCGACAACAGCCTGTGAGCGCCCTGCCCGGGACCTCTCGCTAGGGTAGTGTCAGCAGTGTCAGCCAGTGGCTCAGTGGGTCGCGCCCTCGTCTCTGAGTCAGAAGGTTGTGGGTTCAAGTCCCACTCCAGAGACTTGAGCACAAAAATCCAGGCTGACACTCCCAGTGCAGTGCTGAGGGAGTGCTGCACTGTCGGAGGTGCCGTCTTTCGGATGAGACATTAAACCGAGGCCCCGTCTGCTCTCGCAGGTGGGTGTAAAAGATCCCACGGAACTATTTCGAAGAAGAGCGGGGGAGATCTCCCCAGTGTCCTGGCCAATAGTTATCCCTTAACCAACATCACTAAAACAGATGATCTGGTCATTATCACGTTGCTGTTTGTGGGATCTTGCTGTGCACAAATTGGCTGCCGCGTTTCCCACATTACAACAGTGACCACACTTCAAAAGTACTTCATTGGCTGTAAAGCACTTTGAGACGTCCGGTGGTCGTGAAAGGCGCTATAGAAATGCAAGTCTTTCTTTCTAGGGGAACGTTGTTCCTGGGTGGGTCAGTGGGCTAGGTACTGACCTTTCACCTCAGGGCTCTGGGTTTGACTGGAGGAGAAAGTGTTGCCAAGAGTCTCCTGTACATTGAGTGGGTGGTCCGGTCTCAAGCGAGTAAAACTGCCCACAATTCACCCTCTCCAAGCCCCTCCTGTTCTGTGGCCAACCCCCATCTCTTTAGCACCATGAAGTCCCCACTCACCACACAAAGCTGAAACCTGGAGCTGGCTTTACCTCCGCAGAAACAATGCTTAATTTAGCACAAAGTACCACCTCCGCCTCTGTCCCTACAGACTCTCCTCCTATCTTGCCAGTGCCCAGCTGCTTCATTCCAATGGGATTGTGTAGCTGACGGGCGCTGAATCACTTAGATGGTAAGGAGACCTACATCAGAATGCTGTTCATAGACTACAGCTCAGCATTCAACACTATCGTCCCCAACAAGCTGGCCACCAAACTCCAAACTCTTGGCCTGAACACTTCCCTCTGCAACTGGACCCTGGACTTCCTAACAAACAGACCCCAGTCTGTCAAATTAGGTAACCACACCTCCCCCCCCCGACCCTGAACACGGGGGCCCCACAAGGATGTGTGCTGAGCCCCCTCCTCTACTCCCTCTTCACCCACAACTGTGTGGCTGTTAATGGTTCCAACACCATCATCAAGTTTGCGGATGATACCACGATGGTAGGCCGATCACCAACAACGATGAGTCAGCCTACAGGGAGGAGGTCCAGCATCTCGTGAACTGGTGCGCCGATAACAACCTGGTCCTTAACATCAAGAAAACCAAAGAAATCATTGTGGACTTCAGGAAGTCTAAAGGCGGAAGTCACACCCCCATCCACATCCATGGGGCTGTGGTGGAAAGGGTGGACAGCTTTAAGTTCCTCGGAGTCCACATCACGGAAGACCTCTCCTGGTCCCTCAACACCTCCTCTCTGGTGAAGAAGGCCCAGCAGCGCCTATATTTCCTAAGGAGGCTGAAGGGATGTAACCTGTCACCCCTGATCCTCTCTAACTTTTACCGCTGCACAATAGAGAGCATCCTGATGAACTGTATCACAGTATGGTGTGGCAGCTGTAGCTACTATGACCGGAAAGCCCTGCAGCGGGTAGTCAAAACTGCCCAACGCATTACCGGCACCCGGCTACCGACCATAGAGCACATATACCAGAAACGCTGTTTACGGAGGTCACGGACCATCATCAAAGACCCTACCCACCCCAGCCACAGTCTGTTCGCCCTCCTGCCATCTGGGAGACGCTACAGATGCATTCGCACCCGAACGACCAGATTTAGGAACAGCTTCTTTCCCAGGGCTGTCATCCTACTGAACTCCACAAATAAACTCTAAAGCCTGCACATCTGCCAATGCACTTTATTATGGTTATGTTTATGTTAATGTATTACAAGCCAAATGAATGTTGAATGTTTAAATGTCTTAATCTAAATGTACACTCTCGGGAGCCGCAAGCCTACATTTCGTTGTACTGCACTTGTGCACTAACAATGACAATAAAAGTTGATTTGATTTGATTTAATTACCGGAATACAACGTTCCCAGCCCGATCCGCCTTCCAGGCCTTGATGAGCGCAAAGTCCCCGGTGATCCCTTTCTCCATGATGTAGTGTCTGCCATTGAACTCCCGCACCTGCGGACAACAGAGAACAAAACGACATCAACACACACCGTGTCCACAAGAATACAGAGCGAGCCGGGGGGAGGAGTGTGAGCTGGGCGGGGGGGGGGGGGGGGGGGAGTGTGAGTCGGGGTGGGGGGGGCGGGGGAGTGTGAGTCGGGGGGGGCGGTGTGAGCCGGGGGGAGGGGGAGTGTGAGTCGGGGGGGGGGGGGGAGTGTGAGTCGGGGGGGAGGAGTATGAGCCGGTGGGGGAGGGGGGGGAGTGTGAGTCGGGGGGGGAGGGAGTGTGAGTCGGCGGGGGGGGGAGTGTGAGCCGGGGGGAGGAGGAGTGTGAGTCGGGGGGGGAGGGAGTGTGAGTCGGTGGGAGGGGGAGTGTGAGTCGGGGGGGGGGGGGGGGAGTGTGAGCCGGGGGGAGGAGGAGTGTGAGTCGGGGGGGGGGGGGGAGTGTGAGTCGGGGGGGGGGGGGAGTGTGAGTCGGGGGGGAGGAGTATGAGCCGGTGGGGGGGGGGAGGGAGTGTGAGTCGGGGGGGAGGGAGTGTGAGTCGGTGGGAGGGGGAGTGTGAGTCGGGGGGGGGGGGAGTGTGAGCCGGGGGGAGGGGGAGTGTGAGTCGGGGGGGGGGGGGTGTGTGAGTCGGGGGGGAGGAGTATGAGCCGGTGGGGGGGGGAGGGAGTGTGAGTCGGGGGGGGGGGGAGTGTGAGTCCGGGGGGGGGGGGGGGGAGTGTGAGTCCGGGGGGGGGGGGGGGGAGTGTGAGTCGGGAGGGGGAGTGTGAGTCGGGACGGGGGGAGTGTGAGTCGGGGGGGGAGTGTGAGTCGGGACGGGGGGAGTGTGAGTCGGGAGGGGGGAGTGTGAGTCGGGAGGGGGGAGTGTGAGTCGGGCGGGGGGGAGTGTGAGCCGGAGGGGGGGGAGTGTGAGTCAGGGGGGGGAGGGGGAGTGTGAGTCGGGTGGAGGGGAGGGAGTGTGAGTCCGGCGGGGGGGCGGGGGGAGGGAGTGTGAGTCGGGGGGGGTGGCGGGTGTGTGAGCCGGGGGGAGGGGGAGTGTGAGCTGGGGGGGGGGAGTGTGAGTCGGGGGTGGGGGGGAGTGTGAGTCGGGGTGGGGGGGAGTGTGAGTCGGGGGGGGGGAGTGTGAGTCGGGGTGGGGGGGAGTGTGAGTCGGGGGGGTGAGTGTGAGCCGGGGGGGCGGGGGGAGAGTGAGTCGGGGGGGTGAGTGTGAGCCGGGGGGGTGGGGGGGGGGGAGAGTGAGTCGGGGGGGGTGGGTGTGAGCCGGGGGGTGGGGGGGGTGAGCCGGGGCGGGGGAGTGTGAGCCGGGGGGAGGGGAGAGTGAGTCGGGGGGGGTGAGTGTGAGCCGGGGGGCGGGGGGGGGGGGGTGAGCCGGGGCAGGGGGAGTGTGAGCCGGGGGGAGGGGAGAGTGAGTCGGGGGGGGGGGTGAGTGTCAGCCGGGGGGTGGGGGGGGGTGAGTCGGGGGGGGTGGAGTGTGAGCCGGGGGGCCGGTCCAGTAGATCGGCGCTCTTACCTCTCTGGGCTCACTTGCAATGCAGATGCTGCCATCCTTGTTATATTTTATTGGCGCCCCTCCTTCTTCAATAAGTGTGCCACACGCTGTCGGTGTAAAGAATGCTGGGATACCCGCACCGCCGGCTCGAATTCTTTCAGCCAAAGTTCCCTTACAGGATAAGGTGGGTGAATAGTCAGTCAGAACCACTCTACACTGCCCCATCAAACACTCCCAGGGCAGATACAGCACGAGTTAGATACAGAGTAAAGCTCCCTCAACACTGACCCATCAAACACTCCCAGGGCAGGTACAGCACGGGTTAGATACAGAGTAAAGCTCCCTCTACACTGTCCCATCAAACACTCCCAGGGCAGGTACAGCACGGGTTAGATACAGAGTAAAACTCCCTCTACACTGTCCCATCAAACACTCCCAGGGCAGGTACAGCACGGATTAGATACAGAGTAAAGCTCCCTCTACACTGTCCCATCAAACACTCCCAGGGCAGGTACAGCACGGGTTAGATACAGAGTAAAACTCCCTCTACACTGTCCCATCAAACACTCCCAGGGCAGGTACAGCACGGATTAGATACAGAGTAAAGCTCCCTCTACACTGTCCCATCAAATACTCCCAGGGCAGGTACAGCACGGGTTAGATACAGAGTAAAGCTCCCTCTACACTGTCCCAACAAACACTCCCAGGGCAGGTACAGCACGGGTTAGATACAGAGTAAAGCTCCCTCTACACTGTCCCCACCAATCACTCCCAGGGCAGGTACAGCATGGGTTAGATTCAGAGTAAAGCTCCCTCTACACTGTCCCATCAAACACTCCCAGGGCAGGTACAGCACGGATTAGATACAGAGTAAAGCTCCCTCTACACTGTCCCATCAAATACTCCCAGGGCAGGTACAGCACGGGTTAGTTACAGAGTAAAGCTCCCTCTACACTGTCCCAACAAACACTCCCAGGGCAGGTACAGCACGGGTTAGATACAGAGTAAAGCTCCCTCTACACTGTCCCCACCAATCACTCCCAGGGCAGGTACAGCATGGGTTAGATTCAGAGTAAAGCTCCCTCTACACTGTCCCATCAAACACTCCCAGGGCAGGTACAGCACGGGTTAGATACAGAGTAAAGCTCCCTCTACACTGTCCCATCAAACACTCCCAGGGCAGGTACAGCACGGGTTAGATACAGAGTAAAGCTCCCTCTACACTGTCCCATCAAACACTCCCAGGGCAGGTACAGCACGGGTTAGATACAGAGTAAAGCTCCCTCTGCACTGTCCCATCAAACACTCCCAGGGCAGGTACAGCACGGGTTAGATACAGAGTAAAGCTGGGACCCGCCTCCCCGAGGCAGGAAGGGGATTAGTGCCAATTAACTGCCTGTTAGCAGATAGTTAACAGGCAGTTTTTAGCCTAATCCCCACTTTTATTGCTGAAGTGTGGGATTCCCGACGGCTCCAAACCACGCCAAGTTAGCGAGGCGGACCGTCGGGCTGAAGGGATTGGAGGGGTCGAGATGTCCGGTGTTCAGGTGAGTGATGGGTGCATGAGTGCAGAGGTAAGTGTGTTTGGTGTGTGTAAAGTGTTTAAAGAAGTTTAATTACCTTTATTACCTTTACAGCCTTCCTTCCTTCAGGTCTCGGGAGTCCCTCATCTCACCGGCACAGAAAGCAGAATGGCCGCCAGCTGTCAAAAGTTGCAGCCTCAGCTTTCTGTTCTGGGGAGATCTCTAAATCAGCCTGAGAGGAAGGAATTAACTTAGTGTACAGATTGTCAGTGACAGCTTCAAACAGCTGTCAAACGCTGATATTTCATCTGCCAAAAGCTCTTGACAGATGACATGTCAATCTGTGATGTCACCTGTTGCCGGGTGGCCCGTAATTGGCCTGCTAAGCCCGCTGGGCGGGCTCAACAAGGTCAAACCAGTCTAAATCACGTGGATTGGCCACAACTCAATGGAGGCGGGACGACAACCCCGAAAGTTGTCGTCCCGCCTCCTACCCGCCTCCTCAATGAAAATCCAGCCCAGTGACTATCTCCATTTATTTCTGCCCGTACACCAAACTTCTTCTTCTTCTTCTTAGGCAGGGCCTCGGAACCGAGGATGATTTGCTTCCACACTAACAATGAGTTCTCAGGTGACTGATGAGTCCAATGCAGGACCTACAGTCTCTGTCACAGGTGTGGCAGACGGTGGTTGAAGGGGCAGGTGGGTGGGGTGCTTGGGTTGACGTGCGCTCCTTGCGCTGCCTGCGCTTGGCTTCCGCTTGCTCCCGGCGAAGAGACTCGAGGTGTTCAGCACCTTCCCGGATGCTTCTCCTCCACTTTGTGCGGTCTTGTGCCAGGGATTCCCTGGTGTCGGTGGGGATGTTACACTTTTTCAAGGAGGCTTTGAGGGTGTCCTTGAAGCGTTTCCTCTGCCCACCTGGGGCTCTCCTGTGTGTGGGAGCTCCGAGTAGAGCGCTTGTTTTGGGAGTCTCGTATTGGGCATGCGGACAATGTGACCCGTCCATCGGAGCTGATCGAGCGTGGTCAAAACTTCGATGCTGGGGATGTTGGCCTGAGCGAGAACACTGACGTTGGTGCGCCTATCCTGCCAATGGATTTGCAGGATCTTGCGGAGCCAGCGTTGGTGGTACCTCTCCAGTGCTTTGAGGTGCCTGCTGTACATGGTCCATGCCTCTGAGGCATACAGCAGGGCAGGTATCACTGCTGCTCTGTAGACCATGAGCTTAGTGCCGGGTTTGAGGTCCTGGTCTTCAAACATTCTCTTCCTCAGGCGACCAAAGGCTGCACTGGCACACTGAAGGCGGTGTTGGACTTCGTCGTCGACGTCTGCCCTTGTTGACAGTAGGCTCCCGAGGTATGGAAAGTGGTCCACGTTGTCCAAGGCCTTGTCGTGGATTTTGATAATCGGGGGGCAGCACTGTGTGGCGGGGGCAGGTTGGTAGAGGACCTTTGTCTTACGGATGTTTAGTGTAAGGTCCATGCTCCCGTACGCTTCGGTGAAAGTGTTGACGATGGTTTGGAGTTCGACCTCCGAGTGAGTGCAGACGCAAGCATTGTCTGCATACTGTAATTCGACGACAGAGGATGGGACGACCTTGGATCTGGACTGGAGGCGACGGAGGTTGAACAGTTTCCTGTTTGTTCTGTAACGTAGCTCCACTCCAGTGGGGCGCTTAGGTCAGTGTCTGACGCACTATCTCCATTTATTTCTGCCCGTATACCAAACACTTCACTAATGTCAACAATGAAATTGCAGCTGCCGTTAACTCAAGAGAGATTTCTCACCTGTGGTGTCAGCTCGACCTCCAGCTCCCCGGCCAGGTACTGTCGCTCGAACTCGGCATTCTCACCCACGTATGATGCAACCATCCGTTTGATCTGCTTGGTGTGAAGGAGAAGTCCCAGGCCGAAATTATCCACTCTGTATGGAGACCAACAGGGCAGAGGATCAGTCATAACTGTGACCCCACCCGCCCCACCCCCCCCCCGCCGCGCCCCCCACCACCGCCTCTCCCCGACGCCATGACAAGCAGAAGCATCAGGAGCTGGGGATTTCAAATACCTAGATTCAGATATACCTATATCCGCCACCGGCAGATTCAGGGGCCCACTGTCCTCCGCCCGCCCTGTCCCAAACAACGCAGTGTGCGGAACCTCTGTCTGCCTATGAACACTGTGACCCCTACCATTATTCAAATTGATTAATAACGGGGCAACGGACAAGAAGGGGCATGTGGGCGATGTAACAGAACACAGCAACGCATCCGCCATTGTCCCCATTTCCCCTCTCACCACGCAAGGTCAGAGTGCGCGCGACCCAGAGCACAATTCTGATTCAGACTGATATTAAAAGCTTTGTCACAGAGAAGGGTTTTCAGTCGGGACTTAAAGGAGGAGAGAGACGGACAGCAGGAGAGGATTACGGAGGGAATTCCAGAGCATTTAGGGCCTGGACTGAAGGCTGAAGGCACGGCCACCAATGGTAGAGCTTATGGAGGGTGGAGGGTGGGCGCCTGGACGGAAGAACACTAGAGCAGTGAGGTCTGGGAAGTGACGGGCATGGATGAGGGTTTCCGCAGCGGTTGGGCCGAGGCAGGGGCAGAGGTGGGTGATGCTGCGAGGGTGGAAGTAGGCGGACCTTGTGCTGGAGGGGATATGGTGTTGGAAACTCAGCTCAGGGTCGGAGCAGTTGCTTCAATCAGATTCATGACCAGAACGCCTTCCTCTTCTTCGAGCAAGGGATTGGTTGAATGTCTCATCTAGAATCACAGAACGATAGAGCACAGGCGGCCATTCGGCCCATCGTGCCTGTGCCGGCTCTTTGAACGAGCTCTCCAATTAGTCCCACTCCCCTGCTCTTTCCCCACAGCCCTGCAGATTTTTCCCCTTCAAGTATTTATCCAATTTCCTTTTGAAAGTTATTATTGAACCTGCTCCCACCGCCCTTTCAGGCAGCGCGTTCCAGATCACAACAACTCGCTGTGTAAAACATTTTCTCCTTACGTCGCCTCAAGATCTTTTGGCAATTTTATTCTGACGAAAGGTCATCGATCTGAAACGTTAAGTGTCTCTCTCCACAGATGCTGCCTGACTTGCTGAGTATTTCCATAATTTTCTGCTTTTATACACCTTCAATCTGTGCCCTCTGGATACCGACCCTTCAACCACTCTGACATGAATCAGTCGTTCATGAAAGAAAGACTTATGAAATAAGACTGAGCGGCCTCTGGGTGGCGCTGTCCAGGGAGAGTATAAATACTCGGGCCTGGGCCCAGCTTGCGCAGGACATCCTTAACAGGAACTAGTGAAGGACACAACTAGACCTCCATGTTGTAAAACAGTTGATTAAAGTTTTGTTTAACGCTTAGACCAAGTGCCTAGTAGTTTTCTTACATCACACTGGAAACAGTTTCTCCTTATTTACTACTCATGATTTTCAACACCGCTATCAGATTTCTGAAAGATGGCAACCGTAACACTGCAGCATTTACTGAGTGCTGCAAGGAGGTGTCAGCTTAGATTACGGTCTCGAGTCCGGCTTGTATATACACCAAAATAAAATATTAATTGCGGAATGCGAACAATTGCTCACTTTTTTTAAGCAGCATAAAGTTGCACTGTCACAGCTCCATCAAGCTAAGCTGTCACAGGTGGTTGCAGTGTGAGGGTTGCCAGTGCGTGTTTGGGTATCCAGGTCAGTCTCTATACAGATCCCACCCTCCTCCTCACCCATCCTCTCCTGAGAACATGTATCCTGTGCCCAAAAACCCCCCACAAATCAACAGTAACAAGCATAGCCTGGGGAGGGAGATAATCAGTCAGGCTCCTGATTCCTATCGAGTGAGCCAACTCAAATGTGCATGTGTGTAAATGTCGGGTGAGGACAAGAATGGGCTCAACTGAGATACACGTCACGGGAAAATTCTCTTTCCACACTTGCTGTCTCGGCTCTTAGGAGCGGGGATGGGACAGACTCACACTCCCCCAGACACCGTCCAGGCCTTGAGGAGAGACCAGAAAACTGGGGGAAAATTCACTTCCAAAAATAATCCACTTACAATGTGAAAGAACAGAGAGCACAGACCGTGCACACACAAATTCCCAGAGCACAGACCATGTACACACACATTCCCAGAGCACAGACCGTGTACACACACATTCACAGAGCACAGACTGTGTACACACACATTCCCAGAGCACAGACTGTGTACGCACACATTCCCAGAGCACAGACTGTGTACACACACATTCCCAGAGCACAGACTGTGTACACACACATTCCCAGAGCACAGACTGTGTACACACACATTCCCAGAGCACAGACTGTGTACACACACATTCCCAGAGAACAGACTGTGTACGCACACATTCCCAGAGCACAGGCTGTGTACACACACATTCCCAGCACAGACCGTGTACACACACATTCCCAGAGCACAGACCGTGAACACACACATTCCCAGAGCACAGACCGTGTACACACACATTCCCAGAGCACAGACTGTGTACACACACATTCCCAGAGCACAGACTGTGTACACACACATTCCCAGAGCACAGACTGTGTACGCACACATTCCCAGAGCACAGGCTGTGTACGCACACATTCCCAGAGCACAGACTGTGTATGCACACATTCCCAGAGCACAGACCGTGTACACACACATTACCAGAGCACAGACTGTGTACGCACACATTCCTAGAGCACAGAGCGTGTACACACACATTCCCAGAGCACAGAATGTGTACACACACATTCCCAGAGCACAGACTGTGTACACACACATTCCCAGAGCACAGACTGTGTACACACACATTCCCAGAGCACAGGCTGTGTACGCACACATTCCCAGAGCACAGACTGTGTATACACACATTCTCAGAGCACAGAGCGTGTACACACACATTCCTAGAACACAGAGCGTGTACACACACATTCCCAGAGCACAAAATGTGTACACACACATTCCCAGAGCACAGACTGTGTACGCACACATTCCCAGAGCACAGACTGTGTACGCGCACATTCCCAGAGCACAGACTGTGTGCACACACATTCCCAGAGCACAGACCATGTACACACACATTCCCAGCACAGACCGTGTACACACACATTCCCAGAGCACAGACTGTGTACACACACATTCCCAGAGCACAGACTGTGTACACACACATTCCCAGAGCACAGACTGTGTACACACACATTCCCAGAGCAGACTGTGTACACACACATTCCCAGAGCACAGACTGTGTACACACACATTCCCAGAGCACAGGCTGTGTACACACACATTCCCAGAGCACAGGCTGTGTACGCACACATTCCCAGAGCACAGACCGTGTACGCACACATTCCCAGAGCACAGACCGTGTACACACACATTCCCAGAGCACAGACCGTGTACACACACATTCCCAGAGCACAGACCATGTACACACACATTCCCAGCACAGACCGTGTACACACACATTCCCAGAGCACAGACTGTGTACACACACATTCCCAGAGCACAGACTGTGTACACACACATTCCCAGAGCACAGACTGTGTACACACACATTCCCAGAGCACAGACTGTGTACACACACATTCCCAGAGCACAGACTGTGTACACACACATTCCCAGAGCACAGACTGGGTACACACACATTCCCAGCACAGACTGTGTACACACACATTCCCAGAGCACAGACCGTGTACGCACACATTCCCAGCACAGACTGTGTACACACACATTCCCAGAGCACAGACTGTGTACACACACATTCCCCGAGCACAGACTGTGTACACACACATTCCCAGAGCACAGACTGTGTACACACACATTCCCAGAGCACAGACCGTGTACACACACATTCCCAGAGCACAGACTGTGTACACACACAGTCCCAGAGCACAGACCATGTACACACACATTCCCAGAGCACAGACTGTGTACACACACATTCCCAGAGCAGACCGTGTACACACACATTCCCAGAGCACAGACTGTGTACACACACATTCCCAGAGCACAGGCTGTGTACGCACACATTCCCAGAGCACAGACTGTGTACACACACATTCCCAGAGCACAGACTGTGTACACACACAGTCCCAGAGCACAGACCATGTACACACACATTCCCAGAGCACAGACTGTGTACACACACATTCCCAGAGCACAGACTGTGTACACACACACTGTGGGCCTGAACCATGCACATGAACATAGGGCACGGTGATAATGGGGTGATAATAAGGGCAGCAGCTCCTATCATCGTGCCTTACACTGTGCTTGGTGTGAGTGGCGAGCACCAATCTGGCCGCCCAGTAACTGGATTGCTGGGAGTCTGCACACACCGGGAGCTGCTGCCCAGAGCAGTATTGGCTCCCTGACCTGTGCAGTATTGGCTCTCTGACCTATACAGTATTGGCCCCCTGACCTGTACAGTATTGGCTCTCTGACCTGTGCAGTATTGGCTCTCTGACCTGTGCAGTATTGGCCCCCTGACCTGTGCAGTATTGGCTCTCTGACCTGTGCAGTATTGGCTCCCTGACCTGTGCAGTATTGGCTCCCTGACCTGTACAGTATTGGCTCTCTGACCTGTGCAGTATTGGCCCCCTGACCTGTACAGTATTGGCTCTCTGACCTGTGCAGTATTGGCCCCCTGACCTGTGCAGTATTGGCTCTCTGACCTGTACAGTATTGGCTCTCTGACCTGTGCAGTATTGGCCCCCTGACCTGTACAGTATTGGCTCTCTGACCTGTGCAGTATTGGCTCCCTGACCTGTGCAGTATTGGCTCTCTGACCTGTGCAGTATTGGCCCCCTGACCTGTGCAGTATTGGCCCCCTGACCTGTACAGTATTGGCTCTCTGACCTGTGCAGTATTGGCTCCCTGACCTGTGCAGTATTGGCTCTCTGACCTATACAGTATTGGCTCTCTGACCTGTGCAGTATTGGCCCCCTGACCTGTGCAGTATTGGCTCCCTGACCTGTGCAGTATTGGCTCTCTGACCTATACAGTATTGGCTCTCTGACCTGTGCAGTATTGGCCCCCTGACCTGTGCAGTATTGGCTCTCTGACCTGTACAGTATTGGCTCTCTGACCTGTGCAGTATTGGCCCCCTGACCTGTGCAGTATTGGCTCTCTGACCTATACAGTATTGGCTCTCTGACCTGTGCAGTATTGGCCCCCTGACCTGTGCAGTATTGGCTCTCTGACCTGTACAGTATTGGCTCTCTGACCTGTGCAGTATTGGCCCCCTGACCTGTGCAGTATTGGCTCTCTGACCTGTGCAGTATTGGCCCCCTGACCTGTGCAGTATTGGCCCCCTGACCTGTGCAGTATTGGCTCCCTGACCTGTACAGTATTGGCTCTCTGACCTGTGCAGTATTGGCTCTCTGACCTGTACAGTATTGGCTCTCTGACCTGTGCAGTATTGGCTCTCTGACCTGTGCAGTATTGGCCCCCTGACCTGTGCAGTATTGGCTCTCTGACCTGTACAGTATTGGCTCTCTGACCTGTGCAGTATTGGCTCTCTGACCTGTACAGTATTGGCTCTCTGACCTGTGCAGTATTGGCTCTCTGACCTGTGCAGTATTGGATCCCTGACCTGTGCAGTATTGGCTCTCTGACCTGTGCAGTATTGGCTCCCTGACCTGTGCAGTATTGGCTCCCTGACCTGTGCAGTATTGGCTCTCTGACCTGTGCAGTATTGGCTCCCTGACCTGTGCAGTATTGGCTCCCTGACCTGTGCAGTATTGGCTCTCTGACCTGTGCAGTATTGGCTCTCTGACCTGTGCAGTATTGGCTCCCTGACCTGTGCAGTATTGGCCCCCTGACCTGTGCAGTATTGGCTCTCTGACCTGTACAGTATTGGCTCTCTGACCTGTGCAGTATTGGCCCCCTGACCTGTGCAGTATTGGCTCTCTGACCTGTGCAGTATTGGCTCTCTGACCTGTGCAGTATTGGCTCTCTGACCTGTGCAGTATTGGCTCTCTGACCTGTACAGTATTGGCTCTCTGACCTGTACAGTATTGGCTCTCTGACCTGTGCAGTATTGGCCCCCTGACCTGTGCAGTATTGGCTCTCTGACCTGTGCAGTATTGGCTCTCTGACCTGTGCAGTATTGGCTCTCTGACCTGTGCAGTATTGGCTCTCTGACCTGTGCAGTATTGGATCCCTGACCTGTGCACGTGTTTGCGTCCTGGCCGCGCTCAGTCTGCAAGGCTACACAAAATATCTAAAAGAACCAGCTTTCCTGTAATGTCACTGGAGCAGTGCCCAGCACACTGGACCCGGCACCTCCCTCACTCAGACCCCCCTCACCACCCCTCACTCCCACCCCCCCTCATACACCCCCTCACCCCCCCTCACCCTCTCACACCCCCCTCACCCCCCCTCAACCCCTCACCCCCTCCCCCACCCCCTCACCCCCCTCACACCCCCTCACCCTCCCCTCACACCCCTCACACCCCCCTCACCCCCCCTCACACCCCCCTCACCCTCCCTCCCCCTCCCCCTCCCCCTCAACCCCCCTCACCCCCCTCCCCCTCCCCCTCCCCCTCAACCCCCCTCACCCCCCTCACACCCACCCCTCCCCCTCACCCCTCCCTCACACTCCCCTCACACCCACCCCCCCTCACCCCCCTCACACCCCCTCACCCTCCCCTCACACCCCCTCACCCTCCCCTCACACCCCCTCACCCCCCTACACCCCCACTCAACCCCTCACCCCCCCACCCCCTCCCCCCCCTCACACCCCCTGCCCCCTCACCCCCCTCACCCTCCCCTCACACCCCCTCACCCCTCACCCCCTCACACCCCCCTCACCCTCCCCCTCACCCTCAACCCCCCTCACCCACCTCACACTCCCCTCACCCCCACCCCTCCCCCTCACCCCCCTCACACCTCCCTCACACTCCCCTCACCCCCCTCACACCTCCCCCTCACCCCCCCTCACACGGCCCCTCAGCGCCCCGCCCCCAGCCGCTCAGCCCCCTATCGCCCAGCACATGTTAATTGGCCCTTAGTTATTAAACAAAAAAGTTGTTTGCCCCCCCCCGGTGCAGCTTTGACCGTGTGCTAAGGCCGCCCCAACCCACCCTCTCCATTACCACTGGGCTGTAAATAGATGATGTTCCTTGTGCGGGTGAGGGGTTCTCCATCCCTTCCTCTCCCCCAGTCAGAATGGAGATGCCAGTCTGCGGGTGCATGGAGCACCTCGGGATCAGCAGTGGTGGCAGCTCTCCCTCAGGGCGGCTCCATCCACACACACAGCCCCACCCCCTCCGTGTTACCACTGCCAGTTCGACAAGGTATTTCTTTTGAAGGGCGGATTAGCCGCGATCCTGCCTGAGTACCGACACATACAGAACACACGTGCCAGCTTGTTAACACAGAGACGCTGTTTATGTTGGGGTCAAAAGTTTATCAAAATCATTGCCTTCCACTGTGCAATCAAAAGTTTATAACACGTCCATTAAAACTCGAGGGTGTCCACCTTCACTTCCATTAATTTATGAGACATCACTGTTAATGTTTAACGCAACTGGTGAGGCTGTCTGTCGCAATGCCAACAGCCAGAACAAGGGGCTTGGCATCGGACGCTGGCCAGCACCGATGGCACTTCAGAGAATCTGCCGCAGTCTATTCAGCAACACAACCCTTCAACAAGGTTAAACACCAAAAAAACTTCCCTGAAAACTGAAGGGATCAAATATCAGGGGACACATTAAACTGGAGCATCATAGCGTCAGGAACAAAGTAAATCTCCCTCTACATTGTCCCATCAAACACTCCCAGGGCAGGTACAGCACGGGTTAGATACAGAGTAAAGCTCCCTCTACACTGTCCCATCAAACACTCCCAGGGCAGGTACAGCACGGGTTAGATACAGAGTAAAGCTCCCTCTACACTGTCCCATCAAACACTCCCAGGGCAGGTACAGCACAGGTTAGATACAGAGTAAAGCTCCCTCTACACTGTCCCATCAAACATTCCCAGGGCAGGTACAGCACGGGTTAGATACAGAGTAAAGCTCCCTCTACACTGTCCCATCAAACACTCCCAGGGCAGGTACAGCACGGGCTTAGATACAGAGTAAAGCTCCCTCTACACTGTCCCATCAAACACTCCCAGGGCAGGTACAGCACGGGTTAGATACAGAGTAAAGCTCCCTCTACACTGTCCCATCAAACACTCCCAGGGCAGGTGCAGCACGGGTTAGATACAGAGTAAAGCTCCCTCTACACTGTGCCATCAAACACTCCCAGGGCAGGTACAGCACAGGTTAGGTACAGAGTAAAGCGCCCTCTACACTGACCCATCAAACACTCCCAGGGCTGGTACAGCACGGGTTAGATACAGAGTAAAGCTCCCTCTACACTGTCCCATCAAACACTCCCAGGGCAGGTACAGCACGGGTTAGATACAGAGTAATGCTCCCTCTACACTGTCCCATCAAACACTCCCAGGGCAGGTACAACACGGGTTAGATACAGAGCAAAGCTCCCTCTACACTGTCCCATCAAACAGTCCCGGGGCAGGTACAGCACGGGTTAGATACAGAGTAAAGTTCCCTCTACACTGTCCCATCAAACACTCCCAGGGCAGGTACAGCACATGTTAGATACAGAGTAAAGCTCCCTCTACACTGCCCCATCAAACAATCCCAGGGCAGGTACAGCATGGGTTAGATACAGAGTAAAGCTCCCTCTACACTGTCCCATCAAACACTCCCAGGGCCGGGACAGCACGGGTTAGATACAGAGTAAAGCTCCCTCTACACTGCCCCATCAAACACTCCCAGGGCAGGTTCAGCATGTGTTAGACACAGAGTATAGCTCCCTCTACACTGTCCCATCAAACACTCCCATGGTAGGTACAGCACGGGTTAGATACAGAGTAAAGCTCCCTCTACACTGTCCCATCAAACACTCCCATGGTAGGTACAGCACGGGTTAGATACAGAGTAAAGCTCCCTCTACACTGTCCCATCAAACACTCCCAGGGCAGGTACAGCACAGGTTAGATACAGAGTAAAGCTCCCTCTACACTGTCCCATCAAACACTCCCAGGGCAGGTACAGCATGGGTTAGATACAGAGTAAAGCTCCCTCTACACTGTCCCATCAAACACTCCCAGGGCACGTACAGCATGGGTTAGATCTGTAGCACCAGCTGATCTGCCCTGGGCTGCAATTGGGCCAAACATGGTGCAGAAGAAGCCTGAAGGCCCTTCAGTCCGGGCTGGAGTGGGAGCCAGGTCCTTTAGTGGAGGTCAGAGTTCCGTTTGCTCAGTCTCCTTTTACCCCCAGTGGTTTTCCCATAAATCGTTTCAGTGCCTCCCGAGGTCTTGCTGTGTCGGACACTCACCCTGCATTGTTACTGACAGCCGTGAGATCCTTGACTGACGTCTTCAGCAAAGCATTGATCAGGTTTTCCGGGATGCCACATAACCCAAAACCTAAGGGAATAATGCAGAGAGGAGTTTAGAGAGAGTGAGTCCATCTCCAGCAGAGTACAAGTCAGCAAGGTCGATCGGTAGGGCTTCCCAATGGCTCAGGGAGTTTATTCCATTTGTAACTGACACAGACCAGAGAGGCCCCAGATTCCAGCTGATTGATCTGAGCCAAGGCCACTGCAGTCAGCATCAACGCCCCTGGGCTAAGGAGGGGAAAAACCATTCATAGGCACCTGCTGGAAAGTGGGTACAATAATGACGCAGTCCGTGCCCGCATGCAGCAAGACCTGGACAACATTCAGGCTTGGGCTGATTAAGTGGCAAGTAACATTCACGCCACACAATCATAGAAAGTTACAGCACGGAAAGAGCCATTTCGGCCCATTGTGTCCGCGCCGGCCAACAAAGAGCTATCCAGCCTAATCCCACTTCCCAGCTCTTGGTCCGTAGCCCTGCAGGTTAGAGCATCCCAAGTGCACATCCAAGTACTTTTTAAATGTGGTTACGGTTCCTGCCTCTACCACCCTTTCAGGCAGTGAGTTCCAGACCCCCACCACCCTCTGGGTGAAGAAATTTCCCCTCAAATCCCCTCTAAACCTTTCACACAAGTGCCAGACAATGACTATCTCCAACAAGCGAGATTCTAACCACCTCCCCATGATATTCAACGGCATTACCATCGCCAAATCCCCCACCATCAACATCCTGGGGGTCACCATTGTCCAGAAATTTAACTGGACCAACCACTTAAAAACCATGGCTGGGAATTCTGCGGCGAGTGTCTCACCTCCTGACTCCCCAAAGCCTTTCTACCATCCACAAGGCACAAGTAAGGAGTGTGATGGAATACTCTCCACTTGCCTGGATGAGTGCAGCTCCAACAACACTCAAGAAGCTCGACACCATCCAGGACAAAGCAGCCCGCTTGATTGGCCCCCCATCCACCACCTTAAACATTCACTCCCTCCACCACCGGCGCACCGTGGCTGCAGTGTGTACCATCTACAAGATGCACTGCAGCAACTCGCCAAGGCTTCTTCGGCAGCACCTCCCAAACCCGCGACCTCTTCCACCTAGAAGGACAAGGGCAGCAGGCGCATGGGAACACCACCACCTCCCAGTTCCCCTCCAAGTCACACACCATCCTGACTATCGGCTGTTCCTTCATCGCCACAGGGTGAAAATCCTGGAACTCCCTCCCTAACAGCACTGTGGGAGTACCTTCACCACACGGACTGCAGCGGTTCAAGAAGGCGGCTCACCACCACCTTCTCAAGGGCAACTAGGGATGGGCAATAAATGCTGGCCTTGCAACGACGCCCACATCCCATGAATGAATTAAAAAAAACAAAAGGATGGGGCTCTTCAGTGATGCCTCATGTGGAAAAATAGCACGGCGCCACTCAGTGTGTTGGCTCACACACACAGTATGGGCGGAGGCACAGCACGGAAGAGCAGCCCTGAGATGGCACGGCAGCATGAGTAAGCACATTCAGGGGAGAGAGAGACACGATCAGCGCTGTGATAACACGGTACGCTCACCTCCAACCAGAAGAGTGGAACCATCTGGGATGTCCTTCACTGCCAACACAGGGTCATCGTAGAACTTTGCATGTCGCTGTACACTGGTGGAAAACAAGCAGCCGCATCCCTGAAAATCAGAAGCAAGGTTTAACTCGTTTATTAATAACGGTTTCTCAGCACCCCGTGATTGGTCCCATCTCAGCACGCTGCCCGTGCCACATAGAAACATAGAAGATAGGAGCAGGAGTAGGCCATTCGGCCCCTCGAGCCTGCTCCGTCATTTCATGAGATCATGGCTGATCATCCAAATTCAGTACCCTGTCCCTGCTTTCTCCCCATATCCCTTGATCCCTTTAGCCTTAAGAAATATATCTAACTCCTTCTTGAATATATTTAATGAATTGGCCTCAACTGCCCTCTGTGGTAGAGAATTCCACAGGTTCACCACTCTCTGGGTGAAGAAATTCCTCCTCATCTCTGTCCTAAATGGCTTACCCCTTATCCTTAGACTATGACCCCGGGTTCTGGACTCCCCGACCATCGGGAACATCCTTCCTGTCTAGTCCTGTCAGAATTTTATAAGTTTCAATGAGATCCCCTCTCATTCTTCTAAACTTCAGCGAGTATAAGCCCAATCGACCCAATCTCTCCTCATACGTCATTCCTGCCATCCCAGGTATCAGCCTGGTGAATCTTCGCTGCATTCCCTCCATGGCAAGAACATCCTTCCTCAGATAAGGCGACCAAAACTGCACACAATACTCAAGGTGTGGTCTCACCAAGGCCCTGTACAACTGCAGCAAGACGTCCTTGTTCCTGTACTCAAACCCTCTCGCTACGAAGGCCAAAATACCATATGCCTTCTTAACCGCCTGCTGCACCTGCATGCTTAACTTCAGCGACTGGTGCACAAGGACACCCAGGTCTCGTTGCACTTCCCCTTCTCCCAATCTATTGCCATTCAGATAATAATCTGCCTTCCTGTTTTTGCCACCAAAGTGGATAACCTCGCATTTATCCACGTTATCCTGCATCTGCAACTCACCTTTACACTGAACCCTGCCTCTTCTTCAACTTACTGTTAATTTGGGGGATGGAGGTCAGCACTGGAATGTAAACCTCCTCAAGGGTTAGATACAGAGTAAAGCTCCCTCTACACTGTCCCATCAAACACTCCCAGGGCAGGTACAGCACGGGTTAGATACAGAGTAAAGCTCCCTCTACACTGACCCATCAAACACTCCCAGGGCAGGTACAGCACGGGTTAGATACAGAGTAAAGCTCCCTCTACACTGACCCATCAAACACGCCCAGGGCAGGTACAGCACGGGGTTAGATACAGAGTAAAGCTCCCTCTACACTGTCCCATCAAACACTCCCAGGGCAGGTACAGCACAGGTTAGATACAGAGTAAAGCTCCCTCTACACTGTCCCATCAAACACTCCCAGGGCAGGTACAGCATGGGTTAGATACAGAGTAAAGCTCCCTCGACACTGTCCCATCAAACACTCCCAGGGCAGGTACAGCACGGGTTAGATACAGAGTAAAGCTCCCTCTACACTGTCCCATCAAACACTCCCAGGGCAGGTACAGCACGGGTTAGATACAGAGTAAAGCTCCCTCTACACTGTCCCATCAAACACTCCCAGGGCAGGTACAGCATGGGTTAGATACAGAGTAAAGCTCCCTCTACACTGCCCCATCAAACACTCCCAGGGCAGGTACAGCACGGGTTAGATACAGAGTAAAGCTCCCTCTACACTGCCCCATCAAACACTCCCAGGGCAGGTACAGCACGGGTTAGATACAGAGTAAAGCTTCCTCTACACTGTCCCATCAAACACTCCCAGGGCAGGTACAGCACGGGATAGCTACAGAGTAAAGCTCCCTCTACAGTGTCCCATCAAACACTCCCAGGGCAGGTACAGGACAGGTTAGATACAGAGTAAAGCTCCCTCTACACTGTCCCATCAAACACTCCCAGGGCAGGTACAGCACGGGTTAGATACAGAGTAAAGCTCCCTCTACACTGTCCCATCAAACACTCCCAGGGCAGGTACAGCACGGGTTAGATACAGAGTAAAGCTCCCTCTACACTGTCCCATCAAACACTCCCAGGGCAGGTACAGCACGGGTTAGATACAGAGTAAAGCTCCCTCTACACTGCCCCATCAAACACTCCCAGGGCAGGTACAGCACGGGTTTGATACAGAGTAAAGCTCCCTCTACACTGACCCATCAAACACTCCCAGGACAGGTACAGCACGGGTTAGATACAGAGTAAAGCTCCCTCTACACTGTCCCATCAAACACTCCCAGGGCAGGTACAGCACGGGTTAGATACAGAGTAAAGCTCCCTCTACACCGTCCCATCAAACACTCCCAGGGCAGGTACAGCACGGGTTAGATACAGAGTAAAGCTCCCTCTACACTGCCCCATCAAACATTCCTAGGGCAGGTACAGCACGGGTTAGATACAGAGTAAAGCTCCCTCTACACTGCCCCATCAAACACTCCCAGGTCAGGTACAGCACGGGTTAGATACAGAGTAAAACTCCCTCTACACTGTCCCATCAATCACTCCCAGGGCAGGTACAGCACGGGTTAGATACAGAATAAAACTCCCTCTACACTGTCCCATCAAACACTCCCAGGGCAGGTACAGCACGGGTTAGATACAGAGTAAAGCTCCCTCTACACTGTCCCATCAAACACTCCCAGGGCAGGTACAGCGCGGGTTAGATACAGAGTAAAGCTCATTCTACAGTGTCCCATCAAACACTCCCAGGGCAGGTACAGCATGGGTTAGATACAGAGTAAAGCTCCCTCTACACTGTCCCCATCAAACACTCCCAGGGCAGGTACAGCATGGGTTAGATACAAAGTAAAGCTCCCTCTACACTGTCCCCATCAAACACTCCCAGGGCAGGTACAGCACGGGTTAGATACAGAGTAAAACTCCCTCGACACTGTCCCATCAAGCAAACTTATATACGTGTGTATGTGGGTATTAGGTAGAGAGGATCCTGCTCTGTGTGATGCCATCCAGAGCTGAATAGTCAGCGGACTACACTTTGGCTCACAGGTGCAGAGCAGTCACTTGATTCGAGTCACCGGATGGTAACCGCAGCCTGTAGAACTGCTACCCAGCAAAACCCAGCACCTTCAGCAACGCGGGAAAATATATGAGACTTTACTTAGGAAACTTGTAAATGAATGATTTGATGCTGAATGCTGCAGGTTTTTATTCAGACCCAGTGGCCATAGGCTGCTGCTCTGTCACTGGGCCACGAGCTCAGTCCTGTCCCATTCACATGGTTGAGTTGCACATTGCAGCCCCAGTAATGAGAACTCACTGTCCCTCTCTCAGTCTGTCCTGTTGGAATGGGCTGATGAATGATTGATTGTGTCTGGAATCTGAAGTATCCCCAAGACATTTACCGGATACTGTGAGGTCAGCGACAATTTTGTGCTGAAGCTTTAGCCTGTGTGAAACAGTCTATAATAACCCGTGCATTAAATACAGCTCGGAGTCACAACAGGCACAGAATGAAGAGATTTCAGGGGATAAACACAGAGACCCATTGAAACAGAGGCAGAAAGACACACAGGTCTGAAAAAGGGATACACCGAGAAAGATCAACACACAGACCGAAAGAGACTGGAAATAGTGGACGCACACACATAGGGCTAAAAGAGAGGGACACAGAGCGGCTGAGACAGGGGAAGGGACAGAGGCAAGGGGAGGGACACACAGAGGGGCTGAGAGAAAGTGTGGGACACACAGAGGGGCTGAGAGAGAGAGAGAGAGACAGAGACTGAGAGAGAGACAGAGAGAGAGGGAGAGAGAGGGTATTCGATATTCAGGAAAGATAGGCAAAAAGGAAAGGGAGGTGGGGTAGCATTACTGGTTAAAGAAGGGATTAATACAATTGTAATGAAGGATATTAGCTCTGATGATGTGGAATCTGTATGGGTAGAATTGAGAAATACTAAGGGGAAAAAAACATTAGTGGGAGTGGTTTATAGACCTCCCAACAATAAGGCGGAGGTTGGGGATGGCATTAAAAGGGAAATTAAAGAAGCGTGCAATAAGGGCACAGCAGTCATCATGGGTGACTTTAATCTACATATAGATTGGGCCAACCAAATTAGTAACAATACTGTGGAGGAGGAATTCCTGGAGTGTTTACGGGATGGTTTCCTGGACCAATATGTCGAGGAACCAACCAGAGATCAGGCCATCTTAGACTGGGTATTATGTAACGACAAAGGATTAATTAGCAATCTTGTTGTACGAGGCCCCTTGGGTCTGAGCGATCATAATATGATCGAATTCTTCATTAAGATGGAGAATGAAGTAGTTGACTCAGAGACTAGGGTCCTCAATTTAAATAAAGGAAACTACGATGGTCTGAGGAGCGAGTTGGGTAGGATTGATTGGGGAATGGCACTCAAAGGGTTGACGGTGGATAGGCAATGGCAAGCATTCAAAGACCGAATGGATGAACGACAGAATTTGTTCATCCCAGTTTGGCATAAAAATAAAACAAAAAAGGTGACTCAACCGTGGCTAACAAGGGAAATTAGGGATAGCATAAGATCCAAGGAGACGACATATAAATTGGCCAGAAAAAGCAATAATCCTGAGGATTGGGAGCAGTTTAGGATTCAACAAAGGAGGACAAAGGGATTAATTAAGAAAGGGAAAATAGAATATGAGAGTAAGCTTGCAGGGAACATAAAAACTGACTGTAAAAGCTTTTATAGATATGTGAAGAGAAAAAGATTGGTGAAGTCAAGCGTAGGTCCCTTACAGTCAGAATCAGGGGAATTTATAATGGGAAACAAAGAAATGGCAGACCAACTAAATTCATACTTTGGTTCTGTCTTCACAAAGGAGGACACAAATAACCTCCCAGAGATGCCGGGGAACATAGGGCCTGATGAAAGGGTGGAACTGAAAGAAATCAGTATTTGTAGGGAAATGGTGTTAGGAAAATTGATGGGACTAAAGGCCGATAAATCCCCAGGGCCTGATAATCTACATCCCAGGGTACTTAAGGAAGTGGCCCTAGAGATAGTAGATGCATTGCTGGTCATCTTCCAGAACTCGATAGACTCTGGAACAGTACCCATGGATTGGAGGGTAGCTAATGTTACCCCACTATTCAAAAAAGGTGGTCGAGAAAAAGCGGGGAATTATAGACCGGTAAGCCTGACATCGGTAGTGGGGAAAATGCTAGAATCTATTATAAAAGATGTAATAGCAGAGCACTTGGTAAGCAGTGACAGGATCGGACAAAGTCAACATGGATTTACAAAAAGTAAATCATGCTTGACTAATCTACTGGAATTTTTTGAGGATGTAACTGGTAAAATAGATAAGGGAGAACCAGTGGATGTGGTGTATTTGGACTTTCAGAAGGCTTTTGATAAGGTCCCACATAAGAGATTAGCATGCAAAATTAAGGCACATGGGATTGGGGGCAAGGTATTGACTTGGATAGAGAACTGGTTGGCGGACAGAAAGCAAAGAGTTGGAATAAACGGGTTGTTTTCCGAGTGGCAGGCAGTGACTATTGGGGTACCACAAGGATCGGTCCTAGGACCCCAGCTGTTCACAATATATATTAATGATCTGGACGAGGGAATTGGATGTAATATCTCCAAATTTGCAGACGACACAAAGCTGGGTGGGAGGGTAAGCTGTGAGGAGGATGTTGTGAAACTCCAGTACGATTTGGACAGATTGGGTGATTGGGCAGAAACATGGCAAATGCACTATAATGTGGATAAATGTGAGGTTATCCACTTTGGTGGCAAAAACAGGAAGGCAGATTATTGTTTGAATGGCAATAGATTGGGAGAAGGGGAAGTGCAAAGAGACCTGGGTGTTCTTGTGCACCAGTCGCTGAAGGTAAGCATGCAGGTGCAGCAGGCGGTTAAGAAGGCAAATGGTATGTTGGCCTTCGTAGCAAGAGGGTTCGAGTACAGGAACAAGGATGTCTTGCTACAGTTGTACAGGGCCTTGGTGAGACCGCACCTTGAGTACTGTGTGCAGTTTTGGTCGCCTTACCTGAGGAAGGACGTTCTTGCCATGGAAGGAGTGCAGCGAAGATTCACCAGGCTGATACCTGGGATGGCAAGAATGACGTATGAGGAGAGATTGTGTCGATTGGGCTTATACTCACTGGAGTTTAGAAGATTGAGAGGGGATCTCATCGAAACTTATAAAATTCTGTCAGGCCTGGACAGACTAGATGCAGGAAGGATGTTTATGATGGCCGGGGAGTCCAGAACCAGGGGTCACAGTCTAAGGATAAGGGGTAAGCCATTTAGGACTGAAATAAGGAGGAATTTCTTCACCCAGAGAGTGGTGAACCTGTGGAATTCTCTGCCACAGAGGGCGGTGGAGGCCAGTTCATTAAATATATTCAAAAAAGAGTTGGATATATTTCTTAAGGCTAAAGGGATCAAGGGATATGGGGAGAAGGCAGGGACAGGGTACTGAATTTGGATGATCAGCCATGATCTCATTGAATGGCGGAGCAGGCTCGAAGGGCCGAATGGCCTACTCCTGCTCCTATCTTCTATGTTTCTATGTTTCTATGAGACAGAGACAGAGACAGAGAGAGAGAGAGAGGGACACACAGAGGGGCTGAGAGAACAGGATGGCGAGAGGTGCTGAGAACGGCTGAGAGAAAGAGGGACAGATAGACTGAGAAAGGGACACGGAGGGGCTGAGGGAGAGAGAGACAGAGACAGAGACAGAGACCTGACCATGGTAAAGGATAGCAAACTGAGAAAAACCTTGACAATGTACAGACTTAGTGAACATAGCCTGGCCATCGAAAAAGGCAGACACAGGCAGACCCGGCTGCCAAGAGAGGACAGGATATGCTCTCACTGCAGTCAGGGAGTGGTGGAGACAGAGATGCACTTCCTCACAGCTTGTGGAAAATATCAGGGCATCAGGGAGAATTTCTACCCAAAATTCACAAAAATATGCCCTGAATTCAGAAATTTGAATGACGACCAAAAACTCCCATACCTACTAGGGGAAGAGAGAAATTGTGTAACCTTAGCGGCACACTATGTTACAGCTTGCCATAAACAGAGGGGCAACCATTAAATCTAAAAAAAGAGTATATACAAATTATATGAATGTATATTTATACACTCAGGGATATATCTGTTTATACACTGTATGGATAGATCTGCGTTTATGTGTTCAACCATAAATGTTTTTCGATGCTTTGGCAACATAAGATGTACCTTGTCATGCCAATAAAGCGATTTGAATTGAATTGAATTGAATTGAGAGAGAGACAGAGAAAGAGACTGAGAGAGAGAGAGAGAGACAGACAGAGAGAGACAGAGAAAGCGAGAGAGAGAAACAGAGAAAGAGACTGAGAGAGAGAGACAGACAGACAGAGAGAGAGAGACAGAGACAGAGAGAGAGAGACACACAGGGGCTGAGAGAGAGAGACAGAGAGAGAGAGAGAGAGAGAGAGATAGACACGTAGGGGCTGAGAGAGAGAGAGAGAGAGACACAGGCTGAGAGAGAGAGAGAGAGAGACAGAGACTGAGAGAGAGAGAGAGACACGGGCTGAGAGAGACACCGAGAGGTGCTGAGAACGGGTCTGGAGACCTTTAGCCTCTAATTCCACTCGGACTTGGTGAAATGCTGCATCACTCATCAGTTTCATTCCTCAACTCACTGCAGGGTCTCGGAGCAGGAGGTCAGTGAAGGGTTAAATATCAAGGAGCTCGTGGGGAACCTGGCTGGGTAGATGGCTGTCCAGGCCAACTATTGGGCTTCATTAACTCTGCTTGGGAGAGGGATGGGGGCCAAGGAATGTCACTCAATAACAGAAACTTCCTGCACCCTCTGGAGCTCCTGCAGGCCAACTGGACGGACCTGTCCTCCAGGGACAAGCTTGAATTTCAAATATTTAAAATGTTCATGTTGGGGGAGAAGGCAGTGAAAAGTGAGCTACTGAACTAACTATAAATAAACATTTTAAACAGAGAGTGTAGTCAAGAACTCAAGGAACCGTAACTACCAAACACTTCTCCTATCGAAGCCAGCTACCCATTAAATGAAATGAATCTCACTTACTCCCATCTCAGCTCTGTTAATCTGACACTGCTGAGAATTCACTGCACCATTTCAGTATAAAGTGGCATAAATAGGTGGCTGCAGGTCTATCATTGTATAACACTGGGATACAGAACTGGTGGCTACAGGTCTGTCACTGTCATAGGGTCATAACGGCACAGAAGGAGGCCATTTGGCCCATCAAGACCGTGCCGGCTCTCTGTAGAGCGATCCAGTCAGTCCCATTGCCCCGCTCTATCCCCGTAGCCCTGCAAGTTTATTTCCCTCAAGTGCCGATCCAGTCTCCCCTTGAAAACATTGAGGCCTAGAAATTCAGTGGGCCTTGCGCCCACTTAGCGCCTAAAGAGGTCTTTTGCGCCGGCGGGGTGGTAGCGCGGAAATTGAGTGCAGCGGTATTGGCGGCGGTAGCCGTTAGCGCTGCGCCGGGACCGATGACGTCATCGGTGTGCGCGGTGGCCCGTAACGCCCCGAAACCGCGCCGATCCCCATATTTATTTGCGCCCGCCTCCTCCGAAGCGGGCGCAAACAGCGAACAGAAAATGGGGCCGTCCTGCTGCCATAGTGGGGCGCTTTAAAGCTGAAGGTGCGGCCGGCCGCTTTTTCGGTGGCCGCCTGCCCGCACCTCCTTCCCCGGCCTCCTCCACCCCCCCCCCGCGGCATTGCCGGCTGGTTTCCGTGGAGCCCGGCACTTCTCCGTTGTGCCGGGCTCTTTTGCCGGCACTCGCGATCGGGGCTCCGGCCGTTGCAGGCACCTCCCCCTTAAGAGAAGGAGGAGGCCTGCAGTACCGCAGCCTGCCGCACCGCATCGGGTGGCGCTGCGGCAACTAGCGCGCCGATATTCAGTTGCAGCGCCCCAAACGGAGGCGGGCACACCCTGGTATAGCGCCCGCTTCCGAATTGGGGCGCAGAAGACGAATATACGGCGTGCGCTAATGCCTCCCCGCCCAGCGCTAACTTTTGGGCGCGAGCAAGCTGCCCGCGCCCAAGTGAATTTCGAGGCCTGAGTGTCTCCGCTTCCACCACTTCCGTCGGCAGCGAGTTCCAGGTCCTCCCCACTCGCTGCGTAATAACGTTTTTTCTCACGTCCCCCCTGTATCTCTTGCACAAAACCTTAAATCTGTGTCCCCTAGTCCTTGTACCATCAACGAGTGGGAACAGCCTTTCCCCGTCTAGCCTATCCAAACCCGTCATAATCTTGTCCACCTCTATCAAATCACCCCGCAACCTCCTTTGCTCCAATGAAAACAAATCCAGCTTCTCCAACCTGTCCTTGTAGCTAAGATCCCCCATCCCCGGAACCATTCTGGTAAATCTCCTCTGCACCCTCTCAAGGGCCTTCACATCCTTCCTAAAGTGTGGGGACCAGAACTGGACGCAATACTCCAGTTGTGGCCTAACCAGCTTTATAAAGGTTCAGCATAACTTCTCTACTTTGGTACTCAATACCTCTATTTATGAAGCCCAAGATCCCATATGCTTTGTTAACCACTCTCTCAACATGTCCTGCCACCTTCAGGGACCTATGCACATTAACTCCCAGGTCCCTCTGTCCCTGCACACTCTTTAAAACTGTGCCATTAAGTGTATATTGCCTCTCACTGTTCCTTCTGCCAAAATGCATCACCTTACACTTCTCTGTATTAAATTCCATTGCCACTTGTCTGCCCATTCTGCTAGCCTTTCTATGTCCTGTTGCAGTCGATTGGTATCATCCTCACTGTTTGCCACACCCCCAAGTTTGGTGTCATCGGCAAATTGAGAAATTCGACTCTGTATTCCAATATCCAGGTCATTTATATATATCAAAAAAGCAGTGTCCCCAGCACTGACCCTTGGGGAACACCACTGTCTACCATCCTCCAGTCTGAAAAACAGCCATTTACCACAACTCGCTGGTTTCTGTCCTTAAGCCAATTCCTTATCCAAGCTGCCACTGGCCCACCTATTCCATGAGCCTCAATTTTGTTAACCGGCCTTCTATGTGGTACTTTGTCAAACGCTTCCAAAAATCCATGTAGACAACATCCATTGCGTCCCTTCATCGATCCTCTCTGTTACTTCATCAAAAAATTCAATTAGATTAGTCAAACCCAATCTTCCTTTTACAAACCCGTGTTGGCTCGCCTTAATTAGCTTAAACCTCTCTAAATGCCCATTAATTTTTTCCTTGATTATTGTTTCTAAAACTTTACACACCACTGATGTTAAACTGACCGGCCTGTAGTTACTAGGATTGCCCTTACACACTTTCTTGAACAATGGTGTCACATTTGCCACTTTCCAATCCTCAGGCACCTCCCCCGCATCTAGGGAAGATTGGAAAATTATGGCAAGCCCTTCCGCTATCTCCTCCCCCAATTCCCTTAGCAACCTGGGATGCAAGGCATCTGGACCAGGCGACTTGTCCACTCTAAGCATACCCAGCCTTTCTAGTACATCCTGTCTATCAATTTTCACCCCTTCCATTGCTTCTACCTTTTCCACTTCTACCGATATTTTGTCAGCATCCACCTCCTTAGTAAACACCGATACAAAGTACTCATTGAGTATTCTAGCCTTGCCCTGCGCCTCTAAGTATATATCACCTTCTTTGTCCCTAATAGACCCCACCCCGCCTCTTACTACCCGCTTACTGTTTACATGCCAGTAGAAGATTCTTGGGTTCCCTTTTATGTTAACCACCATTCTACGCTCATATTCTCTCTTTGCCAATCTTATTTTCATCTTCACTTCCCCTCTCAGCTTATTGTATTTGGTCTGGTTCTCCCTTGAAGAATTCACCTGACATGCATCATACACCCTCTTTTTTAATTTCATCGTCTTCGCTATCTCCCTCGTCATCCAAGGAGCCCTTGCTTTGGTTCCCTTACCCTTCCCTCTTGTTGGAATGTACCTAGCCTGTACTTAGAACATCTCCTCCTTAAAGATCACCCATTGTTCCATTACAGTGTTTCCTGTCAGTCTTTGGTTCCATTTTACCCTGGCTAGATCCTTTCGCATCCCATTGAAGTTAGCCCTATTCCAGTTTAGAAGTTCCACTCTAGATTGTTCCTTGCTCCTCTCCATTGCTAATCTAAATCTTATGATATGATGATCACTCGTACCCAAGTGTTCTCCCACAGACACTTGGTCGACCTGGCCCAACCTCATTCCCCAGCACCAGATCCAGCAATGCCTCCTTCCTGGTTGGGCCAAGAACATACTGGTCAAGGAAATTCTCCTGAACACATTTCAGAAATTCCACCCCCTTCTTTCCCTTTACTCTAGCATTATCCCAATCGATATTTGGGTAATTAAAGTCCCCCAATATCACCACTCTATAGCTCTTGCATATCTCTGCAGTTTCCCTGTAGATTTGCTCCTCTACCTCCCTCTCACTATTTGGAGGCCTATAGAATACCCCCAATAGCATGATCAGACCCTTTTGCTCCTCAACTCTAACCAAATGGATTCTGTCCTCGTCCCCTCAAGAACATCCTCCCTTTCCAACACTACAATGTCTTCCTTAATCAGCACTGCCACCCCACCTCCCTTTTTTCCTTCCCTATCTTTTCTGAACACCTTGTACCCTTGAATATTAAGTGCCCAGTCCTCACTGTTTTTAAGCCATGTTTCCGTTATTGCCACAACATTATATTGCCACACGGCTAATTGTGCTTGTAGCTCACCAACCTTATTCACCACACTTTGTGCGTTTACGTACATGCATTCTAAACCCATTTTGAATTTTTCGTAGTCTTTCTTAGTCTGCTCCTATCTAATATGGTACTACTTCCACCTCTGGTACTTTCTTCTTTAGTACTATCCAATACACTCACTCTTTTATGCACCTTATTCCACTTTTCTACTCCTATATGCTGGTGCCCATCCCTCGGCCAAGTTAGTTTAAACCCTCCTCAACAGCACTAACAAACCTCCCAGCGACAATATTGGTCCCAGCTCTATTGAGGTGCAACCCGTCCGGCTTGGACAGGTCCCAACTTCCCCAAAAATGGTCCCAATGCCTCAGGAAAATAAAGCACTCCCTCCTGCACCATCTCTCCAGCCACGCATTCATCTGAATAACACTGGGGTACAGTACTGGTGGGTACAGGTCTGTCACTGTATAACACTGGGGTACAGTACTGGTGGGTACAGGTCTGTCACTGTATAACACGGGTACAGTACTGGTGGGTGCAGGTCTGTCACTGTATA
This sequence comes from Somniosus microcephalus, assembly GCF_052327205.1. Taxonomy (NCBI): domain Eukaryota; kingdom Metazoa; phylum Chordata; class Chondrichthyes; order Squaliformes; family Somniosidae; genus Somniosus; species Somniosus microcephalus. The sequence goes on along the minus strand of NC_140987.1, from coordinate 8,634,457 downwards.
ACACTGGGGTACAGTACTGGTGGGTACAGGTCTGTCACTGTATTACACTGGGGTACAGTGCTGGTGGGTACAGGTCTGTCACTGTATAACACTGGGGTACAGTACTGGTGGGTACAGGTCTGTCACTGTATAACACTGGAGTACAGTGCTGGTGGGTACAGGTCTGTCACTGTACAACACTGGGGTACAGTGCTGGTGGGTACAGGTCTGTCAGCGTATAACACGGGTACAGTACTGGTGGGTACAGGTCTCTCACTGTATAACACTGGGGTACAGTACTGGTGGGTACAGGCCTGTCACTGTATAACACTGGGGTACAGTACTGGTGGGTACAGGTCTGTCACTGTATAACACTGGGGTACAGTACAGGTGGGTACAGGTCTGTCACTGTAAAGCACTGGGGTACAGTACTGGTGGGTACAGGTCTGTCACTGTATAACATGGGTACAGTACTGGTGGGTACAGGTCTGTCACTGTATAACACGGGTGCAGTACTGGTGGGTACAGGTCTGTCACGGTATAACACTGGGGTACAGTACTGGTGGGTACAGGTCTGTCACTGTATAACACGGGTACAGTACTGGTGGGTACAGGTCTGTCACTGTATAACACTGGGGTACAGTACTGGAAGTTACAGGTCGGTCACTGTATAACACTGGGGTACAGTACTGGTGGGTACAGGTCTGTCACTGTATAACATGGGTACAGTACTGGTGGGTACAGGTCTGTCACTGTATAACATGGGTACAGTACAGGTGGGTACAGGTCTGTCACTGTATAACACGGGTGCAGTACTGGTGGGTACAGGTCTGTCACGGTATAACACTGGGGTACAGTACTGGTGGGTACAGGTCTGTCACTGTATAACACGGGTACAGTACTGGTGGGTACAGGTCTGTCACTGTATAACACTGGGGTACAGTACTGGAAGTTACAGGTCGGTCACTGTATAACACTGGGGTACAGTACTGGTGGGTACAGGTCTGTCACTGTATAACACTGGGGTACAGTACTAGTGGGTACAGGTCTGTCACTGTATAGCACTGGGGTACAGTACTGGTGGGTACAGGTCTGTCTCTGTATAACACGGGTACAGTACTGGTGGGTACAGGTCTGTCACTGTATAACACTGGGGTACAGTACTGGTGGGTACAGGTCTGTCACTGTATAACACTGGGGTACAGTACTGGTGGGTACAGGTCTGTCACTGTATAACACTGGGGTACAGTACTGATGGGTACAGGTCTGTCACTGTATAACACTGGGGTACAGTACTGGTGGGTACAGGTCTGTCACTATATAACACTGGGGTACAGTACTGGTGGGTACAGGTCTGTCACTGTATAACACTGGGGTACAGTACTGGTGGGGACAGGTCTGTCACTGTATAACACTGGGGTACAGTACTGGTGGGTACAGGTCTGTCACTGTATAACACTGGGGTACAGTACTGCTGGGGACAGGTCTGTCACTGTATAACACGGGTACAATACTGGCGGGTATAGGTCTGTCACTGTATAACACGGGTACAGTACTGGTGGGTATAGGTCTGTCACTGTATAACACGGGTACAGTACTGGTGGGTATAGGTCTGTCACTGTATAACACGGGTACAGTACTGGTGGGGACAGGTCTGTCACTGTATAACACTGGGCTACAGTACTGGTGGGTACAGGTCGGTCACTGTATAACACTGGGGGACAGTACTGGTGGGTACAGGTCTGTCACTGTATAACACTAGGGTACAGTACTGGTGGGTACAGGTCTGTCGCTTTATAACACTGGGGTACAGTACTGGTGGGTACAGGTCTGTCACAGTATAACACTGGGGTACAGTACTGGTGGGTACAGGTCTGTCACTGTATAACACTGGGGTACAGTACTGGTGGGTACAAGTCTGTCACTGTATAACACTGGGGTACAGTACTGGTGGGTACAGGTCTGTCACTGTATAACACGGGTACAGTACTGGCGGGTACAGGTCTGTCTGTGTATAATACTGGGGTACAGTACTGGTGGGTACAGGTCTGTCACTCTATAACACCGGGGTACAGTACTGGTGGGTACAGGTCTGTCACTGTATAACACGGGTACAGTACTGGTGGGTACAGGTCTGTCTGTGTATAATACTGGGGTACAGTACTGGTGGGTACAGGTCTGTCACTCTATAACACGGGTACAGTACTGGTGGGTACAGGTCTGTCACTGTATAACACTGGGGTACAGTGCTGCTGGGTACAGGTCTGTCACTGTACAACACTGGGGTACAGTACTGGTGGGTGCAGGTCTCTCATTATATAACACTGGGCTACAGTACTGGTGGGTACAGGTCTGTCAATGTATAACACTGGGGTACAGTACAGGTGGGTACAGGTCTGTCACTGTATAACTCTGGGGTACAGTACTGGTGGGTACAGATCTGTCGCTGTATAACACTGGGGTACAGTACTGGTGGGTACAGGTCTGCCACTGTATAACACTGGGTTACAGTACTGGCGGGTACAGATCTGTCGCTGTACAACACTGGGGTACAGTACTGGTGGGTACAGGTCGGTCACTGTATAACACTGGGGTACAGTACTGGTGGGTACAGGTCGGTCACTGTATAACACTGGGGAATAGTACTGGTGGGTACAGATCTGCCACTGTGTAACACTGGGTTGCAGTACTATCGGGTACAGGTCTGTCACTGTATAACTCTGGGGTACAGCACTAGTGTGTAGAAGTCTGTCATTGCACAACACTGGGGTACAGTGCTGGTGGGTACATGTCTGTCACTGTAACACTGGAGTACAGTACTGGTGGGTACAGGTCTGTCACTGTAACACTGGGGTACAGCACTGGTGGGTACAGGTCTGTCACTGTATAACACTGGGGTACAGTACTGGTGTGTAGAAGTCTTTCATTGCACAAGTCGGGCACAGCACTGGTGGGTATAGGTCTCTCATTGTATAACACTGGGCTACAGTACTGGTGGGTACAGGTCTGTCACGGTATAAAACTGGGGTACAGTACTGGTTGGTACAGGTCTGTCACTGTATAACACTGGGGTACAGTACTGGTGGGAACAGGTCTGTCATTGTATAACTCTGGGGTTCAGTACTGGTGGGTACAGGTCTGTCACTGTATAACACTGGGGTACAGTACTGGTGGGTACAGGTCTGTCACTGTATAACACTGGAGTACAGTACTGGTGGGTACAGATCTGCCACTGTATAACACTGGGTTACAGTACTGGTGGGTACAGGTCTGTCACTGTATAACACTGGAGTACAGTACTGGTGGGTACAGATCTGCCACTGTATAACACTGGGTTACAGTACTGGTGGGTACAGGTCTGTCATTGTATAACACTGGAGTACAGTACTGGTGGGTACAGATCTGCCACTGTATAACACTGGGGTACAGCACTGGTGGGTACAGGTCTGTCACTGTATAACACTGGGTTACATTACTGGTGGGTACAGGTCTGTCACTGTATAACACTGGGGTGCAGTACTGGTGTGTACTGATCTGCCACTGTATAACACTGGGTTACAGTAATGGTGGGTAGAGGTTTGTCACTGTATAAAACTGGGTTACACTACTGGTAGGTACAGGTCTGTCACTGTAACACTGGGGTACAGTACTGGTGGGTACAGGTCTGTCACTATACCACTGGAGTACAATACTGGCGGGTGCAGATCTGTCGCTGATTAGCTGTGTGGTACAGTACTGCTGGGTACAGGTTTGTCACTGTATAACACTGGGTTACAGTACTGGTGGGTACAGGTCTGTCACTGTATAACACTGGGGTACAGTACTGGTGGGTACAGGTCTGTCACTGTATAACACTGGCGTACAGTACTGGTGGATACAGGTCTGTCACTGTATAACACTGGGGTACAGTACTGGTGGGTACAGGTCTGTCACTGTATAACACTGGGGTACAGTACTGGTAGTTACAGGTCTGTTACTGTATAACACTGGGGTACAGTACTGGTGGGTACAGATCTGCCACTGTATAACACTGGGGAACAGTACTGGTGGGTACAGGTCTGTCACTGTATAACACTGGGGTACAGGACTGGTGGGTACAGGTCTGTCACTGTATAACACTGGTACAGTACTGGTGGGTACAGGTCTGTCACTGTATAACACTGGGGTACAGTACTGGTGGGTACAGGTCTGTCACTGTATAACACTGGGGTACAGTACTGGTGGGTACAGTTCTGTCACTGTATAACACTGGGGTACAGTACAGGTGGGTGCAGGTCTGTCACTGTATAACACTGGGGTACAGTACAGGTGGGTACAGGTCTGTCACTGTATAACACGGGTGCAGTACTGGTGGGTACAGGTCTGTCACTGTATAACACGGGTACAGTACTGGTGGGCACAGGTATGTCACTGTATAACACGGGTACAGTACTGGTGGGTACAGATCTGGCACTTTATAACACTGGGGTACAGTACTGGAGGGTACAGGTCGTTCACTTTATAACACTGGGGTACAGTACTGGTGGGTACAGGTCTGTCACTGTATAACACTGGGGTACAGTACTGGTGGGTACAGGTCTGTCACTGTATAACACTGGGGTACAGTACTGGTGGGTACAGGTCTGTCACTGTATAGCACTGGCGTACAGTACTGGTGGGTATATGTCTGCCACTGTATAACACTGGGGTACAGTACTGGTGGGTACAGGTCTGTCACTGTATAGCACTGGGGTACAGTACTGGTGGGTACATGTCTGTCACTGTATAACACTGGGGTACAGTACTGGTGGGTACAGGTCTGTCACTGTAACACTGGGGTACAGTACTGGTGGGTACAGGTCTGTCACTGTAACACTGGGCTCCAGTACTGGTGGGTACAGGTCGGTCACTGTATAACACTGGGGTACAGTACTGGTGGGTACAGGTCTGTCACTGTAACACTGGGCTCCAGTACTGGTCGGTACAGGTCTGTCACTGTAACACTGGGCTCCAGTACTGGTCGGTACAAGTCTGTCACTGCATAACACTGGGGTACATTACTGGTGGGTACAGGTCTGTCACTGTAACACTGGGCTCCAGTACTGGTCGGTACAGGTCTGTCACTGTATAACACTGGGGTCCAGTACTGGTGGGTACTGGTCTGTCACTGTATAACACTGAGGTACAGTACTGGTGGGTACAGATCTGCCGCTGTATAACACTGGGTTACAGTACTGGTGGGTACAGGTCTGTCACTGTATAACACTGAGGTACAGTACTGGTGGGTACAGATCTGCTGCTGTATAACACTGGGTTACAGTACTGGCGGGTACAGGTCTGGCACTGTATAACACTGGGGTACAGTACTGGTGGGTACAGGTCGGTCGCTGTATAACAGTGGGGTACATTACTGGTGGGTTCAGGTCTGTCACTGTATAACACTGGGTTACAGTACTGGTGTGTACAGGTCTGTCACTGTATAACACTGGGGTACAGTACTGGTGGGTACAGGTCTGTCACTGTATAACACTGGAGTACAGTACTGGCGGGTACAGATCTGTCGTTGTATAACTCTGGGGTACAGTACTGGTGGGTACATATCTGTCGCTGTATAACACTAGGGTACAGTGCTGGTGGGTACAGGTCTGTCACTATATAACACTGGGGTACAGTACTGGTGGGTACAGGTCAGTCACTGTATAACACTGGGGTACAGTACTGCTGGGTACAGGTCTGTCACTGTATAACACTGGGGTACAGTCCTGGTGGGTACAGGTCTCTCATTATATAACACTGGGCTACAGTACTGGTGGGTACAGGTCTGTCACTGTAGAACACTGGGGTACAGTACTGGTGGGTACAGGTCTGTCACTGTATAAGACTGGGGTTCAGTACTGGTGGGTACAGGTCTGTCACTGTATAACACTGGAGTACAGTACTGGCGGGTACAGATCTGTCGCTGTATAACTCTGGGGTACAGTACTGGTGGGTACATATCTGTCGCTGTATAACACTGGGGTACAGTACTGGTGGGTACAGGTCTGTCACTGCATAACACTGGGGTACAGTACTGGTGGGTACCGGTCAGTCACTGTATAACACTGGGGTACAGTACTGCTGGGTACAGGTCTGTCACTGTATAACACTGCGGTACAGTGCTGGTGGGTACAGGTCTGTCACTGTACAACACTGGGGTACAGTACTGGTGGGTACAGGTCTCTCATTATATAACACTGGGCTACGGTTCTGGTGGGTACAGGTCTGTCACTGTATAACACTGGGGTACAGTACTGGTGGGTACAGGTCTGTCACTGTCTAACACTGTGGTTCAGTACTGGTGGGTACAGGTCTGTCACTGTATAACACTGGGGTTCAGTACTGGTGGGTACAGGTCTGTCACTGTATAACACTGGGGTACAGTACAGGTGGGTACAGGTCTGTCACTGTATAACACTGGGGTACAGTACAGGTGGGTACAGGTCTGTCACTGTATAACACTGGGGTACAGTACTGGTGGGTAGAGATCTGTCACTGTGTAACACTGGGGTACAGTACAGGTGGGTACAGGTCTGTCCCTGTATAACACTGGGGTACAGTACTGGTGGGTACAGGTCTGTCACTGTATAACACTGGGGTACAGTACTGGTGGGTACAGGTCTGTCACTGTATAACACTGGGGTACAGTACTGGTGGGTACAGGTCTGTCACTGTACAACACGGGAGGACAGTACTGGTGGGTACAGGTCTGTCACTGTATAACACTGGGGTACAGTACTGGTGGGTACAGGTCTGTCACTGTATAACACTGGGGTACAGTACTGGTGGGTACAGGTCTGTCACTGTATAACACTGGGGTTCAGTACTGGTGGGTACAGGTCTGTCGCTGTATAACACTGGAGTACAGTACTGGCGGGTACAGATCTGTCGCTGTATAACTCTGGGGTACAGTACTGGTGGGTACATATCTGTCGCTGTATAACACTGGGGTACAGTACTGGTGGGTACAGGTCTGTCACTGTATAACACTGGGGTACAGTACTGGTGGGTACAGGTCGGTCACTGTATAACACTGGGGTACAGTACTGCTGGGTACAAGTCTGTCACTGTATAACACTTGGGTACAGTACTGGTCGGTACAGGTCTGTCACTGTGTAACACTGGGGTCCAGTACTGGTGGGTACTGGTCTGTCACTGTATAACACTGAGGTACAGTACTGGTGGGTACAGATCTGCCGCTGTATAACACTGGGTTACAGTACTGGTGGGTACAGGTCTGTCACTGTATAACACTGAGGTACAGTACTGGTGGGTACAGATCTGCTGCTGTATAACACTGGGTTACAGTACTGGCGGGTACAGGTCTGGCACTGTATAACACTGGGGTACAGTACTGGTGGGTACAGGTCGGTCGCTGTGTAACAGTGGGGTACATTACTGGTGGGTACAGGTCTGTCACTGGATAACACTGGGTTACAGTACTGGTGTGTACAGGTCTGTCACTGTATAACACTGGGGTACAGTACTGGTGGGTACAGGTCTGTCGCTGTATAACTCTGGGGTACAGTACTGGTGGGTACATATCTGTCGCTGTATAACACTAGGGTACAGTGCTGGTGGGTACAGGTCTGTCACTATATAACACTGGGGTACAGTACTGGTGGGTACAGGTCTGTCACTGTATAACACTGGGGTACAGTCCTGGTGGGTACAGGTCTCTCATTATATAACACTGGGCTACAGTACTGGTGGGTACAGGTCTGTCACTGTAGAACACTGGGGTACAGTACTGGTGGGTACAGGTCTGTCACTGTATAACACTGGGGTTCAGTACTGGTGGGTACGGGTCTGTCACTGTATAACACTGGAGTACAGTACTGGCGGGTACAGATCTGTCGCTGTATAACTCTGGGGTACAGTACTGGTGGGTACATATCTGTCGCTGTATAACACTGGGGTACAGCACTGGTGGGTACAGGTCTGTCACTGTATAACACTGGGGTACAGTAGAGGTGGGTACAGGTCAGTCACTGTATAACACTGGGGTACATTACTGTTGGGTACAGGTCTGTCACTGTATAACACTGCGGTACAGTGCTGGTGGGTACAGGTCTGTCACTGTACAACACTGGGGTACAGTACTGGAAGTACAGGTCTCTCATTATATAACACTGGGCTACGGTTCTGGTGGGTACAGGTCTGTCACTGTATAACACTGGGGTACAGTACTGGTGGGTACAGGTCTGTCACTGTATAACACTGTGGTTCAGTACTGGTGGGTACAGGTCTGTCACTGTATAACACTGGGGTTCAGTACTGGTGGGTACAGGTCTGTCACTGTATAACACTGGGGTACAGTACAGGTGGGTACAGGTCTGTCACTGTATAACACTGGGGTACAGTACAGGTGGGTACAGGTCTGTCACTGTATAACACTGGGGTACAGTACTGGTGGGTAGAGATCTGTCACTGTGTAACACTGGGGTACAGTACAGGTGGGTACAGGTCTGTCCCTGTATAACACTGGGGTACAGTACTGGTGGGTACAGGTCTGTCACTGTATAACACTGGGGTACAGTACTGGTGGGTACAGGTCTGTCACTGTATAACACTGGGGTACAGTACTGGTGGGTACAGGTCTGTCACTGTACAACACGGGAGGACAGTACTGGTGGGTACAGGTCTGTCACTGTATAACACTGGGGTACAGTACTGGTGGGTACAGGTCCGTCACTGTATAACACTGGGGTACAGTACTGGTGGGTACAGGTCAGTCACTGTATAACACTGGGCTACAGTACTGCTGGGTACAGGTCTGTCACTGTATAACACTGCGGTACAGTGCTGGTGGGTACAGGTCTGTCACTGTACAACACTGGGGTATAGTACTGGTGGGTACAGATCTCTCATTATATAACACTGGGCTACGGTTCTGGTGGGTACAGGTCTGTCACTGTATAACACTGGGGTACAGTACTGGTGGGTACAGGTCTGTCACTGTATAACACTGTGGTTCAGTACTGGTGGGTACAGGTCTGTCACTGTATAACACTGGGGTTCAGTACTGGTGGGTACAGGTCTGTCACTGTATAACACTGGGGTACAGTGCAGGTGGGTACAGGTCTGTCACTGTATAACACTGGGGTACAGTACAGGTGGGTACAGGTCTGTCACTGTATAACACTGGGGTACAGTACTGGTGGGTAGAGATCTGTCACTGTGTAACACTGGGGTACAGTACAGGTGGGTACAGGTCTGTCCCTGTATAACACTGGGGTACAGTACTGGTGGGTACAGGTCTGTCACTGTATAACACTGGGGTACAGTACTGGTGGGTACAGGTCAGTCACTGTATAACACTGGGGTACAGTACTGGTGGGTACAGGTCTGTCACTGTACAACACGGGAGGACAGTACTGGTGGGTACAGGTCTGTCACTGTATAACACTGGGGTACAGTACTGGTGGGTACAGGCCTGTCACTGTATAACACTGGGGTACAGTACTGGTGGGTACAGGTCTGTCACTGTATAACACTGGGGTACAGTACTGGTGGATACAGGTCTGTCCCTGTATTACACTGGGGTACAGTACTGGTGGGTACAAGTCTGTCACTGTATAACACTGGGGTACAGTACTGGTGGGTACAGGTCTGTCACTGTATAACTCTGGGGTACAGTACTGGTGGGTACAGGTCTGTCACTGTATAACACTGGGTTACAGTACTGGTGGGTACATGTCTGTCACTGTATAACACTGGGGTACAGTACTGGTGGATACAGGTCTGTCCCTGTATAACACTGGGGTACAGTACTGGTGGGTACAGGTCTGTCATTGTATAACACTGGGGTACAGTACTGGTGGGTACAGGTCTGTCACTGTATAACACTGGGGTACAGTACTGGTGGGTACAGGTCTGTCATTGTATAACACTGGGGTACAGTACTGGTGGGTACAGGTCTGTCACTGTATAACACTGGGGTACAGTACTGGTGGGTACAGGTCTGTCACTGTATAACACTGGGGTACAGTACTGGGGGGTACAGGTCTGCCATTGTATTACACTGGGGTACAGTACTGGTGGGTAGAGGTCTGTCACTGTATAACACTGGCGTTCAGTACTGGTGGATACAGGTCTGTCACTGTATAACACGGGTACAGTACTGGTGGGTACAGGTCTGTCACTGTATAACACGGGTACAGTACTGGTGGGTACAGGTCTGTCACGGTATAACATTGCGGTACAGTACTGGTGGGTACAGGTCTGTCACTGTATAACACTAGGGTACAGTACTGGTGGGTACACGTCTGTCACTGTATAACACTGGGGTACAGTGCTGGTGGGTACAGGTCTGTCACTGTATAACACTGGGGTACAGTACTGGTGGGTACAGGTCTGTCACTGTATAACACTGGGGTACAGTACTGGTGGGTACAGGTCTGTCACTGCATAACACGGGGTACAGTACTGTGGGTACAGGTCTGTCACTGAAAAACACTGGGGTACAGTACTGGTGGGTACAGGTCTGTCACTGTATAACACTGGGGCACAGTACTGGTGGATACAGGTCTATCACTGTATAACACTGGGGTACAGTACTGGGGGGTACAGGTCTGTCATTGTATAACACTGGGGTACAGTACTGGTGGGTAGAGGTCTGTCACTGAAAAACACTGGGGTACAGTACTGGTGGGTACAGGTCTGTCACTGTATAACACTGGGTTACAGTACTGGTGGGTACAGGTCTGGCACTGTATAACACTGGGGTACAGTACTGGTGGGTACAGGTCGGTCGCTGTATAACAGTGGGGTACATTACTGGTGGGTACAGGTCTGTCACTGTATAACACTAGGGTACAGTACTGGTGGGTACAGGTCTGTCACTATATAACACTGGGGTACAGTACTGGTGGGTACAGGTCAGTCACTGTATAACACTGGGGTACAGTGCTGGTGGGTACAGGTCTGTCACTGTACAACACTGGGGTACAGTCCTGGTGGGTACAGGTCTCTCATTATATAACACTGGGCTACAGTACTGGTGGGTACAGGTCTGTCACTGTAGAACACTGGGGTACAGTACTGGTGGGTACAGGTCTGTCACTGTATAACACTGGGGTTCAGTACTGGTGGGTACAGGTCTGTCACTGTATAACACTGGAGTACAGTACTGGCGGGTACAGATCTGTCGCTGTATAACTCTGGGGTACAGTACTGGTGGGTACATATCTGTCGCTGTATAACACTGGGGTACAGTACTGGTGGGTACAGGTCTGTCACTGTATAACACTGGGGTACAGTACTGGTGGGTACAGGTCAGTCACTGTATAACACTGGGGTACAGTACTGCTGGGTACAGGTCTGTCACTGTATAACACTGGCGTACAGTGCTGGTGGGTACAGGTCTGTCACTGTACAACACTGGGGTGCAGTACTGGTGGGTACAGGTCTCTCATTATATAACACTGGGCTACGGTTCTGGTGGGTACAGGTCTGTCACTGTATAACACTGGGGTACAGTACTGGTGGGTACAGGTCTGTCACTGTATAACACTGTGGTTCAGTACTGGTGGGTACAGGTCTGTTACTGTATAACACTGGGGTTCAGTACTGGTGAGTACAGGTCTGTCACTGTATAACACTGGGGTACAGTACAGGTGGGTACAGGTCTGTCACTGTATAACACTGGGGTACAGTGCAGGTGGGTACAGGTCTGTCACTGTATAACACTGGGGTACAGTACTGGTGGGTAGAGATCTATCACTGTGTAACACTGGGGTACAGCACAGGTGGGTACAGGTCTGTCCCTGTATAACACTGGGGTACAGTACTGGTGGGTACAGGTCTGTCACTGTATAACACTGGGGTACAGTACTGGTGGGTACAGGTCTGTCACTGTATAACACTGGGGTACAGTACTGGTGGGTACAGGTCTGTCACTGTACAACACGGGAGGACAGTACTGGTGGGTACAGGTCTGTCACTGTATAACACTGGGGTACAGTACTGGTGGGTGCAGGTCTGTCACTGTATAACACTGGGGTACAGTACTGGTGGGTACAAGTCTGTCACTGTATAACACTGGGGTACAGTACTGGTGGGTACAGGTCTGTCACTGTATAACTCTGGGGTACAGTACTGGTGGGTACAGGTCTGTCACTGTATAACACTGGGTTACAGTACTGGTGGGTACAGGTCTGTCACTGTATAACACTGGGGTACAGTACTGGTGGATACAGGTCTGTCCCTGTATAACACTGGGGTACAGTACTGGTGGGTACAGGTCTGTCATTGTATAACACTGGGGTACAGTACTGGTGGGTACAGGTCTGTCACTGTATAACACTGGGGTACAGTACTGGTGGGTACAGGTCTGTCACTGTATAACACTGGGGTACAGTACTGGTGGGTACAGGTCTGTCACTGTATAACACTAGGGTACAGTAGTGGTGGGTACAGGTCTGTCGCTGTATAACACTGATACAGTACTGGTGGGTACAGGTCTGTCACAGTATAACACTGGGGTACAGTACTGGTGGGTACAGGTCTGTCACTGTATAACACTGGGGTACAGTACTGGTGGGTACAGGTCTGTCACTGTATAACTCTGGGGTACAGTACTGGTGGGTACAGGTCTGTCACTGTATAACACTGGGGTACAGTACTGGTGGGTACAGGTCTGTCGCTATATAACACTGGGGTACAGTACTGGTGGGTACAGGTCTGTCACTGTATAACACTGGGTTACAGTACTGGTGGGTACAGGTCTGTCACTGTATAACACTGGGGTACAGTACTGGTGGGTACAGGTCTGTCACTGTATAACACTGGGGTACAGTACTGGTGGGTACAGGTCTGTCGCTGTATAACACTGGGGTACAGCACTGGTGGGCACAGGTCTGTCACTATAACACTGGGGTACAGTATTGGTGGGTACAGGTCTGTCACTGTATAACACTGGGGTACAGTACTGGTGGGTACAGGTCTGTCACTGTATAACACTGGGGTACAGTACTGGGGGCACAGGTCTGTCACTGTATAACACTGGGGTACAGTGCTGGTGGGTACAGGTCTGTCACTGTATAACACTGGGGTACAGTACAGGTGGGTACAGGTCTGTCACTGTATAGCACTGGGGTACAGTACTGGTGGGTACAGGTCAGTCACTGTATAACACTGGGGTACAGTACTGCTGGGTACAGGTCTGTCACTATAACACTGGGGTACAGTCCTGGTGGGTACAGGTCTCTCATTATATAACACTGGGCTACAGTACTGGTGGGTACAGGTCTGTCACTATATAACACTGGAGTACAGTACTGGCGGGTACAGATCTGTCGCTGTATAACTCTGGGGTACAGTACTGGTGGGTACATATCTGTCGCTGTATAACACTGGGGTACAGTACTGGTGGGTACAGGTCTGTCACTGTATAACACTGGGGTACAGTACTGGTGGGTACCGGTCAGTCACTGTATAACACTGGGGTACAGTACTGCTGGGTACAGGTCTGTCACTGTATAACACTGCGGTACAGTGCTGGTGGGTACAGGTCTGTCACTGTACAACACTGGGGTACAGTACTGGTGGGTACAGGTCTCTCATTATATTACACTGGGCTACGGTTCTGGTGGGTACAGGTCTGTCACTGTATAACACTGGGGTACAGTACTGGTGGGTACAGGTCTGTCACTGTATAACACTGTGGTTCAGTACTGGTGGGTACAGGTCTGTCACTGTATAACACTGGGGTTCAGTACTGGTGGGTACAGGTCTGTCACTGTATAACACTGGGGTACAGTACAGGTGGGTACAGGTCTGTCACTGTATAACACTGCGGTACAGTACAGGTGGGTACAGGTCTGTCACTGTATAACACTGGGGTACAGTACTGGTGGGTAGAGATCTGTCACTGTGTAACACTGGGGTACAGTACAGGTGGGTACAGGTCTGTCCCTATATAACACTGGGGTACAGTACTGGTGGGTACAGGTCTGTCACTGTATAACACTGGGGTACAGTACTGGAGGGTACAGGTCTGTCACTGTATAACACTGGGGTACAGTACTGGTGGGTACAGGCCTGTCACTGTACAACACGGGAGGACAGTACTGGTGGGTACAGGTCTGTCACTGTATAACACTGGGGTACAGTACTGGTGGGTACAGGTCTGTCACTGTATAACACTGGGGTACAGTACTGCTGGGTACAAGTCTGTCACTGTATAACACTTGGGTACAGCACTGGTCGGTACAGGTCTGTCACTGTATAACACTGGGGTCCAGTACTGGTGGGTACTGGTCTGTCACTGTATAACACTGAGGTACAGTACTGGTGGGTACAGATCTGCCGCTGTATAACACTGGGTTACAGTACTGGTGGGTACAGGTCTGTCACTGTATAACACTGAGGTACAGTACTGGTGGGTACAGATCTGCTGCTGTATAACACTGGGTTACAGTACTGGCGGGTACAGGTCTGGCACTGTATAACACTGGGGTACAGTACTGGTGGGTACAGGTCTGTCACTGTATAACACTGGGTTACAGTACTGGTGTGTACAGGTCTGTCACTGTATAACACTGGGGTACAGTACTGGTGGGTACAGGTCTGTCACTGTATAACACTGGAGTACAGTACTGGCGGGTACAGATCTGTCGCTGTATAACTCTGGGGTACAGTACTGGTGGGTACATATCTGTCGCTGTATAACACTAGGGTACAGTGCTGGTGGGTACAGGTCTGTCACTATATAACACTGGGGTACAGTACTGGTGGGTACAGGTCAGTCACTGTATAACACTGGGGTACAGTACTGCTGGGTACAGGTCTGTCACTGTATAACACTGGGGTACAGTCCTGGTGGGTACCGGTCTCTCATTATATAACAGTGGGCTACAGTACTGGTGGGTACAGGTCTGTCACTGTAGAACACTGGGGTACAGTACTGGTGGGTACAGGTCTGTCACTGTATAACACTGGGGTTCAGTACTGGTGGGTACAGGTCTGTCACTGTATAACACTGGAGTACAGTACTGGCGGGTACAGATCTGTCGCTGTATAACTCTGGGGTACAGTACTGGTGGGTACATATCTGTCGCTGTATAACACTGGGGTACAGTACTGGTGGGTACAGGTCTGTCACTGTATAACACTGGGGTACAGTACTGGTGGGTACAGGTCAGTCACTGTATAACACTGGGGTACAGTACTGCTGGGTACAGGTCTGTCACTGTATAACACTGCGGTACAGTGCTGGTGGGTACAGGTCTGTCACTGTACAACACTGGGGTACAGTACTGCTGGGTACTGGTCTCTCATTATATGACACTGGGCTACGGTTCTGGTGGGTACAGGTCTGTCACTGTATAACACTGGGGTACAGTACTGGTGGGTACAGGTCTGTCACTGTATAACACTGTGGTTCAGTACTGGTGGGCACAGGTCTGTCACTGTATAACACTGGGGTTCAGTACTGGTGGGTACAGGTCTGTCACTGTATAACACTGGGGTACAGTACAGGTGGGTACAGGTCTGTCACTGTATAGCACTGGGGTACAGTACTGGTGGGTAGAGATCTGTCACTGTGTAACACTGGGGTACAGTACAGGTGGGTACAGGTCTGTCCCTGTATAACACTGGGGTACAGTACTGGTGGGTACAGGTCTGTCACTGCATAACACTGGGGTACAGTACTGGTGGGTACAGGTCTGTCACTGTATAACACTGGGGTACAGTACTGGTGGGTACAGGTCTGTCACTGTACAACACGGGAGGACAGTACTGGTGGGTACAGGTCTGTCACTGTATAACACTGGGGTACAGTACTGGTGGGTACAGGTCTGTCACTGTATAACACTGGGGTACAGTACTGGTGGGTACAGGTCTGTCACTGTATAACACTGGGGTTCAGTACTGGTGGGTACAGGTCTGTCACTGTATAACACTGGAGTACAGTACTGGCGGGTACAGATCTGTCGCTGTATAACTCTGGGGTACAGTACTGGTGGGTACATATCTAGCGCTGTATAACACTGGGGTACAGTACTGGTGGGTACAGGTCTGTCACTGTATAACACTGGGGTACAGTACTGGTGGGTACAGGTCAGTCACTATATAACACTGGGGTACAGTACTGCTGGGTACAGGTCTGTCACTGTATAACACTGCGGTACAGTGCTGGTGGGTACAGGTCTGTCACTGTACAACACTGGGGTACAGTACTGGTGGGTACAGGTCTCTCATTATATAACACTGGGCTACGGTTCTGGTGGGTACACGTCTGTCACTGTATAACAATGGGGTACAGTACTGGTGGGTACAGGTCTGTCACTGTATAACACTGGGGTACAGTACTGGTGGGTAGAGATCTGTCACTGTGTAACACTGGGGTACAGTACAGGTGGGTACAGGTCTGTCCCTGTATAACACTGGGGTACAGTACTGGTGGGTACAGGTCTGTCACTGTATAACACTGGGGTACAGTACTGGTGGGTACAGGTCTGTCACTGTATAACACTGGGGTACAGTACTGGTGGGTACAGGTCTGTCACTGTACAACACTGGGGTACAGTACTGGTGGGTACAGGTCTGTCATTGTATAACACTGGGGTACAGTACTGGTGGGTACAAGTCTGTCACTGTATAACACTGGGGTACAGTACTGGTGGGTACAGGTCTGTCACTGTATAACACTGGGGTACAGTACTGGTGGATGCAGGTCTGTCCCTGTATAACACTGGGGTACAGTACTGGTGGGTACAGGTCTGTCATTGTATAACACTGGGGTACAGTACTGGTGGGTACAGGTCTGTCACTGTATAACACTGGGGTACAGTACTGGTGGGCACAGGTCTGTCACTGTATAACACTGGGGTACAGTACTGGTGGGTACAGGTCTGTCACTGTATAACACTAGGGTACAGTAGTGGTGGGTACAGGTCTGTCGCTGTATAACTCTGCTACAATACTGGTGGGTACAGGTCTGTCACTGTATAACACTGGGGTACAGTACTGGTGGGTACAGGTCTGTCACTGTATAACACTGGGGTACAGTACTGGTGGGTACAGGTCTGTCACTGTATAACGCTGGGGTACAGTGCTGGTGGGTACAGGTCTGTCACTGTATAACACTGGGGTACAGTACTGGTGGGTACAGGTCTGTCGCTATATAACACTGGGGTACAGTACTGGTGGGTACAGGTCTGTCACTGTATAACACTGGGTTACAGTACTGGTGGGTACAGGTCTGTCACTGTATAACACTGGGGTACAGTACTGGTGGGTACAGGTCTGTCACTGTATAACACTGGGGTACAGTACTGGTGGGTACAGGTCTGTCGCTGTATAACACTGGGGTACAGCACTGGTGGGCACAGGTCTGTCACTATAACACTGGGGTACAGTATTGGTGGGTACAGGTCCACTGTATAACACTGGGGTACAGTACTGGTGGGTACAGGTCTGTCACTGTATAACACTGGGGTACAGTACTGGGGGCACAGGTCTGTCACTGTATAACACTGGGGTACAGTACTGGTGGGTACAGGTCTGTCACTGTATAACACTGGGGTACAGTACAGGTGGGTACAGGACTGTCACTGTATAGCACTGGGGTACAGTACTGGTGGGTACAGGTCAGTCACTGTATAACACTGGGGTACAGTACTGGGGGTACATGTCTGTCACTGTGTAACACTGGGGTACAGTACTGGTGGATACAGATCTGTCACTGTGTAACACTGGGGTACAGTACAGGTGGGTACAGGTCTGTCACTGTATAGCACTGGGGTACAGTACTGGTGGGTACAGGTCAGTCACTGTATAACACTGGGGTACAGTACTGGGGGTACAGGTCTGTCACTGTATAACACTGGGGTACAGTACAGGTGGGTACAGGTCAGTCAGTGTATAACACTGGGGTACAGTACTGGGGGTACAGGTCTGTCACTGTATAACACTGGGGTACAGTACAGGTGGGTACAGGTCTGTCACTGTATAACACTGGGGTACAGTACTGGTGGGTACAGGTCTATCGCTGCATAACACTGGGGTAGAGTACTGGCGGGTACAGGTCTGTCCCTGTATAACACTGGGGTACAGTACTGGTCGGTACAGGTCTGTCGCTGTATAACACTGGGGTACAGTACTGGTGGGTACAGGTCTGTCACTATATAACACTGGGGTCCAGTACTGGTGGGTACAGGTCTGTCACTGTATAACACTGGGGTACAGTACTGGTGGGCACAGATCTGTCACTGTATAACACTGGGGTACAGTACTGGTGGGTACAGGTCTGTCACTGTATAACACTGGGGTACAGTACAGGTGGTTACAGGTCTGTCGCTGTATAACACTGGGGTACAGCACTGGTGGGTACAGGTCTGTCATTGTATAACACTGGTGTACAGTACATTTGGGTACAGAATGTCGCTGTATAACACTGGGGTACAGCACTGGTGGGTACAGGTTTGTCATTGTATAACACTGGGGTACAGCACTGGTGGGTACAGGTCTGTCACTGTGTAACACTGGGGTACAGTACAGGTGGGTACAGGTCTGTCACTGTGTAACACTGGGGTACAATACTGGTGGGTACAGGTCTGTCACTGTATAACACTGGGGTACAGCACTGGTGGGTACAGGTCTGTCACTGTATAACACTGGGGTACAATACTGGTTGGTAGAGGTCTGTCCCTGTATAACACTGGGGTACAGCACTGGTGGGTACAGGTCTGTCACTGTGTAACACTGGGGTACAGTACAGGTGGGTACAGGTCTGTCACTGTGTAACACTGGGGTACAATTCTGGTGGGTACAGGTCTGTCACTGTATAACACTGGGGTACAGTACTGGTGGGTACAGGTCTGTCACTGTATAACACTGGCGTACAGTACTGGTGGGTACAGGTCTGTCACTGTATAACACTGGGGTACAGTACTGGGGGCACAGGTCTGTCACTGTATAACACTGGGGTACAGTACTGGTGGGTACAGGTCTGTCACTGTATAACACTGGGGTACAGTACAGGTGGGTACAGGACTGTCACTGTATAGCACTGGGGTACAGTACTGGTGGGTACAGGTCAGTCACTGTATAACACTGGGGTACAGTACTGGGGGTACAGGTCTGTCACTGTATAACACAGGGGTACAGTACTGGTGGGTACAGATCTGTCACTGTGTAACACTGGGGTACAGTACTGGTGGGGACAGGTCTGTCACTGTATAACACGGGTACAGTACTGGTGGGTACAGGTCTGTCACGGTATAACATTGCGGTACAGTACTGGTGGGTACAGGTCTGTCACTGTATAACACTAGGGTACAGTACTGGTGGGTACACGTCTGTCACTGTATAACACTGGGGTACAGTACTGGTGGGTACAGGTCTGTCACTGTATAACACTGGGGTACAGTACTGGTGGGTACAGGTCTGTCACTGTATAACACTGGGGTACAGTACTGGTGGGTACAGGTCTGTCACTGTATAACACGGGGTACAGTACAGTGGGTACAGGTCTGTCATTGTATAACACTGGGGCACAGTACTGGTGGATACAGGTCTATCACTGTATAACACTGGGGTACAGTACTGGGGGGTACAGGTCTGTCATTGTATAACACTGGGGTACAGTACTGGTGGGTAGAGGACTGTCACTGTATAACACTGGGGTACAGTCCTGGTGGGTACAGGTCTGTCACTGTATAACACTGGGTTACAGTACTGGTGGGTACAGGTCTGGCACTGTATAACACTGGGGTACAGTACTGGTGGGTACAGGTCGGTCGCTGTATAACAGTGGGGTACATTACTGGTGGGTACAGGTCTGTCACTGTAAAACACTGGGTTACAGTACTGGTGTGTACAGGTCTGTCACTGTATAACACTGGAGTACAGTACTGGCGGGTACAGATCTGTCGCTGTATAACTCTGGGGTACAGTACTGGTGGGTACATATCTGTCGCTGTATTACACTAGGGTACAGTACTGGTGGGTACAGGTCTGTCACTATATAACACTGGGGTACAGTACTGGTGGGTACAGGTCTGTCACTGTACAACACGGGAGGACAGTACTGGTGGGTACAGGTCTGTCACTGTATAACACTGGGGTACAGTACTGGTGGGTACAAGTCTGTCACTGTATAACACTGGGGTACAGTACTGGTGGGTACAGGTCTGTCACTGTATAACTCTGGGGTACAGTACTGGTGGGTACAGGTCTGTCACTGTATAACACTGGGTTACAGTACTGGTGGGTACAGGTCTGTCATTGTATAACACTGGGGTACAGTACTGGTGGGTACAGGTCTGTCACTGTATCACACTGGGGTACAGTACTGGTGGGTACAGGTCTGTCACTGTATAACACTGGGGTACAGTACTGGTGGGTACAGGTCTGTCACTGTATAACACTAGGGTACAGTAGTGTTGGGTACAGGTCTGTCGCTGTATAACACTGATACAGTACTGGTGGGTACAGGTCTGTCACTGTATAACACTGGGGTACAGTACTGGTGGGTACAGGTCTGTCACTGTATAACACTGGGGTACAGTACTGGTGGGTACAGGTCTGTCACTGTATAACTCTGGGGTACAGTACTGGTGGGTACAGGTCTGTCACTGTATAACACTGGGGTACAGTACTGGTGGGTACAGGTCTGTCGCTATATAACACTGGGGTACAGTACTGGTGGGTACAGGTCTGTCACTGTATAACACTGGGTTACAGTACTGGTGGGTACAGGTCTGTCACTGTATAACACTGGGGTACAGTACTGGTGGGTACAGGTCTATCGCTGTATAACACTGGGGTAGAGTACTGGCGGGTACAGGTCTGTCCCTGTATAACACTGGGGTATAGTACTGGTCGGTACAGGTCTGTCGCTGTATAACACTGGGGTACAGTACTGGTGGGTACAGGTCTGTCACTATATAACACTGGGGTCCAGTACTGGTGGGTACAGGTCTGTCACTGTATAACACTGGGGTACAGTACTGGTGGGCACAGATCTGTCACTGTATAACACTGGGGTACAGTACTGGTGGGTACAGGTCTGTCACTGTATAACACTGGGGTACAGTACAGGTGGTTACAGGTCTGTCGCTGTATAACACTGGGGTACAGCACTGGTGGGTACAGGTCTGTCATTGTATAACACTGGTGTACAGTACATTTGGGTACAGAATGTCGCTGTATAACACTGGGGTACAGCACTGGTGGGTACAGGTTTGTCATTGTATAACACTGGGGTACAGCACTGGTGGGTACAGGTCTGTCACTGTGTAACACTGGGGTACAGTACAGGTGGGTACAGGTCTGTCACTGTGTAACACTGGGGTACAATACTGGTGGGTACAGGTCTGTCACTGTATAACACTGGGGTACAGTACTGGTGGGTACAGGTCTGTCACTGTATAACACTGGGGTACAATACTGGTTGGTACAGGTCTGTCCCTGTATAACACTGGGGTACAGCACTGGTGGGTACAGGTCTGTCACTGTGTAACACTGGGGTACAGTACAGGTGGGTACAGGTCTGTCACTGTGTAACACTGGGGTACAATTCTGGTGGGTACAGGTCTGTCACTGTATAACACTGGGGTACAGTACTGGTGGGTACAGGTCTGTCACTGTATAACACTGGCGTACAGTACTGGTGGGTACAGGTCTGCCATTGTATAACACTGGGGTACAGTACTGGTGGGTACAGATCTGTCACTGTATAACACTGGGGTACAGTACTAGTGGGTACAGGTCTGTCACTGTATAACACTGGGGTACAGTACTGGTGGGTACAGGTCTGTCACTGTATAACACTGTGGTACAGTACTGGTGGGGACAGGTCTGTCACTGTATAACACTGTGGTACAGTACTGGTGGGGACAGGTCTGTCACTGTATAACACGGGTACAGTACTGGTGGGTACAGGTCTGTCACGGTATAACATTGCGGTACAGTACTGGTGGGTACAGGTCTGTCACTGCATAACACTAGGGTACAGTACTGGTGGGTACACGTCTGTCACTGTATAACACTGGGGTACAGTACTGGTGGGTACAGGTCTGTCACTGTATAACACTGGGGTACAGTACTGGTGGGTACAGGTCTGTCACTGTATAACACTGGGGTACAGTACTGGTGGGTACAGGTCTGTCACTGTATAACACGGGGTACAGTACTGTGGGTTCAGGTCTGTCATTGTATAACACTGGGGCACAGTACTGGTGGATACAGGTCTATCACTGTATAACACTGGGGTACAGTACTGGGGGGTACAGGTCTGTCATTGTATAACACTGGGGTACAGTACTGGTGGGTAGAGGTCTGTCACTGTATAACACTGGGGTACAGTACTGGTGGGTACAGGTCTGTCACTGTATAACACTGGGTTACAGTACTGGTGGGTACAGGTCTGGCACTGTATAACACTGGGGTACTGTACTGGTGGGTACAGGTCGGTCGCTGTATAACAGTGGGGTACATTACTGGTGGGTACAGGTCTGTCACTGTAAAACACTGGGTTACAGTACTGGTGTGTACAGGTCTGTCACTGTATAACACTGGGGTACAGTACTGGTGGGTACAGGTCTGTCACTGTATAACACTGGAGTACAGTACTGGCGGGTACAGATCTGTCGCTGTATAACTCTGGGGTACAGTACTGGTGGGTACATATCTGTCGCTGTATTACACTAGGGTACAGTACTGGTGGGTACAGGTCTGTCACTATATAACACTGGGGTACAGTACTGGTGGGAACAGGTCTGTCACTGTACAACACGGGAGGACAGTACTGGTGGGTACAGGTCTGTCACTGTATAACACTGGGGTACAGTACTGGTGGGTACAAGTCTGTCACTGTATAACACTGGGGTACAGTACTGGTGGGTACAGGTCTGTCACTGTATAACTCTGGGGTACAGTACTGGTGGGTACAGGTCTGTCACTGTATAACACTGGGCTACGGTTCTGGTGGGTACAGGTCTGTCACTGTATAACACTGGGGTACAGTACTGGTGGGTACAGGTCTGTCACTGTATAACACTGGGGTACAGTACTGGTGGGTACAGGTCTGTCACTGTATAACACTGGGGTTCAGTACTGGTGGGTACAGGTCTGTCACTGTATAACACTGGGGTACAGTACAGGTGGGTACAGGTCTGTCACTGTATAACACTGGGGTACAGTACAGGTGGGTACAGGTCTGTCACTGTATAACACTGGGGTACAGTACTGGTGGGTAGAGATCTGTCACTGTGTAACACTGGGGTACAGTACAGGTGGGTACAGGTCTGTCCCTGTATAACACTGGGGTACAGTACTGGTGGGTACAGGTCTGTCACTGTATAACACTGGGGTACAGTACTGGTGGGTACAGGTCTGTCACTGTATAACACTGGGGTACAGTACTGGTGGGTACAGGTCTGTCACTGTATAACACTGGGTTACAGTACTGGTGGGTACAGGTCTGTCACTGTATAACACTGGGGTACAGTACTGGTGGGTACAGGTCTGTCACTGTATAACACTGGGGTACAATACTGGTGGGTACAGGTCTGTCACTGTATAACACTGGGGTTCAGTACTGGTGGGTACAGGTCTGTCACTGTATAACACTGGAGTACAGTACTGGCGGGTACAGATCTGTCGCTGTATAACTCTGGGGTACAGTACAGGTGGGTACAGGTCTGTCACTGTATAACACTGGGGTACAGTACTGGTGGAGGAATCCATTGAGTCGAATTGTTTCTGGGACAACTTGAAAACACTACACAAAAAACAACACGACGATTTGTCCATTCAAAATGGGGACACATGGGTAAACCACT
Organism: Somniosus microcephalus; assembly: GCF_052327205.1. Taxonomy (NCBI): domain Eukaryota; kingdom Metazoa; phylum Chordata; class Chondrichthyes; order Squaliformes; family Somniosidae; genus Somniosus; species Somniosus microcephalus. Next base: position 8,610,668 of record NC_140987.1, on the reverse strand, counting down.
TTGAAAAATTATACCAGAAAAACACACTAGGACCAGAGCAACACCAAATACGCAAAAAACTTGAAAAGTTTGAAATGGCCATAAAAGATAACCAAAACCCGCTAGACGCCATAATAACAGAAAAAGAACTTCTTGAAAAACTCAAGGACCTGCGACCAGGAAAAGCTTGCGGGACAGACGGCATACTAAACGAGATGATTAAACACGCAGACGACAAACTGAAACTGGCTATCCTAAAACTCTTCAACTTGGTTCTGAGTGTCGGTTATTTCCCTGACATCTGGAACAAAGGACTCATAACACCCATATACAAAAGTGGGGACAAAATCGACCCAAACAACTATCGAGGCATCTGTGTAAACAGTAACCTGGGGAAGGTATTCTGTAGCATCATAAACAAAAGACTTATAAACTTCCTTGAAGAGCACAATGTCTTGAGTAAAAGCCAAATTGGATTCCTGCCAAACTATAGAACATCCGATCATATCTTCACCCTACAGACCCTAATTGACAAACACGTTCACCATAACAAAAGCAAAATCTACGCATGCTTTGTAGATTTCCAGAAGGCTTTCGACTCCATCTGGCATGACGGTTTATTCCTGAAACTTATCGAAAGCGGGGTAGGAGGTAAAACATATGATGTAATTAAATCAATGAATACAAACAATAAATGTGCAGTTAAAATTGGAGACAAACAAACAAAATACTTCCCACAGGGGCGGGGGGTGACGCAGGGCTCGCCAATCTCACCGACACTCTTTAATATTTACATTAATGGATTGGCAAAACTACTTGAACAATCTACAGCACCCGGCCTCACCCTATATGAATCCAAGGTTAAATTCCTCCTCTATGCCGACGACCTGGTTCTGCTGTCACCAACTAAGGAGGGTCTACAGCAGAACCTGGACCTGCTGGAGTCGTACTGCCAGACTTGGGCCCTGACAATAAATCCCCAAAAAACCAAAGTCCTTGTGTTCCAGCAAAGATCCAAACAACATGGACCCACAATAAATTTCACAGTAGGAACAACCAAAATTGAACAAACCACTCACTACACATACTTGGGCTTAAAAATCAGTTCTACGGGAAACTTCAAACTGGCTGTGAATGAACTGAAAGAGAAAGCAAGAAGGGCTTTCTATGCCATCAAAAAATCAATCCAAATAGAAATCCCAATTAGCATTTGGCTCAAAATTTTCAAATCAGTAATTGAACCAATTGCACTCTATGGCAGTGAGGTCTGGGGACCACTAACACAACAAGATTTTGCAAAATGGGACAAACACCCAATTGAGATCCTACATGCGGAATTCTGTAAAAGTATCCTCCGGACTCAAAGGAAAACAGTAAACAACGCATGCAGGGCGGAACTAGGCCAATACCCATTAATAATCACTATCCAAAAAAGAGCCACCAAATTTTGGAATCACCTACAAATGAGCAACCCCCAATGCTATCACTACGACGCCCTGAAATGCCAAGAGCTGACCATAAAGAAGAATACCCTCAGTCAACTAGTCCTGGGACTCAATAAAGTAACTAATAACAATACTAACAATAACCAGCCCCAGGACAGTGACAGGGTAACACAAAGAATTCGACCCAACACAATCGTCGCTAAGCAAAAGGAAAAATATCTGTCATATTGGGCAGAAACAACAAAAACCCAAAGCAAACTCAATTGCTACTTGGCCCTAAACAGACAATACAACATAGCTGATTACCTGACCATGGTAAAGGATAACAAACTGAGAAGAACCTTGACAAGGTACAGACTTAGCGAACATAGCCTAGCGATCGAAAAAGGCAGACACAGGCAGACCAGGCTGCCAAGAGAAGACAGGATATGCTCTCACTGCAGTCAGGGAGTAGTTGAGACAGAGATGCACTTCCTCACAGCCTGTGGAAAATATCAGGGCATCAGAGAGAATTTCTATCAAAAATTCTCACAAATATGCCCTGAATTCAGAAATCTGACTGACAACCAAAAACTCCCATTCCTACTGGGGGAGGAGAGAAGCTGTGTAACACTGGCGGCACACTATGTTACAGCTTGCCATGAACAGAGGGACAACCAGTAAACTAAGACAAGAGTATATATAAACAAGGCGAAAATATATTTATAAACTCAGGGATATACCTGTTTATACACTGTATGAATGGAACCGCGTTTATGTGTTCAACCATAAATGTATTTTGATGCTTTGGCAACATAAGATCTACCTTATCATGCCAATAAAGCGATTTGTATTGTATTGTATTGGGTGGAGATCTGTCACTGTGTAACACTGGGGTACAGTACAGGTGGGTACAGGTCTGTCCCTGTATAACACTGGGGTACAGTGCTGGTGGGTACAGGTCTGTCACTGTACAACACTGCGGTACAGTACTGGTCATAGAGTCATAGAGTCATAGAGTAATACAGCACGGATAGAGGCCCTTCGGCCCATCGTGTCCGCGCCGGCCATCAAGCCCTGTCTAATCTAATCCCATATTCCAGCATTTGGCCCGTAGCCTTGTATGCTATGGCATTTCAAGTGCACATCCAAATGCTTCTTAAATGTTGTGAGGGTTTCTGCCTCCACAACCCTTTCAGGCAGTGAGTTCCAGACTCCAACCACCCTCTGGGTGAAAAAGTTCTTTCTCAAATCCCCTCTAAACCTCCCGCCCTTTACCTTGAATCTATGCCCCCTAGTTATTGACCCCTCTACTAAGGGAAAAAGCTCCTCAGCATCCATCCTATCTATGCCCCTCATAATTTTGTACACCTCAATCATGTCCCCCCTCAGCCTCCTCAGCTCCAAGGAAAACAAACCCAATCTGCCCAGTCTCTCTTCATAGCTGAAGCGCTCCAGCCCTGGTAACATCCTGGTGAACCTCCTCTGCACCCTCTCTAACGCGATCACATCCTTCCTGTAGTGTGGCGACCAGAACTGCACACAGTATTCCAGCTGTGGCCTAACCAGTGTTTTATACAGCTCCATCATAACCTCCTTGCTCTTATATTCAATGCCTCGGCTAATGAAGGCAAGTATCCCATATGCCTTTTTTACCACCTTATCCACCTGTTCCGCCGCCTTCAGGGATCTGTGTACTTGCACACCCAGATCCCTCTGACCCTCCGTCTTGCCTAGGGTCTTTCCATTCATTGTGTATTCCTTTGCCTTGTTAGTCCCCCCAAAGTGCATCACCTCGCACTTTTCCGGGTTAAATTCCATTTGCCACTGTTCCGCCCATCTGACCAACCCATCTATATCGTCCTGCAGACTGAGGCTACCCTCCTCGCTATTTACCACCCTACCAATTTTTGTATCATCCGCGAACTTACTGATCATACCCTTTACATTCATATCCAAGTCATTAATGTAGACCACAAACAGCAAGGGACCCAGCACCGATCCCTGTGGTACCCCACTGGCCACAGGCTTCCAGTCACAAAAACAACCTTCGACGATCACCCTCTGCCTTCTGCCACTAAGCCAGTTTTGTATCCAATGTGCCAAGGCAGCCTGGATTCCATGGGCTCTTACCTTCTTGACCAGTCTCCTGTGCGGGACTTTATCGAAGGCCTTACTGAAATCCATTTTTACCACATCCACTGCGTTACCCTCATCCACACACCTAGTCGCCCCCTCAAAAAATTCAATCAAATTAGTCAGACATGATCTTCCCTTGACAAAGCCATGTTGACTATCCCTGATTAATCCTTGCCTCTCCAAGTGGAGACTAATTTTGTCCCTCAGGATTTTTCCAATAATTTTCCTACCACTGATGTTAGGCTCACTGGCCTGTAGTTCCCCGGTTTTTCCCTACTACCCTTCTTGAATAATGGTACTACATTAGCGGTTCTCCAGTCCTCTGGCACATCCCCTGTGGCCAGAGAGGTCCTGAATATATGTGTTAGAGCCCCCACAATCTCCTCCTTTGCCTCACACAGCAGCCTGGGATACATTTCATCCGGGCCTGGGGATTTATCCATTTTTAGGCCAGCTAAAACCGCCAATACCTCCTCCCTCTCGATGTTAATATGTTCGAGCATATCACAGTCCCCCCGCCCTATTTCTATGTCTACATCGTCCTTCTCCATAGTGAAAACAGATGCAAAAAATTCATTTAGAACCCCTCCTACATCTTCCGGCTCCACACACAGATTGCCACTTTTGTCCCTAATGGGCCCTATTTTTTCCCTAGTTATCCTCTTACCCTTAATATACTTATAAAACATCTTCGGATTTTCCTTTATTTTGCTTGCCAGTGTTATTTCATGGCCCCTCCTTGATCTCCTAATTTCTTTTTTAAGTATCCCCCTGCACTTTTTGTACTCCTCTAGGGCTTCCTCCGTCTTTAGCCTTTTGTATCTACCAAAAGCCCTCCTTTTTTTCCTAATCCATTCTCGTATATCCCCTGACATCCAAGGTTCCCTGTGGTTTTTGGAACCACCCTTGACCTTTACGGGAACATGTTGCCATTGTATGATCTCAATCTCCCTTCTGAAAGCCTCCCATTGCTCCGATGCGGATTTTCCTACAAGTAGCTGATCCCAGTCCATTTTGGCCAGATCCTGCCTTATCCTATTAAAATCGGCCTTCCCCCAATTTAGAACCTTTATTTCCGGCCCATCCCTGTCCTTTTCCATGGCCACCTTAAATCTTACCATATTATGGTCACTATCACCAAAGTGCTCACCTACTAGCACTTTTTCCACTTGGCCGGCCACATTCCCTAGAATTAGGTCCAGTACCGCCCCCTCTCTTGTAGGACTTTCTACATGCTGGCTCAAAAAGCTCTCCTGGATGCACTTTAAGAATTCTACACCCTCTGAGCCTTTCACACAGGTCTGTCACTGTATAACACTGGGGTACAGTACTGGTGGGTACAGGTCTGTCACTGTACAACACGGGAGGACAGTACTGGTGGGTACAGGTTTGTCACTGTATAACACTGGGGTACAGTACTGGTGGGTACAAGTCTGTCACTGTATAACACTGGGGTACAGTACTGGTGGGTACAGGTCTGTCACTGTATAACTCTGGGGTACAGTACTGGTGGGTACAGGTCTGTCACTGTATAACACTGGGGTACAGTACTGGTGGGTACAGGTCTGTCACTGTATAACACTGGGGTACAGTACTGGTGGGTACAAGTCTGTCACTGTATAACACTGGGGTACAGTACTGGTGGGTACAGGTCTGTCACTGTATAACTCTGGGGTACAGTACTGGTGGGTACAGGTCTGTCACTGTCTAACACTGGGTTACAGTACTGGTGGGTACAGGTCTGTCACTGTATAACACTGGGGTACAGTACTGGTGGATACAGGTCTGTCCCTGTATAACACTGGGGTACAGTACTGGTGGGTACAGGTCTGTCATTGTATAACACTGGGGTACAGTACTGGTGGGTACAGGTCTGTCACTGTATAACACTGGGGTACAGTACTGGTGGGTACAGGTCTGTCACTGTATAACACTGGGGTACAGTACTGGTGGGTACAGGTCTGTCACTGTATAACACTAGGGTACAGTAGTGGTGGGTACAGGTCTGTCGCTGTATAACACTGATACAGTACTGGTGGGTACAGGTCTGTCACTGTATAACACTGGGGTACAGTACTGGTGGGTACAGGTCTGTCAATGTATAACACTGGGGTACAGTACTGGTGGGTACAGGTCAGTCACTGTATAACTCTGGGGTACAGTACTGGGGGTACAGGTCTGTCACTGTATAACACTGGGGTACAGTACTGGTGGGTACAGGTCTGTCACTGTATAACACTGGGTTACAGTACTGGTGGGTACAGGTCTGTCACTGTATAACACTGGGGTACAGTACTGGTGGGTACAGGTCTGTCACTGTATAACACTGGGGTACAGTACTGGTGGGTACAGGTCTGTCGCTGTATAACACTGGGGTACAGCACTGGTGGGCACAGGTCTGTCACGATAACACTGGGGTACAGTATTGGTGGGTACAGGTCTGTCACTGTATAACACTGGGGTACAGGACTGGTGGGTACAGGTCTGTCACTGTATAACACTGGGGTACAGTACTGGGGGCACAGGTCTGTCACTGTATAACACTGGGGTACAGTACTGGTGGGTACAGGTCTGTCACTGTATAACACTGGGGTACAGTACAGGTGGGTACAGGACTGTCACTGTATAGCACTGGGGTACAGTACTGGTGGGTACAGCTCAGTCACTACATAACACTGGGGTACAGTACTGGGGGTACAGGTCTGTCACTGTATAACACTGGGGTACAGTACTGGTGGGTACAGATCTGTCACTGTGTAACACTGGGGTACAGTACAGGTGGGTACAGGTCTGTCACTGTATAGCACTGGGGTACAGTACTGGTGGGTACAGGTCAGTCACTGTATAACACTGGGGTACAGTACTGGTGGGTACAGGTCTGTCACTGTATAACACTGGGGTACAGTACTGGGGGTACAGGTCTGTCACTGTATAACACTGGGGTACAGTACAGGTGGGTACAGGTCAGTCAGTGTATAACACTGGGGTACAGTACTGGGGGTACAGGTCTGTCACTGTATAACACTGGGGTACAGTACAGGTGGGTACAGGTCTGTCACTGTATAACACTGGGGTACAGTACTGGTGGGTACAGGTCTATCGCTGTATAACACTGGGGTAGAGTACTGGCGGGTACAGGTCTGTCCCTGTATAACACTGGGGTACAGTACTGGTCGGTACAGGTCTGTCGCTGTATAACACTGGGGTCCAGTACTGGTGGGTACAGGTCTGTCACTGTATAACACTGGGGTACAGTACTGGTGGGCACAGATCTGTCACTGTATAACACTGGGGTACAGTACAGCTGGTTACAGGTCTGTCGCTGTATAACACTGGGGTACAGCACTGGTGGGTACAGGTTTGTCATTGTGTAACACTGGGGTACAGCACTGGTGGGTACAGGTCTGTCACTGTGTAACACTGGGGTACAGTACATTTGGGTACAGAATGTCGCTGTATAACACTGGGGTACAGCACTGGTGGGTACAGGTTTGTCATTGTGTAACACTGGGGTACAGCACTGGTGGGTACAGGTCTGTCACTGTGTAACACTGGGGTACAGTACAGGTGGGTACAGGTCTGTCACTGTGTAACACAGGGTACAATACTGGTGGGTACAGGTCTGTCACTGTATAACACTGGGGTACAATATAGGTGGGTACAGGTCTGTCACTGTGTAACACTGGGGTACAATTCTGGTGGGTACAGGTCTGACACTGTATAACACTGGGGTACAGTACTGGTGGGTACAGGTCTGTCATTGTATAACACTGGGGTACAGTGCTGGTGGGTACAGATCTGTCACTGTATAACACTGGGGTACAGTACTAGTGGATACAGGTCTGTCACTGTATAACACTGGGGTACAGTACTGGTGGGTACAGGTCTGTCACTGTATAACACTGGGGTACAGTACTGGTGGGGACAGGTCTGTCACTGTATAACACTGGGGTACAGTACTGGTGTGTACAGGTCTGTCACTGTATAACACTGGGGTACAGTACTGGGGGGTACAGGTCTGTCATTGTATTACACTGGGGTACAGTACTGGTGGGTAGAGGTCTGTCACTGTATAACACTGGCGTTCAGTACTGGGGGTACAGGTCTGTCACTGTATAACACTGGGGTACAGTACTGGTGGGTACAGGTCTGTCACTGTATAACACGGGTACAGTACTGGTGGGTACAGGTCTGTCACTGTATAACACGGGTACAGTACTGGTGGGTACAGGTCTGTCACTGTATAACACTGGGGTACAGTACTGGGGGCACAGGTCTGTCACTGTATAACACTGGGGTACAGTACTGGTGGGTACAGGTCTGTCACTGTATAACACTGGGGTACAGTACAGGTGGGTACAGGACTGTCACTGTACAGCACTGGGGTACAGTACTGGTGGGTACAGGTCAGTCACTGTATAACACTGGGGTACAGTACTGGGGGTACAGGTCTGTCACTGTATAACACTGGGGTACAGTACTGGTGGGTAAAGATCTGTCACTGTGTAACACTGGGGTACAGTACAGGTGGGTACAGGTCTGTCACTGTATAGCACTGGGGTACAGTACTGGTGGGTACAGGTCAGTCACTGTATAACACAGGGGTACAGTACTGGGGGTACAGGTCTGTCACTGTATAACACTGGGGTACAGAACAGGTGGGTACAGGTCAGTCAGTGTATAACACTGGGGTACAGTACTGGGGGTACAGGTCTGTCACTGTATAACACTGGGGTACAGTACAGGTGGGTACAGGTCTGTCACTGTATAACACTGGGGTACAGTACTGGTGGGTACAGGTCTATCGCTGTATAACACTGGGGTAGAGTACTGGCGGGTACAGGTCTGTCCCTGTATAACACTGGGGTACAGTACTGGTCGGTACAGGTCTGTCGCTGTATAACACTGGGGTACAGTACTGGTGGGTACAGGTCTGTCACTATATAACACTGGGGTCCAGTACTGGTGGGTACAGGTGTGTCACTGTATAACACTGGGGTACAGTACTGGTAGGCACAGATCTGTCACTGTATAACACTGGGGTACAGTACTGGTGGGTACAGGTCTGTCACTGTATAACACTGGGGTACAGTACAGGTGGTTACAGGTCTGTCGCTGTATAACACTGGGGTACAGCACTGGTGGGTACAGGTCTGTCATTGTATAACACTGGTGTACAGTACATTTGGGTACAGAATGTCGCTGTATAACACTGGGGTACAGCACTGGTGGGTTCAGGTTTGTCATTGTGTAACACTGGGGTACAATACTGGTGGGTACAGGTCTGTCACTGTATAACACTGGGGTACAGTACAGGTGGGTACAGGTCTGTCACTGTGTAACACTGGGGTACAATTCTGGTGGGTACAGGTCTGTCACTGTATAACACTGGCGTACAGTACTGGTGGGTACAGGTCTGTCACTGTATAACACTGGCGTACAGTACTGGTGGGTACAGGTCTGTCATTGTATAACACTGGGGTACAGTACTGGTGGGTACAGATCTGTCACTGTATAACACTGGGGTACAGTACTAGTGGATACAGGTCTGTCACTGTATAACACTGGGGTACAGTACTGGTGGGTGCAGGTCTGTCACTGTATAACACTGGGGTACAGTACTGGTGGGGACAGGTCTGTCACTGTATAACACTGGGGTACAGTACTGGTGGGTACAGGTCTGTCACTGTATAACACTGGGGTACAGTACTGGGGGGTACAGGTCTGTCATTGTATTACACTGGGGTACAGTACTGGTGGGTAGAGGTCTGTCACTGTATAACACTGGCGTTCAGTACTGGTGGATACAGGTCTGTCACTGTATAACACTGGGGTACAGTACTGGTGGGTACAGGTCTGTCACTGTATAACACTGGGGTACAGTACTGGTGGGTACAGGTCTGTCACTGTATAACACGGGTACAGTACTGGTGGGTACAGGTCTGTCACTGTATAACACGGGTACAGTACTGGTGGGTGCAGGTCTGTCACGGTATAACATTGCGGTACAGTACTGGTGGGTACAGGTCTGTCACTGTATAACACTAGGGTACAGTACTGGTGGGTACACGTCTGTCACTGTATAACACTGGGGTACAGTACTGGTGGGTACAGGTCTGTCACTGTATAACACTGGGGTACAGTACTCGTGGGTACATGTCTGTCACTGTATAACACTGGGGTACAGTACTGGTGGGTACAGGTCTGTCACTGTATAACACGGGGTACAGTACTGTGGGTACAGGTCTGTCATTGTATAACACTGGGGCACAGTACTGGTGGATACAGGTCTATCACTGTATAACACTTGGGTACAGTACTGGGGGGTTCAGGTCTGTCATTGTATAACACGGGTACAGTACTGGTGGGTAGAGGTCTGTCACTGTATAACACTGGGGTACAGTACTGGTGGGTACAGGTCTGTCACTATAACATTGGGTTACAGTACTGGTGGGTACAGTTCTGGCACTGTATAACACTGGGGTACAGTACTGGTGGGTACAGGTCGGTCGCTGTATAACATTGGGGTACATTACTGGTGGGTACAGGTCTGTCACTGTATAACACTGGGTTACAGTACTGGTGTGTACAGGTCTGTCACTGTATAACACTGGGGTACAGTGCTGGTGGGTACAGGTCTGTCACTGTATAACACTGGAGTACAGTACTGGCGGGTACAGATCTGTCGCTGTATAACTCTGGGGTACAGTACTGGTGGGTACATATCTGTCGCTGTATAACACTAGGGTACAGTACTGGTGGGTACAGGTCTGTCACTATATAACACTGGGGTACAGTACTGGTGGGTACAGGTCAGTCACTGTATAACACTGGGGTACAGTACTGCTGGGTACAGGACTGTCACTGTATAACACTGGGGTACAGTGCTGGTGGGTACAGGTCTGTCACTGTACAACACTGGGGTACAGTCCTGGTGGGTACAGGTCTCTCATTATATAACACTGGGCTACAGTACTGGTGGGTACAGGTCTGTCACTGTAGAACACTGGGGTACAGTACTGGTGGGTACAGGTCTGTCACTGTATAACACTGGGGTTCAGTACTGGTGGGTACAGGTCTGTCACTGTATAACACTGGAGTACAGTACTGGCGGGTACAGATCTGTCGCTGTATAACTCTGGGGTACAGTCCTGGTGGGTACATATCTGTCGCTGTATAACACTGGGGTACAGTACTGGTGGGTACAGGTCTGTCACTGTATAACACTGGGGTACAGTACTGGTGGGTACAGGTCAGTCACTGTATAACACTGGGGTACAGTACTGCTGGGTACAGGTCTGTCACTGTATAACACTGGGGTACAGTGCTGGTGGGTACAGGTCTGTCACTGTACAACACTGTGGTTCAGTACTGGTGGGTACAGGTCTGTTACTGTATAACACTGGGGTTCAGTACTGGTGGGTACAGGTCTGTCACTGTATAACACTGGGGTACAGTACAGGTGGGTACAGGTCTGTCACTGTATAACACTGGGGTACAGTACAGGTGGGTACAGGTCTGTCACTGTATAACACTGGGGTACAGTACTGGTGGGTAGAGATCTGTCACTGTGTAACACTGGGGTACAGTACAGGTGGGTACAGGTCTGTCCCTGTATAACACTGGGGTACAGTACTGGTGGGTACAGGTCTGTCACTGTATAACACTGGGGTACAGTACTGGTGGGTACAGGTCTGTCACTGTATAACACTGGGGTACAGTACTGGTGGGTGCAGGTCTGTCACTGTACAACACGGGTGGACAGTACTGGTGGGTACAGGTCTGTCACTGTATAACACTGGGGTACAGTACTGGTGGGTACAGGTCTGTCACTGTATAACACTGGGGTACAGTACTGGTGGGTACAAGTCTGTCACTGTATAACACTGGGGTACAGTACTGGTGGGTACAGGTCTGTCACTGTATAACTCTGGGGTACAGTACTGGTGGGTACAGGTCTGTCACTGTATAACACTGGGGTACAGTACTGGTGGGTACAGGTCTGTCACTGTATAACTCTGGGGTACAGTACTGGTGGGTACAGGTCTGTCACTGTATAACACTGGGGTACAGTACTGGTGGGTACAGGTCTGTCGCTATATAACACTGGGGTACAGTACTGGTGGGTACAGGTCTGTCACTGTATAACACTGGGTTACAGTACTGGTGGGTACAGGTCTGTCACTGTATAACACTGGGGTACAGTACTGGTGGGTACAGGTCTGTCACTGTATAACACTGGGGTACAATACTGGTGGGTACAGGTCTGTCGCTGTATAACACTGGGGTACAGTACTGGTGGGTACAGGTCTGTCACTGTATAACACTGGGCTACGGTTCTGGTGGGTACAGGTCTGTCACTGTATAACACTGGGGTACAGTACTGGTGGGTACAGGTCTGTCACTGTACAACACTGTGGTTCAGTACTGGTGGGTACAGGTCTGTTACTGTATAACACTGGGGTTCAGTACTGGTGGGTACAGGTCTGTCACTGTATAACACTGGGGTACAGTACAGGTGGGTACAGGTCTGTCACTGTATAACACTGGGGTACAGTACAGATGGGTACAGGTCTGTCACTGTATAACACTGGGGTACAGTACTGGTGGGTACAGGTCTGTCACTGTATAACACGGGTACAGTACTGGTGGGTACAGGTCTGTCACTGTATAACACTGGGGTACAGTACTGGGGGCACAGGTCTGTCACTGTATAACACTGGGGTACAGTACTGGTGGGTACAGGTCTGTCACTGTATAACACTGGGGTACAGTACAGGTGGGTACAGGACTGTCACTGTACAGCACTGGGGTACAGTACTGGTGGGTACAGGTCAGTCACTGTATAACACTGGGGTACAGTACTGGGGGTACAGGTCTGTCACTGTATAACACTGGGGTACAGTACTGGTGGGTAAAGATCTGTCACTGTGTAACACTGGGGTACAGTACAGGTGGGTACAGGTCTGTCACTGTATAGCACTGGGGTACAGTACTGGTGGGTACAGGTCAGTCACTGTATAACACAGGGGTACAGTACTGGGGGTACAGGTCTGTCACTGTATAACACTGGGGTACAGAACAGGTGGGTACAGGTCAGTCAGTGTATAACACTGGGGTACAGTACTGGTGGGTACAGGTCTGTCACTGTATAACACTGGGGTACAGTACAGGTGGGTACAGGTCTGTCACTGTATAACACTGGGGTACAGTACTGGTGGGTACAGGTCTATCGCTGTATAACACTGGGGTAGAGTACTTGCGGGTACAGGTCTGTCCCTGTATAACACTGGGGTACAGTACTGGTCGGTACAGGTCTGTCGCTGTATAACACTGGGGTACAGTACTGGTGGGTACAGGTCTGTCACTGTATAACACTGGGGTACAGTACTGGTAGGCACAGATCTGTCACTGTATAACACTGGGGTACAGTACTGGTGGGTACAGGTCTGTCACTGTATAACACTGGGGTACAGTACAGGTGGTTACAGGTCTGTCGCTGTATAACACTGGGGTACAGCACTGGTGGGTACAGGTCTGTCATTGTATAACACTGGTGTACAGTACATTTGGGTACAGAATGTCGCTGTATAACACTGGGGTACAGCACTGGTGGGTTCAGGTTTGTCATTGTGTAACACTGGGGTACAGCACTGGTGGGTACAGGTCTGTCACTGTGTAACACTGGGGTACAGTACAGGTGGGTACAGGTCTGTCACTGTGTAACACTGGGGTACAATACTGGTGGGTACAGGTCTGTCACTGTATAACACTGGGGTACAGTACAGGTGGGTACAGGTCTGTCACTGTGTAACACTGGGGTACAATTCTGGTGGGTACAGGTCTGTCACTGTATAACACTGGCGTACAGTACTGGTGGGTACAGGTCTGTCACTGTATAACACTGGCGTACAGTACTGGTGGGTACAGGTCTGTCATTGTATAACACTGGGGTACAGTACTGGTGGGTACAGATCTGTCACTGTATAACACTGGGGTACAGTACTAGTGGATACAGGTCTGTCACTGTATAACACTGGGGTACAGTACTGGTGGGTGCAGGTCTGTCACTGTATAACACTGGGGTACAGTACTGGTGGGGACAGGTCTGTCACTGTATAACACTGGGGTACAGTACTGGTGGGTACAGTTCTGTCACTGTATAACACTGGGGTACAGTACTGGGGGGTACAGGTCTGTCATTGTATTACACTGGGGTACAGTACTGGTGGGTAGAGGTCTGTCACTGTATAACACTGGCGTTCAGTACTGGTGGATACAGGTCTGTCACTGTATAACAATGGGGTACAGTACTGGTGGGTACAGGTCTGTCACTGTATAACACTGGGGTACAGTACTGGTGGGTACAGGTCTGTCACTGTATAACACGGGTACAGTACTGGTGGGTACAGGTCTGTCACTGTATAACACGGGTACAGTACTGGTGGGTACAGGTCTGTCACGGTATAACATTGCGGTACAGTACTGGTGGGTACAGGTCTGTCACTGTATAACACTAGGGTACAGTACTGGTGGGTACACGTCTGTCACTGTATAACACTGGGGTACAGTACTGGTGGGTACAGGTCTGTCACTGTATAACACTGGGGTACAGTACTCGTGGGTACAGGTCTGTCACTGTGTAACACTGGGGTACAGTACTGGTGGGTACAGGTCTGTCACTGTATAACACTGGGGTACAGTACTGGGGGTACAGGTCTGTCACTGTATAACACTGGGGTACAGAACAGGTGGGTACAGGTCAGTCAGTGTATAACACTGGGGTACAGTACTGGGGGTACAGGTCTGTCACTGTATAACACTGGGGTACAGTACAGGTGGGTACAGGTCTGTCACTGTATAACACTGGGGTACAGTACTGGTGGGTACAGGTCTATCGCTGTATAACACTGGGGTAGAGTACTGGCGGGTACAGGTCTGTCCCTGTATAACACTGGGGTACAGTACTGGTCGGTACAGGTCTGTCGCTGTATAACACTGGGGTACAGTACTGGTGGGTACAGGTCTGTCACTATATAACACTGGGGTCCAGTACTGGTGGGTACAGGTCTGTCACTGTATAACACTGGGGTACAGTACTGGTAGGCACAGATCTGTCACTGTATAACACTGGGGTACAGTACTGGTGGGTACAGGTCTGTCACTGTATAACACTGGGGTACAGTACAGGTGGTTACAGGTCTGTCGCTGTATAACACTGGGGTACAGCACTGGTGGGTACAGGTCTGTCATTGTATAACACTGGTGTACAGTACATTTGGGTACAGAATGTCGCTGTATAACACTGGGGTACAGCACTGGTGGGTTCAGGTTTGTCATTGTGTAACACTGGGGTACAGCACTGGTGGGTACAGGTCTGTCACTGTGTAACACTGGGGTACAGTACAGGTGGGTACAGGTCTGTCACTGTGTAACACTGGGGTACAATACTGGTGGGTACAGGTCTGTCACTGTATAACACTGGGGTACAGTACAGGTGGGTAAAGGTCTGTCACTGTGTAACACTGGGGTACCATTCTGGTGGGTACAGGTCTGTCACTGTATAACACTGGCGTACAGTACTGGTGGGTACAGGTCTGTCACTGTATAACACTGGCGTACAGTACTGGTGGGTACAGGTCTGTCATTGTATAACACTGGGGTACAGTACTGGTGGGTACAGATCTGTCACTGTATAACACTGGGGTACAGTACTAGTGGATACAGGTCTGTCACTGTATAACACTGGGGTACAGTACAGGTGGGTGCAGGTCTGTCACTGTATAACACTGGGGTACAGTACTGGTGGGGACAGGTCTGTCACTGTATAACACTGGGGTACAGTACTGGTGGGTACAGGTCTGTCACTGTATAACACTGGGGTACAGTACTGGGGGGTACAGGTCTGTCATTGTATTACACTGGGGTACAGTACTGGTGGGTAGAGGTCTGTCACTGTATAACACTGGCGTTCAGTACTGGTGGATACAGGTCTGTCACTGTATAACACTGGGGTACAGTACTGGTGGGTACAGGTCTGTCACTGTATAACACTGGGGTACAGTACTGGTGGGTACAGGTCTGTCACTGTATAACACGGGTACAGTACTGGTGGGTACAGGTCTGTCACTGTATAACACGGGTACAGTACTGGTGGGTACAGGTCTGTCACGGTATAACATTGCGGTACAGTACTGGTGGGTACAGGTCTGTCACTGTATAACACTAGGGTACAGTAATGGTGGGTACACGTCTGTCACTGTATAACACTGGGGTACAGTACTGGTGGGTACAGGTCTGTCACTGTATAACACTGGGGTACAGTACTCGTGGGTACAGGTCTGTCACTGTGTAACACTGGGGTACAGTACTGGTGGGTACAGGTCTGTCACTGTATAACACGGGGTACAGTACTGTGGGTACAGGTCTGTCATTGTATAACACTGGGGCACAGTACTGGTGGATACAGGTCTATCACTGTATAACACTGGGGTACAGTACTGGGGGGTACAGGTCTGTCATTGTATAACACGGGTACAGTACTGGTGGGTAGAGGTCTGTCACTGTATAACACTGGGGTACAGTACTGGTGGGTACAGGTCTGTCACTATAACACTGGGTTACAGTACTGGTGGGTACAGTTCTGGCACTGTATAACACTGGGGTACAGTACTGGTGGGTACAGGTCGGTCGCTGTATAACATTGGGGTACATTACTGGTGGGTACAGGTCTGTCACTGTATAACACTGGGTTACAGTACTGGTGTGTACAGGTCTGTCACTGTATAACACTGGGGTACAGTGCTGGTGGGTACAGGTCTGTCACTGTATAACACTGGAGTACAGTACTGGCGGGTACAGATCTGTCGCTGTATAACTCTGGGGTACAGTACTGGTGGGTACATATCTGTCGCTGTATAACACTAGGGTACAGTACTGGTGGGTACAGGTCTGTCACTATATAACACTGGGGTACAGTACTGGTGGGTACAGGTCTGTCACTGTATAACACTGGGGTACAGTACTGCTGGGTACAGGTCTGTCACTGTATAACACTGGGGTACAGTGCTGGTGGGTACAGGTCTGTCACTGTACAACACTGGGGTACAGTCCTGGTGGGTACAGGTCTCTCATTATATAACACTGGGCTACAGTACTGGTGGGTACAGGTCTGTCACTGTAGAACACTGGGGTACAGTACTGGTGGGTACAGGTCTGTCACTGTATAACACTGGGGTTCAGTACTGGTGGGTACAGGTCTGTCACTGTATAACACTGGAGTACAGTACCGGCGGGTACAGATCTGTCGCTGTATAACTCTGGGGTACAGTCCTGGTGGGTACATATCTGTCGCTGTATAACACTGGGGTACAGTACTGGTGGGTACAGGTCTGTCACTGTATAACACTGGGGTACAGTACTGGTGGGTACAGGTCAGTCACTGTATAACACTGGGGTACAGTACTGCTGGGTACAGGTCTGTCACTGTATAACACTGGGGTACAGTGCTGGTGGGTACAGGTCTGTCACTGTACAACACTGTGGTTCAGTACTGGTGGGTACAGGTCTGTTACTGTATAACACTGGGGTTCAGTACTGGTGGGTACAGGTCTGTCACTGTATAACACTGGGGTACAGTACAGGTGGGTACAGGTCTGTCACTGTATAACACTGGGGTACAGTACAGGTGGGTACAGGTCTGTCACTGTATAACACTGGGGTACAGTACTGGTGGGTAGAGATCTGTCACTGTGTAACACTGGGGTACAGTACAGGTGGGTACAGGTCTGTCCCTGTATAACACTGGGGTACAGTACTGGTGGGTACAGGTCTGTCACTGTATAACACTGGGGTACAGTACTGGTGGGTACAAGTCTGTCACTGTATAACACTGGGGTACAGTACTGGTGGGTGCAGGTCTGTCACTGTACAACACGGGTGGACAGTACTGGTGGGTACAGGTCTGTCACTGTATAACACTGGGGTACAGTACTGGTGGGTACAGGTCTGTCACTGTATAACACTGGGGTACAGTACTGGTGGGTACAAGTCTGTCACTGTATAACACTGGGGTACAGTACTGGTGGGTACAGGTCTGTCACTGTATAACTCTGGGGTACAGTACTGGTGGGTACAGGTCTGTCACTGTATAACACTGGGGTACAGTACTGGTGGGTACAGGTCTGTCACTGTATAACTCTGGGGTACAGTACTGGTGGGTACAGGTCTGTCACTGTATAACACTGGGGTACAGTACTGGTGGGTACAGGTCTGTCGCTATATAACACTGGGGTACAGTACTGGTGGGTACAGGTCTGTCACTGTATAACACTGGGTTACAGTACTGGTGGGTACAGGTCTGTCACTGTATAACACTGGGGTACAGTACTGGTGGGTACAGGTCTGTCACTGTATAACACTGGGGTACAATACTGGTGGGTACAGGTCTGTCGCTGTATAACACTGGGGTACAGCACTGGTGGGCACAGGTCTCTCATTATATAACACTGGGCTACGGTTCTGGTGGGTACAGGTCTGTCACTGTATAACACTGGGGTACAGTACTGGTGGGTACAGGTCTGTCACTGTACAACACTGTGGTTCAGTACTGGTGGGTACAGGTCTGTTACTGTATAACACTGGGGTTCAGTACTGGTGGGTACAGGTCTGTCACTGTATAACACTGGGGTACAGTACAGGTGGGTACAGGTCTGTCACTGTATAACACTGGGGTACAGTACAGGTGGGTACAGGTCTGTCACTGTATAACACTTGGGTACAGTACTGGTGGGTAGAGATCTGTCACTGTGTAACACTGGGGTACAGTACAGTGGGTACAGGTCTGTCCCTGTATAACACTGGGGTACAGTACTGGTGGGTACAGGTCTGTCACTGTATAACACTGGGGTACAGTACTGGTGGGTACAGGTCTGTCACTGTATAACACTGGGGTACAGTACTGGTGGGTACAGGTCTGTCACTGTATAACACTGGGGTACAGTACTGGTGGGTACAAGTCTGTCACTGTATAACACTGGGGTACAGTACTGGTGGGTACAGGTCTGTCACTGTATAACTCTGGGGTACAGTACTGGTGGGTACAGGTCTGTCACTGTATAACACTGGGGTACAGTACTGGTGGGTACAGGTCTGTCACTGTATAACTCTGGGGTACAGTACTGGTGGGTACAGGTCTGTCACTGTATAACACAGGAGTACAGTACTGGTGGGTACAGGTCTGTCGCTATATAACACTGGGGTACAGTACTGGTGGGTACAGGTCTGTCACTGTATAACACTGGGTTACAGTACTGGTGGGTACAGGTCTGTCACTGTATAACACTGGGGTACAGTACTGGTGGGTACAGGTCTGTTACTGTATAACACTGGGGTACAATACTGGTGGGTACAGGTCTGTCGCTGTATAACACTGGGGTACAGCACTGGTGGGCACAGGTCTGTCACTATAACACTGGGGTACAGTATTGGTGGGTACAGGTCTGTCACTGTATAACACTGGGGTACAGTACTGGTGGGTACAGGTCTGTCACTGTATAACACTGGGGTACAGTACTGGGGGCACAGGTCTGTCACTGTATAACACTCGGGTACAGTACTGGTGGGTACAGGTCTGTCACTGTATAACACTGGGGTACAGTACAGGTGGGTACAGGTCTGTCACTGTATAGCACTGGGGTACAGTACTGGTGGGTACAGGTCAGTCACTGTATAACACTGGGGTACAGTACTGGGGGTACAGGTCTGTCACTGTATAACACTGGGGTACAGTACTGGTGGGTACAGATCTGTCACTGTGTAACACTGGGGTACAGTACAGGTGGGTACAGGTCTGTCACTGTATAGCACTGGGGTACATTACTGGTGGGTACAGGTCAGTCACTTTATAACACTGGGGTACAGTACTGGGGGTACAGGTCTGTCACTGTATAACACTGGGGTACAGTACAGGTGGGTACAGGTCAGTCACTGTATAACACTGGGGTACAGTACTGGGGGTACAGGTCTGTCACTGTATAACACTGGGGTACAGTACAGGTGGGTACAGGTCTGTCACTGTATAACACTGGGGTACAGTACTGGTGGGTACAGGTCTATCGCTGTATAACACTGGGGTAGAGTACTGGCGGGTACAGGTCTGTCCCTGTATAACACTGGGGTACAGTACTGGTCGGGACAGGTCTGTCGCTGTATAACACTGGGGTACAGTACTGGTGGGTACAGGTCTGTCACTATATAACACTGGGGTCCAGTACTGGTGGGTACAGGTCTGTCACTGTTTAACACTGGGGTACAGTACTGGTGGGCACAGATCTGTCACTGTATAACACTGGGGTACAGTGCTGGTGGGTACGGGTCTGTCACTGTATAACACTGGGGTACAGTACAGGTGGTTACAGGTCTGTCGCTGTATAACACTGGGGTACAGCACTGGTGGGTACAGGTCTGTCATTGTATAACAATGGTGTACAGCACATTTGGGTACAGAATGTCGCTGTATAACACTGGGGTACAGCACTGGTGGGTACAGGTTTGTCATTGTATAACACTGGGGTACAGCACTGGTGGGTACTGGTCTGTCACTGTGTAACACTGGGGTACAGTACAGGTGGGTACAGGTCTGTCACTGTGTAATACTGGGGTACAATACTGGTGGGTACAGGTCTGTCACTGTATAACACTGCGGTACAGTGCTGGTGGGTACAGGTCTGTCACTGTATAACACTGGGGTACAATACTGGTGGGTACAGGTCTGTCCCTGCATAACACTGGGGTACAGCACTGGTGGGTACAGGTCTGTCACTGTGTAACACTGGGGTACAGTACTGGTGGGTACAGGTCTGTCACTGTATAACACTGGGGTACAGTACTGGTGGATACAGGTCTGTCACTGTATAACACTGGGGTACAGTACTGGTGGGTACAGGTATGTCACTGTATAACACTGGGGTACAGTACTGGTGGGTACAGGTCTGTCACTGTATAACACTGGGGTACAGTACTGGTGGGTACAGGTCTGTCACTGTATTACACTGGGGTACAGTACTGGTGGGGACAGGTCTGTCACTGTATAACACTGGGGTACAGTACTGGTGGGTACAGGTCTGTCACTGTATAACACTGGGGTACAGTACTGCTGGGTACAGGTCTGTCACTGTATAACACTGGGGTACAGTGCTGGTGGGTACAGGTCTGTCACTGTACAACACTGGGGTACAGTCCTGGTGGGTACAGGTCTCTCATTATATAACACTGGGCTACAGTACTGGTGGGTACAGGTCTGTCACTGTAGAACACTGGGGTACAGTACTGGTGGGTACAGGTCTGTCACTGTATAACACTGGGGTTCAGTACTGGTGGGTACAGGTCTGTCACTGTTTCACACTGGAGTACAGTACTGGCGGGTACAGATCTGTCGCTGTATAACTCTGGGGTACAGTGCTGGTGGGTACAGGTCTGTCACTGTACAACACTGGGGTACAGTACTGGTGGGTACAGGTCTCTCATTATATAACACTGGGCTACGGTTCTGGTGGGTACAGGTCTGTCACTGTATAACACTGGGGTACAGTACTGGTGGGTACAGGTCTGTCACTGTATAACACTGTGGTTCAGTACTGGTGGGTACAGGTCTGTTACTGTATAACACTGGGGTTCGGTACTGGTGGGTACAGGTCTGTCACTGTATAACACTGGGGTACAGTACAGGTGGGTACAGGTCTGTCACTGTATAACACTGGG
The DNA here is from genome assembly GCF_052327205.1 of Somniosus microcephalus. Classification (NCBI taxonomy): domain Eukaryota; kingdom Metazoa; phylum Chordata; class Chondrichthyes; order Squaliformes; family Somniosidae; genus Somniosus; species Somniosus microcephalus. The sequence goes on along the minus strand of NC_140987.1, from coordinate 8,589,366 downwards.
GTACAGTACAGGTGGGTACAGGTCTGTCACTGTATAACACTGGGGTACAGTACTGGTGGGTAGAGATCTGTCACTGTGTAACACTGGGGTACAGTACAGGTGGGTACAGGTCTGTCCCTGTATAACACTGGGGTACAGTACTGGTGGGTACAGGTCTGTCACTGTATAACACAGGGGTACAGTACTGGTGGGTACAGGTCTGTCACTGTATAACACTGGGGTACAGTACTGGTGGGTGCAGGTCTGTCACTGTACAACACAGGTGGACAGTACTGGTGGGTACAGGTCTGTCACTGTATAACACTGGGGTACAGTACTGGTGGGTACAGGTCTGTCACTGTATAACACTGGGGTACAGTACTGGTGGGGACAAGTCTGTCACTGTATAACACTGGGGTACAGTACTGGTGGGTACAGGTCTGTCACTGTATAACTCTGGGGTACAGTACTGGTGGGTACAGGTCTGTCACTGTATAACACTGGGTTACAGTACTGGTGGGTACAGGTCTGTCACTGTATAACACTGGGGTACAGTACTGGTGGATACAGGTCTGTCCCTGTATAACACTGGGGTACAGTACTGGTGGGTACAGGTCTGTCATTGTATAACACTGGGGTACAGTACTGGTGGGTACAGGTCTGTCACTGTATAACACTGGGGTACAGTACTGGTGGGTACAGGTCTGTCACTGTATAACTCTGGGGTACAGTACTGGTGGGTACAGGTCTGTCACTGTATAACACTGGGGTACAGTACTGGTGGGTACAGGTCTGTCGCTATATAACACTGGGGTACAGTACTGGTGGGTACAGGTCTGTCACTGTATAACACTGGGTTACAGTACTGGTGGGTACAGGTCTGTCACTGTATAACACTGGGGTACAGTACTGGTGGGTACAGGTCTGTCACTGTTTAACACTGGGGTACAATACTGGTGGGTACAGGTCTGTCGCTGTATAACACTGGGGTACAGCACTGGTGGGCACAGGTCTGTCACTATAACACTGGGGTACAGTATTGGTGGGTACAGGTCTGTCACTGTATAACACTGGGGTACAGTACTGGTGGGTACAGGTCTGTCACTGTATAACACTGGGGTACAGTACTGGGGGCACAGGTCTGTCACTGTATAACACTGGGGTACAGTACTGGTGGGTACAGGTCTGTCACTGTATAACACTGGGGTACAGTACAGGTGGGTACAGGTCTGTCACTGTATAGCACTGGGGTACAGTACTGGTGGGTACAGGTCAGTCACTGTATAACACTGGGGTACAGTACTGGGGGTACAGGTCTGTCACTGTATAACACTGCGGTACAGTACTGGTGGGTACAGATCTGTCACTGTGTAACACTGGGGTACAGTACAGGTGGGTACAGGTCTGTCACTGTATAGCACTGGGGTACAGTACTGGTGGGTACAGGTCAGTCACTGTATAACACTGGGGTACAGTACTGGGGGTACAGGTCTGTCACTGTATAACACTGGGGTACAGTACAGGTGGGTACAGGTCAGTCACTGTATAACACTGGGGTACAGTACTGGGGGTACAGGTCTGTCACTGTATAACACTGGGGTACAGTACAGGTGGGTACAGGTCTGTCACTGTATAACACTGGGGTACAGTACTGGTGGGTACAGGTCTATCGCTGTATAACACTGGGGTAGAGTACTGGCGGGTACAGGTCTGTCCCTGTATAACACTGGGGTACAGTACTGGTCGGTACAGGTCTGTCACTGTATAACACTGGGGTACAGTACTGGTGGGTACAGGTCTGTCGCTATATAACACTGGGGTACAGTACTGGTGGGTACAGGTCTGTCACTGTATAACACTGGGTTACAGTACTGGTGGGTACAGGTCTGTCACTGTATAACACTGGGGTACAGTACTGGTGGGTACAGGTCTGTCACTGTTTAACACTGGGGTACAATACTGGTGGGTACAGGTCTGTCGCTGTATAACACTGGGGTACAGCACTGGTGGGCACAGGTCTGTCACTATAACACTGGGGTACAGTATTGGTGGGTACAGGTCTGTCACTGTATAACACTGGGGTACAGTACTGGTGGGTACAGGTCTGTCACTGTATAACACTGGGGTACAGTACTGGTGGGTACAGGTCTGTCGCTATATAACACTGGGGTACAGTACTGGTGGGTACAGGTCTGTCACTGTATAACACTGGGTTACAGTACTGGTGGGTACAGGTCTGTCACTGTATAACACTGGGGTACAGTACTGGTGGGTACAGGTCTGTCACTGTTTAACACTGGGGTACAATACTGGTGGGTACAGGTCTGTCGCTGTATAACACTGGGGTACAGCACTGGTGGGCACAGGTCTGTCACTATAACACTGGGGTACAGTATTGGTGGGTACAGGTCTGTCACTGTATAACACTGGGGTACAGTACTGGTGGGTACAGGTCTGTCACTGTATAACACTGGGGTACAGTACTGGGGGCACAGGTCTGTCACTGTATAACACTGGGGTACAGTACTGGTGGGTACAGGTCTGTCACTGTATAACACTGGGGTACAGTACAGGTGGGTACAGGTCTGTCACTGTATAGCACTGGGGTACAGTACTGGTGGGTACAGGTCAGTCACTGTATAACACTGGGGTACAGTACTGGGGGTACAGGTCTGTCACTGTATAACACTGCGGTACAGTACTGGTGGGTACAGATCTGTCACTGTGTAACACTGGGGTACAGTACAGGTGGGTACAGGTCTGTCACTGTATAGCACTGGGGTACAGTACTGGTGGGTACAGGTCAGTCACTGTATAACACTGGGGTACAGTACTGGGGGTACAGGTCTGTCACTGTATAACACTGGGGTACAGTACAGGTGGGTACAGGTCAGTCACTGTATAACACTGGGGTACAGTACTGGGGGTACAGGTCTGTCACTGTATAACACTGGGGTACAGTACAGGTGGGTACAGGTCTGTCACTGTATAACACTGGGGTACAGTACTGGTGGGTACAGGTCTATCGCTGTATAACACTGGGGTAGAGTACTGGCGGGTACAGGTCTGTCCCTGTATAACACTGGGGTACAGTACTGGTCGGTACAGGTCTGTCACTGTATAACACTGGGGTACAGTACTGGTGGGTACAGGTCTGTCGCTATATAACACTGGGGTACAGTACTGGTGGGTACAGGTCTGTCACTGTATAACACTGGGTTACAGTACTGGTGGGTACAGGTCTGTCACTGTATAACACTGGGGTACAGTACTGGTGGGTACAGGTCTGTCACTGTTTAACACTGGGGTACAATACTGGTGGGTACAGGTCTGTCGCTGTATAACACTGGGGTACAGCACTGGTGGGCACAGGTCTGTCACTATAACACTGGGGTACAGTATTGGTGGGTACAGGTCTGTCACTGTATAACACTGGGGTACAGTACTGGTGGGTACAGGTCTGTCACTGTATAACACTGGGGTACAGTACTGGGGGCACAGGTCTGTCACTGTATAACACTGGGGTACAGTACTGGTGGGTACAGGTCTGTCACTGTATAACACTGGGGTACAGTACAGGTGGGTACAGGTCTGTCACTGTATAGCACTGGGGTACAGTACTGGTGGGTACAGGTCAGTCACTGTATAACACTGGGGTACAGTACTGGGGGTACAGGTCTGTCACTGTATAACACTGGGGTACAGTACTGGTGGGTACAGATCTGTCACTGTGTAACACTGGGGTACAGTACAGGTGGGTACAGGTCTGTCACTGTATAGCACTGGGGTACAGTACTGGTGGGTACAGGTCAGTCACTGTATAACACTGGGGTACAGTACTGGGGGTACAGGTCTGTCACTGTATAACACTGGGGTACAGTACAGGTGGGTACAGGTCAGTCACTGTATAACACTGGGGTACAGTACTGGGGGTACAGGTCTGTCACTGTATAACACTGGGGTACAGTACAGGTGGGTACAGGTCTGTCACTGTATAACACTGGGGTACAGTACTGGTGGGTACAGGTCTATCGCTGTATAACACTGGGGTAGAGTACTGGCGGGTACAGGTCTGTCCCTGTATAACACTGGGGTACAGTACTGGTCGGTACAGGTCTGTCGCTGTATAACACTGGGGTACAGTACTGGTGGGTACAGGTCTGTCACTATATAACACTGGGGTCCAGTACTGGTGGGTACAGGTCTGTCACTGTATAACACTGGGGTACAGTACTGGTGGGCACAGATCTGTCACTGTATAACACTGGGGTACAGTGCTGGTGGGTACAGGTCTGTCACTGTATAACACTGGGGTACAGTACAGGTGGTTACAGGTCTGTCGCTGTATAACACTGGGGTACAGCACTGGTGGGTACAGGTCTGTCATTGTATAACAATGGTGTACAGCACATTTGGGTACAGAATGTCGCTGTATAACACTGGGGTACAGCACTGGTGGGTACAGGTTTGTCATTGTATAACACTGGGGTACAGCACTGGTGGGTACTGGTCTGTCACTGTGTAACACTGGGGTACAGTACAGGTGGGTACAGGTCTGTCACTGTGTAACACTGGGGTACAGTACTGGTGGATACAGGTCTGTCACTGTATAACACTGGGGTACAGTACTGGTGGGCACAGGTATGTCACTGTATAACACTGGGGTACAGTACTGGTGGGTACAGGTCTGTCACTGTATAACACTGGGGTACAGTACTGGTGGCTACAGGTCTGTCACTGTATAAAACTAGGGTACAGTACTGGTGGGTACAGGTCTGTCACTGTATAACACTGGGGTACGGTACTGGTGGGTACAGGTCTGTCACTGTATTATACTGGGGTACAGTACTGGTGGGGACAGGTCTGTCACTGTATTACACTGGGGTACAGTACTGGTGGGTACAGGTCTGTCACTGTATTACACTGGGGTACAGTACTGGTGGGTACAGGTCTGTCACTGTATTACACTGGGGTACAATACTGGTGGGAACAGGTCTGCCACTGTATAACACTAGGGTACAGTAGTGGTGGGTACAGGTCTGTCACTGTATAACACTGGGGTACAATACTGGTGATACAGGTCTGTCACTGTATAACACTGGGGTACAGTACTGGTGGGTACAGGTCAGCCACTGTATAACACTAGGGTACAGTAGTGGTGGGTACAGGTCTGTCACTGTATAACACTGGGGTACAGTACTGGTGGGTACAGGTCTGTCACTGTACAACACTGGGGTACAGTACTGGTGGGTACAGGTCTGTCACTGTATAACACTGGGGTACAGTACTGGTGGGTACAGGTTGGTCACTGTATAACACTGGGGTACAGTACTGGTGGGTACAGGTCTGTCACTGTATAACACTGGGGTACAGTACTGGTGGATACAGATCTGCCACTGTATAACACTGGGGTACAGTTCGGTGGGTACAGGTCTGTCACTGTATAAAACTGGGGTACAGTACTGGTGGGTACAGGTCTGTCACTGTATAACACTGGGGTACAGTACTGGTGGGTACAGATCTGCCACTGTATAACACTGGGGTACAGTACTGGTCAGTACAGGTCTGTCACTGTATAACACTGGGGTACAGTACTGGTGGGTACAGGTCTGTCACTGTATAACACTGGGGTACAGTACTGGTGGGTACAGGTCTGTCACTATATAACACGGGTACAGTACTGGTGGGTACAGGTCTGTCACTGTATAACACGGGTACAGTACTGGTGGGTACAGGTCTGTCTCTGTATAACACTGGGGTACAGTACTGGTGGGTACAGGTCTGCCACGGTATAACACTGGGGTACAGTACTGGTGGGTACAGGTCTGTCACTGTATAACACTGGGGTACAGTACTGGTCAGTACATGTCTGTCACTGTATAACACTGGGGTACAGTACTGGTGGGTACAGGTCTGTCACTGTATAACACTGGGTTACAGAACTGGTGGGTACAGGTCTGCCACTGTATAACACTAGGGTACAGTAGTGGTGGGTACAGGTCTGTCACTGTATAACACTGGGGTACAGTACTGGTGGGTACAGGTCTGTCACTGCATAACACTGGGGTACAGTACTGGTGGGTACAGGTCTGTCACTGTATGACACTGGGGTACAGTACTGGTCAGTACATGTCTGTCACTGTATAACACTGGGGTACAGTACTGGTGGGTACAGGTCTGTCACTGTATAACACTGGGTTACAGAACTGGTGGGTACAGGTCTGCCACTGTATAACACTAGGGTACAGTAGTGGTGGGTACAGGTCTGTCACTGTATAACTCTGGGGTACAGTACTGGTGGGTACAGGTCTGTCACTGTTTCACACTGGGTTACAGTACTGGTGGGTACAGGTCTGTCACTGTATAACACTGGGGTACAGTACTGGTGGATACAGGTCTGTCCCTGTATAACACTGGGGTACAGTACTGGTGGGTACAGGTCTGTCATTGTATAACACTGGGGTACAGTACTGGTGGGTACAGGTCTGTCACTGTATAACACTGGGGTACAGTACTGGTGGGTACAGGTCTGTCACTGTATAACTCTGGGGTACAGTACTGGTGGGTACAGGTCTGTCACTGTATAACACTGGGGTACAGTACTGGTGGGTACAGGTCTGTCGCTGTATAACACTGGTGTACAGTACTGGTGGGTACAGGTCTGTCACTGTATAACACTGGGTTACAGTACTGGTGGGTACAGGTCTGTCACTGTATAACACTGGGGTACAGTACTGGTGGGTACAGGTCTGTCACTGTATAACACTGGGGTACAATACTGGTGGGTACAGGTCTGTCGCTGTATAACACTGGGGTACAGCACTGGTGGGCACAGGTCTGTCACTATAACACTGGGGTACAGTGTTGGTGGGTACAGGTCTGTCACTGTATAACACTGGGGTACAGTACTGGTGGGTACAGGTCTGTCACTGTATAACACTGGGGTACAGTACTGGGGGCACAGGTCTGTCACTGTATAACACTGGGGTACAGTACTGGTGGGTACAGGTCTGTCACTGTATAACACTGGGGTACAGTACAGGTGGGTACAGGTCTGTCACTGTATAGCACTGGGGTACAGTACTGGTGGGTACAGGTCAGTCACTGTATAACACTGGGGTACAGTACTGGGGGTACAGGTCTGTCACTGTATAACACTGGGGTACAGTACTGGTGGGTACAGATCTGTCACTGTGTAACACTGGGGTACAGTACAGGTGGGTACAGGTCTGTCACTGTATAGCACTGGGGTACAGTACAGGTGGGTACAGGTCAGTCACTGTATAACACTGGGGTACAGTACTGGGGGTACAGGTCTGTCACTGTATAACACTGGGGTACAGTACAGGTGGGTACAGGTCAGTCACTGTATAACACTGGGGTACAGTACTGGGGGTACAGGTCTGTCACTGTATAACACTGGGGTACAGTACAGGTGGGTACAGGTCTGTCACTGTATAACACTGGGGTACAGTACTGGTGGGTACAGGTCTATCGCTGTATAACACTGGGGTAGAGTACTGGCGGGTACAGGTCTGTCCCTGTATAACACTGGGGTACAGTACTGGTCGGTACAGGTCTGTCGCTGTATAACACTGGGGTACAGTACTGGTGGGTACAGGTCTGTCACTATATAACACTGGGGTCCAGTACTGGTGGGTACAGGTCTGTCACTGTATAACACTGGGGTACAGTACTGGTGGGCACAGATCTGTCACTGTATAACACTGGGGTACAGTGCTGGTGGGTACAGGTCTGTCACTGTATAACACTGGGGTACAGTACAGGTGGTTACAGGTCTGTCGCTGTATAACACTGGGGTACAGCACTGGTGGGTACAGGTCTGTCATTGTATAACAATGGTGTACAGCACATTTGGGTACAGAATGTCGCTGTATAACACTGGGGTACAGCACTGGTGGGTACAGGTTTGTCATTGTATAACACTGGGGTACAGCACTGGTGGGTACTGGTCTGTCACTGTGTAACACTGGGGTACAGTACAGGTGGGTACAGGTCTGTCACTGTGTAACACTGGGGTACAATACTGGTGGGTACAGGTCTGTCACTGTATAACACTGGGGTACAGTACTGGTGGGTACAGGTCTGTCACTGTATAACACTGGGGTACAATACTGGTGGGTACAGGTCTGTCCCTGTATAACACTGGGGTACAGCACTGGTGGGTACAGGTCTGTCACTGTGTAACACTGGGGTACAGTACTGGTGGGTACAGGTCTGTCACTGTATAACACTGGGGTACAGTACTGGTGGATACAGGTCTGTCACTGTATAACACTGGGGTACAGTACTGGTGGGCACAGGTATGTCACTGTATAACACTGGGGTACAGTACTGGTGGGTACAGGTCTGTCACTGTATAACACTGGGGTACAGTACTGGTGGCTACAGGTCTGTCACTGTATAACACTAGGGTACAGTACTGGTGGGTACAGGTCTGTCACTGTATAACACTGGGGTACGGTACTGGTGGGTACAGGTCTGTCACTGTATTATACTGGGGTACAGTACTGGTGGGGACAGGTCTGTCACTGTATTACACTGGGGTACAGTACTGGTGGGTACAGGTCTGTCACTGTATTACACTGGGGTACAGTACTGGTGGGTACAGGTCTGTCACTGTATTACACTGGGCTACAATACTGGTGGGAACAGGTCTGCCACTGTATAACACTAGGGTACAGTAGTGGTGGGTACAGGTCTGTCACTGTATAACACTGGGGTACAGTACTGGTGGGTACAGGTCTGTCACTGTATTACACTGGGGTACAATACTGGTGGGAACAGGTCTGCCACTGTATAACACTAGGGTACAGTACTGGTGGATACAGGTATGTCACTGTATAACACTGGGGTACAGTACTGGTGGGTACAGGTCTGTCACTGTATAACACTGGGGTACAGTACTGGTGGGTACAGGTCTGTCACAGTATAACACTGGGGTACAGTACTGATGGGTACAGGTCTGTCACTGTATAACACTGGGGTACAGTACTGGTGGGTACAGGTCTGTCACTGTATAACACTGGGGTACAGTACTGGTGGGTACAGGTATGTCACTGTATAACACTGGGGTACAGTACTGGTGGGTACAGGTCTGTCACTGTATAACACTGGGGTACAGTACTGGTGGGAACAGGTCTGCCACTGTATAACACGAGGGTACAGTACTGGTGGGTACAGGTATGTCACTGTATAACACTGGGGTACAGTACTGGTGGGTACAGGTCTGTCACTGTATAACACTGGGGTACAGTACTGGTGGGTACAGGTCTGTCACAGTATAACACTGGGGTACAGTACTGGTGGGTACAGGTCTGTCACTGTGCAACACTGGGGTACAGTACTGGTGGGTACAGGTCTGTCACTGTATAACACTGGGGTACAGTACTGGTGGGTACAGGTTGGTCACTGTATAACACTGGGGTACAGTACTGGTGGGTACAGGTCTGTCACTGTATAACACTGGGGTACAGTACTGGTGGGTACAGGTCTGTCACAGTATAACACTGGGGTACAGTACTGGTGGGTACAGGTCTGTCACTGTATAACACTGGGGTACAGTACTGGTGGGTACAGGTCTGTCACTGTGCAACACTGGGGTACAGTACTGGTGGGTACAGGTCTGTCACTGTATAACACTGGGGTACAGTACTGGTGGGTACAGGTTGGTCACTGTATAACACTGGGGTACAGTACTGGTGGGTACAGGTCTGTCACTGTATAACACTGGGGTACAGTACTGGTGGGTACAGATCTGCCACTGTATAACACTGGGGTACAGTACTGGTGGGTACAGGTCTGTCACTGTATAAAACTGGGGTACAGTACTGGTGGGTACAGGTCTGTCACTGCATAACACTAGGGTACAGTACTGGTGGGTACAGGTCTGTCACTGTATAACACTGGGGTACAGTACTGGTGGGTACAGGCCTGTCACTGTATAACACTGGGGTACAGTACTGGTGGGTACAGGTCTGTCACTGTATTACACTGGGGTACAGTACTGGTGGGTACAGGTCTGTCACTGTATTACACTGGGGTACAGTACTGGTGGGTACAGGTCTGTCACTGTATTACACTGGGGTACAATACTGGTGGGTACAGGTCTGCCACTGTATAACACTAGGGTACAGTAGTGGTGGGTACAGGTCTGTCACTGTATAACACTGGGGTACAATACTGGTGGGTACAGGTCTGTCACTGTATAACACTGGGGTACAGTACTGGTGGGTACAGGTCTGTCACTGTATAACACTGGGGTACAGTACTGGTGGGTACAGGTCTGTCACTGTATAACACTGGGGTACAGTACTGGTGGGTACAGTTCTGTCATTTTATAACACTGGGGTACAGTACTGGTGGGTAGAGGTCTGTCACTGTATAACACTGGCGTACAGTACTGGTGGGTACAGGTCTGTCACTGTATAACACTGGGGTACAGTACTGGTCAGTACATGTCTGTCACTGTATAACACTGGGGTACAGTACTGGTGGGTACAGGTCTGTCACTATATAAAACGGGTACAGTACTGGTGGGTACAGGTCTGTCACTGTATAACACGGGTACAGTACTGGTGGGTACAGGTCTGCCACGGTATAACACTGGGGTACAGTACTGGTGGGTACAGGTCTGTCACTGTAGAACACTAGGGTACAGTACTGGTGGGTACATGTCTGTCACTGTATAACACTGGGGTACAGTACTGGTGGGTACAGGTCTGTCACTGTATAACACTGGGGTACAGTACTGGTGGGTACAGGTCTGTCACTGTATAACACTGGGGTACAGTACTGGTGGGTACAGGTATGTCACTGTATAACACTGGGGTACAGTACTGGTGGGTACAGGTCTGTCACTGTATAACACTGGGGTACAGTACTGGTGGATACAGGCCTGTCACTGTATAACACTAGGGTACAGTACTGGTGGGTACAGGTCTGTCACTGCGTAACACTGGGGTACAGTACTGGTGGGTACAGGTCTGTCACTGTATTACACTGGGGTACAGTACTGGTGGGTACAGGTCTGTCACTGTATTACACTGGGGTACAGTACTGGTGGGTACAGGTCTGTCACTGTATTACACTGGGGTACAGTACTGGTGGGTACAGGTCTGTCACTGTAATACACTGGGGTACAATACTGGTGGGTACAGGTCTGTCACTGTATAACACTGGGGTACAGTACTGGTGGGTACAGGTCTGCCACTGTATAACACTAGGGTACAGTAGTGGTGGGTGCAGGTCTGTCACTGTATAACACTGGGGTACAGTACTGGTGGGTACAGGTCTGTCACTGTATAACACTGGGGTACAGTACTGGTGGCTACAGGTCTGTCACTGTATAACACTGGGGTACAGTAGTGGTGGGTACAGGTCTGTCACTGTATAACACTGGGGTACAGTACTGGTGGGTACAGGTCTGTCACTGTATAACACTGGGGTACAGTACTGGTGGGTACAGGTCTGTCACTGTATACCACGGGTACAGTACTGGTGGGTACAGGTCTGTCACTGTATAACACGGCTACAGTACTGGTGGGTACAGGTCTGTCACTGTATGACACTGGGGTACAGTACTGGTGGGTACAGGTCTGTCACTGTATAACTCTGGGGTACAGTACTGGTGGGTACAGGTCTGTCACTGTATAACACTGGGTTACAGAACTGGTGGGTACAGGTCTGCCACTGTATAACACTAGGGTACAGTAGTGGTGGGTACAGGTCTGTCACTGTATAACTCTGGGGTACAGTACTGGTGGGTACAGGTCTGTCACTGTTTCACACTGGGTTACAGTACTGGTGGGTACAGGTCTGTCACTGTATAACACTGGGGTACAGTACTGGTGGATACAGGTCTGTCCCTGTATAACACTGGGGTACAGTACTGGTGGGTACAGGTCTGTCATTGTATAACACTGGGGTACAGTACTGGTGGGTACAGGTCTGTCACTGTATAACACTGGGGTACAGTACTGGTGGGTACAGGTCTGTCACTGTATAACTCTGGGGTACAGTACTGGTGGGTACAGGTCTGTCACTGTATAACACTGGGGTACAGTACTGGTGGGTACAGGTCTGTCGCTGTATAACACTGGTGTACAGTACTGGTGGGTACAGGTCTGTCACTGTATAACACTGGGTTACAGTACTGGTGGGTACAGGTCTGTCACTGTATAACACTGGGGTACAGTACTGGTGGGTACAGGTCTGTCACTGTATAACACTGGGGTACAATACTGGTGGGTACAGGTCTGTCGCTGTATAACACTGGGGTACAGCACTGGTGGGCACAGGTCACTCACTATAACACTGGGGTACAGTGTTGGTGGGTACAGGTCTGTCACTGTATAATACTGGGGTACAGTACTGGTGGGTACAGGTCTGTCACTGTATAACACTGGGGTACAGTACTGGGGGCACAGGTCTGTCACTGTATAACACTGGGGTACAGTACTGGTGGGTACAGGTCTGTCACTGTATAACACTGGGGTACAGTACAGGTGGGTACAGGTCTGTCACTGTATAGCACTGGGGTACAGTACTGGTGGGTACAGGTCAGTCACTGTATAACACTGGGGTACAGTACTGGGGGTACAGGTCTGTCACTGTATAACACTGGGGTACAGTACTGGTGGGTACAGATCTGTCACTGTGTAACACTGGGGTACAGTACAGGTGGGTACAGGTCTGTCACTGTATAGCACTGGGGTACAGTACAGGTGGGTACAGGTCAGTCACTGTATAACACTGGGGTACAGTACTGGGGGTACAGGTCTGTCACTGTATAACACTGGGGTACAGTACAGGTGGGTACAGGTCAGTCACTGTATAACACTGGGGTACAGTACTGGGGGTACAGGTCTGTCACTGTATAACACTGGGGTACAGTACAGGTGGGTACAGGTCTGTCACTGTATAACACTGGGGTACAGTACTGGTGGGTACAGGTCTATCGCTGTATAACACTGGGGTAGAGTACTGGCGGGTACAGGTCTGTCCCTGTATAACACTGGGGTACAGTACTGGTCGGTACAGGTCTGTCGCTGTATAACACTGGGGTACAGTACTGGTGGGTACAGGTCTGTCACTATATAACACTGGGGTCCAGTACTGGTGGGTACAGGTCTGTCACTGTATAACACTGGGGTACAGTACTGGTGGGCACAGATCTGTCACTGTATAACACTGGGGTACAGTGCTGGTGGGTACAGGTCTGTCACTGTATAACACTGGGGTACAGTACAGGTGGTTACAGGTCTGTCGCTGTATAACACTGGGGTACAGCACTGGTGGGTACAGGTCTGTCATTGTATAACAATGGTGTACAGCACATTTGGGTACAGAATGTCGCTGTATAACACTGGGGTACAGCACTGGTGGGTACAGGTTTGTCATTGTATAACACTGGGGTACAGCACTGGTGGGTACTGGTCTGTCACTGTGTAACACTGGGGTACAGTACAGGTGGGTACAGGTCTGTCACTGTGTAACACTGGGGTACAATACTGGTGGGTACAGGTCTGTCACTGTATAACACTGGGGTACAGTACTGGTGGGTACAGGTCTGTCACTGTATAACACTGGGGTACAATACTGGTGGGTACAGGTCTGTCCCTGTATAACACTGGGGTACAGCACTGGTGGGTACAGGTCTGTCACTGTGTAACACTGGGGTACAGTACTGGTGGGTACAGGTCTGTCACTGTATAACACTGGGGTACAGTACTGGTGGATACAGGTCTGTCACTGTATAACACTGGGGTACAGTACTGGTGGGCACAGGTATGTCACTGTATAACACTGGGGTACAGTACTGGTGGGTACAGGTCTGTCACTGTATAACACTGGGGTACAGTACTGGTGGCTACAGGTCTGTCACTGTATAACACTAGGGTACAGTACTGGTGGGTACAGGTCTGTCACTGTATAACACTGGGGTACGGTACTGGTGGGTACAGGTCTGTCACTGTATTATACTGGGGTACAGTACTGGTGGGGACAGGTCTGTCACTGTATTACACTGGGGTACAGTACTGGTGGGTACAGGTCTGTCACTGTATTACACTGGGGTACAGTACTGGTGGGTACAGGTCTGTCACTGTATTACACTGGGCTACAATACTGGTGGGAACAGGTCTGCCACTGTATAACACTAGGGTACAGTAGTGGTGGGTACAGGTCTGTCACTGTATAACACTGGGGTACAGTACTGGTGGGTACAGGTCTGTCACTGTATTACACTGGGGTACAATACTGGTGGGAACAGGTCTGCCACTGTATAACACTAGGGTACAGTACTGGTGGATACAGGTATGTCACTGTATAACACTGGGGTACAGTACTGGTGGGTACAGGTCTGTCACTGTATAACACTGGGGTACAGTACTGGTGGGTACAGGTCTGTCACAGTATAACACTGGGGTACAGTACTGATGGGTACAGGTCTGTCACTGTATAACACTGGGGTACAGTACTGGTGGGTACAGGTCTGTCACTGTATAACACTGGGGTACAGTACTGGTGGGTACAGGTATGTCACTGTATAACACTGGGGTACAGTACTGGTGTGTACAGGTCTGTCACTGTATAACACTGGGGTACAGTACTGGTGGGAACAGGTCTGCCACTGTATAACACTAGGGTACAGTACTGGTGGGTACAGGTATGTCACTGTATAACACTGGGGTACAGTACTGGTGGGTACAGGTCTGTCACTGTATAACACTGGGGTACAGTACTGGTGGGTACAGGTCTGTCACAGTATAACACTGGGGTACAGTACTGGTGGGTACAGGTCTGTCACTGTGCAACACTGGGTTACAGTACTGGTGGGTACAGGTCTGTCACTGTATAACACTGGGGTACAGTACTGGTGGGTACAGGTTGGTCACTGTATAACACTGGGGTACAGTACTGGTGGGTACAGGTCTGTCACTGTATAACACTGGGGTACAGTACTGGTGGGTACAGGTCTGTCACAGTATAACACTGGGGTACAGTACTGGTGGGTACAGGTCTGTCACTGTATAACACTGGGGTACAGTACTGGTGGGTACAGGTCTGTCACTGTGCAACACTGGGGTACAGTACTGGTGGGTACAGGTCTGTCACTGTATAACACTGGGGTACAGTACTGGTGGGTACAGGTTGGTCACTGTATAACACTGGGGTACAGTACTGGTGGGTACAGGTCTGTCACTGTATAACACTGGGGTACAGTACTGGTGGGTACAGATCTGCCACTGTATAACACTGGGGTACAGTACTGGTGGGTACAGGTCTGTCACTGTATAAAACTGGGGTACAGTACTGGTGGGTACAGGTCTGTCACTGCATAACACTAGGGTACAGTACTGGTGGGTACAGGTCTGTCACTGTATAACACTGGGGTACAGTACTGGTGGGTACAGGCCTGTCACTGTATAACACTGGGGTACAGTACTGGTGGGTACAGGTCTGTCACTGTATTACACTGGGGTACAGTACTGGTGGGTACAGGTCTGTCACTGTATTACACTGGGGTACAGTACTGGTGGGTACAGGTCTGTCACTGTATTACACTGGGGTACAATACTGGTGGGTACAGGTCTGCCACTGTATAACACTAGGGTACAGTAGTGGTGGGTACAGGTCTGTCACTGTATAACACTGGGGTACAATACTGGTGGGTACAGGTCTGTCACTGTATAACACTGGGGTACAGTACTGGTGGGTACAGGTCTGTCACTGTATAACACTGGGGTACAGTACTGGTGGGTACAGGTCTGTCACTGTATAACACTGGGGTACAGTACTGGTGGGTACAGTTCTGTCATTTTATAACACTGGGGTACAGTACTGGTGGGTAGAGGTCTGTCACTGTATAACACTGGCGTACAGTACTGGTGGGTACAGGTCTGTCACTGTATAACACTGGGGTACAGTACTGGTCAGTACATGTCTGTCACTGTATAACACTGGGGTACAGTACTGGTGGGTACAGGTCTGTCACTATATAAAACGGGTACAGTAATGGTGGGTACAGGTCTGTCACTGTATAACACGGGTAAAGTACTGGTGGGTACAGGTCTGCCACGGTATAACACTGGGGTACAGTACTGGTGGGTACAGGTCTGTCACTGTAGAACACTAGGGTACAGTACTGGTGGGTACATGTCTGTCACTGTATAACACTGGGGTACAGTACTGGTGGGTACAGGTCTGTCACTATATAAAACGGGTACAGTAATGGTGGGTACAGGTCTGTCACTGTATAACACGGGTACAGTACTGGTGGGTACAGGTCTGCCACGGTATAACACTGGGGTACAGTACTGGTGGGTACAGGTCTGTCACTGTAGAACACTAGGGTACAGTACTGGTGGGTACATGTCTGTCACTGTATAACACTGGGGTACAGTACTGGTGGGTACAGGTCTGTCACTGTATAACACTGGGGTACAGTACTGGTGGGTACAGGTCTGTCACTGTATAACACTGGGGTACAGTACTGGTGGGTACAGGTATGTCACTGTATAACACTGGGGTACAGTACTGGTGGGTACAGGTCTGTCACTGTATAACACTGGGGTACAGTACTGGTGGATACAGGCCTGTCACTGTATAACACTAGGGTACAGTACTGGTGGGTACAGGTCTGTCACTGCGTAACACTGGGGTACAGTACTGGTGGGTACAGGTCTGTCACTGTATTACACTGGGGTACAGTACTGGTGGGTACAGGTCTGTCACTGTATTACACTGGGGTACAGTACTGGTGGGTACAGGTCTGTCACTGTATTACACTGGGGTACAGTACTGGTGGGCACAGGTATGTCACTGTATAACACTGGGGTACAGTACTGGTGGGTACAGGTCTGTCACTGTATAACACTGGGGTACAGTACTGGTGGCTACAGGTCTGTCACTGTATAAAACTAGGGTACAGTACTGGTGGGTACAGGTCTGTCACTGTATAACACTGGGGTACGGTACTGGTGGGTACAGGTCTGTCACTGTATTATACTGGGGTACAGTACTGGTGGGGACAGGTCTGTCACTGTATTACACTGGGGTACAGTACTGGTGGGTACAGGTCTGTCACTGTATTACACTGGGGTACAGTACTGGTGGGTACAGGTCTGTCACTGTATTACACTGGGGTACAATACTGGTGGGAACAGGTCTGCCACTGTATAACACTAGGGTACAGTAGTGGTGGGTACAGGTCTGTCACTGTATAACACTGGGGTACAATACTGGTGATACAGGTCTGTCACTGTATAACACTGGGGTACAGTACTGGTGGGTACAGGTCAGCCACTGTATAACACTAGGGTACAGTAGTGGTGGGTACAGGTCTGTCACTGTATAACACTGGGGTACAGTACTGGTGGGTACAGGTCTGTCACTGTACAACACTGGGGTACAGTACTGGTGGGTACAGGTCTGTCACTGTATAACACTGGGGTACAGTACTGGTGGGTACAGGTTGGTCACTGTATAACACTGGGGTACAGTACTGGTGGGTACAGGTCTGTCACTGTATAACACTGGGGTACAGTACTGGTGGGTACAGATCTGCCACTGTATAACACTGGGGTACAGTTCGGTGGGTACAGGTCTGTCACTGTATAAAACTGGGGTACAGTACTGGTGGGTACAGGTCTGTCACTGTATAACACTGGGGTACAGTACTGGTGGGTACAGATCTGCCACTGTATAACACTGGGGTACAGTACTGGTCAGTACAGGTCTGTCACTGTATAACACTGGGGTACAGTACTGGTGGGTACAGGTCTGTCACTGTATAACACTGGGGTACAGTACTGGTGGGTACAGGTCTGTCACTATATAACACGGGTACAGTACTGGTGGGTACAGGTCTGTCACTGTATAACACGGGTACAGTACTGGTGGGTACAGGTCTGTCTCTGTATAACACTGGGGTACAGTACTGGTGGGTACAGGTCTGCCACGGTATAACACTGGGGTACAGTACTGGTGGGTACAGGTCTGTCACTGTATAACACTGGGGTACAGTACTGGTCAGTACATGTCTGTCACTGTATAACACTGGGGTACAGTACTGGTGGGTACAGGTCTGTCACTGTATAACACTGGGTTACAGAACTGGTGGGTACAGGTCTGCCACTGTATAACACTAGGGTACAGTAGTGGTGGGTACAGGTCTGTCACTGTATAACACTGGGGTACAGTACTGGTGGGTACAGGTCTGTCACTGCATAACACTGGGGTACAGTACTGGTGGGTACAGGTCTGTCACTGTATGACACTGGGGTACAGTACTGGTCAGTACATGTCTGTCACTGTATAACACTGGGGTACAGTACTGGTGGGTACAGGTCTGTCACTGTATAACACTGGGTTACAGAACTGGTGGGTACAGGTCTGCCACTGTATAACACTAGGGTACAGTAGTGGTGGGTACAGGTCTGTCACTGTATAACTCTGGGGTACAGTACTGGTGGGTACAGGTCTGTCACTGTTTCACACTGGGTTACAGTACTGGTGGGTACAGGTCTGTCACTGTATAACACTGGGGTACAGTACTGGTGGATACAGGTCTGTCCCTGTATAACACTGGGGTACAGTACTGGTGGGTACAGGTCTGTCATTGTATAACACTGGGGTACAGTACTGGTGGGTACAGGTCTGTCACTGTATAACACTGGGGTACAGTACTGGTGGGTACAGGTCTGTCACTGTATAACTCTGGGGTACAGTACTGGTGGGTACAGGTCTGTCACTGTATAACACTGGGGTACAGTACTGGTGGGTACAGGTCTGTCGCTGTATAACACTGGTGTACAGTACTGGTGGGTACAGGTCTGTCACTGTATAACACTGGGTTACAGTACTGGTGGGTACAGGTCTGTCACTGTATAACACTGGGGTACAGTACTGGTGGGTACAGGTCTGTCACTGTATAACACTGGGGTACAATACTGGTGGGTACAGGTCTGTCGCTGTATAACACTGGGGTACAGCACTGGTGGGCACAGGTCTGTCACTATAACACTGGGGTACAGTGTTGGTGGGTACAGGTCTGTCACTGTATAACACTGGGGTACAGTACTGGTGGGTACAGGTCTGTCACTGTATAACACTGGGGTACAGTACTGGGGGCACAGGTCTGTCACTGTATAACACTGGGGTACAGTACTGGTGGGTACAGGTCTGTCACTATATAAAACGGGTACAGTAATGGTGGGTACAGGTCTGTCACTGTATAACACGGGTAAAGTACTGGTGGGTACAGGTCTGCCACGGTATAAACACTGGGGTACAGTACTGGTGGGTACAGGTCTGTCACTGTAGAACACTAGGGTACAGTACTGGTGGGTACATGTCTGTCACTGTATAACACTGGGGTACAGTACTGGTGGGTACAGGTCTGTCACTATATAAAACGGGTACAGTAATGGTGGGTACAGGTCTGTCACTGTATAACACGGGTACAGTACTGGTGGGTACAGGTCTGCCACGGTATAACACTGGGGTACAGTACTGGTGGGTACAGGTCTGTCACTGTAGAACACTAGGGTACAGTACTGGTGGGTACATGTCTGTCACTGTATAACACTGGGGTACAGTACTGGTGGGTACAGGTCTGTCACTGTATAACACTGGGGTACAGTACTGGTGGGTACAGGTCTGTCACTGTATAACACTGGGGTACAGTACTGGTGGGTACAGGTATGTCACTGTATAACACTGGGGTACAGTACTGGTGGGTACAGGTCTGTCACTGTATAACACTGGGGTACAGTACTGGTGGATACAGGCCTGTCACTGTATAACACTAGGGTACAGTACTGGTGGGTACAGGTCTGTCACTGCGTAACACTGGGGTACAGTACTGGTGGGTACAGGTCTGTCACTGTATTACACTGGGGTACAGTACTGGTGGGTACAGGTCTGTCACTGTATTACACTGGGGTACAGTACTGGTGGGTACAGGTCTGTCACTGTATTACACTGGGGTACAGTACTGGTGGGCACAGGTATGTCACTGTATAACACTGGGGTACAGTACTGGTGGGTACAGGTCTGTCACTGTATAACACTGGGGTACAGTACTGGTGGCTACAGGTCTGTCACTGTATAAAACTAGGGTACAGTACTGGTGGGTACAGGTCTGTCACTGTATAACACTGGGGTACGGTACTGGTGGGTACAGGTCTGTCACTGTATTATACTGGGGTACAGTACTGGTGGGGACAGGTCTGTCACTGTATTACACTGGGGTACAGTACTGGTGGGTACAGGTCTGTCACTGTATTACACTGGGGTACAGTACTGGTGGGTACAGGTCTGTCACTGTATTACACTGGGGTACAATACTGGTGGGAACAGGTCTGCCACTGTATAACACTAGGGTACAGTAGTGGGTGGGTACAGGTCTGTCACTGTATAACACTGGGGTACAATACTGGTGATACAGGTCTGTCACTGTATAACACTGGGGTACAGTACTGGTGGGTACAGGTCAGCCACTGTATAACACTAGGGTACAGTAGTGGTGGGTACAGGTCTGTCACTGTATAACACTGGGGTACAGTACTGGTGGGTACAGGTCTGTCACTGTACAACACTGGGGTACAGTACTGGTGGGTACAGGTCTGTCACTGTATAACACTGGGGTACAGTACTGGTGGGTACAGGTTGGTCACTGTATAACACTGGGGTACAGTACTGGTGGGTACAGGTCTGTCACTGTATAACACTGGGGTACAGTACTGGTGGGTACAGATCTGCCACTGTATAACACTGGGGTACAGTTCGGTGGGTACAGGTCTGTCACTGTATAAAACTGGGGTACAGTACTGGTGGGTACAGGTCTGTCACTGTATAACACTGGGGTACAGTACTGGTGGGTACAGATCTGCCACTGTATAACACTGGGGTACAGTACTGGTCAGTACAGGTCTGTCACTGTATAACACTGGGGTACAGTACTGGTGGGTACAGGTCTGTCACTGTATAACACTGGGGTACAGTACTGGTGGGTACAGGTCTGTCACTATATAACACGGGTACAGTACTGGTGGGTACAGGTCTGTCACTGTATAACACGGGTACAGTACTGGTGGGTACAGGTCTGTCTCTGTATAACACTGGGGTACAGTACTGGTGGGTACAGGTCTGCCACGGTATAACACTGGGGTACAGTACTGGTGGGTACAGGTCTGTCACTGTATAACACTGGGGTACAGTACTGGTCAGTACATGTCTGTCACTGTATAACACTGGGGTACAGTACTGGTGGGTACAGGTCTGTCACTGTATAACACTGGGTTACAGAACTGGTGGGTACAGGTCTGCCACTGTATAACACTAGGGTACAGTAGTGGTGGGTACAGGTCTGTCACTGTATAACACTGGGGTACAGTACTGGTGGGTACAGGTCTGTCACTGCATAACACTGGGGTACAGTACTGGTGGGTACAGGTCTGTCACTGTATGACACTGGGGTACAGTACTGGTCAGTACATGTCTGTCACTGTATAACACTGGGGTACAGTACTGGTGGGTACAGGTCTGTCACTGTATAACACTGGGTTACAGAACTGGTGGGTACAGGTCTGCCACTGTATAACACTAGGGTACAGTAGTGGTGGGTACAGGTCTGTCACTGTATAACTCTGGGGTACAGTACTGGTGGGTACAGGTCTGTCACTGTTTCACACTGGGTTACAGTACTGGTGGGTACAGGTCTGTCACTGTATAACACTGGGGTACAGTACTGGTGGATACAGGTCTGTCCCTGTATAACACTGGGGTACAGTACTGGTGGGTACAGGTCTGTCATTGTATAACACTGGGGTACAGTACTGGTGGGTACAGGTCTGTCACTGTATAACACTGGGGTACAGTACTGGTGGGTACAGGTCTGTCACTGTATAACTCTGGGGTACAGTACTGGTGGGTACAGGTCTGTCACTGTATAACACTGGGGTACAGTACTGGTGGGTACAGGTCTGTCGCTGTATAACACTGGTGTACAGTACTGGTGGGTACAGGTCTGTCACTGTATAACACTGGGTTACAGTACTGGTGGGTACAGGTCTGTCACTGTATAACACTGGGGTACAGTACTGGTGGGTACAGGTCTGTCACTGTATAACACTGGGGTACAATACTGGTGGGTACAGGTCTGTCGCTGTATAACACTGGGGTACAGCACTGGTGGGCACAGGTCTGTCACTATAACACTGGGGTACAGTGTTGGTGGGTACAGGTCTGTCACTGTATAACACTGGGGTACAGTACTGGTGGGTACAGGTCTGTCACTGTATAACACTGGGGTACAGTACTGGGGGCACAGGTCTGTCACTGTATAACACTGGGGTACAGTACTGGTGGGTACAGGTCTGTCACTGTATAACACTGGGGTACAGTACAGGTGGGTACAGGTCTGTCACTGTATAGCACTGGGGTACAGTACTGGTGGGTACAGGTCAGTCACTGTATAACACTGGGGTACAGTACTGGGGGTACAGGTCTGTCACTGTATAACACTGGGGTACAGTACTGGTGGGTACAGATCTGTCACTGTGTAACACTGGGGTACAGTACAGGTGGGTACAGGTCTGTCACTGTATAGCACTGGGGTACAGTACAGGTGGGTACAGGTCAGTCACTGTATAACACTGGGGTACAGTACTGGGGGTACAGGTCTGTCACTGTATAACACTGGGGTACAGTACAGGTGGGTACAGGTCAGTCACTGTATAACACTGGGGTACAGTACTGGGGGTACAGGTCTGTCACTGTATAACACTGGGGTACAGTACAGGTGGGTACAGGTCTGTCACTGTATAACACTGGGGTACAGTACTGGTGGGTACAGGTCTATCGCTGTATAACACTGGGGTAGAGTACTGGCGGGTACAGGTCTGTCCCTGTATAACACTGGGGTACAGTACTGGTCGGTACAGGTCTGTCGCTGTATAACACTGGGGTACAGTACTGGTGGGTACAGGTCTGTCACTATATAACACTGGGGTCCAGTACTGGTGGGTACAGGTCTGTCACTGTATAACACTGGGGTACAGTACTGGTGGGCACAGATCTGTCACTGTATAACACTGGGGTACAGTGCTGGTGGGTACAGGTCTGTCACTGTATAACACTGGGGTACAGTACAGGTGGTTACAGGTCTGTCGCTGTATAACACTGGGGTACAGCACTGGTGGGTACAGGTCTGTCATTGTATAACAATGGTGTACAGCACATTTGGGTACAGAATGTCGCTGTATAACACTGGGGTACAGCACTGGTGGGTACAGGTTTGTCATTGTATAACACTGGGGTACAGCACTGGTGGGTACTGGTCTGTCACTGTGTAACACTGGGGTACAGTACAGGTGGGTACAGGTCTGTCACTGTGTAACACTGGGGTACAATACTGGTGGGTACAGGTCTGTCACTGTATAACACTGGGGTACAGTACTGGTGGGTACAGGTCTGTCACTGTATAACACTGGGGTACAATACTGGTGGGTACAGGTCTGTCCCTGTATAACACTGGGGTACAGCACTGGTGGGTACAGGTCTGTCACTGTGTAACACTGGGGTACAGTACTGGTGGGTACAGGTCTGTCACTGTATAACACTGGGGTACAGTACTGGTGGATACAGGTCTGTCACTGTATAACACTGGGGTACAGTACTGGTGGGCACAGGTATGTCACTGTATAACACTGGGGTACAGTACTGGTGGGTACAGGTCTGTCACTGTATTACACTGGGGTACAGTACTGGTGGGTACAGGTCTGTCACTGTATTACACTGGGCTACAATACTGGTGGGAACAGGTCTGCCACTGTATAACACTAGGGTACAGTAGTGGTGGGTACAGGTCTGTCACTGTATAACACTGGGGTACAGTACTGGTGGGTACAGGTCTGTCACTGTATTACACTGGGGTACAATACTGGTGGGAACAGGTCTGCCACTGTATAACACTAGGGTACAGTACTGGTGGATACAGGTATGTCACTGTATAACACTGGGGTACAGTACTGGTGGGTACAGGTCTGTCACTGTATAACACTGGGGTACAGTACTGGTGGGTACAGGTCTGTCACAGTATAACACTGGGGTACAGTACTGATGGGTACAGGTCTGTCACTGTATAACACTGGGGTACAGTACTGGTGGGTACAGGTCTGTCACTGTATAACACTGGGGTACAGTACTGGTGGGTACAGGTATGTCACTGTATAACACTGGGGTACAGTACTGGTGGGTACAGGTCTGTCACTGTATAACACTGGGGTACAGTACTGGTGGGAACAGGTCTGCCACTGTATAACACTGGGGTACAGTACTGGTGGGTACAGGTCTGTCACTGTATAACACTGGGGTACAGTACTGGTGGGTACAGGTCTGTCACAGTATAACACTGGGGTACAGTACTGGTGGGTACAGGTCTGTCACTGTGCAACACTGGGGTACAGTACTGGTGGGTACAGGTCTGTCACTGTATAACACTGGGGTACAGTACTGGTGGGTACAGGTTGGTCACTGTATAACACTGGGGTACAGTACTGGTGGGTACAGGTCTGTCACTGTATAACACTGGGGTACAGTACTGGTGGGTACAGGTCTGTCACAGTATAACACTGGGGTACAGTACTGGTGGGTACAGGTCTGTCACTGTATAACACTGGGGTACAGTACTGGTGGGTACAGGTCTGTCACTGTGCAACACTGGGGTACAGTACTGGTGGGTACAGGTCTGTCACTGTATAACACTGGGGTACAGTACTGGTGGGTACAGGTTGGTCACTGTATAACACTGGGGTACAGTACTGGTGGGTACAGGTCTGTCACTGTATAACACTGGGGTACAGTACTGGTGGGTACAGATCTGCCACTGTATAACACTGGGGTACAGTACTGGTGGGTACAGGTCTGTCACTGTATAAAACTGGGGTACAGTACTGGTGGGTACAGGTCTGTCACTGCATAACACTAGGGTACAGTACTGGTGGGTACAGGTCTGTCACTGTATAACACTGGGGTACAGTACTGGTGGGTACAGGCCTGTCACTGTATAACACTGGGGTACAGTACTGGTGGGTACAGGTCTGTCACTGTATTACACTGGGGTACAGTACTGGTGGGTACAGGTCTGTCACTGTATTACACTGGGGTACAGTACTGGTGGGTACAGGTCTGTCACTGTATTACACTGGGGTACAATACTGGTGGGTACAGGTCTGCCACTGTATAACACTAGGGTACAGTAGTGGTGGGTACAGGTCTGTCACTGTATAACACTGGGGTACAATACTGGTGGGTACAGGTCTGTCACTGTATAACACTGGGGTACAGTACTGGTGGGTACAGGTCTGTCACTGTATAACACTGGGGTACAGTACTGGTGGGTACAGGTCTGTCACTGTATAACACTGGGGTACAGTACTGGTGGGTACAGTTCTGTCATTTTATAACACTGGGGTACAGTACTGGTGGGTAGAGGTCTGTCACTGTATAACACTGGCGTACAGTACTGGTGGGTACAGGTCTGTCACTGTATAACACTGGGGTACAGTACTGGTCAGTACATGTCTGTCACTGTATAACACTGGGGTACAGTACTGGTGGGTACAGGTCTGTCACTATATAAAACGGGTACAGTACTGGTGGGTACAGGTCTGTCACTGTATAACACGGGTACAGTACTGGTGGGTACAGGTCTGCCACGGTATAACACTGGGGTACAGTACTGGTGGGTACAGGTCTGTCACTGTAGAACACTAGGGTACAGTACTGGTGGGTACATGTCTGTCACTGTATAACACTGGGGTACAGTACTGGTGGGTACAGGTCTGTCACTGTATAACACTGGGGTACAGTACTGGTGGGTACAGGTCTGTCACTGTATAACACTGGGGTACAGTACTGGTGGGTACAGGTATGTCACTGTATAACACTGGGGTACAGTACTGGTGGGTACAGGTCTGTCACTGTATAACACTGGGGTACAGTACTGGTGGATACAGGCCTGTCACTGTATAACACTAGGGTACAGTACTGGTGGGTACAGGTCTGTCACTGCGTAACACTGGGGTACAGTACTGGTGGGTACAGGTCTGTCACTGTATTACACTGGGGTACAGTACTGGTGGGTACAGGTCTGTCACTGTATTACACTGGGGTACAGTACTGGTGGGTACAGGTCTGTCACTGTATTACACTGGGGTACAGTACTGGTGGGTACAGGTCTGTCACTGTAATACACTGGGGTACAATACTGGTGGGTACAGGTCTGTCACTGTATAACACTGGGGTACAGTAC
Source organism: Somniosus microcephalus (assembly GCF_052327205.1). Classification (NCBI taxonomy): domain Eukaryota; kingdom Metazoa; phylum Chordata; class Chondrichthyes; order Squaliformes; family Somniosidae; genus Somniosus; species Somniosus microcephalus. Next base: position 8,563,046 of record NC_140987.1, on the reverse strand, counting down.
TGGTGGGTACAGGTCTGCCACTGTATAACACTAGGGTACAGTAGTGGTGGGTGCAGGTCTGTCACTGTATAACACTGGGGTACAGTACTGGTGGGTACAGGTCTGTCACTGTATAACACTGGGGTACAGTACTGGTGGCTACAGGTCTGTCACTGTATAACACTGGGGTACAGTAGTGGTGGGTACAGGTCTGTCACTGTATAACACTGGGGTACAGTACTGGTGGGTACAGGTCTGTCACTGTATAACACTGGGGTACAGTACTGGTGGGTACAGGTCTGTCACTGTATACCACGGGTACAGTACTGGTGGGTACAGGTCTGTCACTGTATAACACGGCTACAGTACTGGTGGGTACAGGTCTGTCACTGTATGACACTGGGGTACAGTACTGGTGGGTACAGGTCTGTCACTGTATAACTCTGGGGTACAGTACTGGTGGGTACAGGTCTGTCACTGTATAACACTGGGTTACAGAACTGGTGGGTACAGGTCTGCCACTGTATAACACTAGGGTACAGTAGTGGTGGGTACAGGTCTGTCACTGTATAACTCTGGGGTACAGTACTGGTGGGTACAGGTCTGTCACTGTTTCACACTGGGTTACAGTACTGGTGGGTACAGGTCTGTCACTGTATAACACTGGGGTACAGTACTGGTGGATACAGGTCTGTCCCTGTATAACACTGGGGTACAGTACTGGTGGGTACAGGTCTGTCATTGTATAACACTGGGGTACAGTACTGGTGGGTACAGGTCTGTCACTGTATAACACTGGGGTACAGTACTGGTGGGTACAGGTCTGTCACTGTATAACTCTGGGGTACAGTACTGGTGGGTACAGGTCTGTCACTGTATAACACTGGGGTACAGTACTGGTGGGTACAGGTCTGTCGCTGTATAACACTGGTGTACAGTACTGGTGGGTACAGGTCTGTCACTGTATAACACTGGGTTACAGTACTGGTGGGTACAGGTCTGTCACTGTATAACACTGGGGTACAGTACTGGTGGGTACAGGTCTGTCACTGTATAACACTGGGGTACAATACTGGTGGGTACAGGTCTGTCGCTGTATAACACTGGGGTACAGCACTGGTGGGCACAGGTCACTCACTATAACACTGGGGTACAGTGTTGGTGGGTACAGGTCTGTCACTGTATAATACTGGGGTACAGTACTGGTGGGTACAGGTCTGTCACTGTATAACACTGGGGTACAGTACTGGGGGCACAGGTCTGTCACTGTATAACACTGGGGTACAGTACTGGTGGGTACAGGTCTGTCACTGTATAACACTGGGGTACAGTACAGGTGGGTACAGGTCTGTCACTGTATAGCACTGGGGTACAGTACTGGTGGGTACAGGTCAGTCACTGTATAACACTGGGGTACAGTACTGGGGGTACAGGTCTGTCACTGTATAACACTGGGGTACAGTACTGGTGGGTACAGATCTGTCACTGTGTAACACTGGGGTACAGTACAGGTGGGTACAGGTCTGTCACTGTATAGCACTGGGGTACAGTACAGGTGGGTACAGGTCAGTCACTGTATAACACTGGGGTACAGTACTGGGGGTACAGGTCTGTCACTGTATAACACTGGGGTACAGTACAGGTGGGTACAGGTCAGTCACTGTATAACACTGGGGTACAGTACTGGGGGTACAGGTCTGTCACTGTATAACACTGGGGTACAGTACAGGTGGGTACAGGTCTGTCACTGTATAACACTGGGGTACAGTACTGGTGGGTACAGGTCTATCGCTGTATAACACTGGGGTAGAGTACTGGCGGGTACAGGTCTGTCCCTGTATAACACTGGGGTACAGTACTGGTCGGTACAGGTCTGTCGCTGTATAACACTGGGGTACAGTACTGGTGGGTACAGGTCTGTCACTATATAACACTGGGGTCCAGTACTGGTGGGTACAGGTCTGTCACTGTATAACACTGGGGTACAGTACTGGTGGGCACAGATCTGTCACTGTATAACACTGGGGTACAGTGCTGGTGGGTACAGGTCTGTCACTGTATAACACTGGGGTACAGTACAGGTGGTTACAGGTCTGTCGCTGTATAACACTGGGGTACAGCACTGGTGGGTACAGGTCTGTCATTGTATAACAATGGTGTACAGCACATTTGGGTACAGAATGTCGCTGTATAACACTGGGGTACAGCACTGGTGGGTACAGGTTTGTCATTGTATAACACTGGGGTACAGCACTGGTGGGTACTGGTCTGTCACTGTGTAACACTGGGGTACAGTACAGGTGGGTACAGGTCTGTCACTGTGTAACACTGGGGTACAATACTGGTGGGTACAGGTCTGTCACTGTATAACACTGGGGTACAGTACTGGTGGGTACAGGTCTGTCACTGTATAACACTGGGGTACAATACTGGTGGGTACAGGTCTGTCCCTGTATAACACTGGGGTACAGCACTGGTGGGTACAGGTCTGTCACTGTGTAACACTGGGGTACAGTACTGGTGGGTACAGGTCTGTCACTGTATAACACTGGGGTACAGTACTGGTGGATACAGGTCTGTCACTGTATAACACTGGGGTACAGTACTGGTGGGCACAGGTATGTCACTGTATAACACTGGGGTACAGTACTGGTGGGTACAGGTCTGTCACTGTATAACACTGGGGTACAGTACTGGTGGCTACAGGTCTGTCACTGTATAACACTAGGGTACAGTACTGGTGGGTACAGGTCTGTCACTGTATAACACTGGGGTACGGTACTGGTGGGTACAGGTCTGTCACTGTATTATACTGGGGTACAGTACTGGTGGGGACAGGTCTGTCACTGTATTACACTGGGGTACAGTACTGGTGGGTACAGGTCTGTCACTGTATTACACTGGGGTACAGTACTGGTGGGTACAGGTCTGTCACTGTATTACACTGGGCTACAATACTGGTGGGAACAGGTCTGCCACTGTATAACACTAGGGTACAGTAGTGGTGGGTACAGGTCTGTCACTGTATAACACTGGGGTACAGTACTGGTGGGTACAGGTCTGTCACTGTATTACACTGGGGTACAATACTGGTGGGAACAGGTCTGCCACTGTATAACACTAGGGTACAGTACTGGTGGATACAGGTATGTCACTGTATAACACTGGGGTACAGTACTGGTGGGTACAGGTCTGTCACTGTATAACACTGGGGTACAGTACTGGTGGGTACAGGTCTGTCACAGTATAACACTGGGGTACAGTACTGATGGGTACAGGTCTGTCACTGTATAACACTGGGGTACAGTACTGGTGGGTACAGGTCTGTCACTGTATAACACTGGGGTACAGTACTGGTGGGTACAGGTATGTCACTGTATAACACTGGGGTACAGTACTGGTGGGTACAGGTCTGTCACTGTATAACACTGGGGTACAGTACTGGTGGGAACAGGTCTGCCACTGTATAACACTAGGGTACAGTACTGGTGGGTACAGGTATGTCACTGTATAACACTGGGGTACAGTACTGGTGGGTACAGGTCTGTCACTGTATAACACTGGGGTACAGTACTGGTGGGTACAGGTCTGTCACAGTATAACACTGGGGTACAGTACTGGTGGGTACAGGTCTGTCACTGTGCAACACTGGGGTACAGTACTGGTGGGTACAGGTCTGTCACTGTATAACACTGGGGTACAGTACTGGTGGGTACAGGTTGGTCACTGTATAACACTGGGGTACAGTACTGGTGGGTACAGGTCTGTCACTGTATAACACTGGGGTACAGTACTGGTGGGTACAGGTCTGTCACAGTATAACACTGGGGTACAGTACTGGTGGGTACAGGTCTGTCACTGTATAACACTGGGGTACAGTACTGGTGGGTACAGGTCTGTCACTGTGCAACACTGGGGTACAGTACTGGTGGGTACAGGTCTGTCACTGTATAACACTGGGGTACAGTACTGGTGGGTACAGGTTGGTCACTGTATAACACTGGGGTACAGTACTGGTGGGTACAGGTCTGTCACTGTATAACACTGGGGTACAGTACTGGTGGGTACAGATCTGCCACTGTATAACACTGGGGTACAGTACTGGTGGGTACAGGTCTGTCACTGTATAAAACTGGGGTACAGTACTGGTGGGTACAGGTCTGTCACTGCATAACACTAGGGTACAGTACTGGTGGGTACAGGTCTGTCACTGTATAACACTGGGGTACAGTACTGGTGGGTACAGGTCTGTCACTGTATAACACTGGGGTACAGTACTGGTGGGTACAGGTCTGTCACTGTATTACACTGGGGTACAGTACTGGTGGGTACAGGTCTGTCACTGTATTACACTGGGGTACAGTACTGGTGGGTACAGGTCTGTCACTGTATTACACTGGGGTACAATACTGGTGGGTACAGGTCTGCCACTGTATAACACTAGGGTACAGTAGTGGTGGGTACAGGTCTGTCACTGTATAACACTGGGGTACAATACTGGTGGGTACAGGTCTGTCACTGTATAACACTGGGGTACAGTACTGGTGGGTACAGGTCTGTCACTGTATAACACTGGGGTACAGTACTGGTGGGTACAGGTCTGTCACTGTATAACACTGGGGTACAGTACTGGTGGGTACAGTTCTGTCATTTTATAACACTGGGGTACAGTACTGGTGGGTAGAGGTCTGTCACTGTATAACACTGGCGTACAGTACTGGTGGGTACAGGTCTGTCACTGTATAACACTGGGGTACAGTACTGGTCAGTACATGTCTGTCACTGTATAACACTGGGGTACAGTACTGGTGGGTACAGGTCTGTCACTATATAAAACGGGTACAGTACTGGTGGGTACAGGTCTGTCACTGTATAACACGGGTACAGTACTGGTGGGTACAGGTCTGCCACGGTATAACACTGGGGTACAGTACTGGTGGGTACAGGTCTGTCACTGTAGAACACTAGGGTACAGTACTGGTGGGTACATGTCTGTCACTGTATAACACTGGGGTACAGTACTGGTGGGTACAGGTCTGTCACTGTATAACACTGGGGTACAGTACTGGTGGGTACAGGTCTGTCACTGTATAACACTGGGGTACAGTACTGGTGGGTACAGGTATGTCACTGTATAACACTGGGGTACAGTACTGGTGGGTACAGGTCTGTCACTGTATAACACTGGGGTACAGTACTGGTGGATACAGGCCTGTCACTGTATAACACTAGGGTACAGTACTGGTGGGTACAGGTCTGTCACTGCGTAACACTGGGGTACAGTACTGGTGGGTACAGGTCTGTCACTGTATTACACTGGGGTACAGTACTGGTGGGTACAGGTCTGTCACTGTATTACACTGGGGTACAGTACTGGTGGGTACAGGTCTGTCACTGTATTACACTGGGGTACAGTACTGGTGGGTACAGGTCTGTCACTGTAATACACTGGGGTACAATACTGGTGGGTACAGGTCTGTCACTGTATAACACTGGGGTACAGTACTGGTGGGTACAGGTCTGCCACTGTATAACACTAGGGTACAGTAGTGGTGGGTGCAGGTCTGTCACTGTATAACACTGGGGTACAGTACTGGTGGGTACAGGTCTGTCACTGTATAACACTGGGGTACAGTACTGGTGGCTACAGGTCTGTCACTGTATAACACTGGGGTACAGTAGTGGTGGGTACAGGTCTGTCACTGTATAACACTGGGGTACAGTACTGGTGGGTACAGGTCTGTCACTGTATAACACTGGGGTACAGTACTGGTGGGTACAGGTCTGTCACTGTATACCACGGGTACAGTACTGGTGGGTACAGGTCTGTCACTGTATAACACGGCTACAGTACTGGTGGGTACAGGTCTGTCACTGTATGACACTGGGGTACAGTACTGGTGGGTACAGGTCTGTCACTGTATAACTCTGGGGTACAGTACTGGTGGGTACAGGTCTGTCACTGTATAACACTGGGTTACAGAACTGGTGGGTACAGGTCTGCCACTGTATAACACTAGGGTACAGTAGTGGTGGGTACAGGTCTGTCACTGTATAACTCTGGGGTACAGTACTGGTGGGTACAGGTCTGTCACTGTTTCACACTGGGTTACAGTACTGGTGGGTACAGGTCTGTCACTGTATAACACTGGGGTACAGTACTGGTGGATACAGGTCTGTCCCTGTATAACACTGGGGTACAGTACTGGTGGGTACAGGTCTGTCATTGTATAACACTGGGGTACAGTACTGGTGGGTACAGGTCTGTCACTGTATAACACTGGGGTACAGTACTGGTGGGTACAGGTCTGTCACTGTATAACTCTGGGGTACAGTACTGGTGGGTACAGGTCTGTCACTGTATAACACTGGGGTACAGTACTGGTGGGTACAGGTCTGTCGCTGTATAACACTGGTGTACAGTACTGGTGGGTACAGGTCTGTCACTGTATAACACTGGGTTACAGTACTGGTGGGTACAGGTCTGTCACTGTATAACACTGGGGTACAGTACTGGTGGGTACAGGTCTGTCACTGTATAACACTGGGGTACAATACTGGTGGGTACAGGTCTGTCGCTGTATAACACTGGGGTACAGCACTGGTGGGCACAGGTCACTCACTATAACACTGGGGTACAGTGTTGGTGGGTACAGGTCTGTCACTGTATAACACTGGGGTACAGTACTGGTGGGTACAGGTCTGTCACTGTATAACACTGGGGTACAGTACTGGGGGCACAGGTCTGTCACTGTATAACACTGGGGTACAGTACTGGTGGGTACAGGTCTGTCACTGTATAACACTGGGGTACAGTACAGGTGGGTACAGGTCTGTCACTGTATAGCACTGGGGTACAGTACTGGTGGGTACAGGTCAGTCACTGTATAACACTGGGGTACAGTACTGGGGGTACAGGTCTGTCACTGTATAACACTGGGGTACAGTACTGGTGGGTACAGATCTGTCACTGTGTAACACTGGGGTACAGTACAGGTGGGTACAGGTCTGTCACTGTATAGCACTGGGGTACAGTACAGGTGGGTACAGGTCAGTCACTGTATAACACTGGGGTACAGTACTGGGGGTACAGGTCTGTCACTGTATAACACTGGGGTACAGTACAGGTGGGTACAGGTCAGTCACTGTATAACACTGGGGTACAGTACTGGGGGTACAGGTCTGTCACTGTATAACACTGGGGTACAGTACAGGTGGGTACAGGTCTGTCACTGTATAACACTGGGGTACAGTACTGGTGGGTACAGGTCTATCGCTGTATAACACTGGGGTAGAGTACTGGCGGGTACAGGTCTGTCCCTGTATAACACTGGGGTACAGTACTGGTCGGTACAGGTCTGTCGCTGTATAACACTGGGGTACAGTACTGGTGGGTACAGGTCTGTCACTATATAACACTGGGGTCCAGTACTGGTGGGTACAGGTCTGTCACTGTATAACACTGGGGTACAGTACTGGTGGGCACAGATCTGTCACTGTATAACACTGGGGTACAGTGCTGGTGGGTACAGGTCTGTCACTGTATAACACTGGGGTACAGTACAGGTGGTTACAGGTCTGTCGCTGTATAACACTGGGGTACAGCACTGGTGGGTACAGGTCTGTCATTGTATAACAATGGTGTACAGCACATTTGGGTACAGAATGTCGCTGTATAACACTGGGGTACAGCACTGGTGGGTACAGGTTTGTCATTGTATAACACTGGGGTACAGCACTGGTGGGTACTGGTCTGTCACTGTGTAACACTGGGGTACAGTACAGGTGGGTACAGGTCTGTCACTGTGTAACACTGGGGTACAATACTGGTGGGTACAGGTCTGTCACTGTATAACACTGGGGTACAGTACTGGTGGGTACAGGTCTGTCACTGTATAACACTGGGGTACAATACTGGTGGGTACAGGTCTGTCCCTGTATAACACTGGGGTACAGCACTGGTGGGTACAGGTCTGTCACTGTGTAACACTGGGGTACAGTACTGGTGGGTACAGGTCTGTCACTGTATAACACTGGGGTACAGTACTGGTGGATACAGGTCTGTCACTGTATAACACTGGGGTACAGTACTGGTGGGCACAGGTATGTCACTGTATAACACTGGGGTACAGTACTGGTGGGTACAGGTCTGTCACTGTATAACACTGGGGTACAGTACTGGTGGCTACAGGTCTGTCACTGTATAACACTAGGGTACAGTACTGGTGGGTACAGGTCTGTCACTGTATAACACTGGGGTACGGTACTGGTGGGTACAGGTCTGTCACTGTATTATACTGGGGTACAGTACTGGTGGGGACAGGTCTGTCACTGTATTACACTGGGGTACAGTACTGGTGGGTACAGGTCTGTCACTGTATTACACTGGGGTACAGTACTGGTGGGTACAGGTCTGTCACTGTATTACACTGGGCTACAATACTGGTGGGAACAGGTCTGCCACTGTATAACACTAGGGTACAGTAGTGGTGGGTACAGGTCTGTCACTGTATAACACTGGGGTACAGTACTGGTGGGTACAGGTCTGTCACTGTATTACACTGGGGTACAATACTGGTGGGAACAGGTCTGCCACTGTATAACACTAGGGTACAGTACTGGTGGGTACAGGTATGTCACTGTATAACACTGGGGTACAGTACTGGTGGGTACAGGTCTGTCACTGTATAACACTGGGGTACAGTACTGGTGGGTACAGGTCTGTCACAGTATAACACTGGGGTACAGTACTGGTGGGTACAGGTCTGTCACTGTATAACACTGGGGTACAGTACTGGTGGGTACAGGTCTGTCACTGTATAACACTGGGGTACAGTACTGGTGGGTACAGGTATGTCACTGTATAACACTGGGGTACAGTACTGGTGGGTACAGGTCTGTCACTGTATAACACTGGGGTACAGTACTGGTGGGAACAGGTCTGCCACTGTATAACACTAGGGTACAGTACTGGTGGGTACAGGTATGTCACTGTATAACACTGGGGTACAGTACTGGTGGGTACAGGTCTGTCACTGTATAACACTGGGGTACAGTACTGGTGGGTACAGGTCTGTCACAGTATAACACTGGGGTACAGTACTGGTGGGTACAGGTCTGTCACTGTGCAACACTGGGGTACAGTACTGGTGGGTACAGGTCTGTCACTGTATAACACTGGGGTACAGTACTGGTGGGTACAGGTTGGTCACTGTATAACACTGGGGTACAGTACTGGTGGGTACAGGTCTGTCACTGTATAACACTGGGGTACAGTACTGGTGGGTACAGGTCTGTCACAGTATAACACTGGGGTACAGTACTGGTGGGTACAGGTCTGTCACTGTATAACACTGGGGTACAGTACTGGTGGGTACAGGTCTGTCACTGTGCAACAGTGGGGTACAGTACTGGTGGGTACAGGTCTGTCACTGTATAACACTGGGGTACAGTACTGGTGGGTACAGGTTGGTCACTGTATAACACTGGGGTACAGTACTGGTGGGTACAGGTCTGTCACTGTATAACACTGGGGTACAGTACTGGTGGGTACAGATCTGCCACTGTATAACACTGGGGTACAGTACTGGTGGGTACAGGTCTGTCACTGTATAAAACTGGGGTACAGTACTGGTGGGTACAGGTCTGTCACTGCATAACACTAGGGTACAGTACTGGTGGGTACAGGTCTGTCACTGTATAACACTGGGGTACAGTACTGGTGGGTACAGGCCTGTCACTGTATAACACTGGGGTACAGTACTGGTGGGTACAGGTCTGTCACTGTATTACACTGGGGTACAGTACTGGTGGGTACAGGTCTGTCACTGTATTACACTGGGGTACAGTACTGGTGGGTACAGGTCTGTCACTGTATTACACTGGGGTACAATACTGGTGGGTACAGGTCTGCCACTGTATAACACTAGGGTACAGTAGTGGTGGGTACAGGTCTGTCACTGTATAACACTGGGGTACAATACTGGTGGGTACAGGTCTGTCACTGTATAACACTGGGGTACAGTACTGGTGGGTACAGGTCTGTCACTGTATAACACTGGGGTACAGTACTGGTGGGGACAGGTCTGTCACTGTATAACACTGGGGTACAGTACTGGTGGGTACAGTTCTGTCATTTTATAACACTGGGGTACAGTACTGGTGGGGACAGGTCTGTCACTGTATTACACTGGGGTACAGTACTGGTGGGTACAGGTCTGTCACTGTATTACACTGGGGTACAGTACTGGTGGGGACAGGTCTGTCACTGTATTACACTGGGGTACAGTACTGGTGGGTACAGGTCTGTCACTGTATTACACTGGGGTACAGTACTGGTGGGTACAGGTCTGTCACTGTATTACACTGGGCTACAATACTGGTGGGAACAGGTCTGCCACTGTATAACACTAGGGTACAGTAGTGGTGGGTACAGGTCTGTCACTGTATAACACTGGGGTACAGTACTGGTGGGTACAGGTCTGTCACTGTATTACACTGGGGCACAATACTGGTGGGAACAGGTCTGCCACTGTATAACACTAGGGTACAGTACTGGTGGGTACAGGTATGTCACTGTATAACACTGGGGTACAGTACTGGTGGGTACAGGTCTGTCACTGTATAACACTGGGGTACAGTACTGGTGGGTACAGGTCTGTCACAGTATAACACTGGGGTACAGTACTGGTGGGTACAGGTCTGTCACTGTATAACACTGGGGTACAGTACTGGTGGGTACAGGTCTGTCACTGTATAACACTGGGGTACAGTACTGGTGGGTACAGGTATGTCACTGTATAACACTGGGGTACAGTACTGGTGGGTACAGGTCTGTCACTGTATAACACTGGGGTACAGTACTGGTGGGAACAGGTCTGCCACTGTATAACACTAGGGTACAGTACTGGTGGGTACAGGTATGTCACTGTATAACACTGGGGTACAGTACTGGTGGGTACAGGTCTGTCACTGTATAACACTGGGGTACAGTACAGGTGGGTACAGGTCTGTCACAGTATAACACTGGGGTACAGTACTGGTGGGTACAGGTCTGTCACTGTGCAACACTGGGGTACAGTACTGGTGGGTACAGGTCTGTCACTGTATAACACTGGGGTACAGTACTGGTGGGTACAGGTTGGTCACTGTATAACACTGGGGTACAGTACTGGTGGGTACAGGTCTGTCACTGTATAACACTGGGGTACAGTACTGGTGGGTACAGGTCTGTCACAGTATAACACTGGGGTACAGTACTGGTGGGTACAGGTCTGTCACTGTATAACACTGGGGTACAGTACTGGTGGGTACAGGTCTGTCACTGTGCAACACTGGGGTACAGTACTGGTGGGTACAGGTCTGTCACTGTATAACACTGGGGTACAGTACTGGTGGGTACAGGTTGGTCACTGTATAACACTGGGGTACAGTACTGGTGGGTACAGGTCTGTCACTGTATAACACTGGGGTACAGTACTGGTGGGTACAGATCTGCCACTGTATAACACTGGGGTGCAGTACTGGTGGGTACAGGTCTGTCACTGTATAAAACTGGGGTACAGTACTGGTGGGTACAGGTCTGTCACTGCATAACACTAGGGTACAGTACTGGTGGGTACAGGTCTGTCACTGTATAACACTGGGGTACAGTACTGGTGGGTACAGGCCTGTCACTGTATAACACTGGGGTACAGTACTGGTGGGTACAGGTCTGTCACTGTATTACACTGGGTTACAGTACTGGTGGGTACAGGTCTGTCACTGTATTACACTGGGGTACAGTACTGGTGGGTACAGGTCTGTCACTGTATTACACTGGGGTACAATACTGGTGGGTACAGGTCTGCCACTGTATAACACTAGGGTACAGTAGTGGTGGGTACAGGTCTGTCACTGTATAACACTGGGGTACAATACTGGTGGGTACAGGTCTGTCACTGTATAACACTGGGGTACAGTACTGGTGGGTACAGGTCTGTCACTGTATAACACTGGGGTACAGTACTGGTGGGTACAGGTCTGTCACTGTATAACACTGGGGTACAGTACTGGTGGGTACAGTTCTGTCATTTTATAACACTGGGGTACAGTACTGGTGGGTAGAGGTCTGTCACTGTATAACACTGTCGTACAGTACTGGTGGGTACAGGTCTGTCACTGTATAACACTGGGGTACAGTACTGGTCAGTACATGTCTGTCACTGTATAACACTGGGGTACAGTACTGGTGGGTACAGGTCTGTCACTATATAAAACGGGTACAGTACTGGTGGGTACAGGTCTGTCACTGTATAACACGGGTACAGTACTGGTGGGTACAGGTCTGCCACGGTATAACACTGGGGTACAGTACTGGTGGGTACAGGTCTGTCACTGTAGAACACTAGGGTACAGTACTGGTGGGTACATGTCTGTCACTGTATAACACTGGGGTACAGTACTGGTGGGTACAGGTCTGTCACTGTATAACACTGGGGTACAGTACTGGTGGGTACAGGTCTGTCACTGTATAACACTGGGGTACAGTACTGGTGGGTACAGGTATGTCACTGTATAACACTGGGGTACAGTACTGGTGGGTACAGGTCTGTCACTGTATAACACTGGGGTACAGTACTGGTGGATACAGGCCTGTCACTGTATAACACTAGGGAACAGTACTGGTGGGTACAGGTCTGTCACTGCGTAACACTGGGGTACAGTACTGGTGGGTACAGGTCTGTCACTGTATTACACTGGGGTACAGTACTGGTGGGTACAGGTCTGTCACTGTATTACACTGGGGTACAGTACTGGTGGGTACAGGTCTGTCACTGTATTACACTGGGGTACAGTACTGGTGGGTACAGGTCTGTCACTGTAATACACTGGGGTACAATACTGGTGGGTACAGGTCTGTCACTGTATAACACTGGGGTACAGTACTGGTGGGTACAGGTCTGCCACTGTATAACACTAGGGTACAGTAGTGGTGGGTGCAGGTCTGTCACTGTATAACACTGGGGTACAGTACTGGTGGGTACAGGTCTGTCACTGTATAACACTGGGGTACAGTACTGGTGGCTACAGGTCTGTCACTGTATAACACTGGGGTACAGTAGTGGTGGGTACAGGTCTGTCACTGTATAACACTGGGGTACAGTACTGGTGGGTACAGGTCTGTCACTGTATAACACTGGGGTACAGTACTGGTGGGTACAGGTCTGTCACTGTATAACACGGGTATAGTACTGGTGGGTACAGGTCTGTCACTGTATAACACGGCTACAGTACTGGTGGGTACAGGTCTGTCACTGTATACCACTGGGGTACAGTACTGGTGGGTACACGTCTGTCACTGTATAACACTGGGGTACAGTACTGGGGGGTACAGGTCTGTCACTGTATAACACTGGGGTACAGTACTGGTGGATACAGGTCTGTCACTGTATAACACTGGGGTACAGTACTGGTGGGTACAGGTCTGTCACTGTATAACACTGGGGTACAGTACTGGTGGGTACAGGTCTGTCACTGTATAACACTGGGGTACAGTACTGGTGGATACAGGTCTGTCACTGTATAACACTGGGGTACAGTACTGGTGGGTACAGGTATGTCACTGTATAACACTGGGGTACAGTACTGGTGGGTACAGGTCTGTCACTGTATAACACTGGGGTACAGTACTGGTGGCTACAGGTCTGTCACTGTATAACACTAGGGTACAGTACTGGTGGGTACAGGTCTGTCACTGTATAACACTGGGGTACGGTACTGGTGGGTACAGGTCTGTTACTGTAAAACACTGGGGTACAGTACTGGTGGGTACAGGTTGGTCACTGTGTAACACTGGGGTACAGCACTGGTGGGTACAGGTCTGTCACTGTATAACACTGGGGTACAGTACTGGTGGGTACAGATCTGTCACTGTATAACACTGGGGTACAGTACTGGTGGCTACAGGTCTGTCACTGTATAACACTAGGGTACAGTACTGGTGGGTACAGGTCAGTCACTGTATAACACTGGGGTACGGTACTGGTGGGTACAGGTCTGTTACTGTAAAACACTGGGGTACAGTACTGGTGGGTACAGGTTGGTCACTGTGTAACACTGGGGTACAGCACTGGTGGGTACAGGTCTGTCACTGTATAACACTGGGGTACAGTACTGGTGGGTACAGATCTGCCACTGTATAACACTGGGGTACAGTACTGGTGGGTACAGGTCTGTCACTGTATAACACTGGGGTACAGTACTGGTGGGTACAGGTCTGTCACTGCATAACACTGGGGTACAGTACTGGTGGGTACAGGTCTGTCACTGTATAACACTGGGGTACAGTACTGGTGGGTACAGGTCTGTCACTGTATAACACTGGGGTACAGTACTGGTGGATACAGGTCTGTCACTGCATAACACTGGGGTACAGTACTGGTGGGTACAGGTCTGTCACTGTATAACACTGGGGTACAGTACTGGTGGGTACAGGTCTGTCACTGTATTACACTGGGGTACAGTACTGGTGGGTACATGTCTGTCACTGTATTACACTGGGGTACAGTACTGGTGTGTACAGGTCTGTCACTGTATTACACTGGGGTACAATACTGGTGGGTACAGGTCTGGCACTGTATAACACTAGGGTACAGTAGTGGTGGGTACAGGTCTGTCACTGTATAACACTGGGGTACAATACTGGTGGGTACAGGTCTGTCACTGTATAACACTGGGGTACAGGACTGGTGGGTACAGGTCTGTCACTGTATAACACTGGGGTACAGTACTGGTGGGTACAGGTCTGTCACTGTATAACACTGGGGTACAGTACTGGTGGGTACAGGTCTGTCATTGTATAACACTGGGGTACAGTACTGGTGGGTAGAGGTCTGTCACTGTATAACACTGGCGTACAGTACTGGTGGGTACAGGTCTGTCACTGTATAACACTGGGGTACAGTACTGGTCAGTACAGGTCTGTCACTGTATAACACTGGGGTACAGTACTGGTGGGTACAGGTCTGTCACTATATAACACGGGTACAGTACTGGTGGGTACAGGTCTGTCACTGTATAACACGGGTACAGTACTGGTGGGTACAGGTCTGCCACGGTATAACACTGGGGTACAGTACTGGTGGGTACAGGTCTGTCACTGTATAACATTGGGGTACAGTACTGGTCAGTACATGTCTGTCACGGTATAACACTGGGGTACAGTACTGGTCGGTACAGGTCTGTCACTATATAAAACGGGTACAGTACTGGTGGGTACAGGTCTGTCACTGGATAACACGGGTACAGTACTGGTGGGTACAGGTCTGCCACGGCATAACACTGGGGTACAGTACTGGTGGGTACAGGTCTGTCACTGTAGAACACTAGGGTACAGTACTGGTGGGTACAGGTCTGTCACTGTATAACACTGGGGTACAGTACTGATGGGTACAGGTCTGTCACTGTATAACACTGGGGTACAGTACTGGTGGGTACAGGTCTGTCACTGTATAACACTGGGGTACAGTACTGGTGGGTACAGGTATGTCACTGTATAAAACTGGGGTACAGTACTGGTGGATACAGGCCTGTCACTGTATAACACTAGGGTACAGTACTGGTGGGTACAGGACTGTCACTGCGTAACACTGGGGTACAGTACTGGTGGGTACAGGTCTGTCACTGTATTACACTGGGGTACAGTACTGGTGGGTACAGGTCTGTCACTGTATTACACTGGGGTACAGTACTGGTGGGTACAGGTCTGTCACTGTATTACACTGGGGTACAGTACTGGTGGGTACAGGTCTGTCACTGTAATACACTGGGGTACAATACGGGTGGGTACAGGTCTGTCACTGTATAACACTGGGGTACAGTACTGGTGGGTACAGGTCTGCCACTGTATAACACTAGGGTACAGTAGTGGTGGGTACAGGTCTGTCACTGTATAACACTGGGGTACAGTACTGGTGGGTACAGGTCTGTCACTGTATAACACTGGGGTACAGTACTGGTGGCTACAGGTCTGTCACTGTATAACACTGGGGTACAGTAGTGGTGGGTACAGGTCTGTCACTGTATAACACTGGGGTACAGTACTGGTGGGTACAGGTCTGTCACTGTATAACACTGGGGTACAGTACTGGTGGGTACAGATCTGTCACTGTATAACACGGGTACAGTACTGGTGGGTACAGGTCTGTCACTGTATAACACGGGTACAGTACTGGTGGGTACAGGTCTGTCACTGTATACCACTGGGGTACAGTACTGGTGGGTACACGTCTGTCACTGTATAACACTGGGGTACAGTACTGGGGGGTACAGGTCTGTCACTGTATAACACTGGGGTACAGTACTGGTGGATACAGGTCTGTCACTGTATAACACTGGGGTACAGTACTGGTGGGTACAGGTCTGTCACTGTATAACACTGGGGTACAGTACTGGTGGGTACAGGTCTGTCACTGTATAACACTGGGGTACAGTACTGGTGGATACAGGTCTGTCACTGTATAACACTGGGGTACAGTACTGGTGGGTACAGGTATGTCACTGTATAACACTGGGGTACAGTACTGGTGGGTACAGGTCTGTCACTGTATAACACTGGGGTACAGTACTGGTGGCTACAGGTCTGTCACTGTATAACACTAGGGTACAGTACTGGTGGGTACAGGTCTGTCACTGTATAACACTGGGGTACGGTACTGGTGGGTACAGGTCTGTCACTGTATTACACTGGGGTACAGTACTGGTGGGTACAGGTCTGTCACTGTATTACACTGGGGTACAGTACTGGTGGGTACAGGTCTGTCACTGTATTACACTGGGGTACAGTACTGGTGGGTACAGGTCTGTCACTGTATTACACTGGGGTACAATACTGGTGGGAACAGGTCTGCCACTGTATAACACTAGGGTACAGTAGTGGTGGGTACAGGTCTGTCACTGTATAACACTGGGGTACAATACTGGTGGGTACAGGTCTGTCACTGTATAACACTGGGGTACAGTACTGGTGGGTACAGGTCAGCCACTGTATAACACTAGGGTACAGTAGTGGTGGGTACAGGTCTGTCACTGTATAACACTGGGGTACAGTACTGGTGGGTACAGGTCTGTCACTGTACAACACTGGGGTACAGTACTGGTGGGTACAGGTCTGTCACTGTAAAACACTGGGGTACAGTACTGGTGGGTACAGGTTGGTCACTGTATAACACTGGGGTACAGCACTGGTGGGTACAGGTCTGTCACTGTATAACACTGGGGTACAGTACTGGTGGGTACAGATCTGCCACTGTATAACACTGGCGTACAGTACTGGTGGGTACAGGTCTGTCACTGTATAACACTGGGGTACAGTACTGGTGGGTACAGGTCTGTCACTGCATAACACTGGGGTACAGTACTGGTGGGTACAGGTCTGTCACTGTATAACACTGGGGTACAGCACTGGTGGGTACAGGTCTGTCACTGTATAACACTGGGGTACAGGACTTGTGGGTACAGGTCTGTCACTGCATAACACTGGGGTACAGTACTGGTGGATACAGGTCTGTCACTGCATAACACTGGGGTACAGTACTGGTGGGTACAGGTCTGTCACTGTATAACACTGGGGTACAGTACTGGTGGGTACAGGTCTGTCACTGTATTACACTGGGGTACAGTACTGGTGGGTACAGGTCTGTCACTGTATTACACTGGGGTACAGTACTGGTGGGTACAGGTCTGTCACTGTATTACACTGGGGTACAATACTGGTGGGTACAGGTCTGCCACTGTATAACACTAGGGTACAGTAGTGGTGGGTACAGGTCTGTCACTGTATAACACTGGGGTACAATACTGGTGGGTACAGGTCTCTCACTGTATAACACTGGGGTACAGTACTGGTGGGTACAGGTCTGACACTGTATAACACTGGGGTACAGTACTGGTGGGTACAGGTCTGTCACTGTATAACACTGGGGTACAGTACTGGTGGGTACAGGTCTGTCATTGTATAACACTGGGGTACAGTACTGGTGGGTAGAGGTCTGTCACTGTATAACACTGGTGTACAGTACTGGTGGGTACAGGTCTGTCACTGTATAACACTGGGGTACAGTACTGGTGGATACAGGTCTGTCACTGCATAACACTGGGGTACAGTACTGGTGGGTACAGGTCTGTCACTGTATAACACTGGGGTACAGTACTGGTGGGTACAGGTCTGTCACTGTATTACACTGGGGTACAGTACTGGTGGGTACAGGTCTGCCACTGTATAACACTGGGATACAGTACTGGTGGGTACAGGTCTGTCACTGTATTACACTAGGGTACAGTAGTGGTGGGTACAGGTCTGTCACTGTATAACACTGCGGCACAATACTGGTGGGTACAGGTCTGTCACTGTATAACACTGGGGTACAGTACTGGTGGGTACAGGTCTGTCACTGTATAACACTGGGGTACAGTACTGGTGGGTACAGGTCTGTCACTGTATAACACTGGGGTACAGTACTGGTGGGTACAGGTCTGTCATTGTATAACACTGGGGTACAGTACTGGTGGGTAGAGGTCTGTCACTGTTTTACACTGGCGTACAGTACTGGTGGGTACAGGTCTGTCACTGTATAACACTGGGGTACAGTACTGGTCAGTACAGGTCTGTCACTGTATAACACTGGGGTACAGTACTGGTGGGTACAGGTCTGTCACTATATAACACGGGTACAGTACTGGTGGGTACAGGTCTGTCACTGTATAACACGGGTACAGTACTGGTGGGTACAGGTCTGCCACGGTATAACACTGGGGTACAGTACTGGTGGGTACAGGTCTGTCACTGTATAACACTGGGGTACA
Organism: Somniosus microcephalus; assembly: GCF_052327205.1. Classification (NCBI taxonomy): domain Eukaryota; kingdom Metazoa; phylum Chordata; class Chondrichthyes; order Squaliformes; family Somniosidae; genus Somniosus; species Somniosus microcephalus. The sequence continues at coordinate 8,544,224 of NC_140987.1, read as the reverse complement.
GTACTGGTCAGTACATGTCTGTCACTGTATAACACTGGGGTACAGTACTGGTGGGTACAGGTCTGTCACTGTATAACACAGGTACAGTACTGGTGGGTACAGGTCTGCCACGGTATAACACTGGGGTACAGTACTGGTGGGTACAGGTCTGTCACTGTATAACACTGGGGTACAGTACTGGTCAGTACATGTCTGTCACGGTATAACACTGGGGTACAGTACTGGTCGGTACAGGTCTGTCACTATATAAAACGGGTACAGTACTGGTGGGTACAGGTCTGTCACTGTATAACACGGGTACAGTACTGGTGGGTACAGGTCTGCCACGGTATAACACTGGGGTACAGTACTGGTGGGTACAGGTCTGTCACTGTAGAACACTAGGGTACAGTACTGGTGGGTACAGGTCTGTCGCTGTATAACACTGGGGTACAGTACTGGTGGGTACAGGTCTGTCACTGTATAACACTGGGGTACAGTACTGGTGGGTACAGGTCTGTCACTGTATAACACTGGGGTACAGTACTGGTGGGTACAGGTATGTCACTGTATAACACTGGGGTACAGTACTGGTGGATACAGGCCTGTCACTGTATAACACTAGGGTACAGTACTGGTGGGTACAGGTCTGTCACTGCGTAACACTGGGGTACAGTACTGGTGGGTATAGGTCTGTCACTGTATTACACTGGGGTACAGTACTGGTGGGTACAGGTCTGTCACTGTATTACACTGGGGTACAGTACTGGTGGGTACAGGTCTGTCACTGTATTACACTGGGGTACAGTACTGGTGGGTACAGGTCTGTCACTGTATAACACTGGGGTACAATACTGGTGGGTACAGGTCTGTCACTGTATAACACTGGGGTACAGTACTGGTGGGTACAGGTCTGCCACTGTATAACACTAGGGTACAGTAGTGGTGGGTACAGGTCTGTCACTGTATAACACTGGGGTACAGTACTGGTGGGTACAGGTCTGTCACTGTATAACACTGGGGTACAGTAGTGGTGGGTACAGGTCTGTCACTGTATAACACTGGGGTACAGTACTGGTGGGTACAGGTCTGTCACTGTATAACACTGGGGTACAGTACTGGTGGGTACAGGTCTGTCACTGTATAACACGGGTACAGTACTGGTGGGTACAGGTCTGTCACTGTATAACACGGGTACAGTACTGGTGGGTACAGGTCTGTCACTGTATACCACTGGGGTACAGTACTGGTGGGTACACGTCTGTCACTGTATAACACTGGGGTACAGTACTGGTGGGTACAGGTCTGTCACTGTATAACACTGGGGTGCAGTACTGGTGGATACAGGTCTGTCACTGTATAACACTGGGGTACAGTACTGGTGGGTACAGGTCTGTCACTGTATAACACTGGGGTACAGTACTGGTGGGTACAGGTCTGTCACTGTATAACACTGGGGTACAGTACTGGTGGCTACAGGTCTGTCACTGTATAACACTAGGGTACAGTACTGGTGGGTACAGGTCTGTCACTGTATGACACTGGGGTACGGTACTGGTGGGTACAGGTCTGTCACTGTATTACACTGGGGTACAGTACTGGTGGGTACAGGTCTGTCACTGTATTACACTGGGGTACAGTACTGGTGGGTACAGGTCTGTCACTGTATTACACTGGGGTACATTACTGGTGGGAACAGGTCTGCCACTGTATAACACTAGGGTACAGTAGTGGTGGGTACAGGTCTGTCACTGTATAACACTGGGGTACAATACTGGTGGGTACAGGTCTGTCACTGTATAACACTGGGGTACAGTACTGGTGGGTACAGGTCAGCCACTGTATAACACTAGGGTACAGTAGTGGTGGGTACAGGTCTGTCACTGTATAACACTGGGGTACAGTACTGGTGGGTACAGGTCTGTCACTGTACAACACTGGGGTACAGTACTGGTGGGTACAGGTCTGTCACTGTAAAACACTGGGGTACAGTACTGGTGGGTACAGGTTGGTCACTGTATAACACTGGGGTACAGCACTGGTGGGTACAGGTCTGTCACTGTATAATACTGGGGTACAGTACTGGTGGGTACAGATCTGCCACTGTATAACACTGGGGTACAGTACTGGTGGGTACAGGTCTGTCACTGTATAACACTGGGGTACAGTACTGGTGGGTACAGGTCTGTCACTGCATAACACTGGGGTACAGTACTGGTGGGTACAGGTCTGTCACTGTATAACACTGGGGTACAGTACTGGTGGGTACAGGTCTGTCACTGTATAACACTGGGGTACAGTACTGGTGGATACAGGTCTGTCACTGCATAACACTGGGGTACAGTACTGGTGGGTACAGGTCTGTCACTGTATAAAACTGGGGTACAGTACTGGTGGGTACAGGTCTGTCACTGTATTACACTGGGGTACAGTACTGGTGGGTACAGGTCTGTCACTGTATTACACTGGGGTACAGTACTGGTGGGTACAGGTCTGTCACTGTATTACACTGGGGTACAATACTGGTGGGTACAGGTCTGCCACTGTATAACACTGGGGTACAGTACTGGTGGGTACAGGTCTCTCACTGTATAACACTGGGGTACAGTACTGGTGGGTACAGGTCTGCCACTGTATAACACTGGCGTACAGTACTGGCGGGTACAGGTCTGTCCCTGTGTAACACTGGGTTACAGTACTGGTGGGTACAGGTCTGTCACTGTATAACACTGGGGTACAGTACTGGTGGGTACAGGTCTGTCACTGTATAACACTGGGGTACAGTACTGGTGGGTACAGGTCTGTCATTGTATAACACTGGGGTACAGTACTGGTGGGTAGAGGTCTGTCACTGTATAACACTGGCGTACAGTACTGGTGGGTACAGGTCTGTCACTGTATAACATTGGGGTACAGTACTGGTGGATACAGGTCTGTCACTGCATAACACTGGGGTACAGTACTGGTGGGTACAGGTCTGTCACTGTATAACACTGGGGTACAGTACTGGTGGGTACAGGTCTGTCACTGTATTACACTGGGGTACAGTACTGGTGGGTACACGTCTGTCACTGTATAACACTGGGGTACAGTACTGGGGGGTACAGGTCTGTCACTGTATAACACTGTGGTACAGTACTGGTGGATACAGGTCTGTCACTGTATAACACTGGGGTACAGTACTGGTGGGTACAGGTCTGTCACTGTATAACACTGGGGTACAGTACTGGTGGGTACAGGTCTGTCACTGTATAACACTGGGGTACAGTACTGGTGGATACAGGTCTGTCACTGTATAACACTGGGGTACAGTACTGGTGGGTACAGGTATGTCACTGTATAACACTGGGGTACAGTACTGGTGGGTACAGGTCTGTCACTGTATAACACTGGGGTACAGTACTGGTGGCTACAGGTCTGTCACTGTATAACACTAGGGTACAGTACTGGTGGGTACAGGTCTGTCACTGTATAACACTGGGGTACGGTACTGGTGGGTACAGGTCTGTCACTGTATTACACTGGGGGACAGTACTGGTGGGTACAGGTCTGTCACTGTATTGCACTGGGGTACAGTACTGGTGGGTACAGGTCTGTCACTGTATTACACTGGGGTACAGTACTGGTGGGTACAGGTCTGTAACTGTATTACACTGGGGTACAATACTGGTGGGAACAGGTCTGCCACTGTATAACACTAGGGTACAGTAGTGGTGGGTACAGGTCTGTCACTGTATAACACTGGGGTACAGTACTGGTGGGTACAGGTCAGCCACTGTATAACACAAGGGTACAGTAGTGGTGGGTACAGGTCTGTCACTGTATAACACTGGGGTACAGTACTGGTGGGTACAGGTCTGTCACTGTACAACACTGGGGTACAGTACTGGTGGGTACAGGTCTGTCACTGTAAAACACTGGGGTACAGTACTGGTGGGTACAGGTTGGTCACTGTATAACACTGGGGTACAGCACTGGTGGGTACAGGTCTGTCACTGTATAACACTGGGGTACAGTACTGGTGGGTACAGATCTGCCACTGTGTAACACTGGGGTACAGTACTGGTGGGTACAGGTCTGTCACTGTATAACACTGGGGTACAGTACTGGTGGGTACAGGTCTGTCACTGCATAACACTGGGGTACAGTACTGGTGGGTACAGGTCTGTCACTGTATAACACTGGGGTACAGTACTGGTGGGTACAGGTCTGTCACTGTATAACACTGGGGTACAGTACTGGTGGATACAGGTCTGTCACTGCATAACACTGGGGTACAGCACTGGTGGGTACAGGTCTGTCACTGTATAACACTGGGGTACAGTACTGGTGGGTACAGGTCTGTCACTGTATTACACTGGGGTACAGTACTGATGGGTACAGGTCTGTCACTGTATTACACTGGGGTACAGTACTGGTGGGTACAGGTCTGTCACTGTATTACACTGGGGTACAATACTGGTGGGTACAGGTCTGCCACTGTATAACACTAGGGTACAGTAGTGGTGGGTACAGGTCTGTCACTGTATAACACTGGGGTACAATACTGGTGGGTACAGGTCTGTCACTGTATAACACTGGGGTACAGTACTGGTGGGTACAGGTCTGTCACTGTATAACACTGGGGTACAGTACTGGTGGGTACAGGTCTGTCACTGTATAACACTGGGGTACAGTACTGGTGGGTACAGGTCTGTCATTGTATAACACTGGGGTACAGTACTGGTGGGTAGAGGTCTGTCACTGTATAACACTGGCGTACAGTACTGGTGGGTACAGGTCTGTCACTGTATAACACTGGGGTACAGTACTGGTCAGTACAGGTCTGTCACTGTATAACACTGGGGTACAGTACTGGTGGGTACAGGTCTGTCACTATATAACACGGGTACAGTACTGGTGGGTACAGGTCTGTCACTGTATAACACGGGTACAGTACTGGTGGGTACAGGTCTGCCACGGTATAACACTGGAGTACAGTACTGGTGGGTACAGGTCTGTCACTGGAAAACACTGGGGTACAGTACTGGTCAGTACATGTCTGTCACTGTATAACACTGGGGTACAGTACTGGTGGGTACAGGTCTGTCACTATATAAAACGGGTACAGTACTGGTGGGTACAGGTCTGTCACTGTATAACACGGGTACAGTACTGGTGGGTACAGGTCTGCCACGGTATAACACTGAGGTACAGTACTGGTGGGTACAGGTCAGTCACTGTAGAACACTAGGGTACAGTACTGGTGGGTACAGGTCTGTCACTGTATAACACTGGGGTACAGTACTGGTGGGTACAGGTCTGTCACTGTATAACACTGGGGTACAGTACTGGTGGGTACAGGTCTGTCACTGTATAACACTGGGGTACAGTACTGGTGGATACAGGCCTGTCACTGTATAACACTAGGGTACAGTACTGGTGGGTACAGGTCTGTCACTGCGTAACACTGGGGTACAGTACTGGTGGGTACAGGTCTGTCACTGTATTACACTGGGGTACACTACTGGTGGGTACAGGTCTGTCACTGTATTACACTGGGGTACAGTACTGGTGGGTACAGGTCTGTCACTGTATTACACTGGGGTACAGTACTGGTGGGTACAGGTCTGTCACTGTAATACACTGGGGTACAATACTGGTGGGTACAGGTCTGTCACTGTATAACACTGGGGTACAGTACTGGTGGGTACAGGTCTGCCACTGTATAACACTAGGGTACAGTAGTGGTGGGTACAGGTCTGTCACTGTATAACACTGGGGTACAGTACTGGTGGGTACAGGTCTGTCACTGTATAACACTGGGGTACAGTACTGGTGGCTACAGGTCTGTCACTGTATAACACTGGTGTACAGTAGTGGTGGGTACAGGTCTGTCACTGTATATCACTGGGGTACAGTACTGGTGGGTACAGGTCTGTCACTGTATAACACTGGGGTACAGTACTGGTGGGTACAGGTCTGTCACTGTATAACACGGGTACATTACTGGTGGGTACAGGTCTGTCACTGTATAACACGGGTACAGTACTGGTGGGTACAGGTCTGTCACTGTATACCACTGGGGTACAGTACTGGTGGGTACACGTCTGTCACTGTATAACACTGGGGTACAGTACTGGGGGGTACAGGTCTGTCACTGTATAACACTGGGGTACAGTACTGGTGGATACAGGTCTGTCACTGTATAACACTGGGGTACAGTACTGGTGGGTACAGGTCTGTCACTGTGTAACACTGGGGTACAGTACTGGTGGGTACAGGTCTGTCACTGTATAACACTGGGGTACAGTACTGGTGGATACAGGTCTGTCACTGTATAACACTGGGGTACAGTACTGGTGGGTACAGGTATGTCACTGTATAACACTGGGGTACAGTACTGGTGGGTACAGGTCTGTCACTGTATAACACTGGGGTACAGTACTGGCGGGTACAGGTCTGTCATTGTATAACACTGGGGAACAGTACTGGTGGATACAGGTCTGTCACTGTATAACACTGGGGTACAGTACTGGTGGGTACAGGTCTGTCACTGTATAACACTGGGGTACAGTACTGGTGGGTACAGGTCTGTCACTGTATAACACTGGGGTACAGTACTGGTGGATACAGGTCTGTCACTGTATAACACTGGGGTACAGTACTGGTGGGTGCAGGTCTGTCACTGTACAACACTGGGGTACAGTACTGGTGGGTACAGGTCTGTCACTGTATAACACTGGGGTACAGTACTGGTGGATACAGGTCTGTCACTGTATAACACTAGGGTACAGTACTGGTGTGTACAGGTCTGTCACTGTATAACACTGGGGTACAGTACTGGTGGGTACAGGGCTGTCACTGTATTACACTGGGGTACAGTACTGGTGGGTACAGGTCTGTCACTGTATTACACTGGGGTACAGTACTGGTGGGTACAGGTCTGTCACTGTATTACACTGGGGTACAGTACTGGTGGGTACAGGTCTGTCACTGTATTACACTGGGGTACAATATTGGTGGGTACAGGTCTGCCACTGTATAACACAAGGGTACAGTAGTGGTGGGTACAGGTCGGTCACTGTATAACACTGGGGTACAATACTGGTGGGTACAGGTCTGTCACTGTATAACACTGGGGTACAGTACTGGTGGGTACAGGTCTGCCACTGTATAACACTGGGGTACAGTAGTGGTGGGTACAGGTCTGTCACTGTATAACACTGGGGTACAGTACTGGTGGGTACAGGTCTGTCACTGTATAACACTGGGGTACAGTACTGGTGGGCACAGGTCTGTCACTGTATAACACTGGGGTACAGTACTGGTGGGTACAGGTCTGTCACTGTATAACACTGGGGTACAGTACTGGTGGGCACAGGTCTGTCACTGTATAACACTGGGGTACAGTACTGGTGGGTACAGGTCTGCCACTGTATAACACTGGGGTACAGTACTGGTGGGTACAGGTCTGTCACTGTATAACACTAGGGTACAGTACTGGTGGGTACAGGTCTGTCGCTGTATAACACTGGGGTACAGTACTGGTGGGTATAGGTCTGTCACTGTATAACACTGGGTTACAGTACTGGTGGGTACAGGTCTGTCACTGTATAACACTGGGGTACAGTACTGGTGGGTACAGGTCTGTCACTGTATAACACTGGGGTACAGTACTGATGGGTACAGGTCTGCCACTGTATAACACTGGGGTACAGTACTGGTGGGTACAGGTCTGTCACTGTATAACACTGGGGTACAGCACTGGTGGGTACAAGTCTGTCACTGTATAACACTGGGGTACAGTACTGGTGGGTACAGGTCTGTCACTGTATAACACTGGGGTACAGTACTGGTGGGTACAGGTCTGTCACTGTATAACACTGGGGTACAGTGCTGGTGGGTACAGGTCTGTCACTGTATAACACGGTACAGTACTGGTGGGTACAGGTCTGTCACTGTATAACACTGGGGTACAGTACTGGTGGGTACAGGTCTGTCACTGTATAACACTGGGGTACAGTACTGGTGGGTACAGGTCTGTCACTGTATAACGCTGGGGTACAGTACTGGTGGGCACAGGTCTGTCACTGTATAACACTGGGGTGCAGTACTGGTGGGCACAGGTCTGTCACTGTATAACACACTTACAGTACTGGTGGGTACAGGTCTGTCACTGTATAACACTGGGGTACAGTACTGGTGGGTACAGGTCTGTCACTGTATAACACTGGGGTGCAGTACTGGTGGGCACAGGTCTGTCACTGTATAACACGGGTACAGTACTGGTGGGTACAGGTCTGTCACTGTATAACACTGGGGTACAGTACTGGTGGGTACAGGTCTGTCACTGTATAACACTGGGGTACAGTACTGGTGGGTACAGGTCTGTCACTGTATAACACTGGGGTACAGTACTGGTGGGTACAGGCCTGTCACTGTATAACACTGGGGTACAGTACTGGTGGGTACAGGTCTGTCACTGTATAACACTGGGGTACAGTACTGGTGGGTACAGGTCTGTCACTGTATAACACTGGGGTACAGTACTGGTGGGTACAGATCTGTCACTGTATAACACTGGGGTACAGTACTGATGGGTACAGGTCTGTCACTGTATAACACTGGGGTACAGTACTGGTGGGTACAGGTCTGTCACTGTATTACACTGGGGTACAGTACTGGTGGGTACAGGTCTGTCACTGTATAACACTGGGGTACAGTACTGATGGGTACAGGTCTGTCACTGTATAACACTGGGGTACAGTACTGGTGGGTACAGGTCTGTCACTGTATAACACTGGGGTACAGTACTGGTGGGTACAGGTCTGTCACTGTATAACACGGGGTACAGTACTGGTGGGTACAGGTCTGTCATTGTATAACACCGGGGCACAGTACTGGTGGATACAGGTCTGTCACTGTATAACACTGGGGTACAGTACTGGTGGGTACAGGTCTGTCACTGTATAACACTGGGGTACAGTACTGATGGGTACAGGTCTGTCACTGTATAACACTGGGGTGCAGTACTGGTGGGTACAGGTCTGTCACTGTATAACACGGGTAAAGTACTGGTGGGTACAGGTCTGTCACTGTATAACACTGGGGTGCAGTACTGGTGGGTTCAGGTCTGTCACTGTATAACACTGGGGTACAGTACTGGTGGGTGCAGGTCTGTCACTGTATAACACGGGTACAGTGCTGGTGGGTACAGGTCTGTCACTGTATAACACTGGGGTACAGTACTGGTGGGTACAGGTCTGTCACTGTATAACACTGGGGTGCAGTACTGGTGGGTACAGGTCTGTCACTGTATAACAATGGGGTACAGTACTGGTGGGTACAGGTCTGTCACTGTATAACACTGGGGTACAGTACTGGTGGGTACAGGTCTGTCACTGTATAACACTGGGGTACAATACTGGTGGATACAGGTCTGTCACTGTATAACACTGGGGTACAGTACTGGTGGGTACAGGTCTGTCACTGTATAACACTGGGGTACAGTACTGGTGGGTACAGGTCTGTCACTGTATAACACTGGACTACAGTACTGGTGGGTACAGGTCTGTCACTGTATAACACGGGGTACAGTACTGGTGGGTACAGGTCTGTCATTGTATAACACCGGGGCACAGTACTGGTGGATACAGGTCTGTCACTGTATAACACTGGGGTACAGTACTGGTGGGTACAGGTCTGTCACTGTATAACACGGGTGCAGTACTGGTGGGTACAGGTCTGTCACTGTATAACACGGGTGCAGTACTGGTGGGTACAGGTCTGTCACTGTATAACACTGGGGTACAGTACTGGTGGGTACAGGTCTGTCACTGTATAACACGGGTACAGTACTGGTGGGTACAGGTCTGTCACTGTATAACACGGGTACAGTACTGGTGGGTACAGGTCTGTCACTGTATAACACTGGGTTACAGTACTGGTGGGTACAGGTCTGTCACTGTATAACACTGGGGTACAGTATTGGTGGGTACAGGTCTGTCACTGTATAACACGGGTACAGTACTGGTGGGTACAGGTCTGTCACTGTATAACACTGGGGTACAGTACTGGTGGGTACAGGTCTGTCACGGTATAAGACTGGGGTACAGTACTGGGGGGTACAGGTCTGTCACTGTATAACACTGGGGTACAGCACTGGTGGGTACATATCTGTCGCTGTATAACACGGGGTACAGTACTGGTGGGTACAGGTCGGTCACTGTATAACATGGGTACAGTACTGGTGGATACAGGTCTGTCACTGGGTTAAAAGTAAACATGATGTGTTCGCACATTACTGGTACCACATCGGATAAATTAAGACTTTGTTACTGCCTTCGCACTAACTCTTCCTGATGAGTCATCAGCCTTCCAAGAAAGCTGGCAGCAGGTTCGGGTCATTGAGTCTGTTCACTTTGCTGACCCGTTCAGGATTATATTTTATTTACAGTGCGGCTGGTATGTCAATTACTGACGATGAGAGGGGCTGATCCGGATCAGCACAAGGTCACTGTCATATAATTACCCACTGCGCCTCACACGATCCAGGAACACCGAGACACCGTCACCTGTATAAACTTCGCTCTGCTGTCTGTCAGAGCGTTCTGTGAAATAAGTCTCAACATAGCTCAGAATGGGCATCAACCGAACAGACAAATCTCGTCACATTCAGCACTGAACTACCAATCTCAATTCGAGGCATCAGGGTGCAATGGGAAATGGAAAATGGAATACTCCTGCAATTGCGAGTGCTCTTAAACATAGAAACATAGAAGATAGGAGCAGGAGTAGGCCATTCGGCCCCTCGAGCCTGCTCCGCCATTCAATGCGATCATGGCTGATCATCCAAATTCAGTACCCTGTCAATGCTTTCTCCCCATATCCCTTGATCCCTTTAGCCTTAAGAAATATATCCAACTCCTTCTTAAATATGTTTAATGAATTGGCCTCTACTGCCTTCTGTGGCAGAGAATTCCACAGGTTCACCACTCTCTGGGTGAAGAAATTGCTCCTCATCTCTGTCCTAAATGGCTTACCCCTTATCCTTAGACTGTGACCCCTGGTTCTGGACTCCCCGACCATCGGGAACATCCTTCCTGCATCTAGTCTGTCTAGTCCTGTTAGTATTTTATAAGTTTCAATGAGATCCCCTCTCATTCTTCTAAACTGCAGCGAGTACAAGCCCAATCGACCCAATCTCTCCTCATACATCATTCCTGCCATCCCAGGTATCAGTCTGGTGAATCTTCGCTGCACTCCTTCCATGGCAAGAACATCCTTCCTCAGATAAGGCGACCAAAACTGCACACAATACTCAAGATATGGTCTCACCGAGGCCCCGTACAACTGCAGCAAGACATCCTTGTTCCTGTACTCAAAACCTCTCGCTACGAAGGCCAACATACCATTTGCCATCTTAACCGCCTGCGGCACCTGCGTGCTTACTTTCAGCAACTGGTGCACAAGGACACCCAGGTCTCGTTGCACTTCCCCTTCTCCCAATCTATTGCCATTCAGATAATAATCTGCCTTCTTGTTTTTGACACCTTCTGAGATTGGGGCTAAGGCACACCATTGACTCTGTAGAGTGACCTTCACTATCTAACTCGTGCTGTACCTGCCCTGGGAGTGTTTGATGGCACAATGTAGAGGGAGCTTTACTCTGTATCTAACTCGTGCTGTACCTGCCCTGGGAGTGTTTGATGGCACAGTGTAGAGGGAGCTTTACTCTGTATCTAACCCGTGCTGTACCTGCCCTGGGAGTGTTTGATGGGTCAGTGTAGAGGGAGCTTTACTCTGTATCTAACCAGTGCTGTACCTGCCCTGGGAGTGTTTGATGGGGCAGTGTAGAGGGAGCTTTACTCTGTATCTAACCTGTGCTGTACCTGCCCTGGGAGTGTTTGATGGGACAGTGTAGAGGGAGCTTTACTCTGTATCTAACCCGTGCTGTACCTGCCCTGGGAGTGTTTGATGGGGCAGTGTAGAGGGAGCTTTACTCTGTATCTAACCCGTGCTGTACCTGCCCTGGGAGTGTTTGATGGGGCAGTGTAGAGGGAGCTTTACTCTGTATCTAACCCGTGCTGTACCTGCCCTGGGAGTGTTTGATGGGACAGTGTAGCAGGAACTTTACTCTGTATCTAACCCGTGCTGTACCTGCCCTGGGAGTGTTTGATGGCACAGTGTAGAGGGAGCTTTACTCTGTATCTAACCCGTGCTGTACCTGCCCTGGGAGTGTTTGATGGGTCAGTGTAGAGGGAGCTTTACTCTGTATCTAACCAGTGCTGTACCTGCCCTGGGAGTGTTTGATGGGGCAGTGTAGAGGGAGCTTTACTCTGTATCTAACCTGTGCTGTACCTGCCCTGGGAGTGTTTGATGGGACAGTGTAGAGGGAGCTTTACTCTGTATCTAACCCGTGCTGTACCTGCCCTGGGAGTGTTTGATGGGGCAGTGTAGAGGGAGCTTTACTCTGTATCTAACCCGTGCTGTACCTGCCCTGGGAGTGTTTGATGGGGCAGTGTAGAGGGAGCTTTACTCTGTATCTAACCCGTGCTGTACCTGCCCTGGGAGTGTTTGATGGGACAGTGTAGGAACTTTACTCTGTATCTAACCCGTGCTGTACCTGCCCTGGGACTGTTTGATGGGACAGTGTAGACGGAGCTTTACTCTGTATCTAACCCGTGCTGTACCTGCCCTGGGAGTGTTTGATGGGACAGTGTAGAGGGAGCTTTACTCTGTATCTAACCCGTGCTGTACCTGCCCTGGGAGTGTTTGATGGGACAGTGTAGACGGAGCTTCACTATGTATCTAACCCGTGCTGTACCTGCCCTGGGAGTGTTTGATGGGACAGTGTAGAGGGAGCTTTACTCTGTATCTAACCCGTGCTGTACCTGTCCTGGGAGTGTTTGATGGGACAGTGTACAGGGAGCTTTACTCTGTATCTAACCCGTGCTGTACCTGCCCTGGGAGTGTTTGATGGGACAGTGTAGAGGGAGCTTTACTCTGTATCTAACCCGTGTTATACCTGTCCTGGGAGCGTTTGATGGGACAGTGTACAGGGAGCTTTACTCTGTATCTAACCCGTGTTGTACCTGTCCTGGGAGTGTTTGATGGGACAGTGTCGAGGGAGCTTTACTCTGTATCTAACCCATTCTGTACCTGCCCTGGGAGTGTTTGATGGGACAGTGTAGAGGGAGCTTTACTCTGTATCTAACCCGTGCTGTCCCTGCCCTGGGAGTGTTTGATGGGACAGTGTAGAGGGAGCTTTACTCTGTATCTAACCCGTGCTGTACCTGCCCTGGGAGTGTTTGATGGGACAGTGTAGAGGGAGCTTTACTCTGTATCTAACCCATGCTGTACCTGCCCTGGGAGTGTTTGATAGGACAGTGTTGAGGGAGCTTTACTCTGTATCTAACCCGTGCTGTACCTGCCCTGGGAGTGTTTGATGGGACAGTGTAGAGGGAGCTTTACTCTGTATCTAACCCGTACTGTACCTGCCCTGGGAGTGTTTGATGGGACAGTGTAGAGGGAGCTTTAGTCTGTATCTAACCCATTCTGTACCTGCCCTGGGAGTGTTTGATATTCAAATGACAAAGTATATTTACTGGAAATGACAGAATTTTATTGATCTGCAGTCTTCACTCTCACCACCAGCTTATGACCCAGTCCCTACTCCCCACCACACAGGGTCACCAGAGGAAGCGGCGCTCCTTCACTGTGTAAATGAAAATCGTGCAATAGTGTAGAATGGTGCACATTGCAGAAATGATTAGCAGCTGTCCAATCACTGCCTGGCTGACCAAACCTTTCCATTTATACAAAGAGGAAGTTAAAAACAGGCTGCTTGATAGCTCAGTGAGTCGAGCCCCACTGGGCAGAAGGTCCCAGATTGGAGCTACGAACTGCTGCGTGTGTTGGTCTGAGCCAGGACACCAGTTAGGGTGCCACAATTGCTTCACATACCTCTGTATTAAGTTATCCCCACCCAGTGACTCCTGCTGGAGGCTGTGTGCATGTCAGGTGAAGACAAGATCAAACTGGGCCTTCATGCTTGAATAGCCTGAAACCATTCATTGTCTAGACTCCTACATGAAGAATTGCCGGTTGCCCAAGGTAAATAACCAAAGTGCGTTGGTGGTGTTGGTTGAGGGAGAACTCCCCTGCTGTTCTTCGAATAGTGTCATGGATTCTTTTACATCTCAGACCGCAGACGGGGCTTTGGTTTAGCATCTCAACAACAACAAGTATTTATATAGCACCTTTAACGTCGTAAAACGACCCAAGGCGCTTCACAGGAGTGTTAGAAGTCAAAAAATTTGACACCGATCCACATAAGGAGAAATTAGGGCGAAGGACCAAAAGCTTGGTAAAAGAGGTCGGTTTTAAGGAGTGTCTTAAAGAAGGAAAGAGAGGTAGCGAGGCGGAGAGGTTTAGGCAGGGAATTCCAGAGCTAGGGCCTCGGCAACAGAAGGCACAGCCACCATAGGTTGAGCGATAAAGCACATGGGATTGGGGGCAAGGTATTGACTTGGATAGAGAACTGGCTGGCAGACAGGAAGCAAAGAGTTGGAATAAATGGGTCTTTTTCCGAGTGGCAAGCAATGACTAGTGGGGTACCGCAGGCATCGGTCCTAGGACCCCAGCTATTCACAATATATATAAATGATCTAGACGAGGGAACTAGATGTAATATCTCCAAGTTTGCAGACGACACAAAGCTGGGTGGGCGTGTATGCTGTGAGGAGGATGCAGAGAAACTCCAGTATGATTTGAACAGGTTGGGTGATTGGGCAGATGTATGGCAGATGCAGTATAATGTGGATAAATGCGAGGTTATCCAATTCGGTGGAAAAACAGGAAGACAGATTATTATCTGAACGGCAATAGATTGGGAAAAGGGGAAGTGCAACGAGACCTGGGTGTCCTTGTGCACCAGTCATTGAAGGTAAGCATGCAGGTGCAGCAGGCGGTTAAGAAGGCAAATGGTATGTTGGCCTTCATAGCGAGAGGATTCGAGTACAAGAGCAAGGATGTCTTGCTGCAGTTGTACAGGACCTTGGTGAGACCATATCTTGAGTATTGTGTGCAGTTTTGGTCACCTTATCTGAGGAAAGATGTTCTTGCCATGGAGGGAGTGCAGCGAAGATTCACCAGACTGATACCTGGGATGGCAGGAATGACGTATGAGCAGAGATTGGATCGATTAGACTTATATTCGCTAGAGTTTAGAAGAATGAGAGGGGATCTCATTGAAACTTATAAAATTCTAACAGGACTGGACAGACTAGATGCAGGAAGGATGTTCCCTATGGCTGGGGAGTCCAGAACCAGGGGTCACAATATAAGGATAAGGGGTAAGCCATTTAAGACTGAGATGAGGAGGAATTTCTTCACCCAGAGAGTGGTGAACTACACAAGGCAGTTGAGGCCAATTCATTAAATATATTCAAGAAGGAGTTAGATATGTTTCTTAAGGCTAAAGGGATCAAGGGATATGGGGAGAAAGCAGGGACAGGGTACTGAATTTGGATGATCAGCCATGATCTCATTAAATGGCGGAACAGGCTCGAGGGGCCGAATGGCCTACTCCTGCTCCTATGTTCTATGTTTCTATAATCAGGGATGCTCAAGAGGGCAGAATTAGAGGAGCGCAGATATCTCGGGGCGGGCGGAGGGTTGTGGGGTTGGAGGAGATTACAGAGATAGGGAGGGGCGAGGCTATGGAGGGATTGGAAACAGGGGTGAGAATTTTTAAATCGAGGCGTTGCTTAACCAGGAGCCAATGTAGGTCAGCGAGCACAGGGGTGATGGGCGAACGGGACTTGGTGCGAGTTAGGACACGGGCAGCAGAGTTTTGGATGACCTAAAGTTTACGTAGGGTAGAACGTGGGAGGCCAGCCAGGAGTGCGTTGGAACAGTCAAGTCTAGAGTAAAAAACGCATGGATGAGGGTTTCAGCAGCGGATGAGCTGGGGCAGGGGCAGAGACGGGCAATGTTATGGAGATGGAAGTAGGCAGTCTTGGTTGTGCTGCGGATATGTGGTCGGAAGCTCACTTCAGGGTCAAATGTGTCACCAAGGTTGCGAGCAGTGTGGTTCGGCCTTAGACAGATGCTAGGGAGAAGGATGGAGTCAGTGGCTCGGGAACGGAGTTTGTGGCGGGGACCGAAAACAATGGTTTCGGCCTTCCCAATATTTAATCAGCGAATGACGGCACCTCCGGCAGTGCAGAACTCCCTCAGAACTGCAATGAAGTAATGGTGGTTTGGTGACACCAAGTCTCCAGGTTGTAGCAAGGCAGGGAGCATTTCCACACTGGGGTTAGAGCAGGAGACACAGTCTTGGTTTTAACACACTGAGGTTGCACAGACTCTGGTTCAGAGATTGCACAGACTTGGGTAAATGCCTAGATAAAAAGAGTATCAAATCAGATACTTGAGGATGATGGGTGAGTCACGAACCTGATTCACAATCCAACTCCTGAATGAAAAATAGTTAAACAGTTAAGAAATGCAATCATGTGAGGTGAGCATGTGACTGGAGTGGTGATCAGAACTGTTTTTACAACTATACACCTTTGTTTGGGGAGAGAAGACCCCTGAAAACTCAAAGTGACCTTGATTACTTGGAGTAGGCTTAGCAAAGGTCAAAGAGACAGAGAAAGACACAAAGAGAGAGTTTTAGAGAAAGAAAGAGCGAGAAACAGAGAAAGAGAGAGAGAAACACAAAACAGAGAGAAACAGAGACAGAAATTGCAGTTGTACAGCTACATCCTCAGGATGTCCCGAAGTGCCTGATAACTGATGAATTTGAAGTGTAGTCACTGTGTTTATTTCGGTAAACACGAGCAATGTAACCCCAGCAATTAAATAAATGAGCAGTTAATCTATTTTCGGTGATGCTGGTTGAGAGTGCACGGTCAGCCATGCCCTTCAAATAGTGTGGTAGAGATCTGAGCAGGCCGACAGGACCTCAGCTTACTGATTCACCCATGAAACGGCACCTTTAACACTGCGCTGAAAAGCGGGCCTGGATTACGGGTACAGGTCCTGGAGCAGGACTGGAACCCACGACCTTCTGGCTCAAGATGGGTGAAAAACACGACCACGCAAAGGCAGACTGAGTGAGAGCAAGAATGAGAGACGGAAATAACGAGAAAAATTAAAGCAGAAAAAGATTTTTTTACAGGGACCCCCGACCACATTACAGGTTACAGAATAACCCCTCGAACCGCAGGAATCGCTGGGAAAGCAACCCCCAGATCAACCCCCCCATTTCAAACAGAAACCCACCAAAGCAAGAACACAGGGTCACAGGCCTGAGGCGTTGGCTCAGTTTCTCTCTCCACGGATGCTGCCTGACCTGCTGACTGTTTCCAGCATTTACTGTTGTTATTAAAGCAAAAACACAGCCTGACCCACAATCAGTACTAGGACAAGTTCATAATATGCCGGGCAGTGATTCTTATTCATCTGTATTGCGCTAGCTCTGACAAACAAAGCCACAACAGTCCCCAAACCAGACTTCTCCAACCAGAATATCCACCCACCACTCCCCCCGCAACCAAAACTGCGTGCTCCCCCAAGGCAGACCCCTCCAACCAGATCCCCAAACCCGAATATCCACCCCCTCCCACCAACCAAAACTGCGTGCTCCCCCAAGACAGACCCCTCCAACCAGACGGAGGTCCCAAACAAAGCCCCTGCATTTCCCCAAGCAAGACTCGTAACCAGGCCCACCACAACCGCAGACGACCCCCCAAAACCAGACAACCACCACCCCATCCAAAATAAACCGCTCAAAGAGGCCCTTCAAAACTTGATCTCGCCCCCCCCGTCCCAAACCAGGCCGTGAAAAAACAAATCAGACCCCACAAGCCTGAAAAAACACACACACACACACAGCCCAAACCAGATTCCACAAACTGCACCTCTGAAAACTAGGCCTTGCAAAGCTGACCCAGATCCCCCTGTTCAAATCAGATCCTTTCAAACTCCCTCTCTCTCTCTGGGCACCCTTGAAGTCAATTCCAAGTCCCAGGTTTTTTTGCTAGCAGGGTTAATCAAGGTCACCAGCATCTCACTATCATTTAACTGTCACTATCCTTCATCGTGTCGCTGGGTCAAAATCCTGGAACTCCCTCCCTAACCGCACCGTGGGAGCACCTTCGCCACACGGACTGCAGCGGTTCAAGAAGGCCCAACACCACCACCTTCTCAAGGGCAACTCAGGATGGGGCAATAAATGCCCACGACGCCCACATCCCAGGAACAAATTTAAAAAATCATTCAACACTCACTTCTATCCCAGATTCAATTAAATAAAAAGTCACCCACTGGAGACGGAGCCCAGCAGGTGCCTGCTGCCACATTGCAGGCTTTGCAGGGAACTTCTCCTCGCAGGGCTCAGACCTGCGGAGGTGGCAGATAGGTCTGCCTGCAGTGCCCACCCCCCACAGACACACACTCACACACACAGCCATGCCCACCCAGCCTGTTACCTTGCTCCAGCTGACCGCAGGTGGCCCTGCTGTTCTGCCCCCAGCCACTCTCAACAGTGCCTTGCAGTAACCAGCCATGTTGCACTGATCTGCTGAGGCTGGGAAATCCGAGAAAGGCGGTTTGAAGAAAGAGGCAGCTGCTAAAAAAAGCAGCAACAGCAACAGCCTGGAGAGGAGCCGACAGACTCTGCAAGCCTTAAAGCTCAGCTGCAGCTTAACTCCGCCAGCTTCCTGCACACTGTGCACATTCAGCCAAAACCCTCTGCAACCACACTGAACACATGGGCAGGCGAGCCGAGTTTTTTTAAAATGCGTTGAAGAGCATCACCAGCAATTAATGGTGCACACCCTTAAATTGCCTCGCCAACCACAGGAAGCCAGCTCAAGGATAAAATAACAACAGAAAATGCTGGAAATACTCAGCAGGTCAGGGCAGCGTCCGTGCCTGCTGAGTATTTCCAGCATTTTCTGTTGTTATTTCAGATTTCCAGCATCCGCAGTATTTTGCTATTATACACGGATAAAATAAACCTCGCATAGCGCGAACTCAGGACGTCTGAGCGTGCTTTGCAGCCAATTCGGTTCTTTTTGAAGTGTCGAGACTGTTGAAACGTCTCAGCATAGGAAATTGCAAACTCCCACAAACAAGCCCTGTGAAAATGACCAGATAATCTGGGGGGGGGGGGTTTAGGGATGCTGAATGAGGGAGAACTCCCCCCTGCGCTTCTTCGGAATCGCAAGAAAACCTCCGAAAAAATATTTGGAATAATACACCAAATGCACAAAGTAATAAAGGCAAACGCAGTGGGATTATATTCAAAATCTAAGATGGTACAATGGGAGAGTTAATGTAAAGAAAGACTTGCATTTCTATAGCGCCTTTCACAACCACCGGACGTCCCAAAGCGCTTTACAGCCAATGAAGAACTTTTTGAAGTGTAGTCACTGTCGTAATGTAGGAAACGCGGCAGCTAATTTGCGCACAGCAAGATCCCACAAACAGCAATGTGACAATGACCGGATAATCTGTTTTATTGATGTTGATTGAGGGATAAATATTGGCCCCAGGACACCAGGGAGAACTCCCCCTGCTCTTCTTCGAAATAGTGCCATGGGATCTTTTACATCCACCTGAGAGAGCAGACGGGGCCTCAGTTTAATGTCTCATCCAAAAGACGGCACCTCCAATAGTGCAACACTCCCTCAGTACTGCCCCTCCGACAGTGCAGCGCTCCCTCAGTACTGCCCCTCCGACAGTGCAACACTCCCTCAGTACTGCCCCTCCGACAGTGCAGCGCTCCCTCAGTACTGCCCCTCCGACAGTGCGACGCTCCCTCAGTACTGCCCCTCCGACAGTGCAGCACTCCCTCAGTACTGCCCCGCCGACAGTGCAGCGCTCCCTCAGTACTGCCCCTCCGACAGTGCGGCGCTCCCTCAGTACTGCCCCTCCGACAGTGCGGCGCTCCCTCAGTACTGCCCCTCCGACAGTGCAGTGCTCCCTCAGCACTGCCCCTCCGACAGTGTGGTGCTCCCTCAGTACTGCCCCTCTGACAGTGCGGCGCTCCCTCAGTACTGCACTGGAGTGTCAGCCTGGATTTTGTGCTCAATTCTCACTGGAGTGGGGCTTGAACCTACAACCTGCTGATTCAGAGGCGCGGGTGCTGCCCACTGAGCCACGGCCGACACTAGCTAGCGTAGGGCCACTGAATCCCAGCTCTGGGACAGTGACAAATGGCTCCTGTATGGGTTTTTTAAACACAAAGCATGCTGGGCTGTTGATTCCGACATTGCAATAGTGATTACACTTCAAAAGTACTTCAGTGGCTGTAAATAATTGCAAGTGCTTTCTTTGTAAATTGATAGATGGACCAAGCTTTGGTGTGATTTTGATGATCCATTAATTTAATTATGTGCACATAATTCACCAAGAATCGTGGTTTTAGTTCGATTTATCCATCGCACATTCACAGACGTAACATTTTCTGCACGGATTTCATTTTGTTTAGCCCCATTTATTTTTCTTTCATCCAGTTTCCTCTACAGAAGGCGCTGCCTTTACTGGGCACGAGCTCGTTTTTTTAAAGCCGGGAGCCCCAGAGGAAGTGCCGAGGCACAGGGCAGCACCCCGGGTGAAAGGTAGGTGAGGAGAATCGGCCGATAGTGGTTAGGTGACAACAGAGTTTTGAAAGGATGGGGAGACTGGGAGGGTGGGGGTGAGGTGAGGAGTCCCACAGTTTCACATGAATGTTACAGAAAAGCCTAACAGAGGGAAGGAGTGCCACAGTTTCGAGGTAGTAAGTGATAATGTGACGGAGCCCTCACACCCGCGATCCTCCACTATCCATGCTCCCAGTTTATGTGATTCCAAACACGGGCAATTACTGATCGCTGGGAGACTCACTAAAACAGTGAAATGAAAAAGTGATAGATACAATTCTCTTTCTGTCCCCTCGAGCCTGTTCCGCCATTCAATGAGATCATGGCTGATCTGCGACCTAACTCCATATACCCGCCTTTGGCCCATATCTCTTAATGCCTCTGGTTAACAGAAAGCTATCAATCTCAGATTTAAAATCAACAATTGATCTAGCATCAATTGCCATTTGCGGAAGAGAGTTCCAAACTTCTGCCACCCTTTGTGTGTAGAAGTGTTTCCTAATTTCACTCCTGAAAGGTCTGGCTCTAATTTTTAGACTGTGCCCCCTAGTCCTAGAATCCCCAACCAGCGGAAATAGTTTCTCTCCCTCTACCCTATCTGTTCCCCTTTCATGCTCTCCCAGCTCAAGACACATTGTGCTCCTTTTACCGGCTCCCATGCGGGTACAGTCCAGCTTTAAGACGCAGCCACACTGGAGGTGTGTGAGAGGTGGGTACATTACGTAGTTGCTGACAGCTCCAGCTAGAAAGCAGGCGGGGACAAGGACTGGGCAGGAAGCCAAGGCCGCAAAGAGACTGCATTGAGCAGACTCATATAGAACATCAGTCACTGAGTAAAAGGGTCTACGAACAACAAGCTGTAATAAGAAGCTGTAATAACAACACTGAACGACAAATATGGCACACATTGAGCTCTCAATTTTAAAAGGGCCGTCTTCAAGGAATGAGAGAAACACTACCTTGGGGTTAGGAGTCAAGATGAGGGCATTCGGTGAGTGGGCAAGATAGGACACAGATGGGACACTTCCAGGGCTAATACACATTAAAGAAAAGTGATCCTAAATGGATTAATAAATACAGTGCAAACTGTAAGATAAAAGAAACCTGTAGAGAGAATGAGATAAAGCACTGGGATGAGTATAACAGCCTCCGAAACCTGCTTTAGAGGAACATTCAGAGGAACAAAGAGGGGGCAGGAAATGAGCCGAGCTGTCAAAGCCACACTGTAAGGACAGAAAGAGGCTGCACTCCTTGTCCCTGAGAGTTCTGGATGCAGGGAGTCAAACACGTGTAAAGATTAACAGTGAATAGACCATCCTGACAGCCAACACCCCAGCACACCCTGCAGTGCCGCTCTGTAGATAACCGCACGGTGGCCATTTCAGCTCAACTTTTTAAACCATCTTCTAACTCATGTTACCATCTCGCCCCCTGTTTTTTAAATAGATATTTCTAACCACATTACACCAGCCATCCCCACCCCCCGGCCTCTAAACACTTTGCACCTGCTCGGTAAGTCTTTATAAAAAAAGAAAGGCAGACTTGCATTGCTACAGCGCCTTTCACGACCACCGGACGTCTCAAAGCGCTTTACAGCCAATGAAGTACTTTATGAAGTGTGGTCACTGTTGTAATGTAGGAAACGCAGCAGCCAATTTGCGCACAGCAAGCTCCCACAAACAGCAATGTGATAATGACCAGATAATCAGTTTTTGTTATGTTAATTGAGGAATAAATATTGGCCCCAGGACACTGGGGAGAATTCGCCTGCTCTTCTTCGAAATAGAGCCATGGGATCTTTTACCTGAGAGGGCAGACAGGACCTTGGTTTAATGTCTCATCCGAAAGACGGCACCTCCGGCAATGCAGCACTCCCTCAGCACTGCACTGGGAGTGTCCGCCTAGCTTTATGTGCTCAAGTCCCTGGAGTGGGACTTGAACCCACAACCTTCTGACTCAGGCAAGGGTGCTGCCCACTGAGCAGCAGCACTAGATTAAGCAAAGCATAAATTGTCCATATTACGGCTATACCACAGATAAATTACTCTAAGCATGCATGAATTGTGAGAAAGTTCAGATCACAGTGTAATCAGTGTATTGTTTAACCTGGACATCGGGCTGCTTGTGACCTCTGTGAAGACTGCAAAATGCTGCAGCATTTTAACCTGAGGCTTCATCACACAATGGATTCCTCATGACCACAGATCCCTTAATAACACAATCAAATATTATTTCTGTATTATAAATGTCAGGGGTCATCATAAAATCACATGAGGCACCCAGTCTAATCCCACTCACTCCCATGCCCTTTAATATTCCACCTAATCTAAGATAAGCATGCGTCCCGTGGAGCCCTTGCAAAGTATGGCATTGCACCATCATTCCTTTCGTCATTTAATCTTTCCTGCTTTCCACCCTATCACAAACCTTCCCTTCACCCGCCTTTTGGATGAGACATTACAACAGTGACTACAATTCAAAAAGAACTTCAAATGGCTGTAAAGCGCTTTGGGACGTCCTGAGGTGGTGAAAGGTGCTGGAGAAATGCGAGCCTGTCATTTGGTCCCCCCTCCCCTCCCCTCCCCCCTCTCCCTGCCCCTGCACTTGCTTAAAACCTGTTACTTCTCTAACTTTTTCCAGTTCAGGCGAAAGGTCACCGACCTGAAACGCTGACTTGGTTTCGCTCTCCACGGATGCTGCCTGACATGCTGAGAATTTACAGCATTTTCTGTTTCTATTCCAGGTTTCCAGCATCTGCAGCATTCTGCTTTGGTGTCGGTACAGAGGTAAACTGAGCATGGATGTCAGAAAAGAACGACTTGCATTTCTATAGCGCCTTTCACGACCACCGGACGTCTCAAAGCACTTTACAGCCAATGAAGTACTTTTTGAAGTGCAGTCACTGTTGTAATGTAGGAAACACGGCAGTGTAGGAATGTCTAGTTCCTATCCAAAGACTGAGGTCCACTCAGGCGCTTAAACAAACCGAAGTTTAATGGAAACTAACAGGTTTAAACAAGTAACTGCAGGAGAACATCGAGTGTAGGTCTATTCAATTCGGAGGCTCCACCAGGACTGCTGGCTGGTCCCGTGGTTGACGTCATGATGTCATCATGTTCTTCCCGCCAGTGGGGGATCACGTGATGTACGGCGTGACGCCATCGCGTTTACCCGCGCTGTTAAAGTAATCACGCTCTGTACAAGTAAACAGTATAAATAAAGATACAGACTCAGGCTGTAGCTAACATGTTGTTAAAGGGAATTATATACAAACGGTCTGAGTCCTTTAGTGGCTCCGCCACATGCGCCCCCCAGAATTGTCTTTAACAGCAAAAGTGAGACGGCGAGGAGGCCTGACAAGCCAGTCCGAGCGACTTCTGTAACCCTGAAGTGGAAGCTGATGGACGGTGGTCGAGCTGGCGGGCGGTTGTGGTGGAGCTGGCACGGCGACTGTGGGCGGTCAGCCCCGTTTTGGCGGTTGAGCGATTTCGACTGGGCTGTCCAGGTCTAAGTGCGCCGGCTTCAGCCGGTCAACCGATATGTGGTCCGGTTTACCTCCGATATCGACCGAAAAGGATTTGTCTCCCGGCTCTATGACGCGGAAGGGACCAGTGTAAGGAGGCTTGAGCGGGTCCTGGTGAGCGTCGTGGCGGATAAACACGTACTCGGTGCTTTTCAGCTCAGTTGGGACGTGGGAGCTCTGTAAGCCGTGATGCGACGTAGGCACTGGAGCGAAACATCTGGCCGCTTCCTGGTGGCTGACGAGTTGCTGGGATGCGGACCATGGCTCTGTTGGAGACGGGAGGAAATCCCCTGGTACTCGTAGTGGTTGGCCATATACGAGTTCCGCCGAGGAGGATTGTAAATCTTCTTTGGACGCCGTACGAAGACCCAAAAGGACCCAGAGGAGTCTGTCCACCCATCCCGCGCCTTGAAGACTGGCCCGCAGTGTGGCTTTGAGCGACCTGTGGAATCGCTCGCACAGGCCGTTCGCCTGTGGATGATAGGCAGTGGTGCGATGTAGTTTGGTGCTGAGCCCCTGAGCCACAGCGTTCCAGAGCTCAGAGGAAAACTGCGGTCCACGATCAGAAGAGATGTCCGCCGGCACCCCGAAACGAGCAACCCAAGAGGAGATGAAAGCTCTGGCCACGTCTGCCGAAGTGGTGGAAACCAAAGGAACTGCCTCTGGCCATCTAGTGGTGCAGTCTACCATTGTGAGGATGTGTGTAAAACCTTGAGAAGGTGGAAGCGGCCCCACGAGGTCCACATTCAGGTGGTCAAATCGACGCTCCGGGACAGCGAAGGTAGCCAATGGAGCTTTTACATGACGCTGTACCTTGGCCTTTTGGCAGACCATGCAGGTGTTGGCCCAGTCGTGGACACCCAGGTGCATACCCCTCCAGATGAATTTTGACGACATCAGCCTTTGCGAGTCCCTCATGCCAGGGTGTGACAAACCGTGTATGGCATTGAAGATTTTTCTGCGCCAGGCGACTGGAACTATAGGGCGGGGAACTCCCATGGAGACGTCGCAAAGTAGTGTGGTGCCTGCGGCATGGAATTTGACGTTGGCCGCTTGGAAGCTAGAGGGGCTGGTCCTGTATGCTTGAACCTCCGGGTCCGAGGCTTGATCTGTAGCCATGAGGGCATAGTCGATTCCGAGCTGGACTGCGTGCACAGTCGCGCGGGAGAGACAGCCCGCCACCAGGTTGTCTTTGCCGGACACATGCTGAATGTCCGTGGTGAATTCAGAAATGAGCGTCAGGTGACGTTGTTGCCGAGCTGACCACGGTTCGGCGGTCTTGGCCATAGCGTACGTTAGTGGCTTGTGGTCCACGTAAGCCATGAACGGACGTCCCTCTAGTAAGAACCGGAAATGGCGAATGGCTAGAAAAAGGGCCAGCAACTCCCGGTCGAAAGTGCTGTACTTTCTTTCGTTTCGCCGTAGTTGACGGCTGAAAAACGCAAGCGGTTGCCACGTCCCATTCACCCACTGTTCCTGCACTGCGCCGATTGCGTAGTCCGACGCGTTGGTGGTAAGGGCAATGGTGGCACCTGGAAGCGGGTGCGCCAGCATGGTTGCGTTGGCCAAGGCGCCTTTGGTGTCGACGAACGCCCGGTTCATCTCGGGTGTCCAGCTGATCGGATCCTTACCGGACTTGGCCTTGAGGGCCTCGTACAAGGGCTGCATAAGTAGAGCCACCTTAGGGATGAACCGATGATAAAAATTTACCATCCCGGGGAACTCCTGTAGGGCCTTGATGGTCTGCGGGTGCGGGAAAGATGTAACCGCCTCGACCTTCGTCTGTAAGGGAATTGCGCCGTCTGATGTAATGCGGTGGCCCAAGAAATCAATCCGCTGCAGGCCGAACTGGCACTTGGCCGGGTTGATAATCAAACCGTGCTGACTGAGGCGTCTAAAGAGGGTACGCAGATGGCGGAAGTGCTCCTCTTTGCTAGGGCTAGTGATAAGGATGTCGTCGAGGTAGACGAAAAGGAATTTTAGGTCCCGAAGCACGGAGTCCATTAAGCGCTGGAAAGCCTGTGCAGCGTTCTTTAAGCCAAACGGCATCTGCAGAAATTCGAACAGGCCGAATGGAGTGATGACTGCGGTTTTCGGGACATCTTGCGGGTGCACGGGGATCTGGTGGTAACCGCGGACGAGGTCAACTTTAGAAAAAAAGGTATTTCCCGCCAAATGGGCCGAGAAATCTTGGATATGCGGGATCGGGTACCGATCAGGAGTAGTGGCGTCATTCAGGCGTCGGTAGTCGCCGCATGGCCGCCATCCGCCACCGGGTTTCGGAACAATGTGCAGAGGCGAAGACCAGGGACTATTCGACTGGCGAATAATCCCCAGCCACTCCATCGTGTCGAACTCCGCTTTCGCAGCCGCGAGCTTGCCGGGTTCGAGTCGTCGGGCCCATGCGTAAACCGGGGGGCCGGTGGTGGTGATGTGATGTTCCACACCATGTTTAGTAGCCGAAGAGGAGAAGGTGGGCCTGGTCAGATCTGGGAACTCTCCGAGGAGCCGAGTGAAGTCGTCTGGAGGTGGGAACGCGCGGCATGGCGTTACCGCGGTGGCATGGGATGGAGTGGAATGTGGCCGCATTGATCAACCGGCGGTGCCTGACATGGCACACAAAAAATCCGCCCCAAGGATGGCCTGCGTGACTTTGGCCGTGATGAATTCCCAGTGGAAACGCTGGCTGCCGAAACACACCTGGATCCGCCGCCTTCCGAAGGTCCGAACGGCCGCGCCATTAACCGCCGTGAGGGCGGGGCCGTGTCCCCCAGCTAGTATATCGAGATGTGATGCAGGTAAGATGCTACACTGCGCCCCGGTGTCGCAAAGGAAACGTCGACCAGAAAGGGAGTCGGTGATGAAAAGAAGCTTCCCTGAGTCTCCGATGGCCATCGCAGCTGCGGGGCGCTCATTAGACCTGGTCCTCTTTCGCCAGGGTGTCTGTAGATGGTTTTTTTTGTGCGAAAAACTGCAGGGAGGGCGGCAGCATCTTGCTTTCGTGCCAAAACGGGCGTGGTAAAAGCACAACCCTGCTGATTGAGGAGCTGGAGCAGCGTCTGTGGGGGAGGGGCGCCTCGCGGCCGCACAGTGCTGTTGTGTCTCCGCGAAGATTTTGTCCGCTTCGGCAGCAAGCTCCGCGCAGTCTGTGACTTCGGACCTGGCTAGGGCAGCCTGAACTTGCTCCGGGAGTAGGCTGAGGAATAGCTCCCTGAAGAGGAAGCATTCCGGTTCGGACCCGAGGAGCGTGAGCATCTGGCTCATGAGCTCGGACGGCTTTGAGTCCCCGAGGCCGGGCATAGCGAGCAGCCGGCGGGCGCGCTCCGACTTCGTGAGCCCGAAGACCTGCAGCAACCGCGCCTTTAAGGTGTCATACTTGCGATCAGTAGGCGGACTACCGAGTAGGCTGACGATCCGCGAGGCTGTGGCGCTATCGAGGGCGGAGACCACGTAATAATAACGGGTCTGACCCACAATGATGTCCCTGATGGCAAACTGGGCTTCAGCCTGGATGAACCACGCGGCTGGTTGTTGCTCCCAGAACTGCGGCAGCTTCAAGGTAACGGCGTTCGTTTCTATGTTGAGCATCTTCTGCGAAAACCGTTCGCAAAAGTCGGGGTCACCAATGTAGGAATGTCTAGTTCCTATCCAAAGACTGAGGTCCACTCAGGCGCTTAAACAAAACGAAGTTTAATGGAAACTAACAGGTTTAAACAAGTAACTGCAGGAGAACATCGAGTGTAGGTCTATTCAATTCGGAGGCTCCACGAGGACTGCTGGCTAGTCCCGTGGTTGACGTCATGACGTCATCACATTCTTCCCGCCAGTGGGGGATCACGTGATGTACGGCGTGACGTCATCGCGTTTACCCGCGCTGTTAAAGTGATCACACTCTATACAAGTAAACAGTACAATTAAAGATACAGACTCAGGCTGTAGCTAACATGTTGTTAAAGGGAATTATATACAAACGGTCTGAGTCCTTTAGTGGCTCCGCCACAGCAGCCAATTTGCGCACAGCAAGCTCCCACAAACAGCAATGCTGATAATAATCAGATATTGGCCCAGAAATTCGGGTCCCAACGCATGAGTACGGACGGAGTACTCACGCGTGGACCCGATGGAAGTGCCGGAATCTTGCATGCACTACGCATGCGCGGGAAACCGGCACTTCCGATCCTCTGAACCAAGGGGTTCAGAGGTCGAACGCGTGCGCGCGGGAGTCTGCGGTGCGCGTTGAACTTCCTTTTTTTTTCAGGTTTTAACGTGCGGGTAAGTCTGTACATTTTAGAAATGTGAAAAGCAGCCTAAGGACTTCATTTTCAAAGGTAAGTGGTCAATTATTTAAAATTAAAACATTTTTTCCACAGTTTTTTACTTTTAAATACTTTAAAGCAAGGTAAGTTTATTTTTAGCCCCGTTTTTTTATAAAATTATTTTTTTCAAAAATTTAAAGTTTTGTTTGAAATAGTTATTTAATGTCATTTATAGTTTATTTACAAAGTGTGATTAAAATTTTTTTTTTATTTGAAGGTAAAGTACAGTTTTACAGCCTCAGCGTTTATACGTTTTGACAGGTCTATCTGTCAAGACTTATGAATGGAGCATTCCCTGCTCCGATTGGCTGCCTGTTGCTCACGTGATCCCAGGGGACGCTTCGCACTAACTACGCCCCTGGGACACGCCAGCACAGCGCGCCGGCCTCTGGGACAGGCCTCGGAGAGGAATTCCACGCAGGCCAAGAGGTCAACGGCCGGTGCGCTAGGTAAGTGTAGGTCGGGGGCTTGCACCCGCGGGAAGCCCCCGACCCGAATTTCTGGGCCATTTCTGTTTTAGTGATGTTGGTTGAGGGATAAATATTGGCCAGGACACTGACCGGGGAGAACTCCCCTGCTCTTCTTCAAAATAGAGCCATGGAATCTTTTACTTCCACCTGAGAGGGCAGTCGGGGCCTCGGTTTAATATCCCGTCCAAAAGACGGCACCTCCAACAGTGCAGCACTCACTCAACACCGCACTGGCAGTGTCAGCCTAGATTGTGCTCAAGTCTCTGGAGTGGGACTATAAACCCACAATCTTCTGACTCAGAGGCGAGTGTTCTACCCACTGGGCCACTGACTGACACAGTTGAGTCAGGAAACATTCACACAAGAGTGATCAATACCTGGAGCACTCTCTGGGTAAAGTGTGGAGTCACTCCAGAGGCAGATAGATGCTAGTGGGGGGAGGAAACACAAATGGCACTGCCCACCTTTGTTGATTTTTGTGATTTGGAGCTTGCGGACTGTTTGCTTTCCTACCATCAGTGGGAGAGTTTGCATTTGTGCACTTGGGTGTCAGGCTGGCTCAGCCCAGTGTCTGGCGACAGGTTTTATTGTTAGCAAAGGATTAAAATTCTCTCTGTGGATTGCATTCATGAGCTGCTATTAGCGGATTGCACACTGCACCAGGCCGTGTGTAGGGCATGGGGCACTGAAGGTGAACCGTCCCTGACTGGAGAGCAGGAGCTGCTGTGGGGTGTGACCGTCCCCAATGTCCTTCGTTAGAGAAATATCGCAGTAATCCATCAGTCACTGGAGGGCGGCTCAAAGTCTCTGTCTGACGAGCTCGGCAGTAAGCGGAACACCCAGGGTCAGTGCAGTCACTCCCCCATGTGGTGGTTTAAATCTCCATGGGTGGAAGTATAATGGGATTGGAGGGGTTTGATCTACCGGTCAGTAGGGTTTCTTTGATGCAATGTACTGTAAATAAAATACAGGATTTATGAACGGCAACTCATGCAGTGAGTACAATGGACAGCGTGCAAACTATGACCCCGTTCAAACTATGACCCCGTGCAGTGTCGCCGTGCAAACTATGACCCCGTGCAGTGTCGCCGTGCAAACTATGACCCCGTGCAGTGTCGCCGTGCAAACTATGACCCCGTGCAGTGTCGCCGTGCAAACTATGACCCCGTGCAGTGTCGCCGTGCAAACTATGACCCCGTGCAGTGTCGCCGTGCAAACTATGACCCCGTGCAGTGTCGCCGTGCAAACTATGACCCCGTGCAGTGTCGCCGTGCAAACTATGACCCCGTGCAGTGTCGCCGTGCAAACTATGACCCCGTGCAGTGTCGCCGTGCAAACTATGACCCCGTGCAGTGTCGCCGTGCAAACTATGACCCCGTGCAGTGTCGCCATGCAAACTATGACCCCGTGCAGTGTCGCCGTGCAAACTATGACCCCGTGCAGTGTCGCCGTGCAAACTATGACCCCGTGCAGTGTCGCCGTGCAAACTATGACCCCGTGCAGTGTCGCCGTGCAAACTATGACCCCGTGCAGTGTCGCCGTGCAAACTATGACCGCGTGCAAAGTGTCCCCATGTAAAAACTGACCCCGTGTAAACTATGTCCACGTGCAGTCTCCCCGTGCAAACTATAACCCCGTGCAATCTATGCCCCCGTGCAAACTATGTCTCTGTGCAAAGTATGACTCCGTGTAAAGTGTCCCCGTGCAAACTATGTCCTCGTGTAAAGTGACCACATACAAACTATGATCCCGTGCAAACTATGGCCCTGTGCAAAGTGTCCCAGTGCAAGCTATGTCTGCGTGCAAAGTATCTGCTTGCAAACTATGTCCCCGTGCAAACTATGACCCCGTGCAATCTATGCCCCCGTGTAAACTATGTCACCGTGTAAACTATGTTCGCGTGCAAACTATGTCCGTGTGCAAAGTGCCCCATGCAAACTATGTCCCTGTACAAACTACGTCCCCGTGAAAACGATGATCTCGTGCAAACTATGTCCCCATGCAAAATATGTCCCTGTGCAAAGTGTCCCCGTGCAAACGATGTCCCCGTGCAAACTATGCCCCAGTGCAAAGTGACCCCGTGCAAAGTGTCTCCGTGCAAACTATGTCCCCGTGCAAAGTATGACCCTGTGCAAACTATGACCTTGTGCAAAGTGTCTGCATGCAAAGTGTCCCCGTGCAAATTATGACCCCGTGCAAAGTGACCCCATACAAACTATGACCACATGCAAAGGGTCCCATGCAAACTATGTCTGCGTGTAAAGCATGTCCCCGTGCAAACTATGACCCCGTGTGAATTATGTCACCGTGTAAATTATGTCCGTGTGCAAAGTATGACCCCGTGCAAAGGGTTCCGTGTGAACTATGTCCCCGTACAAACTATGACCCGTGCAAACTATGTCCTAGTGCAAAGTGTCTGCATGCAAAGTGTTCCTGTGCAAACTATGTCCCCATGCAAACTATGACCCCGTGCAAAGTGACCCAGTACAAACTATGACACTGTGCAAAGGGTCCCGTACAAACTATGACCCCATGTAAACTATGACCCTGTGTAAAGTGACCGCATACAAACTATGACCCCGTGTAAACTATGACCCCGTGCAAACTATGTCCCTGTGCAAAGTGTCCCCGTGCAAACTATGTCAGCATGCAAACTATGACCCCGTGCAGTGTCCCAGTGTAAGCTATGTCTGCGTGCAAAGTGTCCGTGTGCAAAGAGTTCCCATGCAATCTATCCCCCGTGTAAACGATGTCACCATGTAAACTATGTCCATGTGCAAAGTGTCCCCGTGAAAACGATGACCTTGTGCAAACTGTGTCCCCGTGCAAATTATGACCCCATGCAAAGTGTCCCCGTGCAAACCATGTCTCTGTGCAAAGTGTCCCCGTGCAAACTATGTCCCCGTGCAAAGTGTCCCCGTGCAAACAATGTCACCATGCAAACTATGTCCCCGTGCAAAGTGTCCCTGTGCAAACGATGACCCCTTGAAAAGTGTCCCCGTGTAAACTATGTCCCCGTGCAAAGTATGACTCCGTGTAAAGTGTCCCCGTGCAAACTATGTCACCGTGTAAACTATGTTCGCGTGCAAACTATGTCCATGTGCAAAGTGTCCCCGTGCAAACTATGTCACCGTGTAAACTATGTTCGCGTGCAAACTATGTCCATGTGCAAAGTGTCCCCGTGCAAACTATGTCCCTGTGCAAAGTGTCCCTGTGCAAACTATGACCCTGTGGAAACTATGTCCCTGGGCAAAGTGTCCCACTGCAACTATGACCTCGTGCAATCAATGCCCCCGTGTAAACTATGTCACTGTGTAAACTATTTCCGTGTGCAAAGTGAGCCTGTACAAACTATGACCTCGTGCAAAGGGTTCCGTGCAACTATGACCTCATGCAAACTATGACCCGTGCAAAATATGTCCCCGTGCAAAGTGTCCCCGTGCAAACTATGCCCTAGTGCAAAGTGTCCCCGTGCAAACTATGACCCAGTGCAAACTGTGTCACTGTGCAAAGTGTCTGCATGCAAAGTGTTCCCATGCAAACGATGTCCCCGTGCAAAGTGTCCCTGTGCAAAGGATGACCCCTTGAACAGTGTCCCCGTGTTAACTATGTTCCCATGCAGTGTCCCCGTGCAAACGATAACCCCTTGAACAGTGTCCCCTTGTAAACTTTGTCCCCGTGCAAAGTGTCCCCGTGCAACTATTACGTTGTGTAAACTATGACCCGTGCAAAATATGTCCCCGTGCAAAGTGTCCCCATGCAAACTATGTCCTCGTGCAAAGTGTCCCCGTGTAAACTATGACCCAGTGCAAAGGGTCACGTGCAAACTATGACATCATGCAAACATTGACCCCGTGCAAACTATGTCCCTGTGCACACTATGTCCCCGTGCAAAGTGTTCCCGTGCTAACTATGACCCCGTGCAAAGTGGTCCCGCGCTAACTATGTCCCCGTGCAAAGTGTCCCCATGCAAACTAAGTCCCCGTGTAAACTATGACCCCGTGCAAACTATGTCACCGTGTAAATAATGTTCGCATGCAAATTATGTCCCCGTGCAAAGTGTCCCCGTGCAAACTATGTCTGCATGCAAAATATGTCCCCGAGCAAACTATGACCACGTGCAAAGTGTGTCCCCATTCAAAGTGTCCCCGTGCAAACTATGACCACGTGCAAAGTGTCCCCATGCAAAGTGTCCCCATGCAAACTATGTCCCCGTGCAAAGTGTCCCCGTGCAAAGTGTCCCCATGCAAACTATGTCCCCGTGCAGTGTCCCGTGCAAACTATGACATCATGCAAACAATGACCCCGTGCA
Organism: Somniosus microcephalus; assembly: GCF_052327205.1. Classification (NCBI taxonomy): domain Eukaryota; kingdom Metazoa; phylum Chordata; class Chondrichthyes; order Squaliformes; family Somniosidae; genus Somniosus; species Somniosus microcephalus. Next base: position 8,510,985 of record NC_140987.1, on the reverse strand, counting down.
AACTATGTCCCCATGCAAACTATGACCTCGTGCAAACTATGACCTCGTGCAATCTCTGTCCCCGTGCAAACTATGTCTGCATGCAAAGTGTGTCCCCAAGCAAACTATGACCACGTGCAAAGTGTCCCCATGCAAACTATGACCCCGTGCAAAGTGTGTCCCCATTCAAAGTGTCCCCGTGCAAACTATGTCTGCGTGCAAAGTGTCCCGTGCAAACTATGACATCATGCAAACAATGACTCAGTGCAAACTATGTCCCCGTGTAAACTATGTACCCGTGCAAACTATGACCTCGTGCAAACAATGAACTCGTGCAATCTATGTCCCCGTGTAAACTATGTCCCCGTGCAAACTATGTACCCGTGGAAACTATAACCTTGTGTAAACTATGACCTCATGCAATCTATGCCCCCGTGTAAACTATGTCCCCGTGCAAACTATGTACCCGTGGAAACTATAACCTTGTGTAAACTATGACCTCATGCAATCTATGCCCCCGTGTAAACTATGTCCCCGTGCAAACTATGTCCCCGTGCAAACTATGACCTCGTGCAATCTATGACCTCATGCAATCTATGCCCCCGTGTAAACTATGTCCCCATGAAAACTATGTCCCCGTGCAAACTATGACCTCGTGCAAACTATGACCTCGTGCAATCTATGCCCCCGTGTAAACTATGTCACCGTGTAAACTATGTCACTGTGCAAACTATGTCCCTGTGCAAAGTGTCCCCATGCAAACTATGACCCCGTGAAAACTATGTCACCGTGTAAACTATGTTCCCGTGCAAACTATGTCCGTGTGCAAAGTATTACCCTGGGCAAACTATGATGCCTTGCAAAGTGTCCCCATGTAAACTATGACCCCGTGCAAAGTGTGTCCCAGTGCAAAGTGTCCCCGTGCAAACGATGTCTGCGTGCAAAGTATGTCCATGTGCAAACTATGACCTCGTGCAAAGTGTCCGCGTGCAAAGTGTCCCCGTGCAAACGATGTCCCTGTACAAAATATGACCCCGTGTAAACTATGCCCCATGCAAACTAAGTCCCCATGTAAACTATGACCCCAGGCACAGGGTCCCGTACAAACTATGACCCTGTGCATACTATGTCCCCGTGCAAAGTGTTCCCATGCAAACTATGTCCCCGTGTAAACTGACCCCATGCAAACTATGACCCCGTGCAAACTGACCTCGTGCAAACTGACCCCGTGCAAAATATGTCCCAGCGCAAAGTGTCCCCATGCAAACTATGACCCCGTGCAAACTATGTCCCAGTGCAAAGAGTCCCGTACAAACTATGACTCCGTGTAAACTATGACCCCGTGCAAAGGGTCCCATACAAACTATGACCCCGTGTAAAGTATGACCCTGTGTAAAGAGACTGCGTACAAACTATGACCCCGTGCAAAGTGTCCCCGTGCAAACTATGATCCCGTGCAAACTAGGACCCCAGGCAAACTATGTCCCCGTGCAAACTATGTCCCCGTGCAAACTATGTCCGTGTGCAAAGTGTGACCCTGGGCAAACTATGACCTCGAGCAAAGTGTCCATGTGCAACGTGTCCCCATACAAACTATGACCCCGTGCAAACTGAACCCGTGCAAAATATGTCCCAGTGCAAAATGTCCCTGTGCAAAATTTGACCCCTTGAATAGTGTCCCTGTATAAACTATGACCCCATGCAAACTATGTCCCCGTGCAAAATATGTCTGTGTGCAAACTATGTCCCCGTGCAAAGTGTCCCCGTGCAAACTATGTCCCCATGCAAAGTTTCCCCGTGCAAACTATGACCCCATGCAAAATATGTCTGCGTGCAAAGTATGTCCCTGTGCAAACTATGACGCCGTGCAAAGTGTCCGCGTGCATAGTGTTCCCGTGCAAACTATGTTCACGTGCAAACTATGTCCCTGTGCAAAGTGCCCCCGTGCAAACTATGTCCCTGTGCAAATTATGTCCCAGTGAAAACGATGACCTCGTGCAAACTATGTCCCAATGCAAAGTGTCCCCATGCATACTATGTCCCTATGCAAAGTATGACCCTGTGCAAACTATGTCCCAGTGCAAAGTGTCCCCGTGTAAACTATGTCTCATGCAAAGTGTCCCCGTGCAAACTATGACCCTGTGGAAACTATGGCCTAGAAATTCAGTATAGCTACGTTTGGGGCGCTACAGCCGGGCGTTCGCTAAATTTAGCACCGGGCGCAACTTAGCGCCACCTTCGCCGAAATTGAGTTGCATCGCCCCAAGAGGTTGCTGCTGCGCTAAAGCAGGCGGTGCACGACTATCATAAGGCGCTAAGCCGGCGAGCCGAGGCGCTACCAGCGAGGGCGGATGCAGCGCAGGTGCGGCGAGTTATAGATTGCAGGCAGACACGCTGGCGCCGGTCAGCTCTTAAAGGGGGAGGGTCGATTTGGTTTGCAGCCACGCCCTGCACACTGCAGCCCTGAATCTAGGCCTGGACAGACCTGCTTCAACAACTCAATGCCCACGACCATGGAGAAGGCCAGGGAGCGAGCGCAGCACTTTAGTGAGGGTGGCCTGAAGGTTCTGGTTGGCGCAGTGGAGCGCAGGCGACCTATCCTCTTCCCTGACAGTGCCAGGAGGCCGCTGCCCAACAAATATCGAAAAGCTTGGAGGGAGGTGGCAAACAGAGTGACCTCCAGCAGCATGGTCCCCAGGACACCCACGCAATGCAGAAAGAAGTTCAACGACCTCACTCGGGTTGTCAGGGTGAGTACCCTTTCCAGTATCCTCTTCATCCCTGCATGTGTACCTCACTTTCTGGCCAAAGGGTCCTGAAAGCCCCAATGCCCAGCCCTCATCCAACACCTATGGGACTCTCATGAAACTCACATGCACATTCACCACTTTACACACTGTCAGGGCTATTCCACCATGGGAGGCAGTGCAGGCAAGATGAGGGCTTGACACTGTCAGGGCTATTCCACCATGGGAGGCAGTGCAGGCAAGACCAGGGCTTGACACTGTCAGGGCTATTCCACCATGGGAGGCAGTGCAGGCAAGATGAGGGCTTAACACTGTCAGGGCTATTCCACCATGGGAGGCAGTGCAGGCAAGATCAGGGCTTGACACTGTACTCAGAGCCCGTCCTTTCTCTTGCAGGGCAAGCTGGCCCACAAGCGCAGGCAGCAGCTATGGACCGGGGGAGGCCATCCTGAACTTAAAGACCTCAGCGACCTGGAGCAGCAAGTGAAGCGGATCATGGCAGGCCGGCTGATTGGCCCCGTCGCCACTGGAGATGCCGACCCCGTTCTGGACAGCAAAGGTAAGGTCATCACCTTTTTGACCTCTCTCTTTCCACCTGCGCCTCACAGCAGCATCCTTTGCCACTCTCGAACCAATGCAGTGCATTGCAGCACTCATACCTCCCTCGCTGCCGCCCTGTCCTCACTCTAAAGCAACTCTTGTGCCTCCCTGCTTTCAGATGCTGAATCGCCAGGTGAGGAGGCGGGCCCTCAAGCTGCCACTGTCAGTGAATCGGAAGGCGAGGAGGAGGAAGAGGAAGTCGGACCATCAGTGCCACCCTCAGCCGAGGCAGCCCATGGCCATGATGGGGACACATCTTCCCTGGAGGGGAGCAGGGGGGAAGGGTCAGATGATGGTGAAGCTCCGGGGCCCAGCAGGCTGCAGCAACGCGGGAGGGGTGGGGAAGCTCGGCGGCCTTCTCCCCGGAGGGTGAGTGCGGCCTCCAGTCCTGCTACAGTGAGCGCAGAGGAGGTGCGGCTCCTTGGTGAAATGGGCACCCAGGCTGAGCGCAGGCACATTGAGCTCATGGCTGCAGTGGCAAGGATGCCTGACTGCATAGAGTCACTGGCAAGGGGTGTGCAGGAATTCGGGGCAGCACAGGCCAGGAGTCTGCAGGACTTCGGGGCAGCACAGGACAGGAGTCTGCAGGAGGTCACTGCAGCACAGGACAGGAGTCTGCAGGAGGTTGCTGCATCACAGGCCAGGAGTCTGCAGGACTTCGGGGCAGCACAGGACAGGAGTCTGCAGGAGGTCACTGCATCACAGGCCAGGAGTCAGCAGGAGGTCGCTGCATCACATGCGGCTTCCAGCCAAGTGCTTAGTCGTGCCATGCAATCACTGGCTGGTGTGATGCAGACACAGATCAGGGCCACACGGGCACTAACTGCTGCCACCCTCGCTGGATCGGCCAAGAATCGCCACAGCAGCCCAGCAGTCTGTGCTTCAGCAGATTGCTGCGCATGCTTCAGTGCTGGACCATGCGAGTGCCAGTGTCTCGGCCGACCAGGGAGTGCCTGTGCTCTGTCAGGTTGGCAGCATTCCTGCTGCCAACACTGTCACTCCTCCACTGCAGCTGCCACCACCCGTAGGACAGACTGCTGCCGCCCAAGCAGAGTTGGAGCAGTCAGCAGCCGGGCCCTCCAGGTCCAGAGCTGGTCCAGGCCGTCCCCCAAGGGCATCTGCCGACTCACTATCTGACCCTCAGCAGCCTTCCCCCAGCCTTGCTGCAGCCACTGGGGTCCCATTGAGGAGGAGCTGCAGGGCGGGAAGGGGCCAATCGCGCAAGCGAGGCGGATCACCCTCACAGGCCAAAAAGTAGGAGGTGTGGCAAAATGTTGAGTTTTTTATGAAGGCCGAGAATGTTGTGTTAGTTTTTTATGAAGGCCGAGGATGTTGTGTTAGTTTTTTATGAAGGCCGAGAATGTTGTGTTTGTTTTTTATGAAGGCCGAGGATCATGGTCATTTTTGTTTCACTGTTTTGTTCATTTTCTCCAGGTTGTGAGAGCCAGTTATGTGTCTGACTGTTTTTTTGGGGGAGGTTCTCTGTATTTGTTTGTCATGCGGGAAGGGCACAGAGTTTGTTAAATAAAGAATTGTCTTTATTCAGATTGTCCATGTTTGCACTTTGAACTATTTGTTGCCTTGTCCGGCTGAGGGCTTGCGGAGCGGCTCCATTCATGTTCTTTCAATGGCACAAGCCATTTCCTGAGAGGGGGCCTAGAACCGACTTGCAATAAGCCGCTGACGGACGGCCCTTGCACTTTGTGCCTCCCTCCCGTCTTGGTGCTCCTCCTCCTCCTCCTCCTCTGGTGGTCCTCCAATGTCTGCTGGCAGTGGCTGAGTCCTGAGGCTAGCCAGGATGTGCAGCATGCAGCACACTACAACGAAATGGGAGACTCGCTCAGGCGAGTACTGGAGGGCTCCCCCGGAATGGTCCAGACAGCGGAACCGTTGCTTCAGCGTGGCGATTGTGTGCTCAATGATGTTCCTGGTCGCTTGATGGCTGTCATTGTATCGTTCTTCAGCAGGGGTGGTGGGCGCACGGAGTGGGGTCATCAGCCAGGTGCACAAAGGATAGCCCTTGTCCCCGAGAAGCCAGCCTCCTGGGTGAGCCGGGGCTTCGAAAATGTCTGCCACAGAAGTCTGGCGCAGGATGAAGGCGTCGTGGCTGCTGCCTAGAAAGCGGGCATTCACAGCTAGTATCAGCTGCCTGTGGTCACAAACCAACTGCACGTTCAGCAAATGGTAGCCCTTCCGGTTGCGGTAATCCTCGGCATTCTCTAGAGGCGCCCGCAAAACCACATGCATGCAGTCAATGGCGCCCTGGACCATGGGGATGCCCGCTATTCTTGCAAATCCCATTGCACGCTCTTGCTGCTTGTCCGGGGTCATGGGGAAGGAAATGTACTGACGTCTCCTTCTGAAGAGGACATTCGTGACCTGGCGGATGCAGCAATGCACCGCGAACTGGGAGATATTGGCAATGTCCCCAGTAGCGGATTGGAAGGAGCCAGTGGCATAGAAGTTGAGCGCCACCGTCACCTTCACTGCCACCGACAGAGACGTCCTGCTCCTCAGCTGAGGCTGCAGATCTCTCTGAAGCAGGTGGCAGATCTCCGTGACCACCTCCCTTCTGAATCGAAGCCTCCGAATGCACTGCTCCTCAGACATGTTGAGGTAGGAGAATTGCTTTCGGTATACCCTGGGAGGGTAAGGCCTCCTGTGCCGACGCCTGTTGGCCCTTCTCCGTCTGGCCATGATTGGCACTCTCTCTCGGCGTCTCTGAGCCCTTTCAATGCAATGCAGAAACCCAACGTTTCCACCCATTGCAGCCCCCATTATATGTGGCCACTCAAGGCTATGACTCTGAGAAATAATTCCAACTGCAAAGCTTTGGCCTGAAGCCAGAAGTACCTGTGCGAGCGATGAGTCAAAGCAGAAAGCTCTCCCCCTTTGTCTCTCTCCTAATATCTCTCTCTCTCTCACACATAGAAACATAGAAACTAGGAGCAGGAGTAGGCCATTCGGCCCTTCGAGCCTGCTCCGCCATTCAACGAGATCATGGCTGATCATCCAAACCCTAGCACCCGGTCCCTACACCGACAGCCATCCCACCCAAGCCCTATCCCCATAACCCCGTAACCCCACATATTTAATCCCCCCTAACACTAAGGGCCAATTTTTATCATGGCCAATCAACCTAACCCGCACATCTTTGGACTGTGGGAGGAAACCGGAGCACCCGGAGAAAACCCACGCAAACATGGGGAGAATGTGCAAACTCCACACAGACAGTCACCCGAGGCCGGATTTGCACCCGGGTCCCTGGCGCTGTGAGGCAACAGTGCTAACCACTATGCCACCGTGCTGCACAGGAGTGGAACAAAATGGCTGCCACAAGGAATGCAGGAAGAGCCCCTTTAAATAGCGCCCCCCCAGCCCCACAGCGACTGGGAACTGTTCCACTCAACCAGTCACTGGGAGCACCAGGCGCAAAGAAGGGGGGCACCACTGAAGTTCCGGTTCGGGGCGCACCAAGTGTATTGCACCATGAAATTATGTCAGGATCTGCGCGCGCAGCTGAGCGGGCGCTGCGGTTGTACACCGCCGCTAGTTCTTGACTCAAGTTCGCAAGTGGTGCAGATCGCGCTGCGCCCGGGCGCTAGCCGCTTCGCGCCCCACTTCTCGCCCTCTTAAGGCGCTGGCGGCTGGCACTAACAACTGAATTTCTAGGCCCATGATCCAAGGCAAAGTGTCCCCGTGCAAACTATGCGTTCAAAGTATGTCCCCGTGCAAACTATGACCTCGTGCAAAGTGTCTGCATGCAAAGTGACCCCGTACAAACTTTGACCCCATGCAAAGGGTCCCGTACAAACTATGACCCGTTTAAATGATGACCCCGTGTAAAGTGACCCCGTGCAAACAATGACCCCATGCAAAGGGTCCAGTGCAAACGATGTCCCTGTGCAAAGTGTCCCCGTGCAAACTATGTCCCTGTGCAAACTATGACCTCATGCAATCTATGACCCCGTGTAAACTATGTCACCGTGTAAACTATGTTCGCGTGCAATCTATGTCCGCATGCAAAGCATGACCCTCGTCAAACTATGACGCCTTGCAAAGTGTCCCCGTGTAAACTATATACCTGTGCAAAGTGCCCCCGTGCAAACTATGACCACGTGCAAAGTGTCTGCATGCGAAGTGCCCCCAGGCAAAGTATGACCCTGTGCAAACTATGACCCCGTGCAAATTATGACCCTGTGCAAACTATGACCTCGTGCAAAGTGTCCGCATGCAAAGTGCCCCCATGCAAACTATGAGCCCGTGCAAAGTGTCCCCATGCAAACTATGTCCCCATGCAAAGTGTCCCCGTGAAACTATGACCTCGTGCAATCTATACTCCCGTGTAAACTATGTCACTGTGTAAACTATGTCCATGTGCAAAGTGTCCCCGTGCAACTATGACCTCATGCAAACTATGACCCATGCAAAATATGTCCCCGTGCAAAGTGTCCCCATGCAAACTATGCCCTAGTGCAAAGTGCCCCCATGCAAACTATGACCCAGTGCAAACTGTCACTGTGCAAAGTGTCTGCATGCAAAGTGTTCCCGTGCAAACTATGACCCCGTGCAAAGTGACACAGTAAAAACTATGACCCCGTGTAAAGACACAGGTGCAAACTATGACATCGTGCAAAGTGACACAGTAAAAACTATGACCCCGTGTAAAGACACAGGTGCAAACTATGACATCGTGCAAAGTGACACAGTAAAAACTATGACCCCGTGTAAAGGGTCAGGTGCAAACTATGACATCGTGCAAACAATGAACCCATGCAAACTATGTCCCCGTGCAAACTATGTCCCCGTGCAAAGTGCCCCCGTGAAAACTATGACCCATGCAAACTATGTCCCCGTGAAAACTATGACCCCATGCAAAGTGTCCCCGTGCTAACTATGTCCCCGTGCAAAGTGTTCCCGTGCAAACTATGTCCCCGTGTAAACTATGACCCTGTGCAAAGTATCCCCGTGCAAACTATGACCCCGTGCAAACTATGTCACCGTGTAAACTATGTCCCTGTGCAAAGTGTCCCCATGCAAACTATGACCCCGTGCAAAGTGTGTTCCCGTTCAAAGGGTCCCCGTGCAAACTATGTCTGCGTGCAAAGTATGTCCCCGTGCAAACTATGACCACGTGCAAAGTGTCCGCATGCAAAGTGTTCCCGTGCAAACTATGTCTGCATGCAAAGTATGTCCCCGTGCAAACTATGACCACGTGCAAAGTGTCCCGTGCAAACTATGACCTCGTGCAAACTATGACCTCGTGCAAACTATGACCTCGTGCAATCTATGCCCCCGTGTAAACTATGTCCCCGTGCAAACTATGTCCCCGTGCAAACTATGACCTCGTGCCAACTATGACCTCGTGCAATCTATGCCCCCGTGTAAACTATGTCCCCGCGCAAACTATGTCCCCGTGCAAACTATGACCTCGTGCAAACTATGCCCCCGTGTAAACTATGTCACCGTGTAAACTATGTCACCATGCAAACTATGTCCCCGTGCAAACTGTGACCTCGTGCAAACTATGACCTCGTGCAATCTATGACCCCGTGTAAACTATGTCACCGTGTAAACAATGTCACCGTGCAAACTATGTCCCCGTGCAAACTATGACATCGTGCAAACTATGTCACCGCGTAAACTATGTTCGCGTGCAAACTATGTCCGTGTGCAAAGTATGACCCTGGGCAAACTATGATGCCTTGCAAAGTGTCCCCATGCAAACTATGACCCCGTGCAAAGTGTGTCCCAGTGCAATGTGTCCCTGTGCAAACTATGTCTGCGTGTAAAGTACGTCCCCGTGCAAACTATGACCTCGTGCAAAGTGTCCGTATGCAAAGTGTTCCCATGCAAATGATGCCCCTGTGCAAACTATGTCCCCGTGTAAACTATGATCCCTTGCAAACTATGACCCCGTGCAAACTGACCCCGTGCAAACTGACCCCATGCAAAATATGTCCCAGTGCGAAGTGTCCCTGTGCAAATTATGAACCCTTGAAAAGTGTCCCCGTGTAAACTATGACCCCGTGGAAACTATGTCCCTGTGCAAAGTGTCCCTGTGCAAACTATGACCCCTTGAAAAGTGTCCCCATGTAAACTATGACCCTGTGGAAGCTATGTCCCTGTGCAAAGTGTCCCCGTGCAAACTATGTCTGCGTGCAAAGTATGTCCCATGAAAACTATGACCTTGTGCAAAGAGTCCGCATGCAAACTATGACTCCGTGCAAAGGGTCCCCGTGCAAACTTTGTCCCTGTGTAAACTATGCCTCCGTGCAAAATAGGTCTGCGTGCAAACTATGTCCCCATGCAAATTATGTCCCAGTGCAAAATATGTCCCCATGCAAAGTGTCCCCATGCAAACTATGACCCCGTGCAAACGATGTCCCCGTGCAAAATATGTCTGCGTGCAAAATGTGTTCCTGTGCAAACTATGACGTCGTGCAAAGTGTTTGCGTGCAAAGTGTTCCCATGCAAACTATGTCACCGTGTAAACTATGTTCGCGTACAAACTATGTCCCTGCGCAAAGTGCCTCTGTGCAAACTATGTCCCTGTGCAAATTATGTCCCAGTGAAAATGATGACCTCGTGCAAACTATGTCCCAGTGCAAAGTGTCCCCATGTAAACTATCAGGCCATCTTAGACTGTGTATTATGTAATGAAAAAGGATTAATTAGCAATCTTGTTGTATGACGCCCCTTGGGTCGGAGCGATCATAATATGATAGAATTCTTCATTAAGATGGAGAATGAAGTAGTTGACTCAGAGACTAGGGTCCTGAATTTAAATAAAGGAAACTACGATGGTCTGAGGCGTGAGTTGGGTAGGATTGATTGGGGAATGTCACTCAAAGAGTTGACGGTGGATAGGCAATGGCAATCATTCAAAGACCGCATGGATGAACTACAGAATTTGTTCATCCCAGTTTGGCATAAAAATAAAACAAAACACGTGACTCAACCGTGGCTAACAAGGGAAATTAGGGATAGCATAAGATCCAAGGAGAGGACATATAAATTGGCCAGAAAAATCAGTAAACCTGAGGATTGAGAGCAGTTTTGGATTCAACAAAGGAGGAAAAAGGGATTAATTAAAAAGGGGAAAATAGAATATGAGAGTAAGCTTGCAGGAAAACATAAAAACTGACTGTAAAATATTTTATAGATATGTGAAGAGAAAAAGATTGGTGAAGTCAAGCGCAGGTCCCTTGCAGTCAGAATCAGGGGAATTTATAATGGGGAACAAAGAAATGGCAGACCAATTAAATACATACTTTGGTTCTGTCTTCACAAAGGAGGACACAAATAACCTCCCAGAGATGTCAGGGAACATAGGGTCTGATGAAAGGGAGGAACTGAAAGAAATCAGTATTTGTAGGGAAATGGTGTTAGGGAAATTGACGGGATTGAAGGCCGATAAATCCCCAGGGCCTGATAATCTACATCCTAGGGTACTTAAGGAGTGACCCTAGAAATAGTAGATGCATTGCTGACCATCTTCCAACATTCGACGGAATCTGGAACAGTACCCATGGATTGGAGGGTAGCTAATGTTACCCCACTATTCAAAAAAGGTGGCAGAGAGAAAATGGGGAATTATAGACCGGTAAGCCTGACATCGGTACTGGGGAAAATGCTGGAGTCCATTATAAAAGATGTAATAGCAGAGCACACACTGGTCGCCACACTACAGGAAAGATGTGATCGCGTTAGAGAGGGTGCAGAGGAGGTTCACCAGGATGTTACCAGGGCTGGAGCGCTTCAGCTATGAAGAGAGACTGGGCAGATTGGGTTTGTTTTCCTTGGAGCAGAGGAGGCTGAGGGGGGACATGATTGAGGTGTACAAAATTGTGAGGGGCATAGATAGGATGGATGCTGAGGAGCTTTTCCCCTTAGTAGAGGGGTCAATAACTAGGGGGCATAGATTCAAGGTAAAGGGCGGGAGGTTTAGAGGGGATTTGAGAAAGAACTTTTTCACCCAGAGGGTGGTTGGAGTCTGGAACTCACTGCCTGAAAGGGTTGTGGAGGCAGAAACCCTCACAACATTTAAGAAGCATTTGGATGAGCATTTGAAATGCCATAGCATACAAGGCTACGGGCCAAATGCTGGAATATGGGATTAGATTAGACAGGGCTTGATGGCCGGCATGGACACGATGGGCCGAAGGGCCTCTATCCGTGCTGTATTACTCTATGACTCTATGACTCTATGAGCACTTGGAAAACAGTGACAGGATCGGACAAAGTCAACATGGATTTACAAAAGGTAAATCATGCTTGACTAGTCTACTGGAATTTTTTGAGGATGTAACTGGTAAAATAGATAAGGGAGAACCAGTGGATGTGGTGTATTTGGACTTTCAGAAGGCTTTCAATAAGGTCCCGCATAAGAGATTAGCGTGTAAAGTTAAGGCACATGGGATTGGGGGCAAGGTATTGACTTGGATAGAGAACTGGTTGGCAGACAGAAAGCAGAGAGTAGGAATAAATGGGTCTTTTTCCAAGTGGCAGGCAGTGACTAGTGGGGTACCGCAGGGATCGGTCCTTGGACCCCAGCTATTCACAATATATATTAATTGTAGTGTATGTATCCGTCTACCTTTAAGAAAACCATTGTATGTAGCCGTTCACCTTTAAGAGAACTATTTTAGGTGTGGCACTACTTTGTTGGCTTCTGTATACTGTAATACCGACGGTGACCACACCGGTATATAAGTGCTGTGTCAGGATTTATTTGGCAGATTCGCCCTGACCTTCGAATAGTAAAGTCCTGTTTTAAGTTACTCTGGTAGTCTGTGTATTCATTAACTAAACAACTCACAGACTTTACATTAATGATCTAGACAAGGGAACTAGATGTAATATCTCCAAGTTTGCAGACAACACAAAGCTGGGTGGGCGTGTGTGCTGTGAGGAGGATGCCGAGAAACTCCAGTATGATTTGGACAGGTTGGGTGATTGGGCAGAAGCACGGCAGATGCAATATAACGTGGTAAATGTGAGGTTATCCACTTTGGTGGCAAAAACAGGAAGGCAGATTATTATCTGAATGGCAATAGATAGGGAAAAGGGGAAGTGCAACGAGACCTGGGTGTCCTTGTGCACCAGTTGCTGAATGTAAGCATGCAGGTGCAGCAGGCGGTTAAGGAGGCAAATGGTATGTTGGCCTTCGTAGCGAGAGGGTTTGAGTACAGGAACAAGGGTGTCTTGCTTCAGTTGTACAAGGCCTTGGTGAGACCACATCTTGAGTATTGTGTGCAGTTTTGGTCGCCTTATCTGAGGAATGATGTTCTTGCCATGGAAGAAGTTCAGCGAAGATTCACCAGGCTGATACCTGGGATGGCAGGAATGACGTATGAGGAGAGATTGGGTCGATTGGGCTTATACTCGCTGGAGTTTAGATGAATGAGAGGGGATCTCATTGAAACTTACAAAATTCTGACAGGACTGGACAGACTAGATGCAGGAAGGATGTTCCCGATGGTCGGGGAGTCCAGAACCAGGGGACACAGTCTAAGGATAAGGGTTAAGCCATTTAGGACAGAAATGAGGAGGAATTTCTTCACCCAGATAGTGGTGAACCTGTGGAATTCTCTACCACAGAAGGCAGTAGAGGCCAATTCATTAAATATAATCAAGAAGGAGTTGGATATATTTCTTAAGGCTAAAGGGATCAAGCGGTATGGGGAGAAAGCAGGGACAGGGTACTGAATTTGGATGATCAGCCATGATCTCATTGAATGGCGGAGCAGGCTCGAGGGGCCGAATGGCCTATTCCTGCTCCTATCTTCTATGTTTCTATGTTTCTATGTCCCTGTGCAAAGTGTCCCTGTGCAAACTATGTCCCCGTGTAAACTATGACCCCATGCAAACTGACCCCGTGCAAACTATGACCCCGTGCAAACTATGTCACAGTGCAAAGTGTCCCTGTGCAAACTATGAACCCGTGCAAACTATGACCCCTTGAAAAGTGTCCCCGTACAAACTATGACTTCATGTAAACTATGACCCTGTGCAAAGAGTCCCGTACAAACTTTGACCCCGTGTAAAGTGACTGCGTAGAAACTATGACTCCGTGCAAAGTGTCCGCGTGCAAAGAGTTCCCATGCAAATGATGCCTCCGTGTAAACTATGACCCTGTGCAAACTATGTCCCCGTGTAAACTATGACCCTGTGCAAACTATGTCCCCGTGTAAACTATGACCCCGTGCAAAGTGTCTCCGTGCAAACTATGTCTGCGTGCAAAGTATGTCCCGTGCAAATTTTGACCTCGTGCAAAGAGTCCGCATGCAGACTATGACTCCGTGCAAAGGGTCCCGTGCAAACTTTGTCCCTGTGTAAACTATGTCCCCATGCAACGTGTCTGACGTAATAAAACTCACTACACACTTGGTTTGAGCATAAAGCAAGGCTTTAATCAACTTGTTTCAGAACATGGAGGTCTAGTTGTATTTTGTAATGTATATACCTTTAAGGGGGGGAACTACTTTTTACAGCTCATGTATACTGTAGTACCGGCAGTGACCACACCTGTATATAGCACTGAGTAGTAATCTGTACAGATCAGTTCCAGTGTGAGCCACGTTGAGTAAACACCTGTTGTACCGTTCTCCGCAGTCTGTATCTTATTATACATGGACACAACATTGGCGTCGAAGCAAGTTCGAACCTACCTGCAACTCTGCATCACCTCCCGGGGATTCGTTCCTGGAGGTCAGTGGATTGGAGGTCAAGGCCAGAGACTCGGGCGTCAACCACGGGCAACCGCCCAGTCATCCAGCAGAGACTCGAGAATTGCGGGGGAGGCTGTCGAGAGCCAGGCTTGGCTTTCCAGTCGAGGTGGCCCAGCGAAACGGGCTGGCAACAGGTAGTGCGCAGACCCTTCCCGGAGAGCGGCGGGCTAGAGCCCAACCGAGCGGCACAGCAAAGGGCCAAGCAGCGTCGACGGGGGAGAGAGAGAGAGGGCAGAGTGCACAGGGCGCAGCCGGTGTTCAGGGGCTGAGCAGCGTCGGAGAGAGGGAGAGAGAGACGCGCAGAAAACCGCGAGGCGCCGCCATTGCAACGAGGACCGCCGAGAGCAGCGTTGGCAGCAGCGGGGCAGGAAGGAAAGCGCGGGAGACACCATTTTAAGCCATTGGGAGATGCCATTTTAAACCACACCCAAAATGCCGAAGAGTGGCAGTATCATCGCGTTTGACGATGAAGTTGAAGATTGGACTACATATGTCGAACGAATAGAGGTGTACTACAAGGCAAATGAGGTGTCAGATGACAAGAAAGCGTCGGTATTGTTAAATTTAAGGGGTGCAAAGACATATGGTTTATTACGAAATCTAGTAACCCCAATGAAGCCAATGGAAAAGAGTTTTGAAGACATAGTAACGATACTACAGGGACATTTAAACCCCACACCGCTGCTGATAGCAGAAAGATTCCAGTTTCACAAACGGAACCAGCATAAGGATGAAAGCAATGCTGGTTATTTAACAGAACTGCGCAAACTATCGAGACACTGCCAGTTTGGAGCGGGACTGGCAGATACCTTAAGGGACAAGTTTGTGTGTGGGCTTCAAAGTGAAGGAACCCAGAAACGGCTTTTATCTGAAAAGGACCTTACACTGGAAAAGGCTTTCAGCATTGCGGTATTATATAAAGCAGCAGCACGGGGCGCTGCAGAGATACAACAGAGACCGCAAGAATATGGCACAAACGAAATGTCATATGGAACAGAGAAGTGCTATCGCTGCGGCAGAACAACACACAACCAGAATGATTGCTGGTTCAAAGACAAAGTGTGCAGACAGTGTGGAAAAGTAGGACATATAGCACGAGTCTGCAGGTCAGGAAAGAAAACCAGCAAAAAGAAACCTACCAAAGGAAAGTACAAGAAGGTACATAAGATGATGGAGAATAGTTCAGACGAACAAAAGAGTGATAACGACTCCGAAAGCAGGGAACTGGGTTGTCTGAAACTACATAATGTGATCACAACGGAGGATCACCGAACCATTTGGGTCACTCTCAAGATAGCAGGAGTCCAGGTAAAGATGGAATTGGACACAGGATCAGCCCTAACAGTCATAAACCGACGGGACTACGAGCGGCTATTCTCACACATACACTTGAGAGACACAAAAATTATTTTGAAGACGTACACGGGGCAAAAAGTCTACCCCAAAGGAAAAATAAGGGTGAACGTTATATATAACAGTAAGGAAACACCAAAACTAGACCTGTATGTATTGCAAGATGGAGGACCACCATTACTGGGACGTGAATGGATCCAGAAAATACAACTGGATTGGCATTCCATACAGGCACTGACTGTGGCTGACAAAAAGGATGACGACGTCACACCTGGGCGACTGTCAAAGATCCTAACTGACGTGAAAGAAGTGTTCCAGCAAGGACTCGGAACACTAAAAGGCATGACAGCGACGATTAAAATTGAAGAAAACGCAAGCCCAAAATTTTTTAAGGCCAGACCGGTACCTTATGCGATCCGCCCAGCCGTCGAAGCAGAGCTGGAGAGTCTGGAACGTTCAGGTGTACTGTCCAAGGTAGACTGGAGCGAGTGGGCGACACCCATCGTCCCTGTGATGAAAAAGTCGTTGAGCAGCACGCCTGGGGAACCAAGGAAGGTTCGCATCCGTGGGGACTTTAAGGTAACAGTGAACCCAGTCCTTCACACCGTACAATATCCACTTCCGCGGATTGAAGATATTTTTGCCTCGCTATCTGGAGGGAAATGCTTCACTAAGATTGATCTGGCCCAGGCGTATCTGCAAATGGAGGTAGAAGAAGCATCAAAAAAATACCTCACAATCAACACCCATAAAGGTCTCTACCAATACAATCGGCTGGTATTCGGGGTAGCATCAGCTCCGGCTATTTGGCAGAGGGCAATGGAACAAGTCCTGCAAGGAATCCCAGGGACGCAGTGTTATTTGGACGACATCCTGGTCACGGGCGAAAATGACAGTGATCACCTTGCCAACCTGGAGCAGGTGCTCACTAGATTGCAGGAATATGGGCTCCGAGCTAACCGCCTGTAGTGTCCGTGTGTAGATAAAGACACTGAAGACAGGAGTTGGTTCATAGGTATTTACTAAGCAAGTCTGGGGGGGGTTTCTAAAGGATATACACAATACACAGGCTTATATAGTCCAAGTGGCAATTACCGGCATTACGCACACTTGGGGCTCTTAAAGGCACATACACCATAATTGCTCTTAAAGGCACATACACCATAATTCCTCCCCTTCTAGCTAACTAGTACATCATATTTTAAGTAATTATTAATTACATGTTATATGCAAAATAATATACATTGCTGTATTAATTAATTATAAGTTAGTCTCTCAGGAGGCTTCCTGACTCGGTCCGGATAACGCCTCGGGGGTGTAGTAGTTTCTGGTGGTGTAGTAGGTTCTTCTGGCAAGGCTGATTTGGCTTGAAGGCCAGTGTCGGGTTCATCGGGCTCCAGTATCACCGGATCAGAGGTAGATATGGGTATCTCTACTTCATCGTTAGATGTATAGAGTGGTGGTGTAGGTTGTCCCTTTTCGGATGACTTGATGATTTGGTCAGCATGGCGCCTTATTATGCTGTCTCCGATGTCCACGGTATACATCAGTGGTCCTAATCGTGTGCAGATAGTTCCAGGCTGCCATTTCTCGGTACGGTAGTCCCGGGCCAAAACCGGTTGGCCTATCTGGAAGGCCCTAGTTGGCCTTTCATTCATGCCCTGAAACTGCCAGTTCTCCACGTCCCTTCGGATGTTGGGCTTGACCAAATCCAGCCGGCATCTTAGGTTTCTATTGTAGAACATCATGGCGGGAGTTTGGTTAGTAACCATATGCGTTGCATTCCTATATGCAAATAAGAAGTTATCCACCTTGTGCTGAAGTTTTATGTCTTCATTACCCATGGCCTTGATGGCCTTCTTGAAGGTCTGGACAAACCTTTCAGCCAATCCATTGGTGGCGGGATGGTATGGGGCGGACGTGCTTTACCCCATTGTTCTTTAAGAACTTTCTGAATTCTTCGGACACAAATTGCGGTCCATTATCAGAACATATCTGCTCCGGCAGCCCATTCCTGGCAAATATGGTCCTTAATACTGTGATGGTTTTTTCCGTGGTGGTGGAGGACATCTTTATTACCTCCGGCCACTTGGAGTGTGCATCAACTGCGATTAAGAACATTGAGTCCATAAATGGACCAGCAAAGTCGATGTGCACCCTTTGCCAGGGAGATGAGGGCCACTCCCATGGATGTAGAGGGGCCTGTGGCGGAGCATTTTGGACCTTCTGGCATCCTAGGCAGCTCTTGGTCATGTCTTCGATGTCTCCATCGATACCTGGCCACCATACAAACGCCCTAGCTAGGTTCTTCATTTTCACTCCACCCAGATGCCCCTCGTGAAGCTCCTTTAGCACTTTATCCTGGAGTTTGGGTGGAATCACCACTCTGGATCCACACATCAAGGTTCCTCGGCACACTGACAGCTGTTCTCTTCTTTGCAAGAATGCTGGCAACAGTGGTTCACCATGTGCTGGCCATCCCTTCACTGTTAAATCGTAGACCCGTGAGAGAGTAGGGTCATTTCTTGTCTCCCTTTCAATGGCAGAATTTGTCACCGGTAGACATTCCACTATGGTAGAGTGGAATATCTCTACTGGGTCTACTGTAGGTGCCTCTTCTATCGTTGGCAACGGTAGGCGTGATAAACCGTCAGCATTCCCATGCTGTTTTGACCCTTTGTATTCAATGTTGTATTGGTGTGCCCCTAGAAAAAGGGACCACCTCTGTAGTCTTTGTGCCGTCATAATGGGGACACCTTTTTTAGGGTTGAATATGGAGGTGAGGGGTTGATGGTCAGTCAGCAAGGTAAATTTATGTCCGTGTAGGTAATGGTTGAATTTCTTCACTCCCCATACCAGGCTGAGTGCTTCCCTGTCTATCTGGGCATAGTTACGCTCAGCTGAGTTCAATGAGCGTGACGCAAAAGCTATCGGCCGTTCCGAGCCATCAGGGAATCTATGGGACAATACCGCTCCTATGCCGTAAGGGGATGCATCGCACGCCAGTCTGATTGGTAGTGATGGGTTGTAATGAGCCAAAATTTTCTCGGATGTGATTAAGTCTTTACATTTATGGAAGGCACGTTTACAGTCTTCGTTCCATTTCCAAATCACTCCTGTCTGTAGAAGATCATTAAGAGGGTGCAGAATAGTTGATAAGTTCGGTAAAAATTTATGATAGTAATTTATTAATCCCAGGAATGACCTTAATTGTGAAACATTTTCAGGTGCTGGGGCTTTTATAACTGCTTCAAGTTTTTCAGGTGACTTATGCAACCCTTCCTTATTAATTATGTGGCCACAATATGATATCTGATTTTGGAAAAATTCGCACTTGGGGCGATTTGCTCGTAGGCCCCGTTCTTTCAGCCTAGTGAGCACCTGCTCCAAATTGGCAAGGTGCTCGTTGTCGTTTTCTCCTGTTATAAGGATGTCGTCTAGGTAGCATTGAGTCCCCGGAATCCCTTGCAGGACTTGCTCCATAGCTCTTTGCCAGATAGCTGGAGCTGATGCTATTCCAAAAACCAGTCGATTGTACTGGTACAGGCCTTTGTGTGTGTTTATTGTGAGATACTTTTTAGAGGTCTCCTCAACCTCCATCTGTAGATATGCCTGTGCCAAGTCAATTTTTGTGAAACGTTTCCCTCCGGATAGTGAGGCGAAAATATCTTCTATCCTCGGAAGAGGATACTGTACCGTGTGAAGGATCGGGTTTACAGTCACCTTAAAGTCCCCACAGATGCGAATTTTTTTCTGTTCCTCAGAGTTATTTTTCAATGTTTTTTTCATGACTGGAACGATGGGTGTTGCCCATTCGCTCCAATCTATTTTGGATAATACGCCTGCCTTTTCCAAATTCTTCAGCTCTGCCTCGATTGCCGGACGTATTGCGTATGGCACCGGTCTTGCCTTAAAAAAATTTGGAATTGCTGTATCTTCCACTTTTATTGAGGCGGTGATGCCTTTCAAGGGTCCTAGTTTCTCTTGAAACACTTCTTTGGCGTTGGCCAAGATGTCTTTTAATCGTTCAGGTATGATGTCATCATTGTTTTTTTCCTTACTGGTCACCGTCAGTGCCTGAATGGAGTGCCAGTCTAAACGTATCTTCCTTATCCATTCACGTCCCAACAACGGTGGACCACCATCTTGTAGAATGTATAAATACAACTTTTGTATTTCTTTGCCGTTGTATACCACAGGCACCCTTATTTTTCCTTTGGGGTAGACTTTCTGCCCCGTATATGTTTTTAAGATAATGGATGTGTCTTTTAGAGGTATATGCGAAAATAGCCTCTCGTAATCTCGTCGATTTATTGCGGTTAGAGCTGATCCTGTATCGAGCTCCATTTTAACTGGGGACCCTGCTATTGTGAGGGTAACCCAAATGGTTTGGTAATCCTCTTTGGCAAGTACATTATGTAATTTGAGACAGCTTAGTCTCTTGTTCCCGGAGTCGCTATCGCTATTCTGGTCTTCGGAGCTATTGTCCGTCATCATTTGTACCTTCCTGTACTTTTCTTTATTGATTTTTTGTTTTCTGTCAGTGGATTTATTTTGTCCAGATTGGCATACCCGTGCAATGTGTCCAATCTTACCACATTGCCTGCATGCTTTGCCCTTGAACCAGCAGTCCCTCTGGTTATGGGTGGATCTGCCGCAGCGATAACATCTTCCAAACTCCTGTGTCATTTTATGGGTGCCGAAGTCCTGTGTCTCTTGTTGTATCTCTGCAGCTCCTTTTGCTGCTGCTTCGTATGATACAGCCATACTGAAAGCTTTGTCCAATGTTAAATCTTTTTCAGAAAGCAGTCTTTTTTGTGTTCCTTCACTTAAGAGACCGCAAACAAATTTGTCTCGAAGATAATCCGATAGTCCTGCTCCGAATTGGCAGTACTTTGATAGCTTTCTTAATTCGGTTAGGTAATCAGCGTTACTTTCATTCTTGTGTTGATTTCTCTTGAAGAACTTGAATCGTTCCGCTATCAGCAGCGGTGTTGGGTTTAAATGCTCCTGCAGGGTATCAACAATTTCTTTAAAAGTCTTGTCCTTTGGTTTGGCTGGAGTGATTAAATTTCGTAACAGCCCGTATGTCTTCGCGCCCATTAAGTTCAGAAGTACTGAAGCTTTTTTTTCATCTGTTATTCCATTTGCAGTGCAATAAACCTCTACTCTTTCCACGTATGTGGTCCAATCTTCTATTTCGCCATCAAAAGCCTCAATATTACCAGATTTAGGCATTTCAGAAAAAATATGGCGCTTCCCGCGCTTTTTTTTTTCTCTCTGTAGCAAAGATATGGCGCTTCCCGCGCTTTCCCGCCGCTGCTACCGATAACAACGCTGTTTTACTGTGGTTTCCGTTTATTCACTGTTGGAGACTCGTTCCCGACGGAGGTCTAAACGCTGACCTGCTTGCTGCGCCGGTCGTCTCTCGAGTGCACCCTCCCAGTCCGTTATTGCTTGCCTCCAATTTCGCTGCCTGTCTCAGCTGTAGAGCCCGCCGCTGGAGCTCCAGCCTGACGCCCAGGAAGGATTAGCGCAGTACCTGTCACCAGCTTGGCCAGCTGGTGAAACCACAGTTTCTCTTACTTCCTTGAGTCTTCTGGACGCTGGAGGAATCGATGTCCTTGAGGTGCTGCCGAATTGCAGGTAAGTCCGTTTCCACTTCGTCGCCACTGTAGTGTCCGTGTGTAGATAAAGACACTGAAGACAGGAGTTGGTTCCTAGGTATTTACTAAGGAAGTCTGGGGGGGGTTTCTAAAGGATATACACAATACACAGGCTTATATAGTCCAAGTGGCAATTACCGGCATTACGCACACCTGGGGCTCTTAAAGGCACATACACCATAATTGCTCTTAAAGGCACATACACCACACCGCCCTAAATGCGAGTTTTTTAGAAAACAGATCTTGTATTGTGGCCACGTTATCGATAAAGACGGGTTACATAAGTCCCCAGAGAAGATTGAGGCAGTAGTCAAGGCTCCAGCACCGGAAAATGTGTCACAACTGAGGTCGTTCCTCAGGCTGGTAAACTACTACCATAAGTTCTTGCCAAATTTGTCTACAATACTACACCCACTGAACACCCTACTGCAAGCTGGGGTGCCATGGAAGTGGAGTGACGAATGTAGACGAGCTTTCCAGAAAAGCAAAACACTAATCACATCGAAAGAGGTGTTGGCCCATTACAACCCGGCATTACCAATTCGGTTGGCATGTGATGCGTCACCCTACGGCATTGGAGCGGTGCTGTCGCACAAATTCTCGGATGGCTCGGAGAGGCCAATAGCCTTTGCGTCACAATCACTAACCTCAGCCGAGCGTAACTACGCCCAGATTGACAGGGAGGCCCTCAGCCTAGTGTGGGGAGTGAAAAAGGTCAATCAATATCTGCACGGGCTGAAATTCACCTTGCTGAATGATCACCAGCCTCTTGTCTCCATGTTTAATCCAAAGAAGGGCGTTTCGGTGATGACTGCGCAACGACCTCAAAGATGGTCACTTTTTCTAGGGGCGCACCACTATGAGATTGAATATAAGGGCACGAAACAGCATGGAAATGCTGATGGGCTATCACGCCTGCCACTGCCTACTGCGGAGGAAGCACCAGCAGTGGATCCTGTCGAAATATTCCGTTCGACTATAGTTGAATACCTACCGGTAACTAACGCTTGTATCGAAAAGGAAACCCGAAATGACCCGACATTGTCTCGGGTGTATGATTTGATGGTGAAGGGATGGCCAGCACATGGCGATTCACTGTTGCCAGCATTCTCGACAAGGAGAGAACAGCTGTCAGTGTGCCGGGGACCTTGATGTGTGGATCCCGAGTGGTAATTCCACCCAAGTTAAGGGATAGAGTGCTCAATGAGCTTCATGAGGGTCATCTGGGAGGGGTAAAAATGAAAAGCCTAGCCAGGGCTTATGTGTGGTGGCCGGGAATCGATAAACAAATCGAGGACCTGACCAAGAGCTGCTCAGGATGCCAGAAAATCCAAAATGCACCACCACAGGCCCCTCTACACCCATGGGAGTGGCCCTCATCTCCATGGCAACGGGTGCATATTGATTTTGCTGGTCCATTCATGGACTCAATGTTTTTAATAGCCGTGGATGCACACTCGAAATGGCCTGAGGTCATCAAAATGTCCTCCACCACCATGGAGAAAACTATTGCAGTCCTACGGACCATTTTTGCCAGGAATGGCTTGCCAGAACAGATTTGCTCCGACAACGGACCACAGTTTGTGTCCGAAGAGTTCCGGAGGTTCATGAAAAAGAATGGGGTAAGGCATTACACATCCGCCCCGTATCATCCAGCCACAAATGGATTGGCTGAGAGGTTCGTACAAACCTTTAAGAAGGCAATAAAGGCTATGTACAATGATAACATTCCGCTGCAGCACAAGGTGGACAATTTCCTTTTCGACTACCGGAATGCGACACATGCAGTCACCAACCAGGCCCCAGCCATGATGTTCTTTAACCGAAGGTTAAGATCTCGCCTGGATTTGCTCAGACCAAACGTACGAAGAGATGTTGAGAGTAAGCAATTCCAGCACATCCATGAGAAGCCAACAAGGAGCTTCAATGTAGGGCAACCAGTCTTGGCCCGCGACTACCGAACAGAAAAATGGCAGCCAGGAACGATATGCACGCGGCAGGGCCCACTAATGTACACAGTGGACGTTGGGGAGAGCATCGTGAGACGCCATGCTGACCAGATCCTAGAGTCACAGGAACAAGTCAACCCCATGCCTCGCCCATACGTACCTGGTGATGAACCCGACGTACAGGTCGCATCGACCCCAGAAACAGTAGCATCGGAAGCTGATGAACCAACTGACGACAGAGGGCCAGAATCGCCTCCGCACCAAGAGCAAGACACTCGGGAAAGGCGCTATCCAGAAAGGATCAGGAAGCCTCCCCAAAGACTGAATATATAAATAGACTATTTTCAGCTAATGTTGCATGTTAGAAGTGTTCATTGTAATTAGTTTGATATTTAATTGTTAAATGAGTGTTATGGTAATGTTAATCTGAAAGGGGAGGAATTGTAATGTATGTACCTTTAAGGGGGGAACGATCTTTTACAGCTCATGTATACTGTAGTACCGGCAGTGACCACACCTGTATATAGCACTGAGTAGTAATCTGTACAGTCAGTTCAACTGTGAGCCACGTTGAATAAACACCTGTTGTACCGTTTCTCCTGCAGTCTATATCTTATTATACCCAGACACAACATATTTCACTAGCTCCTTGTCTTACAAAATGTCCCTGGCAAGCTGGGCCCACGCCCGAGTATTTATACTGCTTGGACGGCGCCACCAGCTGGCCGTCCAGCGTTATTTCATGAGTAGTTTCTTGATGATGGAGATTTATAACATTCTTCCTGCCTAAAAGATTTGGAAGTCCGACGACTTCCTCTTAACGGATTAGGCGGACCACGAATAGCCACAGTCTTTTAGGTTTATGGCCAGAAGGCACGTCTCCCCGGAACGTGTCTTGGTCCCTGGGCCGCTTGATCCGTACCGGTGGATCGACAGGGCCCGTGTTGCTCTGATCGACCCGAGGGAGGCTGGGGAGATCGTGACTCTGGGTGCGGGTCCCCACAGGCGCAGAATTGGCTTTGTCCCGTTGGTTAGCCGGGGATTGACCGGCGTCCTGGCCCAGGGTGGCCATCCCACGGAGAGCGCTCGGCTCCCTGAGCGGATCCGGCGGGGCAGCCGGCAGATCCCTCGATGTCCCAGGTAGGGCGTCATTCTCGGGGGAGCGCAGAGTGTCGGCCTCATCCCCGCGGGTCCCTCCATCAGTCGGGTCTGCGGAACCGGCCGGACAGGGAGCCAGGTCCCGGAGCGAAACGTTGGACTCCCGGCCATCCGGGTACCGCACGTGTGTGTACGTGGGGTTGACGTCCGTAAGTTCTACCTCATCGACTATAGGATCAGTTTTCGACGATCGGACGAATCTTCGGAGCAGCACGGGGCCAGGAGCTGCCAACCATGACGGTGGAGACGTCCCATGGGTGGAGTGACGCTGGAAGCTGAAGAATCGCTCGGGAGGTGTGACATTGGTAGAAGTAGAAAGGAGAGACCTGATGGAATGAAACGCGTCAGGGAGCATAGTTTCCCACTGCTGGTCTGGTAGATTGCGTGACTTCAGCGCAAGATGAACAGTGTTCCAAATGATAGCGTTGTATCTCTCAACCTGTCCGTTACTGATGGGATGGTATGGTGTCGTTTTACTTGTGGCGATTCCCCGTTGGGAGAGATAACTTTTGAGTTCACTTGACATGAAGGAGGGACCCCGATCAGAGTGGATGAAATTGGCCATACTGCAAAGGGAAAAGACCTGATCGAGGCATTTGATCACTGTGGACGTAAGCATATTGGGACAGGGGAAAGCAAAGGGAAAGCGTGAATATTCATCCACCATAGTCAGTAAGTAGGTGTTCTGCGTTGAGGAAGGTAATGGCCCTTTAAAGTCAATGCTGAGTCGCTGCATAGGCTGCATAGCGTGTATGAGCGAGCCATCCGATGGACGGAAGAATTGCGGTTTTAATTCCGCACAAACTCTACAGGAGGAGCACGTTATTTTCACATCTTCCGTAGAAAATGGGAGATTTTTAGATCGCACAAAGTGTAACATACGGGTAATGCCAGGATGGCATAAGTCAGTATGAAGATCTGCAAGTGTCGAAGTTGACATGGAAGAGCAGAATGCCTGCGTGAGGGTATCCGGGGCCACATTCTCTTTGTCGGGACGATAATGTATGGTGTAGCCAAAGGCAGCCAATTCCATCCTCCAGAGCTGTATTTTGTTATTCTTGATCTTAGTGCATTTCCGGTTATCCAGCATAAAGGCCACGGAGCGCTGATCGGTTATAAGTGTGAAATGGCGACGAGCGAGAAAATGACTCCATTTACGTACAGCTTCGATGATGGCCATAGCCTCCTTCTCGACAGGAGGATAATGGAGCTCGCTACCCTGCAAAGTTCTGGACAGAAATGCAACGGGTCGACCACCTTGATTCAAGGTAGCCGAGATCGCCATCTCCGATGCATCACAGTCGACCACGAAAGGAAGATTTTCATCAATGGAACGAAGCGTGGCTTTTTCCGGTTGTCGCTTGAGGAGGTTGAAAGCTGAAATAGCCGTTGCCGCCAATGGAAATGACTTTGCGTGAAGCAGGGGCTGGATCTTGTCGGAGAAGTGGGGTATCCATTTCGCATAATAGGCGAACATGCCGAGTGCCCGACGAAGAGAGCCGAGATTCTTAGGAGGAGGGAGCTCCTGAAGCGGACAAAGTCGCTCTGGATCCGGTTTGATGACACTGTTGCCCACCAAGTAGCCAAGGATGTTGACTGATGGTACTGATTTCACAGATTTGGACTCATTTAAGGTTAAGTTGCGACGACGGAGAATGTCAAAAAATTTCTGGAGGTTGGCATCATGCTCCTTCTGGTCATGACCAGCAATGGTGATATTATCCAGATATGGAAAAGTGTCCGTTAAGTTCTCCTGTTTGACTAGGCTATCCATTGCCCGTTGAAAGATGGCCACCCCATTGGTGACCCCAAATGGAAGGCGACAAAACTGGTAAAGCTGACCATTGGCCTCAAAGGCCGTATACTTTTTGTCAGGGTCCTTTAACGGTACTTGATGATATGCGCTCTTTAAATCAAAAGTTGAAAATACCTTGTAGTTGGCAAGGTTATTGACCATGTCATCGATGCGTGGTAGTGGGTAGGCATCCAAGTTGGTATACTGGTTAATAGTTTGCGAGTAATCGATGCAAAGACGTTTCTTGTGTTGCTTCAGAGGATTTTTAACAATGACGACTTGAGCCCGCCAGGATGATGAACATGGCTCAATGATACCGTCAGCTAGAAGGCGAGAGATTTCTGCCTCGATAACGGACCGATCATCTTGGCTGGAACGTCATGATTTAGTGGCTATGGGCTTACATCAGGGGGAAAGATTGGCAAACAAGGAGGGCTCGTCGAGCGAAGCCGCCGAAATCGCACAAAACAGTACTTTGGAAATAGTAAGCTCCGGCTTTGACCCTCCAAACTCGAAAGTGAGTCTTTTGTGTTGTTTCTGGATATCCTGTCCCAGGAGCACATCACTGCATAGGTTTTTGAGCACCCCGAGCCGGGTGGAGAAATAAGTGCAGCCATTGAGGATAAGGTCGACAAGACAAAAGCCGGAAGAATTGGTGGTCAGTGTTGTCAGAGCCATTGCAATTTCCCTGTCCAAGGCGTAAATATGCAGTTTTAACTTACTGACAGCCAGCTCACTAATGAAGCTGTCAGAGCTGCATGAGTCGATTAGTGCACTCAAAATGTGTCCATTTACCGAAACCTTCGTGGCTGCATGGGACAGACTTTGGGAAAAACAGCTGTGATGGGAGGAGGAGCAGTTTTACCCTTGACAGCTGTAACCTTAGTAATGGTTCTTGAGGGAGGAGCAGTTTCATAGATTACAGCTGTAACCTTAGTAGTGGCTCTCGGGGGAGGAGCAGGTTTATAGATAGTAGCTGCAAAACTAACAGGAGCTCTCAACCGGTACACCTTAGAAAAGTGGCCTTTCTTACTAACAGTGGCTCTTGACTGGCATACCTTAGAAAAGTGGCCTTTCTTACTAACAGTGGCTCTTGACTGGCATACCTTAGAAAAGTGTCCTTTCTTGCTGCAATGATTGCAGGTTGTGTTGCGAGCAGGACAAAATTTCCTATAATGGAATGCAGCTCCACAGAAGAAACACTTCCTTCCGGATTGCCAAGCTGCCGCTAGGGCGGGGTTGTCATCAGTATAGGTTTCTAGGGTAGGGTTGCCATCAGCAAGGTTGGAGTCATCATCCGTGAGGGCTTCCATCCGAGGCCTATCAAAGGAGGCACTAAAAGTGATAGCAGCAGCCCGTGCACGTGGTGAAAGTTAGGTATCTGCATTCCTCTTTGCTAAGTCCAGAGAACATGCCTGGTCATAGGCAGCCTGTAATTTGAGGGCTTTATTCTCCAACAGATGCTGACGTATGAAGGGAGACGCAATCCCATTAATAAAGGAATCATGAATTAACTCCTCCTGGTACTGCTCAGCTGTAACAGCTTTAAGATTACAATCCTTGCTGAGCCTGCGAAGTTTCTGAAGGAATTCGTCAAGTGATTCCCCGGGTTGTTGTCGAGTTATGGCCAGTAGATGCCGAGCAAAATTTCATTTGGGGACTTGACATATAGCTTCTGTGGTATTTGGATAGCGGCGTCATACTCTACACAGTCTTCGATATAATCAAACACATGAGGGTACATAATTTGCAAGTATCTCTAATTTATCAGGAACATTTTCACCACACACTCTGAGGAAGTTGCTGAAAGTACGATGCCAGTGTTTCCATACCTTAGCAGCTGTAAGTGAATTCAGGTCCCGGTCGAGACGGGCGGGTCTGAGTAGTTCCTCCATGATGGATCGATTACTTGTCTGAGTTCCCTTCTACGGTTTGAGTCGTAGCTGGCTGTTCCCAAAATCACCCAAAGCGTGGAGTTGATATCTAGTTGATTAAATTGACGTAATAAAACTCACTACGCACTTGGTTTGAGTATAAAGCAAGGCTTTAATCAACTTGTTTCAGAACATGGAAGTCTAGTTGTATTTCACTAGCTCCTTGTCTTACAAAATGTCCCTGGAAAGCTGGGCCCACACCCGAGTATTTATACTCCTTGGACGGCGCCACCAGCTGGACGTCCAGCGTTATTTCACAAGTAGTTTCTTGATGATAAGATTTATAACAGTGTCCCCGTGCAAACTATGTTCCCGTGCAAAATATGTCTGTGTGCAAACTATGTCCCCGTGCAAACTATGACCCTGTGCAAACTATGTTCCCGTGCAAAATATGTCTGTGTGCAAACTATGTCCCCGTGCAAACTATGACCCCGTGGAAACTATGTCCCTGTGCAAAGTGTCCCCGTGCAAACTATGTCTGCGTGCAAAGTATGTCCCGTGCAAACTATGACCACGTGCAAAGAGTCCGCATGCAAACTATGACTCCGTGCAAAGGGTCCCGTACAAACTCTGTCCCTGTATAAAATATGTCCCCGTGCAAAACATGTCTGCGTGCAAACTATGTCCCCGTGCAAAGTGTCCCTGTGCAAACTTTGTCCCTGTGTAAACTATGACCCCGTGCAAACATTGACCCCGTGCAAAGGGTCCGCATGCAAACTTTGTCCCTGTGTAAACTATGTCCCCATGCAAAATAGGTCTGCATGCAAACTATGTCCCCGTGCAAAGTGTCCCCGTGCAAACTATGACCCCGTGCAAACTATGTCCCCGTGCAAAATGTGTTTGCCTGCAAAGTATGTCCCCATGCAAACTATAACGTCGTGCAAAGTGTCCGCGTGCTGTAAGATTCGCAAAATTTCTGCATTTCCCCGAAGGCTGTTATTAATAAATGGGACCCTGCGTGGACATTTTAAATTAAAAGGGGTACCCAAGATGGCGTCTGTGCCTCGTGGCAGAAAGCCTGTGGGATTCCAAAATGGATTCTGCAACGCAGACAGCTTGGGAGAAATCGAAACTAAGGCTGCAGGCTTTCTGCGAAGAGAAACTTTGTATTTTGGAACTGTCGTATATTGATTGCGAGTTTGACACCAGTCAATACGGTAATGTAATGTGCGAGTTTGACACCAGTAAATACGGTAATGTAATGTGCATTGCATTATGGGAATTACCCAGGAAAGCAGCAGTCAGCCATTTTAGAGAATAAAGAGAACATCGTAGTTAGAAGCCTGTCTGCCTGATTCAATGCTTGAATGCGTTCATACAACATTGGCGACGAGGATAACGAATGGAATCATTTAAAATAGGTAGTTGCCTAAGTTTTAGTTAGCTAGGATGGAGAAGACCGGCATTCAAAATTTTGCATGTTTCGCTGAGCCAGCCACGTTGGGTCCAAGATGGACGAGGTGGTTAACGTCTTTTGAGCTTTATGCCGACGGCAAAGGTCTCATTATCTGTGGTGTATGTGCCTTTAAGAGCAATTATGGTGTATGTGCCTTTAAGAGCCCCAGGTGTGCGTAATGCCGGTAATTGCCACTTGGGCTATATAAGCCTGTGTATTGTGTATATCCTTTAGAAACCCCCCCCAGACTTCCTTAGTAAATACCTATGAACCAACTCCTGTCTTCAGTGTCTTTATCTACACACGGACACTACAGTGGCGACGAAGTGGAAACGGAATTCGGCAGCACCTCAAGGACATCGATTCCTCCAGCGTCCAGACTCAAGGAAGTAAGAGAAACTATGGTTTCACCAGCTGGCCAAGCTGGTGACAGGTACTGCGCTAATCCTTCCTGGGCGTCAGGCTGGAGCTCCAGCGGTGGGCTCTACAGCTGAGACAGGCAGCGAAATTGGAGGCAAGCAATAACGGACTGGGAGGGTGCACTCGAGAGACGGCCGGCGCGGCAAGCAGGTCAGCGTTTAGACCTCCATTGGGAACGAGTCTCCAACAGTGAATAAACGGAAACCACAGTAAAACAGCGTTGTTATCGGTAGCAGCGGCGGGAAAGCGCGGGAAGTGCCATATCGTTGCTACAGAGAGAGAAAAAAAAGCGCGGGAAGCGCCATATCTTTTCTGAAATGCCTAAATCTGGTAATATTGAGGCTTTTGATGGCGAAATAGAAGATTGGACCACATACGTGGAAAGAGTAGAGGTTTATTGCACTGCAAATGGAATAACAGATGAAAAAAAAGCTTCAGTACTTCTGAACTTAATGGGCGCGAAGACATATGGGCTGTTACGAAATTTAATCACTCCAGCCAAACCAAAGGACAAGACTTTTAAAGAAATTGTTGATACCCTGCAGGAGCATTTAAACCCAACACCGCTGCTGATAGCGGAACGATTCAAGTTCTTCAAGAGAAATCAACACAAGAATGAAAGTAACGCTGATTACCTAACCGAATTAAGAAAGCTATCAAAGTACTGCCAATTCGGAGCAGGACTATCGGATTATCTTCGAGACAAATTTGTTTGCGGTCTCTTAAGTGAAGGAACACAAAAAAGACTGCTTTCTGAAAAAGATTTAACATTGGACAAAGCTTTCAGTATGGCTGTATCATACGAAGCAGCAGCAAAAGGAGCTGCAGAGATACAACAAGAGACACAGGACTTCGGCACCCATAAAATGACACAGGAGTTTGGAAGATGTTATCGCTGCGGCAGATCCACCCATAACCAGAGGGACTGCTGGTTCAAGGGCAAAGCATGCAGGCAATGTGGTAAGATTGGACACATTGCACGGGTATGCCAATCTGGACAAAATAAATCCACTGACAGAAAACAAAAAATCAATAAAGAAAAGTACAGGAAGGTACAAATGATGGCGGACAGTAGCTCCGAAGACCAGAATAGCGATAGCGACTCCGGAAACAAGAGACTAAGCTGTCTCAAATTACATAATGTACTTGCCAAAGAGGATTACCAAACCATTTGGGTTACCCTCACAATAGCAGGGTCCCCAGTTAAAATGGAGCTAGATACAGGATCAGCTCTAACCGTAATAAATCGACGGGATTACGAGAGGCTATTTTCGCATATACCTCTAAAAGACACATCCATTATCTTAAAAACATATACGGGGCAGAAAGTCTACCCCAAAGGAAAAATAAGGGTGCCTGTGGTATACAACGGCAAAGAAATACAAAAGTTGTATTTATACATTCTACAAGATGGTGGTCCACCGTTGTTGGGACGTGAATGGATAAGGAAGATACGTTTAGACTGGCACTCCATTCAGGCACTGACGGTGACCAGTAAGGAAAAAAACAATGATGACATCATACCTGAACGATTAAAAGACATCTTGGTCAACGCCAAAGAAGTGTTTCAAGAGAAACTAGGAACCTTGAAAGGCATCACCGCCTCAATAAAAGTGGAAGATACAGCAATTCCAAAATTTTTTAAGGCAAGACCGGTGCCATACGCAATACGTCCAGCAGTCGAGGCAGAGCTGAAGAATTTGGAAAAGGCAGGCGTATTATCCAAAATAGATTGGAGCGAATGGGCAACACCCATCATTCTAGTCATGAAAAAAACATTGAAAAATAACTCTGAGGAACAGAAAAAAATTCGCATCTGTGGGGACTTTAAGGTGACTGTAAACCCGGTCCTTCACACGGTAAAGTATCCTCTTCCGAGGATAGAAGATATTTTCGCCTCACTATCCGGAGGGAAACGTTTCACAAAAATTGACTTGGCACAGGCATATCTACAGATGGAGGTTGAGGAGACCTCTAAAAAGTATCTCACAATAAACACACACAAAGGCCTGTACCAGTACAATCGACTGGTTTTTGGAATAGCATCAGCTCCAGCTATCTGGCAAAGAGCTATGGAGCAAGTCCTGCAAGGGATTCCGGGGACTCAATGCTACCTAGACGACATCCTTATAACAGGAGAAAACGACAACGAGCACCTTGCCAATTTGGAGCAGGTGCTCACTAGGCTGAAAGAACGGGGCCTACGAGCAAATCGCCCCAAGTGCGAATTTTTCCAAAATTAGATATCATATTGTGGCCACATAATTAATAAGTCACCTGAAAAAATTGAAGCAGTTATAAAAGCCCCAGCACCTGAAAATGTTTCACAATTAAGGTCATTCCTGGGATTAATAAATTACTGTCATAAATTTTTACCGAACTTATCAACTATTCTACACCCTCTTAATGATCTTCTACAGACAGGAGTGATTTGGAAATGGAACGAAGACTGTAAACGTGCCTTCCATAAATGTAAAGACTTAATCACATCCGAGAAAATTTTGGCTCATTACAACCCATCACTACCAATCAGACTGGCGTGCGATGCATCCCCTTACGGCATAGGAGCGGTATTGTCCCATAGATTCCCTGATGGCTCGGAACAGCCGATAGCTTTTGCGTCACGCTCATTGAACTCAGCTGAGCGTAACTATGCCCAGATAGACAGGGAAGCACTCAGCCTGGTATGGGGAGTGAAGAAATTCAACCATTACCTACACGGACAAAAATTTACCTTGCTGTATTAAATTTAATGGGTGCGAAGACATACGGGCAATTGAAACACCTTCTATCACCAGAGAAACCGGCGGATAAGACTTTCGCGGATATTGTTACCGTCCTGAAAAATCATTTAAGCCCCACGCCGCTGATGCTAGCGGAACGATTTAAATTTTACAATAGAAAGCAGCTGAAAGATGAAAGCAATGCTGAATTTTTAATTGAATTGCGTAAGCTAGCAAAGTACTGTCAGTTTGGAACAGAACTAACAGATGCGCTAAGAGATAAATTTGTGTGTGGATTGTTAAAAGAAGAGACACAAAAGCGACTGCTTGAGGAGAATGAGCTGACGCTTGATAAAGCTGTCGCTATGGCAGCATCGCACGAAGCCGCAGCGAGAGGCACGGCGGTAATGCAGCTACGGTCACCGGAACTCAGCACAAATCAAATGGTCTTGGGTACAGTAAAATGTTATCGTTGTGGAAAGACAACGCACGATCAGAGCCAGTGCTGGTTCAAAAATAAGGAATGCAGAAAATGTGGCAGGCTTGGTCACATAGCTAAAGTATGCCGGTCAGGAGAGAAGACCAGCAACAAAAAGTCACCGCAGGGAAAGTACAGAAAGGTACACAAGGTGACAGAGAACAGTTCGAACGAACAGAAGTCAGATTCAGACGCCAGCAGTAATGAACTGGGTAGCTTACGAGTACACAACGTTGGCAAGGAAGCAGACCTCCAGACAATTTGGGTCACACTTCAGATAGCAGGAGTCCAAGTAAAGATGGAATTGGACACTGGATCGGCATTGACGGTCATGAATAAGAAAGATTACAAAAGGTTATTCCAACATATTCCCCTACGGGATACGGAGATTGTATTGAAAACATACACGGGGCAAAGAGTATACCCCATCGGAAAGATAGAGGTAAAGGTGGTCCACAAGGGCAAAGAAAGCCGAGGAATGGACTTATATGTGCTACCTGAAGGAGGTCCACCACTACTGGGATGGGAGTGGATTAGAAAAATGAATATGGACTGGCATTCCTTAAAAGCACTAACGGTAGATGCCAGGGAAACAGATGTCAAACCTAAACGATTGTCCAGAATATTGGACGATGCTAAAGAGGTGTTCCAGCAGGGACTGGGAACACTGAGAGGAATTACGGCAAACATCAAGATTGAAGAACATGCACAACCAAAATTTTTCAAAGCCAGACCGGTACCCTATGCGATACAACCTGCTGTGGAAGCGGAGCTGGAAGTGCTAGAATGTTCAGGAGTACTGTCTAAGGTAGACTGGAGTGAGTGGGCTACGCCCATTGTTCCCGTGATGAAACGTCCTTCGAGCAACAAGCCGGGAGAACCAGGGAAGGTTCGCATCTGTGGAGATTTCAAGATCATTGTTAATCCGGTGCTTCACACGGTGCAGTATCCGCTTCCGTGGATTGAGGATATCTTCGCTTCATTGTCGGGCGGGAAACACTTCACCAAGATAGACCTGGCGCAGGCGTACTTACAGATGGAAGTTGAGGAAGAGTCACGCCAGTACCTCACGATCAACACGCATAGAGGCTTGTACCGGTATAATAGACTGGTTTTTGGAGTGGCATCGGCTCCAGCAATTTGGCAGAGGGCCATGGAGCAGGTATTACAGGGAATTCCAGGCACACAATGTTACCTGGACGATATTCTGATTACAGGAGATGGTGACGAGGAACACCTCGCAAATTTGGAACCGGTGCTCATCAGATTGAAAGAATATGGACTTCGAGTTAATCGGCAGAAATGTGAGTTCTTTCAGAAGCGGATCTCGTACTGTGGCCATGTCATTGACCAGGAGGGACTTCATAAGTCTCCTGACAAGATTGAAGCGGTTGTGAAGGCTCCCGCTCCGGTTAATGTATCTCAGTTGAGGTCGTTCCTAGGATTGATTAACTATTACCATAAGTTTCTGCCAAATTTATCCACGGTACTGCACCCGCTGAACGCTCTTTTGCAGAAGGGAGTACCATGGGAGTGGAGCGAGGTCTGTAAGAAGGCCTTTCACAAAAGCAAGGAATTGATAACCTCAGAGGAAGTGTTGGCTCACTCCAACCCAACACTGCCTATTCGTTTGGCTTGTGATGCTTCTCCATATGGTATTGGGGCAGTACTCTCACACAAGTTGCCAAATGGCACGGAGAGGCCAGTCGCGTTCGCATCCAGATCATTGACCTCTGCTGAGCGCAACTATGCTCAGATAGATAGGGAGGCTCTCAGCCTTGTGTGGGGAGTAAAGAAGTTTAATCATTACCTGCAGGGCCAAAAGTTTACGCTTCTGACAGACTATCAGCCGTTGGTATCCATTTTTAACCCTAAGAAGGGTGTGTCGGTGATGACAGCACAGAGACTCCAGAGATGGTCCCTTTTCCTAGGGGCACATCAATATCAGATAGAATTCAAAGGTACAAAGCAGCATGGTAATGCTGATGGGCTGTCGCGCCTGCCACTACCTGAAGAAGAGGAGACAACGAAGGTTGACCCTGTTGAGTTATTTCACTCGACCATCATCGAGTGTTTACCAGTCACCAATGCAAGTATTGAAAGAGAAACCAGGAACGACCCGACACTGTCCCGAGTCTACGAGGTGACAGTGAAGGGATGGCCAGCACATGGTGATTTTCTGTTACCGGCATTCTCGGCAAGACGAGACCAGCTGTCCGTCTGTCAAGGAACATTGATGTATGGAACAAGAGTGATTATTCCTCCTAAGTTAAGAGAGAGAGTTCTAAAGGAACTGCATGAAGGTCATCTGGGGGGAGTTAAGATGAAAAGCCTTGCTAGGGCTTATGTGTGGTGGCCGGGTATCGACCAACAGATAGAGGAGCTGATGAAAAGCTGCTCAGGGTGCCAAAAAGTGCAAAATGCACCTCCGATTGCACCACTGCATCCATGGGAATGGCCTTCAGCCCCATGGCAACGCGTACATATTGACTTTGCTGGTCCATTCATGGACTCCATGTTTCTAATTGCGGTGGACGCACATTCTAAATGGCCAGAAGTGATCAAGATGACTACCACTACTTCAGAAAAGACAATTGCGGTGTTAAGAACGATATTTGCAAGGAACGGATTGCCAGAACAAATATGTTCCGACAACGGACCACAGTTCGTGTCAGAAGAATTCCAAAAATTCTTAAAGAAGAATGGGGTGAAACATTATACCTCTGCTCCATATCATCCGGCTACAAATGGGTTGGCCGAGAGATTTGTACAAACACTCAAAAAGGCAATAAAGGCCATGAGCGAAGATCAGATTCCACTACAACATAAGGTGGACAAGTTTTTACTGGCATATCGAAACGCCGCTCATGCAGTGACAAACCAAAGTCCTGCCATGATGTTTTATAACAGGAGGTTGCGGTCCAGGTTGGACTTGTTAAAACCAAATGTGCGGAGGGAAGTTGAAAACAAACAGTTCCAGCATATAAATAACAAGACCACTCGGAGTTTCGAGGTAGGACAACCAGTGTTGACCAGGGACTATGGAAACGAGAAATGACAATCCGGAACAATTCGGGCCAGACAAGGACCCCTGATGTACACGGTAGATGTTGGTAAAAATGTAATACGGCGTCATGCTGACCAACTGGTAGAATCGAGAACAAGGGTCGAACCCATGGTTACGACAGAGACAACCGTGGAAGAAGTTAGTGAACCTGAAGCATCTACCTCGGCAGTGAATGTACCTGATGATGATGTCCAAGACATAAGAGACCAACTAGAGGAGTCACCTCAGCAACAAGAATCAGAGACCCCTGAAAGGCGTTATCCAACTCGAATCAGGAGGCCTCCTGAGAGACTGAACCTTTGAACTGTTTTTACATGAAGTTGTATATGTATATATGTTATTATGTTATGTTAAATGGGGATATAACTGTTAAGCCATAAAGGGAGGATTGTGGTGTATGTAACTTGTTCCACCTTAAGAGAACTTAAACCTGTTCCACCTTAAGAGATGTACTACTTTCTCTGGCTGCTGTATACGGTAATACCGGTGGTGACCACACCGGTATATAAGTGCTGTGTAGTAATTTGCTGGGTAGTACAGCCCTAACCTCCGAATAGTAAAGACCTATTGAAAAGTTATTCTTGTAGTCTGTGTCAGTAATTGACCTTAAATATAACTGGAACACACAGACTTAACAGAAAGCGTCCTTCCTGAGTACCACCAAGGACTTGAATCTGTCAGCCAGAGAAGAACTAGATTTGATGACAAAGTGGCTCGGAGCTGAGTCGTCAGAACAGGCGAAGAGAATTCGCTCAGCGCACGTCCGCAATCCCACAGCAGGCCTCAACCTGGTTTGGCAACGTCTCGAAGAATGTTATGGGACACCAGAAGTCATTGAACACGCACTGCTCAAGAAGATTGAGGACTTTCCGAAGCTAACCAACAAAGATAATGTCGAGCTCCGAGAACTGGGCGACATTCTCCTCGAACTGGAGTGTGCCAAGGGAGAAGGTTACCTGACCGGCCTCTCGTATTTGGATACAGCTCGTGGGGTAAACCCAATAGTGGAAAAGCTCCCCTACAACCTTCAAGAGAAATGGATAGCTAAGGGATCCAAGTACAAGGAGGACAATGGAGTGGCATTTCCCCCCTTCTCTCTCTTCTCCAGGTTCGTCCAACAACAGGCAAAGGTGAGGAATGATCCAAGTTTCACTTTCTCCACCTCCAGTAGTTACGCTCCTTCGAGAACAGAGAAACCCACAAAGTACAGCAATAAAGCCTCTGTGAGCATGCACAAAACAGATGTTCCAGCCGAACCCTCAGTCAACCAATCCAGTTCTGCTGGGAATAAAGTGGATGACCCAGATCGTCAGTGTCCAATACACAAGAAGCCCCACCCACTCAAAAAGTGTCGAAGCTTTAGAGACAAGCCCATTGATGAGCGCAAATCATACCTGAAAGAGAATCGCATCTGCTTCAGGTGTTGTGGGTCGACTATGCACATGGCAAAAGACTGCAAGGCGACAATCAAGTGCTTCGAGTGCAACAGTGAAAAACACATCGCAGCCCTGCATCCAGGTCCTCCTCCTTCAACCACCGAGAGTGCTGCGGTTGACAAAGAGGATAGCGGGGAGCAAAGCGAAAGCACATCTTCTTCAGTCACCTCCAAGTGTGTGGTAAACCACTGTTTGTATTCCTGTTTGTCCTGTTTGTATTCCACTGTGTACATGCCTGGACATGCCTCGGCTGACTCCTCCCACAGGTCCTAGTATAAAGGTGACTGCTCCCCAGCCCTTAGTATCATGGACCGGTCGACCACGCGAGGCAGACCTCCATTCTGTTGTTAATAAAAGCCTTTAGTTACTCTTCTAACTCTCAGTCTTTTATGAGTAATAGATAGCGCATCAAAGTGTACAGAGGTTTGTGGAAATGCAAGCAGCCCACGCTCATGCTCCAAAATCTGCTTGGTTAAAGCATATCCTGCAGGGAGAAAGGAGAAGGCAATCAAAATGTACGCAGTGCTTGATGAGCAAAGTAACAAGTCTCTAGCGAAGACAGAATTCTTCAATCTCTTTGAAGTCAAGGCCAGCGCAGCTCCGTACACACTAAAAACCTGTGCAGGGACAACAGAGACTATGGGTAGGAGAGTTGGGAACTTCATGATCGAGTCCATGGATGGGAAACTACAACTTCCCCTCCCCGCCTTAATTGAGTGTGACATGATGCCAGATGATAGGACGGAAATTCCCTCCCCAGAGGTCGCACGCCATCAGCCCCACCTACAGCCAATTGCCAACAAGATTCCAGCTGTGGACCCGGACGCTCCAATCCTCCTGCTCTTGGGAAGAGACATCTTAAGGGTGCACAAGGTGCGTGAGTAAATCAACGGGCCCCACAATGTTCCTTATGCGCAGCGGCTTGACCTGGGATGGGTCCTCGTGGGTGGAGTTTGCCTGGGAACAGTCCACAAACCAGCGGATGTCAGCGTCTATAAAGCAAACGTGTTGCACAACGGTCGCACATCCCGTCTTAGCCCATGCCCAAACAGGATCCAGGTAAAGGAAGACTACGATGACATGACGCAGCATCATAGGTCAACCTCCTCTGCCTGTGAGGAAGAGGCAGGCCCCACTGTGAGCACAGACAGCCTAGGATGCTCAGTGTTTGAAAGGTCCAAGGATGATGACAAGCCAGCACTATCCATGGACAACAAAGCTTTCCTAGCCATCATGGATGAGGAGGTTTACCAGGACGATGGACACAGCTGGGTGGCACCCTTACCATTTCACTCTCCTAGACGCCGTCTTCCGAGTAACAGGGAACAAGCTATGAAGCGCCTCTGCTCACTCAGGAGAACCCTGGTGCCGGTGTCCACTGACCCAGACATGCCTGCAGTCCTCACCCCAGCGATGCTCCTGACTCAAAAGATGAGTGCTATTTCAGCCCCCTCTGGAAACTTTGACATGGCTGAGCTGCACAGGAAGCAGTGGAAGCAAGTCCAGTGTCTTGCAGACACTTTTTGGAAGAGATGGAGAGGAGAGTATTTGTCCACCCTACAGAACCGTAGGAAATGGACAGAAGACAAGCCAAATGTCAAAGTGAGAGATGTTGTCTTGCTGAAAGACAGCCAAGCACATAGAAATGAATGGCCAGTGGGACTGGTTGTCAAAACTCTGCCGAGCAGGGACAAGAGGGTCCGCAAGGTAGAGGTGAAGATTGTTAAGGAGGGGACTGTCAAAGTGTTTCTGAGGCCAGTCTCAGAGATTGTAGTCCTCCTTTCTGAAGAAACCTAGAGAACGGATTCTGAGTATGTTTGCAGCCAAAGGACGTTTTCTTTAGGTTTATTTTGTATCTGTAGTGGTACAATGGAATTGTACCAAGCGGGGAGTGTGCTGTCTCTCTGTAGCAATTTATGTTAGTTTTCCAGTTAATTCAGGGGTTTGAGTAAGTTGGGTCGATTCCCATTGTGTGCTGCCACCCAGTGGCTATTTGGTACCTAGCAACTGCAGTAAAAGTGCAGTAAAGTGCTGTAAAGCACAGTAAGTGCAGTAAAGTAAACTACAGACCTACAGCGGCACATGCTCTGGAAGTTATATTGTTCCCATGCCTGAGTCTTGGATATTATTTTTCTGTAAGTACTTGAGAATGTTATAGTTTATTAGTGTACACTGTATGTTGCAGAAAATGTTTAGTTTGTAACTTTTCTCTGTAAGCAAACTTGCACAGCTAGCCGTGAAGTGCTCGCTCTCTGTCTAGCTGGTTAACTAGTAGCTGTATTTTGATGCACTATGTACAGGGCTAATTTAAAGAGAATGCCTTCCAGTTTGCTTAATGTATATTCACAGTAAGCTGTGTTTCCACGTGTTTGGTAATTTACATGCCAAAGGTACTGTGTTGCTCAGGCGTACCTAAATTTGTGTATGCATATCAGTTATGCGCTTGTATACTAATGTGTGCTTCCATTTCTGTGTTGTATTTCAGTTTTACAATAAGAATCTTTCAGTAAAGCTCTACAAGAAAAGTCAAGCCTTGTGATTTTTATGGGAAGATGTCAAGTTGTTAGCTATCTGTCTAGCTCTGCATAGGAACGTGCTGCGAGGGCAGAAAAACGGTCATGAATAAGCAAGATTACAAAAAGCTATTCTCACACATTCCCCTGAGGGATACGGAGATTGTATTGAAAACATACACGGGGCAAAGAGTAGACCCCATCGGAAAGATAAAGGTAAAGGTGGTCTACAATGGTAAAGAAAGTCAGGGAATGGACTTGTATGTGTTACCTGAGGGAGGTCCGCCACTACTGGGATGGGAATTGATCCGGAGAATAAATATGGACTGGCATTCCTTACAAGCACTAACTGTAGATTCCTGTAAAGAGGACGACGTCAAACCTAATCGACTGTCCAAAATATTGGACAATGCTAAGGAGGTGTTCCAACAGGGACTGGGAACACTGAAAGGAATTACGGCAAACATCAAGGTTGAAGAACATGCAAACCCAAAATTTTTCAAAGCCAGACCAGTACCTTATGCGATACGACCTGCTGTGGAAGCAGAGCTGGAAGGGCTAGAACGTTCAGGAGTACTGTCAAAGGTGGACTGGAGCGAATGGGCCACACCCATTGTTCCCGTCATGAAGCGTTCATTGAGCAACAAGCCGGGGGAACCTGGGAAGGTTTGCATCTGTGGCGATTTTAAGATCACTGTTAATCCGGTTCTTCACACGGTGCAATATCCGCTTCCGCGGATTGAGGATATCTTCGCTTCGCTGTCTGGCGGGAAACACTTCACCAAGATAGACCTGGCGCAGGCGTACCTACAGATGGAGGTTGATGAAGTGTCACGCCAGTATCTCACGATCAACAAACATAAGGGCTTATATCGGTATAATAGACTGGTTTTTGGAGTGGCATCGGCTCCAGCGATTTGGCAAAGGGCCATGGAGCAGGTATTACAGGGAATTCCAGGCACACAATGCTACCTGGACGACATTCTGATTACAGGAGATGATGATAAGGAACACCTCGCGAATTTGGAGCAGGTGCTCACCAGATTGAAAGAATATGGACTCAGAGTTAATCGCCAGAAATGTGAGTTCTTTCAGAAGCAAATCTCGTACTGCGGCCACGTCATTGACCAGGAGGGGCTTCATAAGTCACCTGACAAGATCCGGAAAATGTATCCCAGTTGAGGTCGTTCCTTGGGTTGATTAACTATTACCACAAGTTTCTTCCAAATTTATCCACGGTGTTACACCCGCTGAACACTCTTTTGCAAATGGGAGTACCATGGAAGTGGAGCGAGGACTGTAAGCGGGCTTTTCAAAAAAGCAAAGCACTGATCACCTCTGAGGAAGTGTTAGCTCACTTTAACCCAACGCTGCCTATTCGTTTAGCTTGTGATGCTTCTCCATATGGTATTGGGGCAGTGCTCTCACATAAGTTGCCAAATGGCTTGGAAAGGCCAGTCGCGTTCGCATCCAGATCATTGACCTCCGCAGAGCGCAACTATGCTCAGATAGATAGGGAGGCTCTCAGCCTCGTGTGGGGAGTTAAGAAATTTAACCATTACCTGCAAGGCCAAAGGTTTACGCTGCTGACAGATCACCAGCCGTTGGTTTCCATTTTTAACCCTAAGAAGGGTATTCCGGTTATGACAGCGCAGAGGCTTCAGAGATGGTCCCTTTTCCTAGGGGCACATCAATATGATATCGAATTCAAAGGTACAAAGCAACATGGTAATGCTGATGGGCTGTCGCGCCTGCCACTACCTACAGCGGAAGAGGCACCGGCAGTTGACCCTGTCGAGATATTTCACTCGACCATCATCGAATGCTTACCAGTCACCAATGCGAGTATTGAGAGAGAGACCCGAAACGACCCGACACTGTCTCGGGTCTACGATTTGACAGTGAAGGGATGGCCAGCACATGGCGAACCACTGTTACCGGCATTCTCAGCCAGACGAGAGCAGCTGTCCGTCTGTCAAGGAACATTGATGTATGGAACAAGGGTGATTATTCCTCCGAAATTAAGGGAGAGAGTTCTGAAGGAACTGCATGAAGGTCATCTGGGGGGAATCAAGGTGAAAGGCCTTGCTAGGGCTTATGTGTGGTGGCCAGGTATCGACAAACAAATAGAGGATCTGACTAAAAGCTGCTCAGGGTGCCAAAAAGTTCAAAACGCACCTCCAATTGCACCGCTGCATCCATGGGAATGGCCTTCAACCCCATGGCAACGTGTGCATATCGACTTTGCAGGTCCATTCATGGATTCCATGTTTTTGATAGCGGTAGATGCACATTCTAAATGGCCAGAAGTGATTAAAATGTCGACCACTACCTCTGAAAAGACGATCGCAGTTCTAAGAACCATATTTGCAAGGAATGGGTTGCCAGAACAAATATGTTCAGACAACGGACCACAGTTCGTGTCAGAAGAATTCCAGAAATTTATGAAAAAGAATGGGGTGAAACACTATACATCTGCCCCATATCATCCGGCTACCAATGGGTTGGCCGAGAGATTTGTACAAACATTCAAAAAGGCGATAAAGGCCATGAGCGAAGACAATATTCCACTACAACACAAGGTGGACAATTTCCTGATGGCATATCGAAACGCCACGCATGCAGTGACAAATCAAAGCCCTGCCATAGTGTTCTATAACAGGAGGTTGCGGTCCCGGTTGGATTTGTTAAAACCCAATGTGCGTAGGGAAGTCGAAAACAAACAATTCTAGCATGTAAATAACAAGGCCACTCGGAGTTTCGAAATAGGACAACCAGTGTTGGCCAGGGACTATAGGAATGATAAATGGCAATCCGGAACAATTCGTGCCCGACAAGGACCCTTGATGTACACAGTAGACGTTGGTGAGAACGTAATACGACGTCATGCTGACCAACTTGTGGAATCGAGAACAAGGGTCGACCGCATGTCTACGGCAGAGACACCAGTTGAAGAAGTTATTGAGCCTGTAGCATCTACCTCAGACTCGAACGTACATGATGATGTTCAATCCATAAGAGATCAAATGGATGAGTCACCCCAGCAACGAGAACCAGAGACCCCTGAAAGGCGTTATCCGGCCCGGATCAGGAGGCCTCCTCAGAGACTGAATCTTTGAACAGTTTTGTATGAAAGTTGTATATATGTTATCCATGTTATGTTTAAATTGGGGTGTACACTGTTAAGCTAAAAGGGGAGGAATTGTAGTGTATGTAACCTGTACCACCTTAAGAGACTACCTTAAGGTGATGGACTACTTTCTGATGGCTCCTGTATATTGTAGTACCGGTGGTGACCACACCGGTATATAAACCCTGTGGAGCAAATTGTATTTCAGTTCAGCCCTGACCCTCAGTTACTAAAGACCTGTTTAAGTATTCTGTTGTCTGTGTCCAGTTATTACATTTGAAAGCACAGACTCAACACACCTGGAACTGCCCCGACACCGGGTCGGGCGGACACGGACAGATTCAGGCCAGGCGAGGTGGGACGCGATGAGGGGAGAAGGGAAAACCACCGAGGGGCAGACCGGCTGGAGAAGACCAAACGAATCATCGGGCCTTCAGCCTCGGCCGACCTTTGAATATCTACACACCAACTCAAACTGGCCGCTGTCGACGAAGAATCATCCCTGCAAGGTAAAGTACCCAAACAGAGACTGTAACTTTGGGGTACGCGAACCCGGACAACGCCCTTGCAGCGCCCGGAGACCCCGTGATGACGACAAGCTCCAGAGAGCACCAAGAGCGAACCCTGAACCCAACCGCTGTTTCGAGTCTAACAAACCTTTTGATTGGTGAGCATGAAGTTCTGACCCCTCATAGCTTAATCTAGTTAGGTATAGGGGGTGGGATAAGGATAAGGAGATTGTTAAGATAGTTGTTTTCCCTCGATGTGCCGTGTGTTCCCCATTCCCTGCATAAGTATAAGTATTATTGTGATTCTCTTGTAATTTTTGCCTGTAGAAGTGTACACTAGTAATTCTTTTCCATGAGATTGTATTAAGTAAGTTTTTTTTCCTCTTCAATAAATTCTTGGTTCTGTTTGCATCCAACCACCTGTCTACTCGAGTCTTCTCTGTACCGCCAGCTTGTACATAAGTCCGGTGTCTAGAACCCAGGGGCGTGGGAGCGATTCGAACCGCACACAAAACAGTCAGAGACATAACTGACTGGGCGCACGCACGCACCAGGCAGCAACACCAGCACCCACCACCCCCTACAGTGCAAAGTGTCCCCATGCAAACTATGACCCCGTGGAAACTATGTCCCTGGGCAAAGTGTCCCCGTGCAAACTATGCGTGCAAAGTATGTCCCCGTGCAAACTATGACCTCGTGCAAAGTGTCCGCATGCAAAGTGACCCCGTACAAACTATGACCCCATGCAAAGGGTCCCGTACAAACTATGACCCTGTGTAAACTATGACCCTGTGTAAAGTGACCCCGTGCAAACAATGACCCCGTGCAAAGGGTCCAGTGCAAACTATGTCCCCGTGCAAACTATGTCCCTGTGCAAAGTGTCC
Source organism: Somniosus microcephalus (assembly GCF_052327205.1). Taxonomy (NCBI): domain Eukaryota; kingdom Metazoa; phylum Chordata; class Chondrichthyes; order Squaliformes; family Somniosidae; genus Somniosus; species Somniosus microcephalus. The sequence goes on along the minus strand of NC_140987.1, from coordinate 8,466,515 downwards.
CCGTGCAAACTATGTCCCCGTGCAAACTGTGTCCCTGTGCAAAGTGTCCCCGTGCAAACTATGTCTGCGTGCAAACTATGTCCCTGTGCAAAGTGTCCCCGTGCAAACTATGTCCCCGTGCAAACTATGTCCCTGTGCAAAGTGTCCCCGTGCAAACTATGTCCCCGTGCAAACTATGTCCCTGTGCAAAGTGTCCCCGTGCAAACTATGTCCCCGTGCAAACTGTGTCCCTGTGCAAAGTGTCCCCGTGCAAACTATGGCCTCATGCAAACTATGTCCCCGTGCAAACTGTGTCCCTGTGCAAAGTGTCCCCGTGCAAACTATGACCCCGTGCAAAGTGACCCCGTGCAAACTATGACCCCGTGCAAAGTGACCCCGTGCAAACTATGACCCCGTGCAAACTATGTCCCTGTGCAAAGTGTACCTGTACAAACTATGACCCCGTGCAAACTATGTCCCCGTGCAAAGTGTCCCTGTACAAACTATGACCCCGTGCAAAGCGTCCCGTGCAAACTATGACCCCATGCAACGTGTCCACAAGCGGCTACAGGGCATTCTTAAGGGGGAGGAGGAGCAGGCAGAGGTCGTGGTCCACATTGGGACCAACGACATAGGTAGGAAGGGGGATGAGGTCCTGCATCAAGAATTTAGGGAGCTAGGTAACAGATTAAAGAGCAGGACCTCAAAGGTTGTAATCTCTGGATTACTCCCAGTGCCACGTGCTAGTGAGTATAGGAATAGGAGGATAGAGCAGATGAATGCGTGGCTAAAGAGTTGGTGTAGGGGGGAGGGTTTTACTTTCCTGGATCACTGGGCCTGCTTCTGGGAAAGGTGGGACTTGTACAAGTCGGACGGGTTGCACCTGAACCAGAGCGGGACAAATATCCTTGCGGGGAGGTTTGCTAGCACTGTTGGGGGGGGTTTAAACTAACTTGGCAGGGGGATGGGATACAGAGGGGAGCTGAAATAGGGGGTGATGTGCTGCCAATTATAGAGAAAAAAACAAGTCAGCTTGGTAGACAGGGCAAATATACAAGGGCAAGGCTGGATGGCATCTATTTTAATGCAAGGAGTCTTGCAAATAAGGTGGATGAACTGAAGGTGTTGATAAACACATGGGAGTATGATATTGTTGCTATCACGGAGACATGGTTGAGGGAGGGGCAAGACTGGCAGCTCAATATTCCGGGATACAGAATCTTCAGGCGAGACGGGGGGGGGGGGGGGTATAAGTGGAGGGGGTGTCGCAATATTAATTAAGGAGTCAATTACTGCAGTAAGGAGGGATGACATATTAGCAGGTTCCTCTAATGAGGCCATATGGGTGGAGCTTAAAAACAAGAAGGGGGCAAGCACTTTGCTGGGAGTGTACTATAGGCCTCCAAACAGTCAGGGGGAGATAGAGGAACAGATATGTAGGCAAATCTCAGAGAAATGTGCAAATAATAGGGTAATAGTAATGGGGGATTTCAACTTCCCCAATATTAACTGGGATAGTCAGAGTGTGAAAGGCACAGAGGGTGTAGAATTCTTAAAGTGCATCCAGGAGAGCTTTTTGAGCCAGCATGTAGAAGGTCCTACAAGAGAGGGGGCGGTACTGGACCTAATTCTAGGGAATGTGGCCGGTCAAGTGGAAGAAGTGCTAGTAGGTGAGCACTTTGGTGACAGTGACCATAATATGGTGAGATTTAAGGTGGTCATGGAAAAGGACAGGGATGGGCCGGAAATAAAGGTTCTAAATTGGGGGAAGGCCGATTTTAATAGGATAAGGCAGGATCTGGCCAAAATGGACTGGGATCAGCTACTTGTAGGAAAATCCGCATCGGAGCAATGGGAGGCTTTCAGAAGGGAGATTGAGATCATACAATGGCAACATGTTCCCGTAAAGGTCAAGGGTGGTTCCAAAAACCACAGGGAACCTTGGATGTCAGGGGATATACGAGAATGGATTAAAAAAAAAAGGTGGGCTTTTGGCAGATACAAAAGGCTAAAGACGGAGGAAGCCCTAGAGGAGTGCAAAAAGTGCAGGGGGATACTTAAAAAAGAAATTAGAAGATCAAGGAGGGGCCATGAAATAACACTGGCGAGCAAAATAAAGGAAAATCCTAAGATGTTTTATAAGTATATTAAGGGTAAGAGGATAACTAGGGAAAAAATAGGGCCCATTAGGGACAAAAGTGGAAATCTGTGTGTGGAGCCGGAAGATGTAGGAGGGGTTCTAAATGAATTTTTTGCATCTGTTTTCACTATGGAGAGGGACGATGAAGACATAGAAATAGGGTGGGGGGTCTGTGATATGCTCGAACATATTAACATCGAGAGGGAGGAGGTATTGGCGGTTTTAGCAGGCCTAAAAATGGATAAATCCCCAGGCCCGGACGAAATGTATCCCAGGCTGCTGTGTGAGGCAAAGGAAGAGATTGCAGGGGCTCTAACACACATATTCAGAACCTCTCTGGCCACAGGGGATGTGCCAGAGGACTGGAGAACCGCTAATGTAGTTCCATTATTCAAGAAGGGGAGTAGGGAAAAACCGGGGAACTACAGGCCAGTGAGCCTAACATCAGTGGTGGGAAAATTATTGGAAAAAAATCTGAGGGACAAAATTAGTCTCCACTTGGAGAGGCAAGGATTAATCAGGGATCGTCAACATGGCTTTGTCAAGGGAAGATCATGTCTGACTAATTTGATTGAATTTTTTGAGGGGGTGACTAGGTGTGTGGATGAGGGTAACGCAGTGGATGTGGTATACATGGATTTCAGTAAGGCCTTCGATAAAGTCCCGCACAGGAGACTGGCCAAGAAGGTAAGAGCCCATGGAATCCAGGGTGCCTTGGCACGTTGGATACAAAACTGGCTTAGTGGCAGAAGGCAGAGGGTGATGGTCGAAGGTTGTTTTTGTGACTGGAAGCCTGTGGCCAGTGGGGTACCACAGGGATCGGTGCTGGGTCCCTTGCTGTTTGTGGTCTACATTAATGACTTGGATATGAATGTAAAAGGTATGATCAGTAAGTTCGCGGATGATACAAAAATTGGTAGGGTGGTAAATAGCAAGGAGGGTAGTCTCAGTCTGCAGGACGATATAGATGGGTTGGTCAGATGGGCGGAACAGTGGCAAATGGAATTTAACCCGGAAAAGTGCGAGGTGATGCACTTTGGGGGGACTAACAAGGCAAGGGAATACACAATGAATGGTAAGACCCTAGGCAAGACGGAGGGTCAGAGGGATCTGGGTGTGCAAGTACACAGATCCCTGAAGGCGGCGGAACAGGTGGATAAGGTGGTAAAAAAGGCATATGGGATACTTGCCTTCATTAGCCGAGGCATAGAATATAAGAGCAAGGAGGTTATGATGGAGCTGTATAAAACACTGGTTAGGCCACAGCTGGAATACTGTGTGCAGTTCTGGTCGCCACACTACAGGAAGGATGTGATAGCTTTGGAGAGGGTGCAGAGGAGATTCACCAGGATGCTACCAGGGCTGGAGCGCTTCAGCTATGAAGAGAGACTGGGCAGATTGGGTTTGTTTTCCTTGGAGCAGAGGAGGCTGAGGGGGGACATGATTGAGGTGTACAAAATTATGAGGGGCATAGATAGGATGGATACTAAGGAGCTTTTTCCCTTAGTAGAAGGGTCAATAACTAGGGGGCATAGATTCAAGGTAAAGGGCGGGAGGTTTAGAGGGGATTTGAGAAAGAACTTTTTCACCCAGAGGGTGGTTGGAGTCTGGAACTCACTGCCTGAAAGGGTTGTGGAGGCTGGAACCCTCACATCATTCAAGAAGCATTTGGATGAGCACTTGAAATGCCATAGCATACAAGGCTACGGACCAAATGCTGGAATATGGGATTAGATTAGACAGGGCGTGATGGCCGGCGCGAACACGATGGGCCGAAGGGCCTCTATCCGTGCTGTATAACTCTAAACAAGGACCCCGTGCAAACTATGAAGCATGTAAACTATGATCCCGTGCAAACTATGACCCTGTGCAAAGTATGCCCCGTGCAAACTATGACCCTGTGCAATCTATGACCCCGTGCAAAGTGTCCCCGTGCAAATTATGTCCCTGTGCAAAGTATGTCACTGTGCAAACTATGTCCCTGTACAAAGTGACCCCGTGCAAACTATGACTCCGTGCAAAGGGTCCCGTACAAACTATGACCCTGTGCAAAGGGTTCCGTGCAAACTATGAGCCCGTGCAAAGTGACCCCATATAAAGTATGTCCCCGTGTAAGCTCGGTCCCTGTGCAAAGTGTCCCCGTGCAAGCTATGTCGCTGTGGAAAGTGTTCCCGTGGAAACTATGTCTGTGTGCAAACTATGTCCCCATGCAACTATGTCCCCGTGCAAAGTGCCCCCGTGCAAACTATGTCCCCGTGCAAAGTGACCCCGTACAAACTATGACGCCGTGCAAAGGGTCCTGTGCAAACTATGACCCTGTACAAACAATGACCCCGTGCAAACTATGACCCGTGCAAACAATGACCCCGTGCAAACTATGACCCGTGCAAAGGGTCCTGTGCAAACTATGACCCTGTACAAACAATGACCCGTGCAAACTATGACCCATGCAAACTATGTAGCCGTGCAAGCTATGTCCCCGTTCAAACTATGACCCCGTGCAAACTTTGACCCTGTGCAAACGATAAACCCATGCAAAGTGTCCCCTTGCAAATTATGTCACTGTACAATGTTTGCCCATGCAAACTAAGCCCCCGTGCAAACTATGTCCCCGTGCAAAGAGTCCCCTTGCAAACTATGCCCCTGTGCAAACTATGTCTGCTTGCAAGTTATATCTGTGTGTAAAGTGTCCCCTTTCAAACTATGACTCTGTGCAAACTATGTCGTCATGGAAACTATGTCCCCATGCAAATTATGACCCCGTGCAAACTTTAACCCCGTGCAAACTATGACCCCGTGCTGATGATGTACCCGTGCAAAGTGTCCCCATGCAAACTGTGCCCCATGCAAACTATGTCTGCGTGCAAAGTATGTCACACGTGCAAACCATGTCCCCATGCAAACTATGACCCCGTGCAATGTGTCCCTGTGCAAACTATGACCCTGTGCAAACTATGCCCTGTGCAAACTATGTCTACGTGCAAAATATGACCCCGTGCTAACGATGTCCCCGTGCAGTGTCCTTGTGCAAACTATGCCCCATGCAAACTACGTCTGCGTGCAAAGTATGTCACACGTGTAAACTATGACCCCGTGCAAACTTTGTCCGCGTGCAAAGTGATCCCGTGCAAACTATGTCCCCGCACAAAGTGTCCCTGTGCAATCTATGTCCCTGTGTAAACTATGACCCCGTGCAAAGGGCCCTCGTGTAAACTATGTCCCCGTGCAAACAATGACCCCATGCAAACTATATCCCCATGCAATCTATGACCTCGTGCAAAGTGTCCCTGTGCAAAATGTCCCCGTGCAATCTATGTCTACGTGCAAAGTGTCCCGTGCAAACTATGTCCATGTGTAAAGTGTCCCTGTGCAAACACTGAACCCCATGGAAACTATGTCCCCGTGCAAAATATGTCCCCGTGCCGTGTCTCCGTGCAAACTACGGCCCTGTGCAAACGATGTTCCATGCAATCTATGACCTCGTGCAAAATATGACCCCGTGCAAACTATGTCTGCGTGCAAAGTGTCCCCATGCAAACTTTGACCCCATGCAAACTATGTCCACGTGCAAATTGTCCCCGTGCAAACCATGTCCCCGTGCAGTGTCCCCATGCAAACTATGACCCCGTGCTATCTATGTGCGCGTGCAAAGTTACCCTGTGCAAACTATGTCCCCGTGCAGTGTCCCTGTGCAATCTATGTCTCTGTGTAAACTATGACCCCTTGCAAAGTGTCCCCGTGTAAACTATGACCCCGTGCAAACTATGACCCTGTGCAAACTATGTTGCCGTGCAATCTATGACCTCGTGCAAACTATGACCCCGTGCAAACTATGACCCCGTGCAAACTATGTCCCAATGCAATCTATGACCTCGTGCAAACTGTGACCCCATGCAAACTATGACCCCATGCAAACTATGACCCCGTGCAAACTATGTCCCAGTGCAAACTATGACCCCGTGCAAATTATGAACCCGTGCAAACTATGTCCCCGTGCAATCTATGACCTTGTGCAAACTATGACCCCGTGCAAACTATGACCCCATGCAAACTATGACCCCGTGCAAACTATGTCCCAGTGCAAACTATGACCCCGTGCAAACTATGACCCCGTGCAAACTGTAGTATATGTACCTTTAAGGGGAGAACTACTTCTTACAGCTCCTGTATACTGTAGTACCGGCAGTGACCACACCTGTATATAAACCCTGAGTAGGGATCTGTACTTTAGTTTTAGAGTAACCTTCATCCAGTAAACACCTGTTGATTGTTCCTCTGCAGTCTCTGTCGATTTATTGAAGGACACCATACATCAAAATTCACGGATTTAACATTGGCGACGAGTCGATTCGAACCTACCTGCAACTCTGTAGAAGAAGGCCGATTCCACCAGTGTGGGCGTCGACCATCCGGAGAGGACTTGAACATCGCAGAGGAGGCTGTGGAGAGCTGGGCTTGGTTCCCCAGTCGCGACGATCCAGTGCAGCGGGCTGGCAGCAGGTACGGCGCAGACCCTTCCCGGACGGCGGCGGCTGGAGCCAACCGACGGCACAGAAAAAAGCCGAGCAGTCTTGAAGATGTACACGGGGCAAAAAGTCTACCCCAAAGGAAAAATAAGGGTGAACGTGATATACAACGGCAAGGAAACACCAAAAATGGACCTATATGTATTGCCAGATGGAGGACCACCAGTACTAGGGCGTGAATGGATCCGGAAGATACAGCTAGATTGGCATTCCAGACAAGCACTGACTGTAGGTGCCAAAAAGGATGACGACATCACGTGTCCCTATGCAAACTATGCCCCGTGGAAACAATGTCTGCGTGCAAACCATGTCCCCATGCAAACTATGACTCGTGCAAAATATGACATCTTGCAAAGTGTCCCTGTGCAATCTATGTCTCCAGGGCAGGTACAGCACAGGTTAGATAAAGAGTAAAGCTCCCTCTACACTGTACCATCAAACACTCCCAGGGCAGGTACAGCAAGAGTTAGATACACAGTGATGCTCCCTCAACACTGTCCCATCAAACACTCCCAGGGCAGGTACAGCAAGAGTTAGACACACAGTGATGCTTCCTCTACACTGTCCCATCAAACACTCCCAGGGCAGGTACAGCACAGGTTAGATACAGAGTAAAGCTCCCTCTACACTGTCCCATCAAACACTCTCAGGGCAGGTACAGCACGGGTTAGATACAGAGTAAAGCTCCCTCCACACTGTCCCATCAAACACCCCCAGGGCAGGTACAGCACGGGTTAGATACAGAGTAAAGCTCTCTCTACACTGTCCCATCAAACACTCCCAGGGCAGGTACAGCACGGGTTAGATATAGAGTAAAGCTCTCTCTACACTGTCCCATCAAACACTCCCAGGGCAGGTACAGCACGGGTTAGATACAGAGTAAAGCTCCCTCCACACTGTCCCATCAAACAGTCCCAGGGCAGGTACAGCACGGGTTAGATACAGAGTAAAGCTCCCTCTACACTGTTCCATCAAACACTCCCAGGGCAGGTACAGCACGGGATAGATACAGAATAAAACTCCCTCTACACTGTCCCCATCAAACACTCACAGGGCAGGTAAAGCATGGGTTAGATACAGAGTAATGGTCCCTCTACACTGCCCCATCAAACACTTCCAGGGCAGGTACAGCACGAATTAGATACAGAGTAAAGCTTCCTCTACACTTTCCCCACAAGCCATCCCAGGGCATGTGTAGAGTCCGCGCCTTAATAATACACGGACTGCGGGAGAACAAGAAAACAGGTATTTACTGAACAGAGAGTAAACGTCAGACTGAAGTACAGAAGCCTGCTAAGGCTTTTTATACAGGTGTGGTCACTGCCGGTACTGCAGTATAAAATCAGTTCTTCTCTTAAAGGTACATACACAACAATTCCTTCCCTTTTAGATAAACAGTACATAACATTCATTTAACAACTAAATAATAACTAATTACAATTACAATTTTCTCGGTACTATATACATCAACTGAAATAATTATTTATAAGTTCAGTCTTTGCGGAGGCTTCCTGATCCTTACTGGATAGCGCCTTTCTCGAGTATCCTGTTCTTGCGGTGGAGTCGATTCTGGCTCATTGTCATTGGTTGGTTCGTCAGCTTCCAATACCACTGCTTCTGAGGTAGACGCAATCTATACTTCGGGTTCATTACCAGGTGCACATACTCGTGGTATAGGTTTGGCTTGTTCCTGTGACTCTAGAATCTGGTCAGCATGGCGTCTCACGATGCTCTCTCCAACGTCCACTGTATACATTAGTGGTCCCTGCTGTGTGCATGTCGTTCCTGGCTGCCATTTTTCTGTTCGGTAGTCGCGGGCCAAGACTGGTTGTCCTATCTTGAAGCTCCTGGTTGGCTTCTCGTTGATGTGCTGGAATTGCTTATCCTCAACATCTCGTCTTAATGTTTGGTTTGAGCTAATCCAGGCGACATCTTAGCCTTCGGTTGAAGAACATTATGGCTGGAGCTTGGTTGGTGACTGCATGTGTCGCATTCCGGTAAGCAAACAAGAAATTATCTACCTTGTGTTGTACTGGTATGTCATCGTTATACATCGCCTTTATTGCCTTTTTAAAGGTCTGAACAAACCTCTCAGCCAATCCATTTGTGGCTGGATGATATGGAGCAGATGTGTAATGTTTCACCCCATTATTCCTCAGAAACCTCCGGAAATTCTCGGACACAAACTGGGGCCCATTGTCGGAGCAAATCTGTTCTGGCAAGCCATTCCTGGCGAAGATGGTCCGTAGGACTGCAATAGTTTTCTCCGTGGTGGTGGAGGACATTTTGATGACCTCTGGCCATTTCGAAGGGGCATCCACGGCGATTAGAAACATTGAGTCCATAAATGGACCAGCAAAATCAATGTGTACCCGTTGCCATGGAGATGAGGGCCACTCCCATGGGTGTAGAGCGGCCTATGCTGGTGCATTTTGGACTTTCTGGCATCCTGAGCAGCTCTCGGTCAGGTCCTCAATTTGTTTATCGATTCCCAGCCACCACACATAAGCCCTGGCTAGGCTTTTCATTTTTACCCCTCCCAGATGACCCTCATGAAGCTAATTGAGCACTCTGTCTCTCAACTTGGGTGGAATTACCACTCGGGATCCACACATCAAGGTCCCCCGGCACACTGACAGCTGTTCTCTCCTTGGCGAGAATGCTGGCAACAGTGAGCCGCCATGTGCTGGCCATCCCTTCACCGTCAAATCATAGACCCGAGAGAGTGTCGGGTCATTTCGGGTTTCCTTCTCTATACTTGAGTTTGTAACAGGCAGACATTCGACTATGGTCGCATGGAATATCTCAACAGGGTCCACTGCAGGTGCTTCCTCTACCGTAGGCAACGGTAGGCGTGACAGCCCATCAGCATTTCCATGCTGCTTCATACCCTTGTACTCTATGTTGTACTGATGTGCCCCTAGAAAAAGTGACCATCTTTGCAGCCGTTGCGCCGTCATCACCGGAACGCCCTTCTTTGGGTTAAAAATGGAGACCAGGGGCTGATGATCAGTCAGTAGGGTGAATTTCTGCCCATGCAGATAGTGATTGAACTTCTTCACACCCATCACCAGGCTGAGGGCCTCCCTGTCAATCTGGGCGTAGTTACGCTCGGCTGAGGTTAACGAGCGCGACGCAAAGGCTATTGGTCTCTCTGAACTGTCAAGGAATTTGTGTGACAGCACCGCTCCAATGCCGTAGGGAGACGCATCACATGCCAACCGAATCGGTAGTGTTGGGTTGTAGTGGGCCAATACTTCTTTTGAAGTGATTAGGCATTTACATTTCTGAAAGGCACGCTTACACTCATCACTCCATTTCCATGTTACTCCAGTTTGCAGCAGGGCGTTCAGTGGGTGCAGAATTGTAGATAAATTCGGCAAGAACTTATGGTAGTAGTTCACCAGCCCGAGAAACGACCTCAGTTGCGACACATTTTCCGGTGCTGGAGCCTTGACTACAGCCTCAATCTTGTCTGGCGACTTATGCAACCCTTCCTCATCAATGATGTGACCACAATACGAGATTTGTCTCCTGAAGAACACGCATTTGGGGCGGTTGGCTCGTAGCCCATATTCCTGCAATCTAGTGAGCACCTGCTCCAGGTTGGCAAGGTGTTCACTGTCATTTTCGCCCGTAACCAGGATGTCGTCCAAATAACACTGGGTCCCCGGGATCCCTTGCAGGACTTGTTCCATCGCCCTCTGCCAAATAGCCGGGGCTGATGCTACCCCGAATACCAGTCGATTGTACTGGTAAAGGCCTTTGTGAGTGTTTATTGTGAGGTATTTCCTAGATGCTTCTTCCACCTCCATTTGTAGATACGCTTGGGCCAGGTCAATCTTCGTAAAGCGTTTCCCTCCAGATAGTGAGGCGAAAATATCTTCTATCCGTGGAAGTGGATATTGTACTGTGTGCAGGACTGGGTTCACAGTTACCTTGAAGTCCCCACAGATGTGAACCTTCTTCGGCTCCCCAGGCGTGCTGCTCAATGATTTCTTCATTACAGGAACGATGGGTGTGGCCCACTCGCTCCAGTCCGCCTTGGACAGCACACCCGAATGCTCCAGACTCTGCAGTTCTGCTTCAACGGCTGGGCAGATCGCGTACGGCACCGGTCTGGCCTTAAAAAATTTTGGGTTTGCGTTATCTTCGATTTTTATCGTTGCCGTTACTCCTTTTAGAGTCCCAAGTCCTTGTTGGAACACCTCTTTCGCATCAGTTAGAATTTGTGACAGTCGTCCAGGTGTGACGTCATCATCCTTTTTGTCAGTCACGGTTAGCGCCTGAATGGAATGCCAATCCAATTGTATTTTTCGGATCCATTCACGTCCCAATAATGGTGGTCCTCCATCTTGTAGTATATATAGATACAGTTTCTGTGTTTCCTTGCCGTTGTATTTAACTGGCACCCTTATTTTTCCTCTGGGGTAAACTGTTTGCCCCGTGTATGTCTTCAATACAATGGACGTGTCCTTTAAGGGTATGTGTGAGAATAGCCGCTCATAGTCTCGTCGATTCAGGACAGTTAGGGCTGATCCTGTATCCAATTCCATCTTTACTTGGGACCCTGCTATCATGAGGGTGACCCAAATGGTTCGGTGATCCTCCTTTGCGATCACGTTGTGTAACTTTAGACAACTTAGTCTCCTGCTCCTGGAGTCGTTATCACTCTCCTGATCTTCCGAACTACTGTCTGTCATTTTTTTTACTTTCTTGTACTTTTCCTTCGTAGTTCTTGTAGTGTTGGTTTTCTTTCCCGACCTGCAGACTCTTGCTATATGTCCCATTTTCCCACATTGCCTGCATACTTTGTCCTAAAACCAGCAGTCCTTCTGATCATGGGTTGTTCTGCCGCAGCGATAGCACTTTTCTGCTCCATACGCTATTTCGTTAGCGCTGTATTCTTGTGGTTTCTGTTGTATTTCCGCAGCTCCCCGTGCTGCTGCTTCGTAGGATGCTGCCACGCTGAAAGCCTGTTCTAGCGTCAGGTCCTTTTCCGAAAGTAGTCATTTCTGGGTTCCTTCACTCTGGAGCCCGCAGACAAACTTATCCCGTAAGGTGTCTGCCAGTCCTGCTCCGAACTGGCAGTGCTTCGATAACTTGCGTAGTTCCGTAAGATAGTCAGCATTGTTCTCATCTATGTGCTGGTTTCTTTTATTGAACTTGAATCTTTCTGCTATCAGCAGCGGTGTAGGGTTTAGGTGTTCCTGTAAGATATTAACAATCTCTTCAAAACTTTTCTCCATTGGTTTAGCTGGGGTAATTAAATTCCGCAACAGGCCGTACATTCTCGCGCCCATTAAATTTAATAATACCGACGCCTTCTTTCCATTGGCCACCTCATTGGCATTGCAGTATAATTCAATTCTTTCCACACACGTGGTCCAGTCTTCTACCTCATTGTCAAAAGCAGTGATACTGCCACTCTTCGGCATCTTGGGTGATTTAAAATGGCGCCTCCCACGCTTTTCCTTCTTCCCCAATGGAATAAAATGGTGCCTCCCGCGCTTTTCCTTCTTCCCGTTGCTGCCACGCTGCTCCTAGCGCTCTACAGGGTAATGGCAGCGACCCGCGGCTTCGGCGCGTCTCACTTTTCCTTCCCCTCGTTTATTTTCTCTCCGCTGCCTGGTTCTTGAGCACCGACCGCGCCCTGTGTGCTCCACCCTCTCTCTCTCTCTTTCCTCCCGGCGACGCTGCGCGGCCCCTTTGCAGAGCCGCTCGATCGAGCTCGAGCCCGCCGCAGTCCGGAAGGGTCAGCGCACTACCTGCTACCAGCACGATTTGCTGGAACACCTTGACTGGGGAGCCAAGCCCAGCTCTCCACAGCCTCTCCCGCAATTCTCCGAACACCGATGGATCCTTGGGCGGTTGCCCGCGGTCGACGCCCGTTGCTCTGACTTCGACCTCCAAGAAACTTCTTCTCAGGGAAAGATCCCCATGAGGTGATGCAGTACTGCAGGTGAGTTCGAACCTGCTCGTTGCCACTGTAGAGTCCGTGCCTTAATAATGCACGGACTGCGGGAGAACAATAAAACAGGTATTTACTGAACAGAGAGTAAACGTCAGACTGAAGTACAGAAGCCTGCTAGGGCTTTTTATACAGGTGTGGTCACTGCCGGTACTGCAGTATAAAATCAGTTCTTCTCTTAAAGGTACATACACAACAGCAGGTACAGCATGGGTTAGATACAGAGTAAAGCTCCCTGTACACTGTCCCATCAAACACTCCAAGGGCAGGTACAGTGTGAGTTAGATACAGAGTAAAGCTCTCTCTACACTTTCCCATCAAACACTCCCAGGGCAGGTACAGCACGTGTTTTATACAGAGTAAAGCTCCCTCTACACTGTCCCATCAAACACTCCCAGGGCAGATACAGCACAGGTTAGAGACAGAGTAAAGCTCACTCTACACTGTACCATCAAACGCTCCCAGGGCAGGGATGGCACGGGTTGATGCAGAGTAAAGCTCCCTCTACACTGTCCTGTTGTGTTCGTGTATAATAAGACACAGACTGTGGAGAACGGTACAACAGGTGTTTACTCAACATGGCTCACACTGCAACTGATCTGTACAGATTACTACTCAGGGCTATATACAGGTGTGGTCACTGCCGGTACTGCAGTATACATGAGCTGTAAAACATAGTTCCCCCCTTAAAGGTATATACATTACATGTCCCATTAAACACTCCCAGGGCAGGTACAGCCCGGGTTAGATACAGAGTAAAACTTCCTCTACACTGTCCCATCAAACACTCCCAGGGCAGGTACAGCATGGGTTAGATACAGAGTAAAGCTCCCTTGACACTGTCCCATCAAACACTCCCAGGGCAGGTACAGCACAGGTTAGATACAGAGTAAACCTCCCTCTGCACTGTCCCATCAAACACTCGCAGGGCAGCTACAGCATGGGTTGATATAGAGTAAAGCTCCCTCTACACTGTCCCCTTCAAACACACCCAGGGCAGGTACAGCACGGGTTAGATGCAGAGTAAATCTCCCTCTAAACTGTCCCCTGAAGCAATCCCAGGGCAGGTACAGCACGCGTTAGAGAAAGATTAAAGCTTTCTCTACACTGTCCCATCAAACACTCCCAGTGCAGTTACAGCACGGGTTAGATGCAGATTAAAGCTCCCTCTACACTGTCCCATCAAACACTCCCAGGGCAGGTACAGCACGGGTTAGATACAGAGTAAAGCTCCCTCTACACTGTGGGGGAGTATTTAAGCTAAAATGGCAGGGGGTCGGGAACCTGTGCAGGGAGGCAAAGGAAAGGGAAACAAGGATAGAAGCAAAAGACAGGAAGGAGAAAAGCAAAAGTTGCAGTCAGAGAAATCAATTGTTTAAATCAAACATGGCCACAGTAAATAATAATTCTAAAAGGTCTAAAGAGTGTTAACAAAACAAGCCTGAAGGCTTTGTTTCTTAATGCGAAGAGCATTCGTAATAAGGTGAATGAATAAGCTGCGCAAATAGATGTAAACGGATATGATATGATTGGGAAAAGGAGGTGGGGTAGCGTTGCTGGTTAAAGAGGAGATTAACACAATTGTAAGGATGGATATTAGCTCTGATGATGTGGAATCTGTATGGGTAAAGCTAAGAAATACCAAGGGGCAGAAAACTTTAGTGGGAGTTGTATACAGACCCCCAAACAGTAATGCGAAGGTTGGGGATGGCATTAAATGGGAAATTAGAGATGCGTGCAATAAGGGCACAGCAGTTATCATGGGTGACTTTAATCTACATATAGATTGGGCTAACCAAATTAGTAACAATACTGTGGAGGAGGAATTCCTGGACCAATATGTTGAGGAACCAACCAGAGATCAGGCCACCTTAGACTGGGTATTATGTAATGAGAAAGGATTAATTAGCAATCTTGTTGTACGAGGCCCCTTGGGACGGAGCGATCATAATATGATAGAATTCTTCATGAAGATGGAGAGTGAAGTAGTTGACTCAGAGACGAGGGTCCTGAATTTAAATAAAGGAAACTACGATGGTATGAGACGCGATTTGGGTAGGATTGATTGGGGAATGTTACTCAAAGGGTTGACGGTGGATAGGTAATGGCAAACATTTAAAGATGACATCAAGAAGGGTAATAGGGATAAACCAGGGAATTACAGGCCAGTGAGCCGAACATCAGTGGTAGGGAAATTATTGGAAAAAATTCTGAGGGACAGAATTAGTCTCCACTTGGAGAGGCAAGGATTAATTAGGGATAGCCAGCATGGCTTTGTCAAGGGAAGATCATGTCTGACCAATTTGATTGAATTTTTCGAGGGGGTGACTCGGTGTGTGGATGAGGGTAGTGCAGTGGATGTGGTTTACATGGATTTCAGTAAGGCTTTTGATAAAGTCCCGCATAGGAGACTGGTCAGGAAGGTAAGAGCCCATGGGATCCAGGGTGCTTTGGCACATTGGATCCAAAACTGGCTTAGTGGCAGAAGGCAGAGGGTGATGGTGGAAGGTTGTTTTTGTGACTGGAAGCTGTGGTGCTGGGTCCCTTGCTGTTTGTGGTCTACATTAATGATTTGGATGTGAATGTAAAGGGTATGATCAGTAAGTTCACAGATGACACGAAAATTGGTGGGGTGGTAAATAGCGAGGAGGGAAGCCTCAGTCTGCAGGACAATATAGATGGGTTGGTCAGATGGGCGGAATACTGGCAAATGGAATTTAACCCTGAAAAGTGTGAGGTGATGCATTTTGGACGGACTAACAAGGCAAGGGAATACACAATGAATGGTAATACCCTAGGAAAGACAAAAGATCAGAGGGACCTTGGTGTGCATGTACATAGATCCCTGAAGGCAGCAGAACAGGTGGATAAGGTGGTTAAAAAGGCATATGGGATACTTGCCTTCATTAGCCGAGGCATAGAATATAAGAGCAGTGAGGAGCTGTACAAAACGCTGGTAAGGCCACAGCTGGAGTACTGTGTGCAGTTCTGGTCGCCACACTATAGGAAGGATGTGATTGCTTTGGAGAGGGTGCAGAGGAGATTTACCAGGATGTTACCTGGCTGGAGCGCTTCAGCTATGAAGAAAGACTGGACAGGCTGGGGCTGTTTTCCTTGGAGCAGAGAAGGCTGAGGGGGGACCTGATTGAGGTGTACAAAATTATGAGGAGCATAGATAGGGTAGATAGTAAGGAACTTTTCCCCTTAGTAGAGGGGTCAATAACAAGGGGGCATAGATTCAAGGTAAGGGGCAGGAGGTTTAGAGGGGATTTGAGGGAAAACTTTTTCACCCAGAGGGTGGTTGGAATCTGGAACTCACTGCCTGAAAGGGTGGTAGAGGCAGGAAACCTCACAACATTCAAGAAGCATTTGCATGAGCACTTGAAACGCCATAGCATACAAGGCTACGGACCAAATGCTGGAAAATGGGATTAGAATAGACAGGGCTTGATGGCCGGCGCGGACGTGATGGGCCGAAGGGCCTCTTTCTGTGCTGTATAACTCTATGACTCTATGAACTAAAGAATTTGTTCATCCCTGTTTGGCATAAAAATAAAACAAAAAAGGTGACTCAACCGTGGCTAACAAGGGAAATTAGGGATAGCATAAGATCCAAGGAGAGGTCATATAAATTGGCCAGAAAAAGCAGAAAACCTGAGGATTGGGAGCAGTTTAGGATTCAGCAAAGGAGGACAAAGGGATTAATTAAGAGGGGGAAAATAGAATATGAGAGTAAGCCTGCAGGGAACATAAAAACTGACTGTAAAAGCTTCTATAGATAGGTGAAGAGAAAAAGATTGGTGAAGTCAAGCGTAGGTCCCTTGCAGTCAGAATCAGGGGAATTTATAATGGGGAACAAAGAAATGGCAGACCAATTAAATACATACTTTGGTTCTGTCTTCACAAAGGAAGACACAAATAACCTTCCAGAGATGTCGTGGAACATAGGGTCTAATGAGAGGGAGGAACTGAATGAAATCAGTATTTGTAGGGAAATGGTGTTAGGGAAATTGATGGGATTGAAGGCCGATAAATCCCCAGGGCCTGATAATCTACATCCTAGGGTACTTAAGGAAGTGGCCCTAGAAATAGTAGATGCATTGCTGGTCATCTTCCAAAATTCTATAGACTCTGGAACAGTTCCCATGGATTGGAGGGTAGCTAATGTTACCCCACTATTCAAAAAAGGTGGTCGTGAGAAAACGGGGAATTATAGACCGGTAAGCCTGACATCGGTATTGGGGAAAATGCTAGAGTCCATTATAAAAGATGTAATAGCAGAGCACTTGGAAAACAGTGACAGGATCGGACAAAGTCAACATGGATTTACAAAAGGTAACTCGTGCTTGACTAATCTACTGGAATTTTTTGAGGATGTAACTAGTAGAATAGATAAGGGAGAACCAGTGGATGTGGTGTATTTGGGCTTTCAGAAGGCTTTCGATAAGGTCCCGCATAAGAGATTAGCGTGTAAAGATAAGGCACATGGGATTGGGGGCAAGGTACTGACTTGGATAGAGAACTGGTTGGCAGACAGAAAGCAAAGAGTTGGAATAAACGGGTCTTTTTCCGAGTGGCAGGCAGTGACTAGTGGGGTACCACAGGGATCGGTGCTTGGACCCCAGCTATTCACAATATATATTAATGATCTAGACGAGGGAACTAGATGTAATATCTCCAAGTTTGCAGACGACACAAAGCTGGGTGGGCGTGTGTGCTGTGAGGAGGATGCAGAGAAACTCCAGTATGATTTGGACAGGTTGGGTGATTGGGCAGAAGCATGGCAGATGCAATATAATGTAGATAAATGCGAGGTTATCCACTTTGGTGGCAAAAACAGGTAGACAGATTATTATCTGAATGGCAATAGATTGGGAGAAGGGGAAGTGCAACGAGACCTGGGTGTCCTTGTGCACCAGTCGCTGAAGGTAAGCATGCAGGTGCAGCAGGCGGTTAAGAAGGCACTTGGGATGTTGGCCTTCGTAGCGAGAGAGTTTGAGTACAGTAACAAGGATGTCTTGCTGCAGGGCCTTGGTGAGACCACACCTTGAGTATTGTGTGCAGTTTTGGGCGCCTTATCTGAGGAAGGATATTCTTGCCATGGAGGGAGTGCAGCGAAGATTCACCAGACTGACACCTGGGATGGCAGGAGTGACGTATGAGGAGAGATTGGGTCAATTGAGCTTATACTCGCTGGAGTTTAGAAGAATGAGAGGGGATCTCAGTGAAACTTATGAAATTCTAACATGGCTAGACAAACTAGGAAGGATGTACCCGATGGCGGGGGAGTCCAGAACCAGGAGTCACAATCTAAGGATAAGGGGTAAGCCATTTAGGACAGAATGAGGAGGAATTCCTTCACCCAGAGAGTGGTGAACCTGTGGAATTCTCTACCACAGAAGGCAGTTGAGGCCAATTCATTAAATATATTCAAGAAGGAGTTAGATATATTTCTTAAGGCTAAAGGGATCAAGGGATATGGGGAGAAGGCAGGGACAGGTTACTGAGTTTGGATGATCAGCCATGATCTCATTGAATGGCGGAGTAGGCTCGAGGGGCCGAATGGCCTACTCCTGCTGTGAGGGTGCCAGTTAGTTCTCTCAGTAACCCCTAGATGGCACCTTCACTTGTTTTTTTCCCTTTGCTAATTGTTGCTCGTTTCTCCTGTGTTTATTACTGAACTGCCTTTTGTCAGGTTTATTGGTTTCACCTGTTTTTGCTTGTATTTAAGTTCTGTGGTTTCTTCCCTCTGTGCTCAGTCTTGACAAGCCGTTTGCCTAGTGTTAGCTTGTCTTGAGCTCCTATGTTTGTAACTGTTTTCCTGTGTGATTCTAGTAAAGTACTTTTATTTAAGACTGCATACCTGCTTCTTGCCTCATCTCTCTGCACTTGGGTCCAGAACCAGCCTCGCCCTGACAGCAAGACTGAGCCAGTATGGACCCAGCAGTGATGGAGGAATTTTGTTCTATTCTCTCCCATCAAGGTGCTTTCCTCAGCCGCCTTTAGCAACTTCTCCAAAGCATTTCTGACAAGGTAAATACGTGGACTCAGACCATTCAACACCCAGCCGCTGTGGCTTCTGCTCAGGATGTTCCTCCTCAGTCAGTTCCTTTGGGTACTGCCCCACCGGCCACCGACCTCCAGACTCACTGAGAGCCTCGCCTACCCGCGCCAGAGCGCTATGACGGTCATCCGGGCAAGTGTCGCGGCTTGTTGACCCAGTGCTTCCTAGTTTTTGTACTCCAACCCTCCATGTTCCTATCACACCGCTCTAAGGTAGCATTCATCATATCACCGGAGTATTACATGTCCAAGTAGGGGAGAGACATCTAGAGTTGCTGCAGTTTCACGTTATCGATTCACCTGAGCTCCCTCTCATTCTTGGACATCCGTGGCTCTCTCTTTACAATCCTCACATTGACTGGACTACCGGGATTGTGCTGGAGTGGGGTCCTTCATGTCTAGCCAACTGTCTTAAGGTCTTCCCTAGTCTGCCCCGCCCTTCCCCTCCCGAGCCAGCTGATCAGCTGGACCATGCTCATGTGCCCCCTGAATATTCGAACCTCCATGCTGTGTTTAGTAAGAGGCGGTCCACTACACTCCCCCCACACCGGTCCTATGACTGTGCCATTGATCTCCTGCCTGGCACTAGCCCCCCTCGGGGTCGGCTCTACTCTCTCTCTGGCCCTGAGAATGTTTCCATGGAAGAATACATCAAGGAAGCCCTAGCTACAGGTTTCATTCGCCCTTCCACCTCCCCAGCGGGTGCTGGCTTCTTTTTTGTAAAGAAGAAGGATGGTGGTCTCAGGCCTTGCATAGACTATCGGGGACTTAACAAAATTACCATTAAGAACCGCTATCCTCTCCCTTTGATGTCTTCAGCGTTTGAGCAGCTGCAGGGAGCTACCATCTTTTCCAAACTTGACCTCCGCAACGCGTACAACCTGGTCCGCATTAGGGAGGGGGATGAATGGAAGACTGCCTTTATCACCCCTAGCAGTCACTGGGAATACCTCGTCATGCCCTTTGGTCTCACTAACGCTCCTGCTGTCTTCCAAGCTCTGGTCAATGACGTGCCCTGGGACCTGCTGAACCAGTTCGTGTTTCTTTATTTGGATGACATTCTCATCTTCTCAAAGCCCCCCCAGCAGCATGTCCAACACGTCAGACGGGTGCTGCAGAGGCTCTTGGAGAACCGTCTCTTTGTCAAATCCGAAAAATGTGAATTCCACGTCTCTAAGGTCACCTTCCTGGGCTACGTCATCTCCTGTGGAAGCGTCCAGATGGATCCTAGCAAGGTTCAAGCCGTCTTGAACTGGCCGCGTCCCACGTCGGTTAAGCAGGTTCAGCGGTTCCTGGGATTCGCCAACTTTTACAGACGCTTCATCCGCAACTTCAGCTCCCTTGCCGCCTCCCTCTCCGCATTGACCAAGGGCTCGTCTTTACGGTTCAGTTGGTCTTCTGAAGTGGAACGGGCCTTCCAGGAGCTCAAACAATGCTTCACCTCTGCTCCCATTCTGGTACACCCTGACCCCACCCTGCCCTTTATCGTAGAGGTGGATGCCTCGGATATTGGAGTCGGGGCTGTCCTGTCCCAGCGCTCCCCTAAGGACCAAAAGCTACATCCCTGTGCCTTCTTTTCCCGTCGCCTGAAGCCAGCAGAGAGTAACTACGATGTCGGCAACAGGGAGCTCTTGGCAGTTAAGTTGGCCTTGGAGGAGTGGAGACACTGGTTGGAGGGAGCAGAGCATCCTTTTGTCATCTGGACCGACCATAAAAATCTGACATATATCCAGGACGCCAAGCGCCTCAACCCTCGGCAGGCCAGGTGGGCTCTCTTCTTTAATCGGTTCAACTTTCTCCTGTCTTACCGCCCAGGATCTAAGAACTTCAAACCGGATGCCGTTTCTCGCCAGTTTGACTTCTCGGAAAAGGACCGGACCCCGGAACCTATCATCCCCAGTTCCTGCATCGTTGCTCCCATCGCATGGGAGATTGAGACTGTGGTGCGAGGGGCCCAACGTCAGGAGGCTGACCCTGGAGGAGGCCCTCCTCATAGCCTTTATGTTCCCAGTCAGGTGCGTGCCCAGGTCCTTCAATGGGGGCACTCTTCTCGATTGACTGGTCATCCTGGGATCCGTCGGACTCTCGAGTTCCTTAAGAGGAGGTTCTGGTGGCCCTCTATTGAAGCCGACACCCGGGCCTTTGTCTCCGCTTGTCCCGTCTGTGCCCAGAACAAGACATCCCAACAACCTCCGCTTGGTCTCCTGCATCCCTTGCCCATCCCCAGCCGTCCCTGGTCTCATATCGCCCTGGATTTCATCACCGGGCTACCTCCATCTGAGGGATTCACTACCATCCTAGTTGTGGTCGATCGCTTTTCCAAGGCTGCTCACTTCGTCCCTCTTGTCAAGCTTCCCTCTGCCAGAGAGACTGCCCAGCTGGTTGTCCAGCATGTCTTCCACCTCCATGGCTTGGCCCTGGATGTCGTCTCTGACCGCGGTCCCCAGTTCTCATCCAGGTTCTGGAAAGCTTTTTGTTCCCTCCTGGGCGCTTCCATCAGTCTCCCCTCTGGGTTCCACCCACAGTCTAACGGCCAGACTGAGAGAACCAACCAAGATCTGGAGAGGGTGCTAAGAAGCTTTGTGTCCTCCAATCCTTCCACCTGGAGCAAGTATCTGGTCTGGGCGGAGTACGCACACAATACCCTTCAGAGCTCCTCCACTGGCCTCTTACCTTTCGAATGTCAATATGGCTTCCAACCGCCACTCTTCCCTGAACAGGAGCGGGAGGTAGGAGTCCCGGCTGCCCAGGGGTTCGTCCAACGCTGCCGCCGTACCGAGAGGAGGGTCCGATCTGCGTTGCAGCTCGCTTCTTCTCGGCAGAAAGTGCAGGCTGACCGATACCGCCGCCCAGCTCCTCGGTTCCGGACCGGACAGAAGGTCTGGCTGTCTACCTGGAATCTTCCAGGGGTCGGTCCTTGGACCCCCAGCTATTCACAATATACATTAATGATCTAGATAAGGGAACTAGATGTAATATCTCCAAGTTTGCAGACGACACAAAGCTGGGTGGGCGTGTGTGCTGTGAGGAGGATACCGAGAAACTCCAGGATGTTTTGGACAGGTTGGGTGAATGGGAAGAAGCGTGGCAGATGCAATATAACGTGGATAAATGCGAGGTTATCCACTTTGGTGTCAAAAACAGAAAGGCAGACTATTATCAGAATGGCAATAGATTGGGAGAAGGGGAAGTGCAACGAGACCTGGGTGTCCTTGTGCACCAGTCACTGAAGGTAAGCATGCAGGTGCAGCAGGTGATGAAGAAGGCAAATGGTATGTTGGCCTTCATAGCGAAAGGGTTTGAGTACAGGAGCAAGGATGTCCTGCTGCAGTTGTACAGGGCCTTGGTGAGACCACACCTTGAGTACTGTGTGCAGCTTTGGTCGCCTTATCTGAGGAAGGATGTTCTTGCCATGGAAGGAGTTCAGCGAAGATTCACAAGGGTGATCCTTGGGATTATACTCGCTGGAGTTTAGAAGAATGAGAGAGGATCTCATTGAAACTTACAAAATTCTGACAGGTCTGGACAGACTAGATGCAGGTAGAATGTTCCCGATGGTCGGAGAGTCCAGAACCAGGGGTCATAGTCTAAGGATAAGGGTAAGCTATTTAGGACAGAGATGAGGAGGAATTTCTTCACCCAGAGAGTGGTGAACCTATGGAATTCTCTACCACAGAAGGCAGTTGAGGCCAAGTCTTTAAATATATTCAAGAAGGAGTTAGATATATTTCTTAGAGCTAAAGGTATCAAGGGATATGGGGAGAAGGCAGGTACGGGGTATTGAGTTTGGATGATCAGCCATGATCTTATCGAATGGCGGAGCAGGCTCGAGGGGCCGAATGGCCTACTCCTGCTCCTATCTTCTATTTTTCTATGTTTCCGCTCCATGTGGAGTCCCGCAAGTTGGCTTCCCGGTTCATCGGACCTTTTAGGATTTTGGAAAAAGTCAACCCTGTGGCCTACCTGCTCCTGCTTCCTCGGCCGATGAAGATACATCCCATGTTCCACGTCTCTCACCTCAAGCCGGTACTTACCAGTCCCTTGGTTCCTGCTTCCAGACCTCCACCCCCCGCCCCGCATGATTGATGGTCAGCAAGCCTACACTGTCCGTCGCCTCCTTGATAGTCGCCGGGTTAGGAGGAGCATTTAATACCTGGTCGACTGGGAGGGTTATGGTCCCGAAAAGCGTTCCTGGGTTCCGGCCCGGGACATTTTGGATCCTGAACTCATCAGGGATTTTCGCCATCGCCACCCTGATCATCCAGGAGGAACGTCAGGAGCCGTTCCTAGGGGAGGGGGTCTTGTGAGGGTGCCGGTTAGTTCTCTCAGTAACCCCTAGATGGCACCTTCACTTGCTTTTTTCCCTTTGCTAATTGTTACTAGTTTCTCCTGTGTTTATTACTGAACTGCTTTTTATCAGGTATATTGGTCTCACCTGTTTTTGCTTGTATTTAAGTTCTGTGGTTTCTTCCCTCTGTGCCCAGTCTTGACAAGCCGTTTGCCTAGTGGTAGCTTGCCTTGAGCTCCTATGTTTGTAACTGTTTACCTGTGTGATTCTAGTAAATTACTTTTATTTAAGACTGCATACCTGCTTCTCGCCTCGTCTGTCCCATCAAACACTCCCAGGGCAGGTACAGCACGGGTTAGATACAGAGTAAAGCACCCTCTACACTGTCCCATCAAACACTCCCAGGGCAGGTACAGCACGGGTTAGATACAGAGTAAAGCTACCTCTACACTGTCCCATCAAACACTCCCAGGGCAGGTACAGCATGGGTTAGATACAGAGTAAAGCTCCCTCTACACTGTCCCATCAAACACTCCCAGGGTAGGTACAGCACGGGTTAGATACAGAGTAAAGCTCCCTCTACACTGTCCCATCAAACACTCCCAGGGTAGGTAAAGCATGGGTTAGATACAGAGTAAAGCTCCCTCTACACTGTCCCATCAAACACACCTGGGGCAGGTACAGCACGGGTTAGATACAGAGTAAAGCTCCCTCTACACTGTCCCATCAAACACTCCCAGGGCAGGTACAGCACAGGTTAGATACAGAGTAAAACTCCCTCTACACTGTCCCATCAAACACTCCCGGGGCAGGTACAGCACGGGTTAGATACAGAGTAAAGCTTCCTCCACACTGTCCCATCAAACACTCCCGGGGCAGGTACAGCACGGGTTAGATACAGAGTAAAGCTCCCTCTACACTGTCCCATCAAACACTCCCAGGGCAGGTACAGCACGGGTTAGATACAGAGTAAAGCTCCCTCTACACTGTCCCATCAAACACTCCCAGGGCAGGTACAGCACGGGTTAGATACAGAGTAAAGCTCCCTCTACACTGTCCCATCAAACACTCCCAGGGCAGGTACAGCATGGGTTAGATACAGAGTAAAGCTCCCTCTACACTGACCCATCAAACACTCCCGGGGCAGGTACAGCACGGGTTAGATACAGAGTAAAGCTCCCTCTACACTGTCCCATCAAACACTACCAGGGCAGGTACAGCATGGGTTAGATACAGAGTAAAGCTCCCTCTACACTGACCCATCAAACACTCCCGGGGCAGGTACAGCACGGGTTAGATACAGAGTAAAGCTCCCTCTACACTGTCCCATCAAACACTCCCAGGGCAGGTACAGCATGGGTTAGATACAGAGTAAAGCTCCCTCTACACTGTCCCATCAGACACTCCCAGGGCAGGTACAGCATGGGTTAGACACAGAGTAAAGCTCCCTCTACACTGTCCCATCAAACACTCCCAGGGCAGGTACAGCACGGGTTAGATACAGAGTAAAGCTCCCTCTACACTGTCCCATCATCACTCCCAGGGCAGGTACAGCATGGGTTAGATACAGAGTAAAGCTCCCTCTACACTGTCCCATCAAACACTCCCAGGGCAGTTACAGCACGGGTTAGATACAGAGTAAAGCTCACAGAGGAAGGCAGCAGCAGCCAACTTCCTGGCACCAGGGGTGCTTCTGCTGCTCAGGAAGGGAGGAAAAAGAGTGGGAGAGCAATAGTGGTAGGGGATTCTATCGTAAGGGGAACAGATAGGCGTTTCTGTGGCCATAGACGTGACTCCAGGATGGTTTGTTGCCTCCCTGGTGCCAGGGTCAAGGATGTCACTGAACGGCTGCAGGACATTCTGAAGGGGGAGGGTGAACAGGCAGAGGTCGTGGTTCACATTGGGACCAATGACATAGGTAAGAAGAGGGATGAGGTCCTGCAGCAAAAATTTAGGGAGCTTGGTAGCAGATTAAAGAGTAGGACCTCAAAGGTTGTAATCTCTGGATTACTCCCAGTGCCACGTGCTAGTGAGTATAGGAATAGGAGGATAGAACAGATGAATGTGTGGTTAATGAGTTGGTGCAGGAGGGAGGGATTTGGTTTCCTGGATCACTGGGCCTGCTTCTGGGGAAGGTGGGACTTGTACAAGTCGGACAGGTTGCACCTGAACCAGAGCGGGACAAATATCCTTGCGGGGAGGTTTGCTAGCACTGTTTGGGGGGTTTAAACTAAAATGGCAGGGGGTTGGGAACCTGAGCAGGGAGACAGAGGAAAGGAAAACAGGGATAAAAGCAAAAGATAGGAAGGAGAAAAACAAAAGTGTCAGTCAGAGAAATCAACGGTTTAAATCAAACGTGGCCACAGTAAATAATAATTCTAATAGGTCTAAGAGCGTTAAAAAAAGCAAGCCTGAAGGCTTTGTGTCTTAATGCGAGGAGCATTTGTAATAAGGTGGATGAATTGGCTGCGCAAATAGAGGTAAACAAATATGATTTGGTTGGGAAACATGGCTCAAGGATGGCCAAGACTGGGAACTCAACATCCAGGGGTATTCGATATTCAGGAAAGATAGGCAAAAAGGAAAG
Organism: Somniosus microcephalus; assembly: GCF_052327205.1. Classification (NCBI taxonomy): domain Eukaryota; kingdom Metazoa; phylum Chordata; class Chondrichthyes; order Squaliformes; family Somniosidae; genus Somniosus; species Somniosus microcephalus. Next base: position 8,440,961 of record NC_140987.1, on the reverse strand, counting down.
GGAAGTGGGGTAGCATTACTGGTTAAAGAAGGGATTAATACAATTGCAATGAAGGATATTAGCTCTGATGATGTGGAATCTGTATGGGTAGAATTGAGAAATACTAAGGGGGAAAAAACATTAGTGGGAGTGGTATATAGACCTCCAAACAGTAAGGCGGAGGTTGGGGATGGCATTAAAAGGGAAATTAAAGAAGCGTGCAAAAGGGGCACAGCAGTCATCATGGGTGACTTTAATCTACATATAGATTGGGCCAACCAAATTAGTAACAATACCGTGGAGGAGGAATTCCTGGAGTGTTTACGGGATGGTTTCCTGGACCAATATGTCGAGGAACCAACCAGGGATCAGGCCATCTTAGACTGGGTATTATGTAACGACAAAGGATTAATTAGCAATTTTGTTGTACGAGGCCCCTTGGGTCGGAGCGATCATAATATGATCGAATTCTTCATTAAGATGGAGAATGAAATAGTTGACTCAGAGACAAGGGTCCTCAATTTAAATAAAGGAAACTACGATGGTTGAGGAGCGAGTTGGGTAGGATTGATTGGGGAATGGCACTCAAAGGGTTGCCGGTGGATAGACAATGGCAAACATTCAAAGACCAAATGGATGAGCTACAGAATTTGTTCATCCCAGTTTGGCATAAAATAAAACAAAAAAGGTGACTCAGCCATGGCTAACAAGGGAAATTAGGGATAGCATAAGGTCCAAGGAGAGGGCATATAAATTGGCCAGAAAACGCAATAATCCTGAGGATTGGGAGCAGTTTAGGAGTCAACAAAGGAGGACAAAGGGATTAATTAAGAAAGGGAAAATAGAATATGAGAGTAAGCTAGCAGGGAACATAAAAACTGACTGTAAAAGCTTTTTTAGATATGTAAAGAGTAAAAGATTGGTGAAGTCAAGCGTAGGTCCCTTACAGTCAGAATCAGGGGAATTTATAACGGGGAACAAAGAAATGGCAGACCAACCAAATACATACTTTGGTTCTGTCTTCACAAAGGAGGACACAAATAACCTCCCAGAGATGCCGGGGAACATAGGATCTAATGAGAGGGAGGAACTGAAAGAAATCAGTATCTGTAGGGAAATGGTGTTAGGAAAATTGATGGGACTGAAGGCCGATAAATCCCTAGGGCCTGATAATCTACATCCCAGGGTACTTAAGGAAGTGGCCCTAAAGATAGTAGATGCATTGCTGGTCATCTTCTAGAACTCGATAGAATCTGGAACAGTACCCATGGATTGGAGGGTAGCTAATGTTACCCCACTATTCAAAAAAGGGTGGTAGAGAAAAAGCGGGCAATTATAGACCGGTAAGCCTGACATCGGTAGTGGGGAAAATGCTACAGTCTATTATAAAAGATGTAATAGCAGAGCACTTGGAAAGCAGTGACAGGATCGGACAAAGTCAACATGGATTTACAAAAGGTAAATCATGCTTGACTAATCTACTGGAATTTTTTGAGGATGTAACTGGTAAAATAGATAAGGGAGAACCAGTGGATGTGGTGTATTTGGACTTTCAGAAGGCTTTCGATAAGGTCCCACATAAGAGATTAGCATGCAAAATTAAGGCACATGGGATTGGGGGCAAGGTATTGACTTGGATAGAGAACTGGTTGGCGGACAGAAAGCAAAGAGTTGGAATAAACGGGTCGTTTTCCGAGTGGCAGGCAGTGACTAGTGGGGTACCGCAAGGATCGGTCCTAGGACCCGAGCTGTTCACAATATATATTAATGATCTGGACGAGGGAATTGGATGTAATATCTCCAAATTTGCAGACGACACAAAGCTGGGTGGGAGGGTAAGCTGTGAGGAGGATGTCGTGAAACTCCCGTACGATTTGGACAGGTTGGGTGATTGGGCAGAAACATGGCAAATGCACTATAATGTGGATAAATGTGAGGTTATCCACTTTGGTGGCAAAAACAGGAAGGCAGATTATTATTTGAATGGCAATAGATTGGGAGAAGGGGAAGTGCAAAGAGACCTGGGTGTTATTGTGCACCCGTCGCTGAAGGTAAGCATGCAGGTGCAGCAGGCGGTTAAGAAGGCAAATGGTATGTTGGCCTTCGTAGCAAGAGGGTTCGAGTACAAAACAAGGATGTCTTGCTGCAGTTGTACAGGGCCTTGGTGCGACCACACCTTGAGTATTGTGTGCAGTTTTGGTCACCTTACCTGAGGAAGGACGCTCTTGCCATGGAGGGAGTGCAGCGAAGATTCACCAGGCTGATACCTGGGATGGCAGGAATGACGTACGAGGTGAGATTGTGTTGATTGGGCTTATACTCACTGGAGTTTAGAAGATTGAGAGTGGATCTCATCGAAACCTATAAAATTCTGTCAGGTCTGGACAGACTAGGTGCAGAAAGGATGTTTCTGATGGCCGGGGAGTCCAGAACCAGGGGTCATAGTCTAAGGATAAGGGGTAAGCCATTTAGGACTGAAATGAGGAGGAATTTCTTCACCCAGAGAGTGGTGAACCTGTGGAATTCTCTGCCACAGAGGGCGGTGGAGGTCAATTCATTAAATATATTCAAGAAATAGTTGGATATATTTCTTGAGGCTAAAGGGATCAAGGGATATGGGGAGAAGGCAGGGACAGGGTACTGAATTTGGATGATCAGCCATGATCTCATTGAATGGCGGAGCAGGCTCGAAGGGCCGAATGGCCTACTCCTGCTCCTATCTTCTATGTTTCTATGTCTATGTTTCTACACTGTCCCATCAAACACTCCCAGGGCAGGTACAGCACAGGTTAGATACAGAGTAAAGCTCCCTCTACACTGTCCCATCAAACACTCCCAGGGCAGGTACAGCACGGGTTAGATACAGAGTAAAGCTCCCTCTACACTGTCCCATCAAACACTCCCAGGGCAGGTACAGCATGGGTTAGATACAGAGTAAAGCTCCCTCTACACTGTCCCATCAAACACTCCCAGGGCAGGTACAGCATGGGTTAGATACAGAGTAAAGCTCCCTCTACACTGTCCAATGAAACACTCATTGACACAGAATAAACCTTCTAGTGCACCAGTGTGGCAATTTTTCTTTTCCCAAAGCTGTTATTTTGTGTTTGCTCTGAATGATGTAATTTGTTCTATTTAAGTCCCTGTTGAATTAATGATATTTTTGTACCGTGGGACTGGGGCCACAGGCTGGATTGTGATGAAAACATCACAGAGCAGCACAGGATTTATCTGGAAAGGCTTCTTCCCTGTCCAGCGAGTAAACCAGACAGCTCAACCTCACTCTTCTCAGAGCAACAGCACTGAAAGCTAACCGATCATAAAGAAAGACTTGCATTTCTGTAGCGCCTTTCACCACCACCGGACGTCCCAAAGTGCTTTACAGCCAATGAAGTTCTTTTTGAAGTGTAGTCACTGTTGTAATGTAGGAAATGCAGCAGCCAATTTGCGCACAGCAAGACCCCACAAACAGCAATGTGATAATGAACAGATCATCTGTGTTTAGTGATGCTGATTGGGGGATAAATATTGGGCAGGACACTGGGGATAACTCCCCTGCTCTTCTTCGAAATAGTGCCATGAGATCTTTTACATCCACCTGCGAGAGCAGGCGGAGCCTCGGTTTAACGTCTCAACCGAAAGACGGCACCTCCGACAGTGCAGCACTCCCTCAGCACCTCCAACAGTGTCAGCCTAGATTTTTGTGCTCAAGTCCCTGGAGTGGGACTTGAACCCACAACCTTCTGACTCAGAGGTGAAAGTGCTACCCACGGAGCCACTGGCTGACAAAGTCAGGCTGATTTGTTCATTTTGCACTCCTCCATTTTCTCTTTAACCAGAAGGCAGAATTGTAAATCTCGTCCTGCAAGCACTGACTCTCGCTGGGAGCGTTTCTATAGGGGCCCACCATCACCACCCACCGCTCCCTTGTCCAGGTGGAAGCCTCGACAGCAAGAGCTTGCAGGACAGTCCACTTGAACCGAATCATGTTTTCACCTGACGCATGTGTGCGCGCGCGCACTTTCAAGCAGGGGGACTGAGGCCCACTGTGGCAGACCAACCACTGCACCCAGCTGAGCGCCAACTCAGCAGAGATCATGGATTGAATCAAGCCCCTCCTGGTCCCTGCGGCTCACACTGGGAGATGCACTGAGTTATTGGGGACTCCACATTATCAGCTTTTCTTAGCTTTTTCTTGGGCTGTCTCTGTCTCACGCACAATGTGGCTGGAGAGCCAAGAACCAGGGGTCACAGGCTCAGAAGAAGGGGTCGGCCATTTAGGACTGAGATGAGGAGAAATTTCTTCACTCAGAGGCTGGTGAATCTTTGGAATTCTCTACCCCAGAGGGCTGTGGAGGCTCAGTCATTGAGAATATTCAAGGCAGAGATCGATAGATTTTTGAATATTAAGGGAATCAAGGGATGTGGGGATAGTGCAGGAAAGTGGAGATGAGGTAGAAGATCAGCCATGATCTTATTGAATGGCGGAGCAGGCTTGAGGGGCTGAATGGCCGACTCCTGCTCCTATTTCTTATGTTCTTATAATGTATGAAATGTAATGCCAGTCATAGAATCATCAAAATTACAGCACAGGAGGCCATTTGGCCCATCATGCCTGTGCAGGTGCTGGATCCTTAACTGGAGCTCCCTACTGTAACACAAAAAGAAAATACTGCGGATGCTGGGAATCTGAAATAAAAACTGAAAATGCTGGAGATACTCAGCAGGTCAGGCAGCATCTGTGGAGAGAGAAACAGAGTTAACGTTTCAGGTCGACGACCCTTCGTCAGAACTGGAAAAAAGCAGGAAATGGAACAGATTTTTAAGCAAGTGTAGAGGCTGGGAAATGGGGGAGGGGATGAAAGAACGAAAGGGAAGGTCTGTGATAGGATAGAAGGCAGGAGAATTAAAGAGACATTGAGAGATATTCAAGGCGAGAGGAGATGGTAATGGGACAGGTTAAGAAACAAAGGATGACTCTAGATGAAGTGTAAATTGCGCTGGCAGAATGAAAGACAGCTGCCATGTGGGAGAAGAAAAAAAGACACAGACAAAAAGTGTGGATAAAAAATATATATGTGATAGGGGCCGAGGTTATGATCTGACATTGTTGAACTCTATGTTGAGTCCAGAAGGCTGCAAAGTGCCGAATCGAAAGATGAGGTGCTGTTCCTCGAGCTTACGCTGAGCGTCCATGGAACAATGCAAGAGGCCGAGGACGGTGAGGTCTGAGTGGGAATGGAGCGGTGAATTAAAGTGACAGGCGACCGGAAGCTCGGGGTCCCCCTTACGGACTGAACAGAGGTGTTCCGGAAAGCAGTCACCCAATCTGCGTTTGGTCTCCCCAATGTAGAGGAGACCACATTGTGAGCAGCGAATACAGTATACTAGATTGCAAGAAGTACAAGTAAATCACTGTTTCACCTGGAAGGGGTGTTTGGGGCCCTGGACAGTGGGAAGGGAGGAGGTATAAGGGCAGGTATAAAGGCTCCAGAGCCCAGGTAAGGCCTCAGTGCGAGAATCGGCAGGAATCGCGGGCTGAGCGGCTGTATAAAGGCTCCAGAGACCCAGGTAAGGCCTCAGTGCGAGAATCGGCGGGAATCACGGGCTGAGCGGCTGTATAAAGGCTCCAGAGACCAGGTAAGGCCTCAGTGCGAGAATCGGCAGGAATCGCGGGCTGAGCGGCTGTATAAAGGCTCCAGAGACCAGGTAAGGCCTCAGTGCGAGAATCGGCGGGAATCGCGGGCTGAGCGGCTGTATAAAGGCTCCAGAGACCAGGTAAGGCCTCAGTGTGAGAATCGACGGGAATCGCGGGCTGAGCGGCTGTATAAAGGCTCCAGAGACCCAGGTAAGGCCTCAGTGCGAGAATCGGCGGGAATCGCGGGCTGAGCGGCTGTATAAAGGCTCCAGAGACCCAGGTAAGGCCTCAGTGTGCGAATCGGCGGGAATCGCGGGCTGAGCGGCTGTATAAAGGCTCCAGAGACCCAGGTAAGGCCTCAGTGCGAGAATCGGCGGGAATCGCGGGCTGAGCGGCTGTACAAAGGCTCCAGAGACCCAGGTAAGGCCTCAGTGTGAGAATCAGCGGGAATCGCGGGCTGAGCGGCTGTACAAAAGCCCCAGAGACCAGATAAGGTTTACCAATCTCCAATCTTGGAACTCGGAGGGAAGGAGAGAGGTAAAAAGTAATCCAAGTGTGACGTCACCAGAAAGCGGGTAAGTGATTGGTTGGTAAGTATTTCTCCCTTTTTAAGCTTAAATCTCTTTGGTTTATAGTTTCTAAGGTGTGATATTCACCATCTAGAATCGGGGCAGAGGGTATTTAAGAATAATATTAATAAATTTAATTAATTACATAGAATGGGAGATCAGGTGATGTGTTGCTGCTGCAATATGTGGGAGCTGGTGGACACCATTGATGCTCACGGTAATCACATTTGCAGTAAGTGTTGGCTGCTCGAGGAATTCCGGCTCCGTGTTGAAGAGCTGGAGTCCGAGCTTCAAACACTGAGACACATCAGGGAGGGGGAGAGTTACCTGGACTCTGTGTATCATGAGGTATTCACACCAATTAGATTAATTAATTCAGATGTAGTCCGTGGCCAGGGTCAGGATGGTGTGACTAGAAGTGAGGCAGGTACGGGGATCCAGGAGGTAGTGTTGGAGGAGCCGCAGCCCTTGCACTTGTCCAACAGGTTTGAGGCTCTTACTCCCTGTGAGGATGGGAACAGGGACTGCGGGAGGATGAGCAACCTGGCCACAGCACCGTGGAGCGGGGGGCCATTCAAGTGGGGGGAGTTAAAAGAATTGTTGTAGTGGTAGGGGATAGTATTGTTAGGGGGATAGATAGAGTTCTTTGCAGCCGAGAGCGAGAGTCCCGAAGGCTGTGTTGCCTGCCTGGTGCCAGGGTTAAAGACATCTCCTCTGGACTGGAGAGAAACTTGGAGTGGGAGGGGGAGGATTCAGTTGTCATGGTCCATGTTGGTACCAATGACATAGATAGGACAAGGAAGGAGGTTCTGCTGAGGGAGTTTGAGCAGCTAGGGGCCAAATTAAAAAGCAGAACCACAAGGGTAATAATCTCTGGATTATTACCTGAGCCACGAGCGAATTTGGCTAGGACAAATAAAATTAGAGAGTTAAATGCGTGGCTCAAAGACTGGTGTGGGAGAAATGGGTTTTGCTTCCTGGGACACTGGCACCAGTACTGGGGCAGGAGGGAGCTGTTCCGTTGGGACGGGCTTCACTTGGCCAGTGCTGGAACTAGAGTCCTGGCGGATCATATAACTAGGGCTGTAGAGAGGGCTTTCAACTAACTAGTGGGGGGAGGTTCCTAGAGAGCAAATAATAAAAATGACAACAGAGAAGGTCATAGACTTAGGTAGCAGTGGGGAAATTGAAAACCAGAGCGTGTCAGGAAGGGGCAGAAGGTATGGAGTAAAAGGTAAAGTAATAAAAAGGGCAAAAGCAGGAACTAAGTGTCACAAAACATCTTTGAAAGTTCTCTATCTGAATGCACGTAGCATTCGTAACAAAATAGACGAGTTAATGGCACAAATAACTACATATGGGTATGATCTTGTGGCCATTATAGAAACATGGCTGCAGGGTGACAATGCCTGGGAATTAAACATACCAGGTTATTTAACGATCAGGAAGGACAGGCAGGAAGGAAGGGGAGGTGGGGTGGCTATGTTAATAAAGGAAGGAATCACTGTAATACAGAGAAATAAAATTGGGTCAAAAGATCAGGATAATGAAACAGTTTGGGTGGAGATAAGGAATAATAAGGGGAAAAAAACACTACTGGGCGTAGTCTATAGGCCTCCGAACAGTGGCAACTCTGTTGGACGGAGTATCAATCAGGAAATAGTTGAGGCTTGTAATAAGGGAACATCTATAATTATGGGGGATTTTAACTATCATATTCATTGGACAAATCAAATTGGGCAGGGCTGCCTTGAGGATGAGTTCATTGAGTGTATTAGGGATGGGTTTCTTGAGCAGTATGTAACTGAACCGACCAGGGGGCAAGCAACCTTAGATCTGGTCCTGTGTAACGAGACAGGATTAATTAAAAATGTCCTAGTAAAGGATCCCCTTGGATTGAGTGACCATAACATGGTTGAATTCCATATTCAATTAGAGGGTGAGAAGGTTGGATCTCAAACAAGCGTGCTAAGCTTGAATAAAGGAGACCATGAAGGTATGAGAGCGGAATTGAGTAGAGTGGATTGGGAAAATAGATTAAAGGGTAAGACGATACATGATCAGTGGTGTACATTTAAGGAGTTATTTTACAACTTCCAAAAAAAAAATATTCCACTGAGAAGAAAAGGGTGTAAAAGAAAAGACAGCCATCCGTGGCTAAGTAAAGAAATTAAGGATAGTATTCGACTAAAAACAAGGGCATATAAGGTAGCCAAATCTAGTGGGAGGGTAGAGGATTGGGAAAACTTTAAAAGACAGCAAAAAATAACAAAAAGATTGATTAAGAAAGGGAAGATAGATTATGAAAGCAAATTAGCATAAAATATAAAAACAGATAGTAAGAGTTTTTATAGTTATATAAAAAGAAAAAGGGTGGCTAAAGTAAATGTTGGTCCCTTAGAGGATGAGACCGGGAAATTAATGGTGGGAAATATGGAGATGGCAAAAACACTGAATGAATATTTTATATCAGTCTTTACAGTAGAAGACACTGAGAATATCCCAACACTGGACTAACAGGGGGCTAAAGGGGGGGAGGAGCTAAACACGATCAAAATCACTAAGGAAGTGGTACTCGGTAAAATAATGGGACTCAAGGCGGATAAATCACCTGGACCTGATGGCTTACATCCTAGGGTCTTGAGGGAAGTGGCGGTAGGGATTGTGGATGCATTGGTAATAATTTTCCAAAACTCCCTGGACTCGGCAAAGGTCCCGGCAGACTGGAAAACTGCTAATGTAACACCCTTATTTAAAAAGGGCAGTAGACAGAAGGCTGGAAACTATAGACCGGTTAGCCTAACATCTGTGGTAGGTAAAATTTTGGAGTCCATTATTAAGGAGACAGTAACAGGACATTTGGATAATCATAATTTAATAGGACAAAGTCAGCATGGTTTTATGAAGGGGAAGTCATGTTTGACAAATTTGCTGGAGTTCTTTGAGGAAGTAACATATAGGGTGGATAAAGGGGAACCAGTGGACGTAGTGTATTTAGACTTCCAAAAGGCATTTGACAAGGTGCCACACAAAAGATTATTGCTTAAGATAAAAAATCACGGGATTGGGGGTAATATTCTGGCATGGATAGAGGATTGGCTATCTAACAGAAGGCAGAGAGTTGGGATAAATGGTTCATTCTCAGACTGGCAATCAGTAACTAGTGGTGTTCCGCAGGGGTCAGTGCTGGGTCCCCAACTCTTTACAATCCATATTAACGATTTGGAGGAGGGGACCGAGTGTAACATATCAAAGTTTGCAGATGATACTAAGATGGGAGGGAAAGTAGTGAGTGAGGAGGAATTAAAAACCTGCAAGGGGACATAGACAGGCTAAGTAAGTGGGCAGAGATTTGGCAGATGGAATACAATACTGGAAAGTGTGAGGTTATGCACTTTGGCAGGAAAAATCGTAGAGCAAGTTATTATCTTAATGGCAAGAAACTGGAAAGTACTGAAGTACAAAGGGATCTGGGGGTCCTGGTGCACGAAACTCAAAAGGTTAGTATGCAGGTGCAGCAAGTGATTAAGAAGGCCAATGGAATGTTGGCTTTCATTGCTAGGGGGATAGAATATAAAAATAGGGAGGTATTGCTTCAGTTGTACAAAGCATTGGTGAGACCGCACCTGGAATACTGCGTACAGTTTTGGTGTCCATACTTAAGAAAGGACATACTTGCTCTCGAGTCAGTACAAAGAAGGTTCACTCGGTTAATCCCGGGGATGAGGGGACATATGAGGAGATGTTGAGTAGATTGGGACTCTACTCATTGGAGTTCAGAAGAATGAGAGGCGATCTTATTGAAACATATAAGATTGTGAAGGGGTTGGATCGGGTGGATGCGGGGAAGATGTTCCCGATGATGGGTGAAACTAGAGCTAGGGGGCATAGTCTTAGAATAAGGGGCTGCTCTTTCAAAACTGAGATGAGGAGGAACTACTTCACTCAGAGGGTGGTAGGTCCATGGAATATGCTGCCCCAAAAAGCTGTAGAAGCTACATCATTACATAAATTTAAAACAGAAATAGACAGTTTCCTAGAAGTAAAGGGAATTAAGGGTTACGGGGAGCAGGCAGGAATTTGGACATGAGTCTAGGTTCGGATCAGTCATGGCCCTGTGGGTAGCGGAGCGGGCCCAGGGGCCATGTAGCCTGATCCTGCTCCTGTTTCGTGTATCTAATTCTGTTAGATTCAGGAGATGCTTCTGTGATAGTGGATTGGCGGTTAGGATCAGATCAACCATGATCTTATTGAATGGCAGAGCAGGCTCGAGGGGCCGATTGGCCTACTCCTGCGCCTATTTCTTATGTTCTTATGTTCTTATCTCCTGCGCTTGCACCAGAAGGTGCCGGGCGAAGGGGAAGGGGTGCTGGGCGTGATAGAGGAGTGGACTAGGGTGTCTCGGAGGGAGCGGTACCTACGGAATGCTGAAAGGGGAGGGGAGGGGAAGATGTGTTTGGTGGTGGGATCACTTTGGAGGTGGCGGAAATGGCGGAGGATGATCTGTTGAATGTGGAGGCTGGTGGGGTGAAAGGTGAGGACAAGCGGAACTCTATCGTGGTTCCGGGAGGGAGGGGCAGGGGTGAGGGCAGAAGTGCGGGAGATAGAACGGACACGGTCAAAGGCCGTGTCAACCACAGTAGAGGGGAATCCTCAGTTGAGGAAAAAGGAAGACATGCCAGAAGCACTGGTATAGAAGGTGGTCGTCAGAGCAGATGCGGCGGAGATGGAGAAACTGGGAGAATGGAATAGAGTCCTTACAGGAAGCAGGGTGGCAGGAAGTGTAGTCCAGGTAGCTGTGGGAGTCAGTGGGCTTGTAGTGAATGTTTGTCAATAACCTATCCCCAGAGATGGAAATGGGGAAGTCGAGGAAGGGAAGGGAAGAGTCAGAGATGGACCATGTGAAGGTGAGGGAATGGTGGAAATTGTAAGCAAAGTGAATGAAATTATCTAGTTCAGGGCGAGAGCAGGAAACGGCACCGATACAGTCATCAATGTACTGGAAAAAGAGGTGTGGGAGGGGATCTGAGTAGGACTGGAACAAAGAGTGTTCCACATATCCCACAAAAAGGAAGGCATAGCTAGGACCCATGCGGGTACCCATAGCTATTCCCTCCCGACTATAACCCCATTTCCTGCCCTTTCCCTGTATCCCTTTTTTATATTCTTTTTCAAATACTCATCCAATTCCGTTTTAATCAACGCTACTGGCCCTGAATTTGCGCATGGTTCTTCCGCATTAACTTTGGCAAAATCCCTAGAGACATGGGCCCAGAAATTCGTGTCGGGGGCTCCCCGCGGGTACAAGCCCCCGACCTACACTTACCTAGCGCGCCGACAGTTGAGGCCTGGGCCTGCGTGGATTTCCGGTCTGTGGCCCGGTCCAGCTCCCGGTACGCTGTGCATGCGTGATCCAGCGGCGTACTTAGTGCGATGCGTCGGCTGGGATCACATGAGCACTGGGCAACCAATCGGAGGATGCAAAAGTCCATTCATGAGTTTGACAGTAAGAACTGTGAAACTCATGAAAACTCCGGGCGCCCAAAACAGTACTTAACCTTAAAATAAATTTTTAAAAAACATCACACTATTTAAATCAACTATAAATAACATTAAATAACCATTTTAAACAATAATTTAAATTTTTGAAAAAAATAATTTTATAAAAAATCGGAGCTATAAATACACTTACCTTACTGTAAAGTATTTAAAAATAATAAACCTGTGGAAAAAATGTTCTAATTTTAATTAATTGACCACTTACCTTTTAAAATGAAGTCCTTACATCTGCTTCTTCAATGTGTAAAAAGTGGAGTCCTTCACGCACGGGCAAGCCTGTAACAAAAAGAGGACGTTCAACGCGCACGCGCTGCCTCATACGTCGCACGTGTTTCACCTCTTAACCCCTGCTTTCAGGGGACCGGAAGTGCCGTTTTCCCGCGCATGCGCTGTGCATGCAAGGAACCGGCACTTCCATTGGGTCCACGCATGGGTACCCCGTGCGTACTCGCGCGTTGGGACCCGAATTACTGGGCCAAGATATGAACGGCCATTTATTGCTGTTGATGCCATTTCTCCAGGAGTTCTGCTGATCTCCAACCGGAGAACCACGACGGAAATTCCAGCTGCTGCTCCCTATCTCAGTCGATACATTTGTTAAAGTATTCCATGTCCTTGGGAAAATGCTGGAGTCCTTCATTAAGGAAGTGATAGCAGGACATTTAGAAAATCATAATATAGTCAAGCAGAGTCAGTATGGTTTTATGAAAGGGAAATCATGTTTGACAAATTTGCTGGAGTTCTTTGAGGAGGTAATGAGCAGGGTGGATAAAGGGGAACCAGTGGATGTCGTGTATTTGGATTTCCAGAAGGCATTCGATAAGGTGCCACATAAAAGGTTACTGCACAAGATAAGAGCTCACGGGGTTGGGGGTAATATATTAGCATGGATAGAGGATTGGCTAACTAACAGAAAACAGAGAGTCGGGATAAATGGGTCATTTTCAGTTGGCAAACTGTAACTAGTGGGGTGCCACAGGGATCAGTGCTGGGGCCTCAACTATTTACAATCTATATTAATGACTTGGATGAAGGGACCGAGTGTAATGTAGCCAAATTTGCTGATGATACAGAGATAGGTGGGAAAGCAAATTGTGCGGAGGACACAATCTCCAAAGGGATATAGACAGGCTCAGTGAGTGGGCAAAAACCTGGCAGATGGAGTTTAATGTGGGAAAATGCGAGGATATCCACTTTGGTAGGAAAAATAAAAAGGCAAATTATTATTTAAATGGGGAGAGATTACAAAATTCTGAGGTACAGAGGGACCTAGGGGTGTTTGTACATGAATCACAAAAAGTTAGCATGCAGGTACAGCAAGAAATTAGGAAGGCAAATGGAGTGTTGGCCTTTATTGCAAAGGGAATGGAGTATAAAAGTAGGGAAGTCCTGTTACAACTGTACAGGGTGTTGGTGAGACCACACCTGGAGTACTGCGTACAGTTTTGGTCTCCTTATTTAAGGAAGGATATACTTGCATTGGAGGCAGTTCAGAGATGATTCACGAGGTTAATTCCTGAGATGAGGGGCTTGACTTATGAAGGAAGGTTGAGCAGGTGGGGCCTATACTCATTGGAATTTAGAAGAATGAGAGGGGATCTTATTGAAACATACAAGATACTGAGGGGGCTCGACAGGGTAGATGCAGGGAGGATGTTTCCCCTCGTGGGGAAATCTAGAACTAGGGGGCACAGTTTCAGAATAAGGGGTCGCCCATTTAAAACTGAGATGAGGAGGAATTTCTTCTCTCAGAGGGTCATGAATCTTTGGAATTCTCTTCCCCAGAGAGCTGTGGAGGCTGGATCATTGAATATATTTAAGGTGGAGATAGACAGATTTTTGAATGATAAGGGAGTCGAGGGTTATGGGGAGCGGGCAGGAAAGCGGAGTTGAGGCCAAGATCAGATCAGCCGTGATCTTATTGAATAACGGAGCAGGCCCGAGGGGCCAAATGGCCGACTCCTGCTCCTATTTCTTATATTTTTATGTTCTATTGACCCTCTGTGTGAAAGCATCTCTTCTAATTTCCCCCTTTGCTCTTCTAATGATACCCCGAGTCCATGTCCCCCTGTGACCAATTTGCCAATCTTCACTATTTACTCTCAAAATCTGTGCTGCATAAAATGTCAAATGAATTTCTTGAGCTGGGCAGCTCACTAAACTCCAGTTGCACTATATTAGTTAGTGGGCGGCTGCTCCAGAAATCCATGTTATCGAAGTAACCAGACTGAAGCAGACAGTGCGCAAACGTGGCCAGAATTTTCCCCGTGGGGGCAGTTAAAATGTGAAAAATGGGATTCCTGACCTGATCCCGCCTACAACCCTCCCACTTCTGGTTTTCCCGGAGGTGGTACGGGAGCGGAATGTTAATTTAAGTATTAAAATGGGGCTGGAAGCCTCTATTTTCCCCTCCATATTGTGCTTAGAAAGAAAGACTTGCATTTCTATAGCGCCTTTCACTCCCACCGGACGTCTCAAAGCAATTTACAGCCAATGAAGTACTTTAGGAAGTGTGGCCCCTGTTGTAATGCCTGGGGACGGGTTTCACACAAACAGAGGCGGGGACTGCTGTATCCAGGAGGTAAGTGGCTTTATACCCACCTCCTGGATCCAGGGTCCTGACGACACTCACCCCCCCATGATCAGAGACCCCCCAGGAGGCCTCCGATCACCTTCCCCAGGCCTCCCCCGCACCCCACCCGTCATCCTGAGGCCTGAGCCAATCTGCCAGTGACCGGCCCTGATCTTCCCACCCCGCACCCCCGCCCCTCCCCCCACCGCCAACCAATCCCCGGTCGATCCCCCCTCCCCCCCACAATCCTCGATGCCCCCGATCCCCCATTGACCCCCACCCTCCCCCCGCGATCCCTAATGCCCGAAGCTGACCTAACCCCACCCCCCCCACCGCAACCGACCCCGACCGACCCCTCGCATCTGCAGGCCTACCGGCCCGCAGCCAGCGAGCCTCTCAAGCTGGCTGGCTGAGGGCGGGATTCCGAAACCTCACATGCAAATCAGGCGTTGCCATTAAAATCGGCAGGGCCTGCGGAAAACCCAGCCTCCCGGGTCTCCCGCCCGCCTCGGCGCTCCCCCCGCCCCCAACCCGCCTCCCTGGAGAAAATTCTGGCCAATGTCCTTCTTATAAAATCCCTCCACGGCCTCACCGTAATCTCCTTCAGCCCCACAACTCGCCGAGATATCTGCGCTCCTCTAATTCTGCCCTCTTGAGCATCCCTGATTATAATCGCTCCACCATTGGTGGCCGTGCCTTCTGTTGCCTGGGCCCTAAGCTCTGGAATTCCCTGCCTAAACCTCTCTGTCTCTCTACCTCTCTCTTTCCTTCTTCAAGACGCTCCTTAAAACCTACCTCTTTGACCAAGCTTTTGGCCACCTGCCCTAATTTCTCCTTATGTGGCTCGGTGTCAAATTTTGTTTGGTAATCGCTCCTGTGAAGCACCTTGGGACATTTTACCCCGTTAGAGGCGCTATATAAATACAAGCTGTTGTTGTTATTGCTCAACTCTGATCACAGTTTCCAACTACACACCTGATTGACTGGCGAGACAGCCTGCTTGCACCCCAGCCACATTCCTGTCTCCCCACACACACCCCCCGAACTCTCAGCCACCCCCGCCTCATCTCCAGCCCCCTCCTCATTGTCCTCCCGAACTCTAACCAGCACAATTTTAACTCACCTGGTAACCTGAGTCCTGGTGTTCCATCCCTAGCCTCACCGACCTCCCCATCCCCAGCGCACTCAATTTCAAAATTCTTGTCCTCCTTTCTAAATCGCAACGTGACATCACCTGCTCTACCTCCAAAATCGTACACCCAGCCTCTGAAATCTGTTGCAGCGCTACACCCAGCTCACACCCTTCACTCCCCTGCGTCTGTTCTACTGTGCGTTTCCACTCCCTCTGCCACACCCTCAGTGGACCTTCAGTCAGAGGTTTGGCCGGGGGCACCCCACTATGTGGTGAGCCGCCAATTCTAAAGATTCTTCTCTAACATCTGGCTCACACATGTTAGATTCGAATTCTTGGAGCAAAACCAGATGGAGAGACGGAACTGCTGACAAAGTTAAAGTTTATTAGAAAATGGCCGGGAGGCCTTGTGCACAAGGGAGAGGAGGGAGCCTCCTCAGACTTGCACCTAGCTCTCTAAGGAAATATGAGCAAGGTCGTTTAATTCTTGAGAAAAGCTTATTATAATAAACAATGTCAGCTTTTGCTTGCAAGCTGCACCACGACTAATATGTGTGAAATCAGCCTGATTCATGGGTGTTCCGGTGTTCCGATTCTGCCCCACCTGGGATTTCCTCTGTTTCTTCTATCTTTCCTGTTCTTACCCCACCTGGGGTCTCCTCTATGTTGCTTCGGATCGTCTCTTTCGGTGTGCTCAACTAATTTGTTAGTCATGGGCATGAGTACCCAATTGGCTTATGTATCAAAGTATGCTAACTACCAGAGCATGTGAAATAATACAAACCTAAGGGTGTGCTGATATATATTAAGCCCAATATCTCACCAGTGTGAGTTGCCCTCTATGCTGTCAATTTCAATATCCATTCTCGAATTGTCTTACCCCAAAACATAAAAATGCTTTGGGGGTGAGGGGGCATAATTCAGGCCCTTAACATCAAGAAAACCAAAGAAATCATTGTGGACTTCAGGAAGTCTAAAGGTGGAAGTCACACCCCCATCCACATCCATGGGGCTGTGGTGGAAAGGGTGGACAGCTTTAAGTTCTTCGGAGTCCACATCACGGAAGACCTCTCCTGGTCCCTCAATACCTCCTCTCTGGTGAAGAAGGCCCAGCAGCGCCTATATTTCCTAAGGAGGCTGAAGGGATATAACCTGTCACCCCTGATCCTCTCTAACTTTTACCGCTGCACAATAGAGAGCATCCTGATGAACTGTATCACAGTATGGTATGGCAGCTGTAGCTACTATGACCGGAAAGCCCTGCAGCGGGTAGTCAAAACTGCCCAACGCATTACCAGCACCCGGCTACCGACCATAGAGCACATATACCAGAAACGCTGTTTACGGAGGTCACGGACCATCATCAAAGACCCTACCCACTCCAGCCACAGTCTGTTCACCCTCCTGCCATCTGGGAAATGCTACAGATGCATTCGCACCCGAACGACCAGATTTAGGAACAGCTTCTTTCCCAGAGCTGTCATCCTACTGAACTCCACAAATAAACTCTAAAGCCTGCACATCTGCCAATGCACTTTATTATGGTTATGTTTATGTTAATGTATTACAAGCCAAATGAATGTTGAATGTTTAAATGTCTTAATCTAAATGTACACTCTCGGGAGCCGCAAGCCTACATTTCGTTGTACTGCACTTGTGCACTAACAATGACAATAAAGTTGATTATTATGATTAGCTCACTGAAACCTTCAAACAACAGGGGAATGTCGTATCTGAGTATCTGAATTGTGCCACACAATTGTGCAGCTCTAACTTTAAAACGTGTTGGTTGATCACCTCATACTGGATTCGTACTGGTTTTTCCCACGCTCTGATACCTACAAAACACAATTATTACAGTCACAGTTAAATTCAGACTTACAATCATTTCAAATGACATTACAGTTTAACATCTAATAAACAAATCATGGACTTAAAAGATTCTCCAGATCTCTCTTTTACTCTTATCCATCTTGTGGATAATTCTTACTAAATATGATTTCTCCTTAGCCCTCAATTCTCCCAATCCAGATTCTTCAACCTCAATTTCAAACCCTCTAACAGGTACCTACCAGTGTCTTTAGCTCTATTCTGATTGTTTCATTAATTGGATAGTTTCTCGATAGAGTATGTGTTAATGCTTTAGAGGTTGTCTCACTCTCCTGAGCCACATTAACTATTTCATGTCTGTCTTGCTGTTGTCAAGTCACTGAGCATGTCTGAGACCCGTTCTTCAGTGCAAACTCACCATACATTCCCGGATGGGAATTACCTCATACGTAAAGAATCACATTTGCACACTCATACCGGTATCTCCATATTATGCCACACACGCCATCCGATACGAGCCTTTCTCGGGCTTTCAGGTGGCCTTATCGAAAGATTGTAGTCGTCTGGAGATCTTTGCTCATCTTCCTCTGCATGGTCCCGATGTCTTGGGTAGTGGCCAGGCTATCAAATTCAGTGTTCTTAAAAAGTTCATTAAAGGCAGGGATACAAATGTCTCCAAGAGAAAGCTATCAATTTACTATTCTTAATGACACTTTCCTGACTTTCACTACAAAATTTTGAAAAATTCTCAATTGGTGGTGTAATTCTTCAGTTCATATCTCACACCGTTAATTACCATTCATACGCCATCTCATTCATGAGTCCTGGAGGAACTTTACTGTCCAGTACAATATTTAATACTGAAAACATAGATCAAACGTTCTCACTTGATCCAAGTTATTAACATTTTTTTATTTATCATTATTTTAGAGGATCTTTTATTTTCCCAAAAGTAACCCAACATATAGTGCCTGAGTCCATTTTGTTATTACAAAATTATCCCAAACAACAGTATTATTGAACTGACAGATTTTGCCATTGTGACTCTGCTTAAGAGCCGAAGGGGTTAATTTATCAAATCATAAATTTCCTTCTGTCACTGTGGGGAAATATTAACTTAAAATTAAGAAACTTAAATTTAATAATGTCCAATATCTTTAACTTTCATACTAAAGTTGTTGCTTGGTGAACTTAAACAGCTGTCAGTGGAAAGGGTAAACTCCTTTGCAGGTTTTTTTTTTAAAGGTGGAGCGAAACATTATCAGCCTCACGCAATTGCGTCACTTCACGTAAATCAAAAAAAACTTTCCCGATCAAAAAGGCAGTTGTGTTTTCACACTTTAACTAAACATGAACACTTAAATATCGTAGAGGGACCTGCCACTATCGGATGTTCTCACGGAACGGAGTTATCTTATTCAATGCGGGTCTACACAAATTTACACCAACCAGAATTTCACTGTGGCCACAATGAAAGTCTGGTTTTAATAGGTTAATTAACCTCATAACTCCAATTTGATCCAGATCAATTTTTTTTTAAACTAACTTGGAAAAGGAAGAAGCCACATCAACAAAGAAACAATCAATCATGCCTTGTAAACATTCAAATTAATTTTTTTCAAGCACATTGGCAACTGTAACTTTAAGGCTGAAGCTTATCTTTTGTAAAACTGTGAACAAATAAAACAAAACAAAATATCACATTCTTGCAGAAAACAGTAAATTACGTCATATTCCTTATCATCCTTTCTTTAGATGTCTTTCCACAATACTGTAAAAACATTGAATATAACTGGGGAAAAATTAGTTTTTCACATTTAAACAGATCAAATCAAACTGCTTTGGAAGATTTCACCACAGCAACCACAAAAGGGAAATAATCAGAACTCAAAAGTCAAGGGGTATGTCCTGGGACAGGTCAGGGTCGTGTAACAGTGAGGGTGAGCAGGGTCACTGGTTAAATTGAAAAACTGAGCTGTTGAAGGGTCGATCTGTAAGGAAGAGAGAGGTAAATAACAACCCGAAGAATCGACTTAATCCTCCGAATTTGGTCCTAACCTAATATTGGGAAGGAAAGAAAGTTAACTCGCATTATTCTTAAGCATAGGGTTGTTTTCATTTCGTAATTCATAGAAACATAGAAACTAGGAGCAGGAGTAGGCCATTCGGCCCTTCAAGCCTGCTCTGCCATTCAACGAGATCATGGCTGATCATCCAAACCCTAGCACCCGGTCCCTACACCGACAGCCATCCCACACAAGCCCTATCCCCGTAACCCCGTAACCCCACGTATTTAATCCCCCCTAACACTAAGGGCCAATTTTTTTATCATGGCCAATCAACCTAACCCGCACATCTTTGGACTGTGGGAGGAAACCGGAGCACCCGGAGGAAACCCACGCAAACACGGGGAGAATGTGCAAACTCCACACAGACAGTCACCCGAGGCCGGATTTGAACCTGGGTCCCTGGCGCTGTGAGGCAACAGTGCTAACCACTATGCCACCGTGCTGCCCATCGCACATTGCACATTAGTTGACACACACACACTCCATGCAACTTCAATCACAACTTCAAGCAGCAGTCACAATCAAGAGAGAGAGAGAGAGAGAGAGAGAGAGAGAGCGCAGCCTGCAACCTTGAAGAGGGAAGCACAGGCTTTTAAAGAGACAGTCCACTGAAGATGAATAAACTCGGCAGTTTTTTTTTAATCCTCAGCCCTAGGGGCCCGGAGGGTTAGGGGAAATTTCTTCCCCGGGCGTCATCACGGGCTTAGTCTGGCTCCAGTGTCTCCACCTTATATCAAATTTTTGTCCTGCAAGCAAACGGAGGTTCCTGTACTAAGGAGGATCTGGAAGGGTCCATTCCACCGTGGCTCAAAAAATACCTCGAACCGGTCGCTGAACCATCACCCATTGTCCCACACAAGGAGGTGTTTTCCAAACCACCCCCCCTTAGTCTTTTAGCATCCTGTGCCTCCTGTAGGTGTTGAACCCGAAAGTGATTGGTCTGATTGATCTCACTGAGCACACGTAGGTACGTCAGGAGGGTAGTCTGGAATTGAGAGGTGTCCCCCGTACCTTGTGGGGGTGTGTCTTGGGGTAACACCATTGCTTGTCCGGTCATTAGCTCGAACGGGGTTAAACCAGTGCTTTTGGCTGCCATGGCTCGTATGCCCCAAAGAATTGCAGGGAGGACAGTACCGGGCAAGAGTAATACCCCACTGGTCGTATATGTTTATCACGGAATTGTCCAACTACCGCACTATACGCCCGGTTGCCCACCCAGTTCCACAGGTGGAAGGGTTTTGCAGGGTCTGGGAGACCCAGGGCAGGTGCTTTGGCCAAAGTGATTTTGACCATATCAAAGGCTTCGACTGCCTCAGGTGTCCAATCCAGTCTTGTCTCTCCCAGGGGCTCTCCCTTTAGGAGGTTATTTAAGAGACTTGCCAATTCAGTGAAGTCGGCTACGTACTTGCGGCAGTAGTTGAACAATCCCCATCATGCTCCGCAGGCCAGAAACAGTGACGGGTCGTGGCATTTGTAAAAGTGCTTGAACCCTCTCGGGAGAAGGACAATGCTAGATCTTTCTTGGGGCGTGAAAGGCTGGGACTCGCCCATATCGCCCCTACCACCTATTTCTCCATTGTTGGCATTCACTCCTGGATTCATCCAGACGGGGGCCAGCCATGGGTTTGGATTTCCCGGCCCCAGATTGAGGCGGTGCTGAAGGGCAGATATGGTTATATTCAGGGGGGGCACGTAGGTTGTGGAGTCTTGTTTTGTTGGGCTTCCATGGCCTTAACAATTCCCAACCAATTCTTTAAATCTTCAGTCTCTGACGGCTCCAGGTGCAGGAGACTACTAACTCGCACTTGAGCCTCCTGAACAGGTCTCAAGAGGTCCTGTAGTGGAGACAGCTTTCCCCTTTTATCCACAATTACGGGTCCCATCTGATCCAACCAACTAGCACACAAAACCGCCCCGTAGTTACCTTGCTTAGCATCCTTTTGTTCCGCCCACCACTTTATTTGATCAACTAATGGACTTGTTTCTTTCCACCCATTCTTAATCATTTCACTTTGATATTTCAAATTTGCCTCTTGGGCCCGTTTTACAACAGTGACACTGGTGGCCATGGCCGGAACGTCCGGTGAAAGGGATTTCCCCTCGTCACTCATGTATGTTTCCTTATGCTCTACCTTATGCTTTAACTTACTTTACTCCAATCTTATACTTTAATCCGCACAAACATATCACCTTATACTCTAAATCAGCTTATACTCTAAATCAGAAATACACATGCAGGTCTAGTCAATTCCGTCAATCCGTGGTCCCCGTGAGGAGCAATTTAACTACGTGGATAATTTTAATACTGCGGCAGGTGCTTAAAATAGCGAGCGCGACTCGCTTTCGAGGGCCTTATACAGGGGCCCTGTTACAACCCCTGTTTCGAGCTACAGGACCAATCCTGACTCCAACTACTCTTCTGGGGCCTCCGAGTCTCTTATTGAGACTCCTATACCCACTTCGAGTCTCCCGCCCACAATGCGGACAATTTACGTCCTACCCGCACCCTGCAACACAGCATCCCACTTCTGACACCAACTGTTAGATTCGAATTTTCGGAGCAAAACCAGGCGGAGAGACGGAACTGCTGACAAAGTTAAAGTTTATTAGAAAACAGCCGGGAGGCCTTGTGCACAAGGGAGAGGAGGGAGCCTCCTCAGACTCGCACCTGGCTCTCTAAGGAAATACAGCATACAAGCATTTTATATACCTTTCAATAAGCAACGCCCACTGGTTACAAAAGTGGGCGTATGCATACGGACAATGTCACTACAGTTACTCTCTTATTGGTTGGGTGATTAGTCACTCAATGTCGGGAGCCACCCTGAAGTGTTCTTTGACATTAAGCATAACACCTAGTTCTTAAACATCTAGCTTCTGTGAGCAAGGTCCTTTAATTCTTGAGAAAAGCTTATTATAATAACCAATGTCAGCTTTAGGTTGCAAGCAGACATTACAAAGGGAGATTAGGTGTTTGAGGCAAAGATAGAAATGGCCGACTCCCTATGAAGTTCAGTTTCCCTTATCTCTCAGAAAGCCAACTGCATTAAACACTGCTTCTGTAACACTGATAACAACATTTTGGGATCAGTAAAGACAGAGACCAAGAGTCTAGTAAATATGCTGTGGTCCGCTATTTCTACAGTATTAGTTAAAAAGGGTTAATGATGGTCAAGTATCCCATCATGCTTTGCAGCTACCTAAATGCTACATGTACGTTTCTAATACATATATTTCTTAATAAGTGAAGCTACTCATCCTTTAAATATGATTTCTAGTACTACAGCCCTCCCTACAGCTTTAGTTAATGTACTTAAAGACTAGAGGATTCAGGCTTTGGTTGACAGGCCTATTTTTGCGATCCAACACACACACACGGCTGGATGTGAGGATGTCATAGTTGGGATCTATTACATCAGTCCCTAACCTGTATATAGGGACCTCACCAAGGGAAGGATCTGGCTCTTAGAACCTTTGGGGAAAGTCATGAACAGGAACTTTTTTTGAAAAATTGTTGTTCATGGTATGTGGGTGACGCTGGCAAAAGCCACAATTATTGCCCATCCCTAGAGGGGGAAAAATTCGGTATCACACATCTTGGGGCGCTAATATCGGCCGGGCGCAAAGTTTAGTGCCCGCTGCTAATTATCACCTCTGACTGCAGGATTCACCTCTATCGCCCCTGGAGGTGAGTTGAGCATTAAATCAGGCACTACACACTGCTCTTAAGGCGCTAATGTCGGGGAGCGAGGCGCTACCTCAGAACGCTACCGAAGCTCAGGCGATGTCCATTACCATGGAAGCCAGGCAGACTGGCGCCGTCCAGCTCTTAAAGGGGAGGGGCTACCTTGCTGGCTAGCCACACCCTGCTCGTTGCAGCCTTGAATCTCGGCCTGGAGAGACCTCGAAAGCAATTGTGTTGGAAGCACTAATGGATAGGCCCAGGGAAAGAGCTTGGTGCTTAGGAACCTCAAAAGTGGTGCTGAGGGCCAGAACTCCTTAGGACAGTGTTAAAGTTTGCTGACAAGAAAAGGCAGGAAGCGCCCGCCTTTAAATAGCACTCCCCCAGCCCCTTCCCGACTTGAGAACGTTCCCCTCTACCTGTCATTCCTAGCAGCAGGCGCTAAGGCAGGGGGCGCGACTCAATATACGGTCCGGGGCGCTACCAGGACGTTGCATGCTTGACTGACATCACGATCTGCGGGCGCAGGGGATCGTGGCGGTAGTGTTTAGCGCTGCCGCAAAACGACTGATCAATTTTGCGAGCGGAGCTAAAATCGACGCGCCCGGGCACTAGCTGCTCTGCGCCCTCTTAGGGCGCTAATGGGAGGCGCAAAGCAACCGAATTCTTCCCTCCAAGAGTCAACCATGTAATGTGGGACGGGACCAGGTGGGCGGGGCAGGTTCATTTCCTGAAGGACATTAATGAACCAATTGAGTTCTTAATACGAGAATCCAGAAGCTTTCATTAAAAAAACAGGAAATGCTGGAAACACTCAGCAGGTCAGGCAGCATCTGAGGAGAGAGAAACAGAGTCAACGTCTCAGGTCGATGACCCTTCGTCAGAACTGGAAAAAGTTGGAGATGGAACAGGTTTTTAAGCAGGGGCAGGGAGAGGGGGGAGGGGGGGAAAGAACAAAAGGGAAGGTCTGTGATAGGCTGGAAGGCAGGAGAGATTAAGAGACAAAAGGGATGATGGTGCGAGGCCAAAGGAGATGGTAATGGGACAAGAAAAGACACAAAAGATGGGTCTAGATGAGGAGTAAATGGGAATGGCAGAATCATCAACAGCTGCCATGTGAAAAAATAGGGGCCGAGGTTAGGGTCTGAAATTGTTGAACTCGAGGTTGAGTCCGGCAGGCTGTAAAGTGCCCAATCGAAAGATGAGGTGCTGTTCCTCGAGCTTTCACTGAGCTTCACTGGAACAGTGTAATAGGCCGAGGACGGAGAGGTCAGAGTGGGAGTGGAGCGGAGAATTAAAGTGACCGGTGACCGGAAGCTTGGGGTCACGCTTGTGGACTGAAAGCGGTCGCCCAATCTGCGTTTGGTCTCTCCAATGTAGAGGAGACCGCATCGTGAGCAGCGGATCCAGTGTACTGCTGAGTATTTCCAGCATTTTCTGTTTTTATTTCAGCTTTCCAGTAAACGCAGTATTTTGCTTTTGTGCTGGAAGCTTTCATGTTATCTGGTATCAGCCCACGTACACCAGAGTTAATGAATTAAAATCCCCAACTCAATTCAAACCCCGTGGTCGGATTTGAACTCACAGGCTCTGGATTATCTGGACCAGTACCATAACGGCCAGGCTGCCCTCTGAACCATACAAAGGAAGCTTGAGCAGTTACAAGATGGCCACCTTTAAATCGAGCAGCCCCATGGAATCTGGAATCAGTACACTTTGCTGATGAAGTAGACTGCGATCCCTGGCCATTCTGCCCTTGTTACATCCCAGTGTTAATCGAGAATGATGCAAGTACCAGGAGGGGAGCTGCCCTTGCATCTAGCGAAATCATGGGCGCAATGCCTACAAATTTCTGTCCATTCTACCTGGCCTTCGTAGTGAGAGGATTCGAGTACAGGAACAAGGATGTCTTGCTGCAGTTGGACAGGGCCTTGGTGAGATCACACCTTGAGTATTGTGTGCAGTTTTGGTCACCTTATCTGAGGAAGGATGTTCTTGCCATGGAGGGAGCGCAGCGAAGATTCACCAGACTGATACCTGGGATGGCAGGAATGACGTATGAGGAGAGATTGGGTCGATTGGGCTTGTACTCGCTGGAGTTCAGAAGAATGAGGGTTTTATGCATTAAAACTAATAAAATTCTAACAGGACTAGACAGACTAGATGCAGGAAGGCTGTTCCTGATGGCGGGGGAGTCCAGAACCAGGGGTCACAGTCTAAGGATAAGGGGTAAGCCATTTAGGACTGAGATGAGGAGGAATTTCTTCACCCAGAGAGTGGTGAGCCTGTGGAATTCTCTACCACAGAAGGCCGTTGAGGCCAATTCATTAAATATATTCAAGAAGGTGTTAAGATATATTTCTTAAGGCTAAAGGGATCAAAGGATATGGGGAGAAAGCAGGGACAGGGTACTGAGTTTGGATGATCAGCCATGATCGCATTGAATGGCGGAGCAGGCTCGAGGGGCCGAATGGCCTACTCCTGCTCCTGTCTTCTATGTTTCTATGTTTATAATTCTGAAATATTTCAACAGTTGATCTTTCTGAGAGACGAATAGAATTTGAGTGTGTGACTTGGAAAAATATAACATTCCCCTTAAAACAGGATTTGTGGAATTGTCTGGCTGCCTAGATTTATGATGCGGCAGATTGGAAGTGTAGTTACTGACCGAGTGATTGTGTGCGCTGTGCGGTATGGAAGTTGCACATTGTTTGATTGTATGGAGCTGAAAATCTACGGACCAGCCCAATTCTGGACTTACACCGGGGTCACGCCCTCCAGGGACCCCCGCTGCTGACTGTGGCAACTTTCTGGGGGGTCACGGGAAGGTTGCCTGATTAGCATCTGCACGGTAAGCACCCATGTCACTGGGGGCACCCACCATGCAGGAGAAATCAGAAAATCAACCAATGAATTGGCTAGGGTCCAGTCGGGATGACAGATGAACCTCGAAACATCAGAGATGCCCCGCCCCCATTTGTAAGGGGGCTACCTAAATCGTTGTCACAAATATGGGACTTCCTCGTTGGGGGTCCAGGTCAAGTCCCTGGATTGGGCTCCAAAGGTGAGCCCCACACCGGCCAATTTTACTGCATTGCAGCAACTCGCCAAGGCATCTCCCAAACCCGCGACCTCTTCCACCTAGAAGGACAAGGGCAGCAGGCGCTTGGGAACACCACTACCTCCAAGTTCCCCTCCGAGCACATACCATCCTGACTTAGAAGTATATCGCCGATCCTTCATCGTCGCTGGGTCAAAATCCTGGAACTCCCTCCCTAACAGCACTGTGGGAGCGCCTTCACCACACGGACTGCAGCGGTTCAAGAAGGCGGCTCACCGCCACCTTCTCGAGGGCAATTAGGAATGGGCAATAAATGCTGGCATTGCCAGTGACACCCAGATCCCATGAACAAATTTTTTTTAAATGCTTCACCAGAGCTCTGAGAGGCTGGGAGCATGGGAACTCCTCACGTGATGGGAATTCCTTATGGGCCTCTTGAGTTTTGAATTTGGTCTTATTGAGGCCCCGTGAAACCCGAAGATAATTTGAATCTATAACACGGACGGCAGGTGTAGTGTCCGCGCCTTAATACTACACGGACTGCAGGAGAACAATAAAACAGGTATTTACTGAACAGAGGGTGTGGTAAACCACTGTTATTGTTGTTCACCGTTGTTGTTGTTGTTGGACACTGTTGTATCTGTGCATGCCTCAGCATGCCTCTGCTGGCTCCGCCCCTGGCTCCACCCACAGGCCCAGGTATAAAGGTGACTGCTCTGCAGCCCCCTGCCTTCTTGGAACCCAGTCAACCACGAGAGGCATGCTCTGTTCTTTGCTAATAAAAGCCTTTTAGTTACTCTCCTAACTCTCTGTCTTTTATGAGTAATTGATAGCGCATCAGAGGGTAACTTAAGACTGACGTACAGAAGCCTGCTATGGCTTTATATACAGGGGTGGTCACTGCCGGTA
Source organism: Somniosus microcephalus (assembly GCF_052327205.1). Classification (NCBI taxonomy): domain Eukaryota; kingdom Metazoa; phylum Chordata; class Chondrichthyes; order Squaliformes; family Somniosidae; genus Somniosus; species Somniosus microcephalus. The sequence goes on along the minus strand of NC_140987.1, from coordinate 8,413,961 downwards.
CTGCAGTATAGAATCAGTTCTTCTCTTAAAGGTACATACACAACAATTCCTCCCCTTTTAGATAAACAGTACATAACATTCATTTAACAACTAAATAATAACGAATTACAATTACAATTTTCTCTGTACTATATACATCAACTGGAAATAATCATTTATAAGTTCAGTCTTTGAGGAGGCTTCCTGATCCTGACTGGATAGCGCCTTTCTCAAACATCCTGTTCTTGTGGCGGAGTTGATTCTGGTTCATTGTCATTGGTTGGTTCGTCAGCTTCCAATACCACTGCTTCTGAGGTAGACGCAATCTGTACTTCGGGTTGATTACCAGGTGTACCTGCTCGTGGTATGGGTTTGGCTTGTTCCTGTGACTCTAGAATCTGGTCAGCATGGCGTCTCACGATGCTCTCTCCAACGTCCACTGTGTACATTCGTGGTCCCTGCTGTGTGCATATCGTTCCTGGCTGCCATTTTTCTGTTCGGTAGTCGCGGGCCAAGACTGGTTGCCCTATCTTGAAGCTCCTGGTTGGCTTCTCATTTATGTGCTGGAATTGCTTATCCTCAACATCTCGTCTTATGTTTGGTTTGAGCAAACCCAGGCGACATCTTAGCCTTTGGTTGAAGAACATTATGGCTGGAGCTTGGTTGGTGACTGCATGTGTCGCATTCCGGTAAGCAAACAAGAAATGATCCACCTTGTGTTGCAGTGGTATGTCGTCATTATGCATTGCCTTTATTGCCTTTTTAAAAGTCTGAACAAACCTCTCAGCCAATCCATTTGTGGCTGGATGATATGGGGCAGATGTGTAATGCTTCACCCCATTATTCCTCAGAAACCTCCGGAAATCCTCTGACACAAACTGTGGCCCATTGTCGGAGCAAATCTGTTCTGGCAAGCCATTCCTGGCGAAGATGGTCCGTAGGACTGCAATAGTTTTCTCCGTGGTGGTGGAGGACATTTTGATGACCTCTGGCCATTTCGAATGGGCATCCACGGCGATTAGAAACATTGGGTCCATAAATGGACCAGCAAAATCAATGTATATCCATTGCCATGGAGATGAGGGCCACTCCCATGGGTGTAGAGCGGCCTATGCTGGTGCATTTTGGACTTTCTGGCATCCTGAGCAGCTCTCGGTCAGGTCCTCAATTTGTTTATCGATTCCCGGCCACCACACAAACGCCCTGGCTAGGCTCTTCATTTTTACCCCTCCCAGATGACCCTCATGAAGCTAATTGAGCACTCTGTCTCTCAACTTGGGTGGAATTACCACTCGGGATCCACACATCAAGGTCCCCCGGCACACTGACAGCTGTTCTCTCCTTGGTGAGAATGCTGGCAACAGTGAGTCGCCATGTGCTGGCCATCCCTTCACCGTCAAATCATAGACCCGAGAGAGTGTCAGGTCATTTCGGGTTTCCTTCTCTATACTTGAGTTTGTAACAGGTAGACATTCGACTATGGTCGCATGGAATATCTCAACAGGGTCCACTGCAGGTGCTTCCTCTACCGTAGGCAACGGTAGGCGGGACAGCCCATCAGCGTTTCCATGCTGTTTCGTACCCTTGTACTCTATGTCGTACTGATGTGCCCCTAGAAAAAGTGACCATCTTTGCAGCCGTTGCGCCGTCATCACCGGAACGCCCTTCTTTGGGTTAAAAATGGAGACCAGGGGCTGATGATCAGTCAGTAGGGTGAATTTCTGCCCGTGCAGATAGTGATTGAACTTCTTCACCCCCCACACCAGGCTGAGGGCCTCCCTGTCAATCTGGGCGTAGTTACGCTTGGCGGAGGTTAACGAGCGCGACGCAAAGGCTATTGGCCTCTCTGAACCGTCAAGGAATTTGTGTGACAGCACCTCTCCGATGCCATGGGGAGACGCATCACATGCTAACCAAATCGGTAGTGTTGGATTGTAGTGGGCCAATACTTCTTTTGAAGTGATTAGGTATTTACATTTCTGAAAGGCACGCTTACACTCATCACTCCATTTCCATGTTACTTCAGTTTGCAGCAGGGCGTTCCGTGGGTGCAGAATTGTAGATAAATTCGGCAAGAACTTATGGTAGTAGTTCACCAACCCGAGGAACGACCTCAGTTGCGACACATTTTCCGGTGCTGGAGCCTTGACTACAGCCTCAATCTTGCCCGGCGACTTATGCAACCCTTCCTCATCAATCATGTGGGCACAATACGAGATTTGTCTCCTGAAGAACTCGCATTTGGGGCGGTTGGCTCGTAGCCCATATTCCTGCAATCTCGTGAGCACCTGCTCCAGGTTGGCAAGGTGTTCACTGTCATTTTCGCCCGTAACCAGGGTGTCGTCCAAATAACACTGGGTCCCCGGGATCCCTTGCAGGACTTGTTCCATTGCCCTCTGCCAAATAGCCGGGGCTGATGCTACCCCGAATACCAGTCGATTGTACTGGTAAAGGCCTTTGTGAGTGTTTATTGTGAGGTATTTCCTAGATGCTTCTTCCACCTCCATTTGTAGATACGCTTGGGCCAGATCAATCTTTGTAAAGCGTTTCCCTCCAGATAGTGAGGCGAAAATATCTTCTATCCGTGGAAGTGGATATTGTACTGTGTGCAGGACTGGGTTCACAGTTACCTTGAAGTCCCCACAGATGCGAACCTTCTTCGGTTCCCCAGGCGTGCTGCTCAATGATTTCTTCATTACAGGAACGATGGGTGTGGCCCACTTGCTCCAGTCCACCTTGGACAGCACACCCAAACGCTCCAGACTCTCTAGCTCTGCTTCAACGGCTGGGCGGATCGCGTAAGGTACCGGTCTGGCCTTAAAAAATTTTGGGTTTGTGTTATCTTTGATTTTTATCGTTGCCGTTACTCCTTTTAGAGTCCCAAGTCCTTGTTGGAACACCTCTTTCGCGTCAGTTAGAATCTTTGACAGTCGTCCAGGTGTGACGTCATCATCCTTTTTATCAGTCACAGTTAGCACCTGAATGGAATGCCAATCCAATTGTATTTTTCGGATCCATTCACGTCCCAATAATGCTGGTCCTCCATCTGGTAGTATATATAGATACAGTTTCTGTGTTTCCTTGCCGTTGTATTCAACTGGCACCCTTATTTTTCCTCTGGGGTAGACTTGTTGCCCCGTGTATGTCTTCAATACAATGGACGTGTCCTTCAAGGGTATGTGTGGGAATAGCCGCTCATAGTCTCGTCGATTCATGACAGTTAGGGCTGATCCTGTGTCCAATTCCATCTTTACTGGGGACCCTGCTCTCATGAGAGTGACCCAAATGGTTCGGTGATCCTGCTTTGCGATCACGTTGTGTAACTTTAGACAACTTAGTCTCCTGCTCCCGGAGTCCTTATCACTCTCCTGATCTTCCGAACTACTGTCTGTCAATTTCTTTACTTTCTTGTACTTTTCCTTAGTAGTTCTTGTAGTGTTGGTTTTCTTTCCCAACCTGCAGACTCTTGCTATATGTCCCATTTTCCCACATTGCCTGCATACTTTGTCCTTAAACCAGCAGTCCTTCTGATCATGGGTTGTTCTGCTGCAGCGATAGCACTTTTCTGCTCCATACGCCATTTCGTTAGCGCTGTATTCTTGTGGTTTCTGTTGTATTTCTGCAGCTCCCCGTGCTGCTGCTTCGTAGGATACTGCCACGCTGAAAGCCTGTTCTAGCGTCAGGTCCTTTTCCGAAAGTAGTCATTTCTGGGTTCCTTCACTCTGGAGCCCGCAGACAAACTTATCCCGTAAGGTGTCTGCCAGTCCTGCTCCGAACTGGCAGTGCTTCGATAACTTGCGTAGTTCCGTAAGATAGTCAACATTGCTCTCATCTTTGTGCTGGTTTCTTTTATGGAACTTGAATCTTTCTGCTATCAGCAGCGGTGTAGGGTTTAGGTGTTCCTGTAAGGTATTAACAATCTCTTCCATTGGTTTAGCTGGGGTAATTAAATTCCGCAATAGGCCGTACGTTCTCGCGCCCATCAAATTTAATAATACCGACGCCTTCTTTCCATCGGCCACCCCATTTGCCTTGCAGTACACTTCAATTCTTTCCACATACGTGGTCCAGTCTTCTACCTCGTTGTCGAAAGCAGTGATACTGCCACTTTTCGGCATGTTGGGTGATTTAAAATGGCGCCTCCTGCGCTTTTTCTTCTTCACCAATGGATTAAAATGGCGCCTCCCGCGCTTTTCCTTCTTCCCCAATGGAATGAAATGGCGCCTCCCGCGCTTTTCCTTCTTCCCCTTGCTGCCACGCTGCTCCTAGCGTTCTGCAGGTTAATGGCGGCGACCCGCGGCTTCGGCGCGTCTCACTTTTCCTTCCCCTTGTTTTATTTTCGCTATGCTGCCCGGTTCTTGAGCACCGACCGCGCCCTGTGCGCTCCACCCTCTCTCTCTCTCTTTTCTTCCTGACGACGCTGCGCGGCCCCTTTGCAGAGCCGCTCGATCGAGCTCGAGCCCGCCGCAGTCCGGAAGGGTCAGCGCACTACCTGCTACCAGCACGATTTGCTGGAACACCTTGACTGGGGAGCCAAGCCCAGCTCTCCACAGCCTCTCCTGCAACTCTCCGAACTCTGATGGATCCTTGGGCGGTTGCCCGCGGTCGACGCCTGTTGTTCTGACTTCGACCTCCAAAAGCTTCTTCTCAGGGAAAGATCCCCGTGAGGTGATGCAGTACTGCAGGTGAGTTCGAACCTGCTCGTCGCCACTGTAGTATCCGCGCCTTAATAATACACGGACTGCAGGAGAACAATAAAACAGGTATTTACTGAACAGAGGGTACTCTTTGTTTGGACCCAAAAAAAACCCAATTGGACTGTAAATAAACAAAAGTTCAACTAAAACTTAACAAATCAAATTAAAATTTGGTTTTCCGGGTTGATAATGCACTCCAGTCCCCGCGGCGCCCACCGGTCGCGGAAATACTCAAGCGCGCCGGCGGACACCGCGTGCTCCATCTCCAGGGCCACCCGGGCGCGAACATGGCCGCGGAAGAGAGGCAGGCAATCCGGCTGGATGACCCCCTCGACCGCCCGCTGCCTGGACCAATTGATGGCTCTTTTAGCCAGGCCCAGGAGCAGGCCCACAAGGAGGTCCTCCAACCTGTCCGCTCCCCTCCGCACCGGGTGACCGTAGATCAAGAGCGTGGGACTGAAGTCGAGGAGCAGCCCCTTCAAGTAGTGAAAGAGGGGCTGCAACCTCTCACACTCCATATAAACGTGAAACACGGACTCCTCCAGGCCGCAAAAAATGCAGGCGGCCTGGGAGTCCGTGAACCTACTTAAAACTTTATTGCACGGGACTGCTCCGTGCAACACCCTCCAGGCCAAGTCCCCGATGGAACAAGGGAGGACTCCCACGTAGAGATCCCTCCATTGGGGACCTCCGCCACCGCCAGTCAGCAAGACGCCACGCCAAGGCGTGTCCGGACGGTAGACGAAGATGGCAAAGTGGAGAGTGTGCAGGAGCAGCCCGTACAGGAAACCCCTCCGCGCGGAATGAAAAGGCACGGAGGGTATTTCCTCGAGACGGCTCAAGTTGTGAGGCGCCGGTTCCCGAGGGGAGTTTCGGGGCCGGGCGCCGATGAGGAATTCCGTCCGAACGGCCGTAAGCTCGGACGGGATCGCCCCACGTGCTTGAGCCGCCTCGATACACCTAGTGGAGTCGGGGCCCAGTGCCGCTTTCACCGATTCGATGGCTTCGACCGCGAGCCGGACGTTGGCCCAGGACAGGCGCCACGCCAGCTCCTCCGGCGCCATCCAGCCTGCTCCTCCGCCATCGAGCAGGTCCCCGACTCTGGTCACCTTGCCAGGCACAGCCCTGCCCTCCGCCAGAACCCGCGTTCGTGGAGGTGCGGATTCCTGAGCAGCGGCTCCCGAAGGAGAGCCGCCGCTCCTGACGGGGGAGAACTCCGCCTGGAAGCGACGTAGTTCCAAACCCATAGCAGTTCCTGGTAGAAGACAGGCAGCTCCCGCAGGCCAGCATGCCTGCCGCCCACTTTTGTGAACAGGAGCTGCGTGTCGTAATTGAGGCCGTGCAGCTGGCGGAAGAAAAGCGTCACCAGCGCACACCATCTCGGAGGATTCTCGACGTACAGGTATCTCTGCAGCGTCTGAAGACGGAAAGTCGCAGCCTGGGTGCGAAGGCACAACAGCGCCTGACCGCCCTCCCTAAGCGGGAGACACAGAACCGCGGCAGAGACCCAGTGCTTCCTTTTGTCCCAGAAGAAGTCGATGAGCTTCTTCTGAATCTTGGCGACAAACGCAGGGGGAGGGATCAAAGTGACCAACTGGTACCACAACATGGCGGCCACCAGCTGGTTTATGGCCAGCGCTCGATCCCTGTAGGACAACACTCGGAGCAGTCCTGTCCAGCGTCCTAGGCGAGCGGTGACTTTGGCCTCCAGCTCTTGCCAGTTCGCCGGCCAGGCGTCCTCGGCAGGGCTAAGGTAGACTCCCAAATAGAGGAGGTGCGTGGTGCTCCAGGCAAAAGGCCTGAACTCCTCCGGCAGGGAGTCCACCCGCCACTGACCCACCAGGAGTCCGGAACATTTCTCCCAGTTGATCTTGGCGGAGGATGCGTCCGAGTAAATCTGCTGGCATTCCCGCATCCTCCGCAAGTCAGCGGGATCCGTGACCGTGAGGAGCACGTCATCGGCGTAAGCCGAGAGGACCAGCTCCACGCCCGGCCCTTGCAGAGCCAGTCCCGTCAACCTCTTCTGCAAGAGGTGCAGGAAAGGCTCCACGCAAATGGCGTATAACTGACCGGACATGGGGCATCCCTGACACACCCCCCTCCCAAAGCGAAGGGGCGCCGTCAAGGACCCGTTAACTTTAATCAGACACTCCGCGGCGGCGTACAGAAGTCGGATCCGGGCGACGAAATGCGTCCCGAACCCAAATGCGCGCAGAGTCCCAAAGAGATACTGTAAGGATTTGGGGGCTTCTTTAAACTGGTTTAAAGTAATTTTCCTGGTCTTGCAGGACCAATTCCAATAAAACCAATTTTATTGCAGCGGTTATGAATCGCTACCCCTCCTTTAGTTCTGAGTGGAGGAACTTATAATTAATGATATTAAAACGGAACAAGTGGTTTGGATGAGAGAAAAAAATCAAGTTTATTACCTAAATAAACTACAATCAAAATATCAAACTATCCCACACGCACACAGTAATTACAGTAAAATTGCTTAACAGGGGGGTTGCAGACGGCGAAAACGAGGGATACAGTGGCTACAATGCTATTTAAACAATCTTAGCAATACCCTTAAATCACCATCCCCTTAACTCCTGCTAGGTTGCCTTGTTGAGGAGTCAGAACACCCTGCTCACCTTTGGTCCAGCGAAGTAAGAAAGTGAGCTAGCTTCTCAGCCGCTATTTTTATACCTGGTGAGGCCCCTGCCGTTCTGCCTTGCAAGGGCTGTGTGCAAAATTCCCCACCCAAAAGGGTCCAATACACAAGAGAAAGCTGTGATTGGCTAACTCAAAGTGGTTAGAATGGTCATCGACTACAGCCAGACCATAAACAGATACACCCAGCTGGACGCATACCCCCTTCCCCGCATATCTGACATGGTCAATCAGATTGCACAATACCGCGTATTCTCGACCATCGACCTTAAGTCGGCCTACCACCAACTCCCTATCCACCCCGAGGACCGCCAGTACACCGCCTTCGAGGCGAATGGGCGCCTATACCACTTCCTTAGGGTCCCCTTCGGTGTCACCAACGGGGCCTCGGTCTTCCAAAGGGAGATGGACCGGATGGTTGACCAGAACGGACTGCAGGCCACATTCCCCTATCTAGATAACGTCACCATCTGCGGCCGCGACCGGCAGGACCATGACGTGAATCTGGAGAAATTCCTCCGCACGGCCCAACGGCTGAACCTCACCTACAATAAGGAGAAATGTGTGTTTAACACCTCGCGCCTTGCCATCCTTGGCTGTGTAGTAGAGAACGGACTCATCGGCCCCGACCCCGAAAGAATGCGCCCCCTCATGGAGCTACCCCTCCCCCACTGCCCTAAGGCACTTAAGAGAACCCTGGGGCTCTTCGCCTACTATGCCCAATGGGTGCCCAATTATGCGGACAAAGCCAGACCCCTCATGAAGTCCACATCCTTCCCCCTCATGGAGGAAGCATGCGCGGCCTTCTCCCTCATCAAGGGAGACATAGCCAAGGCCACAATGCACGCAGTGGATGAGTCCATCCCCTTCCAAGTGGAGAGCGATGCATCCGACTTCGCCCTAGCCGCTACCCTTAACCAGGAGGGGAGGCCGGTGGCCTTCTTCTCAAGGACCCTACAGGGCCCCGAGATCCGACACTCGTCGGTCGAGAAGGAAGCCCAGGCAATTGTGGAGGCGGTACGGCGCTGGAGGCATTACCTGGCAGGCAAACGATTTACCCTCCTCACCGACCAACGTTCGGTTGCTTTCATGTTTAATAACAAGCTGAGGGGCAAAATCAAGAATGACAAGATCTTGAGGTGGAGAATCGAGCTATCCACCTACGATTATGATATCTTGTACCGGCCAGGTAAGCTGAACGAACCCCCTGATGCTCTTTCACGAATTACATGCGCCAGCGCGCATATTGATAGACTTCAGACCCTCCACAATGACCTCTGCCACCCCGGGGTCACCAGACTTTACCATTTCATTAAGGCCCGCAACCTGACCTACTCCATCGAGGAGGTCAGGACCATGACCAGGAACTGCCAGACCTGCGCCGAGTGCAAACCGCACTTCTATAGGCCGGACAGAGCAAGCCTGATCAAGGCCACCCGCCCCTTCGAGCGCCTGAGCATCGACTTTAAGGGGCCTCTACCGTCATCTGACCGCAATGTGTACTTCCTCAACATCGTTGATGAGTACTCCCGCTTCCCTTTTGCCTTCCCCTGCCCAGACATGACCAGTACCACGGTCATCAAGTGCCTGAACGACCTCTTCGCCTTGTTCGGGTTCCCGAACTATATACATAGTGACCGGGGCTCCTCCTTCATGAGCGAGGAACTCCGTCAGTTCCTACTAGCGAGAGGTATTGCAGCAAGTAGGACCACCAGCTACAACCCCCGAGGGAACGGCCAGGTGGAAAGAGAGAACGCGACGGTATGGAAGGCCGTCCTCTTAGCCTTAAAGTCTAAGGGCCTCCCAACCTCCCGCTGGCAGGAAGTCCTCCCGACAGCGCTGCACTCCATCCGGTCACTACTTTGCACTGCCGTTAACGCCACCCCCCATGAACGAATGTTTGTTTTCCCCAGGAAGTCGACTACGGGAACCACTCTACCAACCTGGCTGACCTCTCCGGGGCCCGTCTTGCTGCGAAAGCACGTGAGGGCCCATAAAACGGACCCCCTGGTCGAGAGGGTGAACCTCCTGCACGCCAACCCCCAGTACGCCTACGTGGCTTACCCAGACGGGCGGGAGGACACTGTCTCCTTACGAGACCTCGCACCCTCGGGCACTCCGGAGACACCACCTTTACCCCCCCCCACCACCCCCCCAATTCCAGCCCAGGTAGACGGCATGCTGGAACCCCACGAGCCTTCGCCGACCACGCAGACACCAGCATTAACACCGGATAATGCAGCACCGCCGCTGCGACGATCGGAGAGGCTTACAAGGCCTCCGGACAGACTGACATACCAGAACTGGTAGTACACTTCACCCCGCCGGACTCAAATCTAAACAAGGGGTGAATGTGGTAAACCACTTTTATCGTTCACTATCGTTACACTATAGTTATCACTGTTGTATTGTTATCACTGTTCTCACTGTTGTATCACTATACGAGGTCGCCTCTTGTCGCGCTGTTATACCTGGGCTGACCACCTCCGACTCCACCCATGGCTCCACCTACCTGCCCAGGTATAAAGGTAGTCGACTGGCTGGTATTCCTCCTTGTTGGACCCGATCACCCACGAGGGTGGGCTCTGTTATTTAGTCAATAAAAACCTTTAGTTACGTTCCTAACTCGTCGCTTTTTATTGGACGAATTGATAGGTATATCAGTTTCTCTCCCCTCTCTCCCTCTCCTGAAGTGGAGGCCAAGTTGGGGAGGCAGTAATGGAAAGGCCTCTCCCCTGGTTGGTGTTGTTGCTGGCCTCCCTTCTCCTTCTCCTCCTCTGTCCTCTCTCTCCAGGCACCTCAGTTGCTGTGATGATGGTGGAGGTGGAGGTGGTGGTGGTCTATCGATATCCTCCTCTTCCTGGTCAGGAGACCACCACTTTCCACTCTCCTGGTTTGGCTGCTCCTTCTCCTCCTGCTGACTGAGGCAGCTGCACAGCCAGAAATGCTGGAACAGAGGGTACTCTTTTATTCTTTTATTCTGGAACAGAGGGTAACTTAAGACTGACGTACAGAAGCCTGCTATGGCTTTATATACAGGGGTGGTCACTGCCGGTACTGCAGTATAGAATCAGTTCTTCTCTTAAAGGTACATACACAACAGCAGGGGTGAACAACCAGCATCTCCTGAGCTGCATGCAGCTCTCTTGTTGCAGAATCACAGAACGTGTAGCTCTTTGTACATCCCCATATGGTCAATTGCTGTTGAGAGGTGCTGAATAATTGAAAGTGACAGATCAGTCAGAATAAAACAGACAGCCTTGAGGGAAGGAGAGGAAGAGGAAAGGTGTTCAGCTGCCCGGGCACTAAGCTCTAGAATTCCCTCCCTAAACCTCTCCGCCGCTCTACCTCTCTTTCCCCCTTTAAGACGTTCCTTAAAACCTGCCTCTTTGACCAAGCTTTTGGTCATCTTGTCCTAATATCTCCTTATGTGGCTCGGTGTCAAATTTTGTTTGATAATCACTCCTGTGAAGCGCCTTGGGACGTTTTACTATGTTAAAGGTGCTATATAAATACAAGTTGTTGTTCTTGTAAGAGTCAGAGCGAGTAAATAAGGAGAAACTGTTTCCAGTGGCTGAAGGGTCGATAATCAGAGGGCACAGATTGGCAAAAGAACCAGAGGCGACAGGAGGGAAATCTTTTTTACTGCCTGATAGGGCGGTGGAAACAGAATCAATATTAGCCTTCAAAAGGGAATTGGATAAATAATTGAAGGAGAACATATTGCAGGGATCTGGGGAAAGAGCGGGGGAGTGGGACTAACTGGATTGATCTTCGAAAGAGGCGGCGCTGACTCGATGGGCCAAATTACCTCCTTCTGTGCTGCTCTATTCGATGATCCATTCTGTGATTGTTGTTGAAAAGAAATAAACATTGAGAGAATGAGGAAGTGATAGAGGGATGAGAGAGAGACGATTAGTTTCCATTTGGTGGTCACATATTTTGTAGTTATTTGTTACTTTGTAATTTATTGATTTTTAAAAAATGCAGGGAGCTGGGTTTGATTTCATATTAATCGCTTGATTATAACGTGTTGCAGCCCTGCCTGTTTCTGAGGCAGTGGACAAAAATGTTGTCAGCCCCTTTTAGCCCCGGATGTCTAATTCGAGGTAGTACAGTATACCTATCAACCTCGTAAATTAAGTGATTGAATTAGAGCTCTAGCAGGTATTATAGAAACATAGAAACATAGAAGATAGGAGCAGGAGTAGGCCATTCGGCCCTTCGAGCCTGCTCCGCCATTCAATGAGATCATGGCTGATCATCCAAATTCAGTACCCTGTCCCTGCCTTCTCCCCATATCCCTTGATCCCTTTAGCCTTAAGAAATATATCCAACTCTTGAATATATTTAATGAACTGGCCTCCACCGCCCTCTGTGGCAGAGAATTCCACAGGTTCACCACTCTCTGGGTGAAGAAATTCCTCCTCATTTCAGTCCTAAATGGCTTACCCCTTATCCTTAGACTATGACCCCTGGTTCTGGACTCCCCGGCCATCAGAAACATCCTTCCTGCATCTAGTCTGTCTAGTCCTGGTAGAATTTTATAGGTTTCGATGAGATCCCCTCTCAATCTTCTAAACTCCAGTGAGTATAAGCCCAATCGACACAATCTCTCCTCATACGTCATTCCTGCCATCCCAGGTATCAGTCTGGTGAATCTTCGCTGCACTCCCTCCATGGCAAGAACGTCCTTCCTCAGGTAAGGCGACCAAAACTGCACACAATACTCAAGATGTGGTCTCACCAAGGCCCTGTACAACTGTAGCAAGACATCCTTGTTCCTGTACTCGAACCCTCTTGCTACGAAGGCCAACATACCATTTGCCTTCTTAACCGCCTGCTGCACGTGCATGCTTACCTTCAGCGACTGGTGCACAAGAACACCCAGGGCTCTTTGCACTTCCCCTTCTCCCAATCTATTGCCATTCAAATAATAATCTGCCTTCCTGTTTTTGCCACCAAAGTGGATAACCTCACATTTATCCACATTATAGTGCATTTGCCATGTTTCTGCCCAATCACCCAACCTGTCCAAATCGTACTGGAGTTTCATGACATCCTCCTCACAGCATACCCTCCCACCCAGCTTTGTGTCATCTGCAAATTTGGAGATATTACATCCAATTCCCTCGTCCAGCTATATCAATAAAACATTCAAAAACGAGTTGGGGAAGGCAAGTGACGGGCCAAGCCCAGAGAAATACACATTGTTGTGTGTTGGAGCGGGCAGGGGCTGTGTAACAACTGATTGATTCTTTGCCTATACCCCTCTCTCCTGCTCTTTACCCTTTTCAAGTGCCTCCTGTCATCTCTGCTCTCCCATTGGTCTCTACCATCTCCATGTAAAGCATTATGGGATATTTTGTTATCTAGAAAGCCCGATACAAAATCAATGGTAAATTTACATATGCAAATTAGGCACGTCTGCATAAAGTATGAGTATATGATTACTGATAACGTGGGCTGGATATTAAGCTTTTGAGATTGGCACCACAACGCCACAGTACATTGTACCAACCTGTGGCATCACGGATAAATGGAATAAAAAAGGGCTTTCACCATCCTACAAGGATGATGCCAGAAATGTGAGGGTACACCTATCAGGAGAGGATGATCAGGTTGGGTTATTTTTCTCTTGAAAAGAGAAGGCTGAGGGGCGACCTGATAGAGGTCGTTAACATTATGAAAGGTTTTGATAGAGTGGGTACAGAGAGAGTGTCCGGAATTTTGCAGGGGCCCAGCGGGCGCGATCGGTAGCGGGTCGGGTGGGAAGTGGTCGCTGCCACGCGCCTTTCCCGATGTCAGGTCTGTCGGCGCTGAGCAGACCCGACATGCAGCGGCGGGGGATCCAATTCGGGTAATTAGTGGCCTGTTTACAGCTACCTAAGAATGATTCTCAGCTCACCTTCTGCATTTGACAGCTCACCCACGGGGTCCACGCTGGTCGTGGACAACGTCTGTCAAGCTGAGGTGGGAGTTCAGTGGCCATTGAATCAGCTGTTGAGTTGACAGCTTCAAATGTAAAGTAAAAGCTGCCAACTTGCAGAGATATCGTCCCTCAGCCACAAACTCTCCCTCACTGCATTTCCACAACAGAGTCACCATGCTGCACGTCTTTACACAAGTCTCCATCCAGTCTGACCTCATTACCTCCCTCACCATTGACAGATCGCTTCTGTCATCTCTACTTCACCTACCATCTATTCCATCAGCATCGATGCCCTTTATACTCTCTCACCTTGGTCCTCAGAATCCCACCACGATCAGCCCCAACACCAGCAGCAACAGGCACACCAGCAGCACCAACAACAACACCAACGTCCTCCGCAATCAACTGATGCTGCACAGGACAGAAGGCATCAGCACCCGACCACATTGATGCCCGGGAGGCCAGGGATGGCCTCACCATGGCCAGATTTACTTCATTTGATGCTGTAAACCCTGGCTGCCACATGATGCTCCAGCTTGGCACCTCCCACACTAACACCATAAAGCATCCTTACAATGCCCAAGCCATTCCTTTCACACTCATGACCATTGCAGGAGGTACTGTTATGTCTCACCATTCACTGCAACTCACTAAGCCACTTCCAAAGGTGCACACAGATCTGCCCAAGAACGCTAAGGGTTGAAAATAAAGGTTTCAATGTTTGACAACACATTAACAGAAACTTTACATGAACATTGCATAAAACACCCAAGTGCCTACCCTCGTGTGTTGTTAGCTGGTATGATTGGACTAGGATGAGGGTGAGTGTGAGGGGTGGCTAGTGAGATGGGGAAGTGATAATGTAGATAGAGAGAGGGATGGGTGGAGGTGCAAGGTAAGTTGGTGTGAGTGAGGATGTGCAGGAGTAGGGTAGGGAAGGCAGAGTGATGGGGATGTGATGAGTGACACAGCAGGATGAGGTTGAGTGTGGCTTTGTACTAATGTTTCGTGATCTACTGAGATCATTGAAAGGTTTGCGCCACTGCAGCCTGGTCCTCCTGAACACATCCCTGCTTGTGTCCTCCTATGCAAAGTGCAACCAGGCTGCATTGGTCTCCTGGGGAGGTCACTTCCACACATTGGAAGGGAAGAGAACCTCCCTGCGTGCTGTGACTCCCTCCATAAGCATATGGAGGGAGTCATAGGAGAGCCTGGGTGCAGTGGTGCACCTTTCTGCAGTGCTTGTCAGTGTTTGCAGCACCTCAATGCTGAAGAAAACTGACAGTACAAATGTCATAAACAATTTGTGTGTGGTCCCTCTAAGGAAACTAACTGATGACGTGTCATCAAATTATGTCACCAGATCCACTTCCACTAATTGGCCGCTAACATAAGAACATAAGAAATTGGAGCAGGAATCGGCCATTCGGCCCTTCGAGCCTGCTCCGCCATTCAATGAGATCATGGCTGATCTTCAGCCTCAACTCCATTCACCGGCCCTATCGCCATATCCCTTGATGCCTTTACTAGTCAGAAATCTATCGACTTCGGTTTGGAATATTCCCAATGACTGAGCCTCCACAGCCCTCTGGGGTAGAGAATTCCGAAGATTCACCACCCTCTGTGTGAAGAAATGTCTTCTCATCTCAGTCCTGAATGGCCGACCCTTTATCCTGAGGCCCCTGGTTCTAGACTCCCCAGCCAAGGGAAACATTCTCCCAGCATCCACCCTATAATAATTTTGTATGCTTCAATGAGATCCCCTCTCATTCTTCTGAATTCAAGAGAATACAGGCCTAGTTTACTCAATCTCTTCTCATATGACAGGAGGCAGAGGGTGATGGTCGGAAGTTGCTTTTGTGACTGGAAGGCTGTGTCCAGTGGTATATCGCAGGGATCGGTGCTGGGTCCTTTGCTGTTTGTAGTGTACATTCATGATTTAGATATGAATGTAGGAGGTATGATCAGTAAGTTCCCAGATGACACGAGAATTGGTGGAGTGGTAAATAGCGAGGAGGGAAGCCTCAGGCTACAGGACGATATAGACGGGATGGTTAGATGGGCAGAACAGTGGCAAATGGAATTTAAACCTGAAAAGTGTGAGGTGATGCATTTTGGGAGGACTAACAAGGCAAGGGAATACACAATGAATGGTAGGACCCTAGGAAGGACAGAGGAATAGAGGGACCTTGGGGTGCATGTACATAGATCCCTGAAGGCAGCAGGGCAGGTAGATAAACATAGAAACATAGAAGATAGGAGCAGGAGTAAGCCATTCGGCCCCTCGAGCCTGTTCCGCCATTTAATGAGATCATGGCTGATCATCCAAATTCAGTACCCTGTCCCTGCTTTCTCCCCATATCCCTTGACCCCATTAGCCTCAAGAAATACATCTAACTCCTTCTTGAATATATTTAATGAATTGGCCTCAACTGCCTTGTGTGGTAGAGAATTCCACAGGTTCTCCACTCTCTGGGTGAAAAAATTCCTCCTCATCTCAATCCTAAATGGCTTCACTCTTATCCTTAGACTGTGACCCCTGGTTCTGGACTCCCCCACCATCGGGAACATCCTTTCTGCATCTAGTCTGTCTAGTCCTGTTAGAATTTTATAAGTTTCAATGAGATTCCCTCTCATTCTTCTAAACTCTAGCGATTATAAACCTAATTGACCCAATCTCTCCTCATACGTCAGTCCTGCCATCCCAGGTATCAGTCTGGTGAATCTTCGCTGCACTCCCTCCATGGCAAGAACATCCTTCCTCAGATAAGGCAACCAAAACTGCACACAATACTCAAGGTGTGGTCTCACCAAGGCCCTGTACAACTGTAGCAAGACATCCTTGCTCCTGTACTCGAATCCTCTCGCTATGAAGGCCAACATACCATTTGCCTTCTTAACCGTCTGCTGCACCTGGATGCTTACCTTCAGCAACTGGTGCACAAGGACACCCAGGTCTCGTTGCACTTCCCCTTTTCCCAGTCTATTGCCGTTCAGATAATAATCTGTCTTCCTGTTTTTGCCACCGAAGTGGATAACCTCCCATTTATCCACATTATACTGCATCTGCCATGCATCTGTCCAATCACCTAACCTGTCATAAGAACAAAAGAACATAAGAACATAAGAAATAGGAGCAGGAGTAGGCCAATCAGCCCCTCGAGCCTGCTCCGCCATTCAATAAGATCATGGCTGATCTGATCCTAACTGCCAATCCACTATCACAGAACCATCTCCTGAATCTAACAGAATTAGACACACGAAATAGGAGCAGGATCAGGCTACACGGCCCCTGGGCCCGCTCCGCTACCCACAGGGCCATGACCGATCCGAACCTAGACTCATGTCCAAATTCCTGCCCGCTCCCCGTAACCCTTAATTCCCTTTACTTCTAGGAAACTGTCTATTTCTGTTTTAAATTTATGTAATGATGTAGCTTCTACAGCTTTTTGGGGCAGCATATTCCATGGACCTACCACCCTCTGAGTGAAGTAGTTCCTCCTCATCTCAGTTTTGAAAGAGCAGCCCCTTATTCTAAGACTATGCCCCCTAGTTCTAGTTTCACCCATCATCGGGAACATCCTCCCCGCATCCACCCGATCCAACCCCTTCACAATCTTATATGTTTCAATAAGATCGCCTCTCATTCTTCTGAACTCCAATGAGTAGAGTCCAAATCTACTCAACCTCTCCTCATATGTCCATCCCCTCATCCCCGGGATTAACCGAGTGAACCTTCTTTGTACTGACTCGAGAGCAAGTATGTCCTTTCTTAAGTATGGACACCAAAACTGTACGCAGTATTCCAGGTGCGGTCTCACCAATACCTTGTACAACTGAAGCAATAACTCCCTATTTTTATATTCTATCCCCCTATCCCTTCTATCCCCGTCCAAATCATATTAGAGTTTCTCTGCTTCCCTCTCACAGCACACATGCCCACCCAGCTTTGTGTCGTCTGCAAACTTGGAGATATTACATCTAGTTCCCTCATCTAGATCATTTATATATATTGTGAATAGCTGGGGTCCTAGCACTGATCCCTGCGGTACCCCACTAGTCACTGCCTGCCACTCGGAAAAAGACCCGTTTATTCCAACACTTTGCTTCCTGTCTGCCAACCAATTCTCCATCCAAGACAGTACCTTACCCCCAATCCCATGTGCTTTAACTTTGCACGGTAATCTCTTATGCGGGACCTTATCTTAAGCCTTCTGAAAGTCCAAATACACCACATCCACTGGTTCTCCCTTATCTATTCTACCAGTTTCATCCTCAAAAAATTCCAGTAGATTAGTCAAGCGTGATTTACCTTTTCTAAATCCAGGTTGACTTTGTCCGATCCTGTCACTGTTTTCCAAGTGCTCTGCTATTACATCTTTTATAATGGGCTCTAGCATTTTCCCCACTACCAATGTCAGGCTTACTGGTCTATTATTCCCCGTTTTCTCTCTACCACCTTTTTTAAATAGTGGGGTTACATTAGCTATCCTCCAATCCATGGGAACTGTTCCAGAGTCTATAGAATTTTGGAAGATGACCAGCAATGCATCTACTATTTCTAGGGCCACTTCCTTAAGTACCCTAGGATGTAGATTGTCAGGCCCTGGGGATTTATCGGCCTTCAATCCCATCAATTTCCCTAACACCATTTCCCTACAAATACTGCTTTCATTCAATTCCTCCCTCTCATTAGACCCTATATTCCCCGACATCTCTGGGAGGTTATTTGTGTCCTCCTTTGTGAAGACAGAACCAAAGTATGTATTTAATTGGTCTGCCATTTCTTTGTTCCCCATTATAAATTCCCCTGATTCTGACTGCAAGGGACCTACGCTTGATGACACCAATCTTTTTCTCTTCACATATCTATAGAAGCTCTTACAGTCAGTTTTTATGTTCCCTGAAAGCTTACTTTCATATTCTATTTCCCCCTCTTAATTAATCCCTTTGTCCTCCTTTGCTGAATCCTAAACTGCTCCCAATCCTCAGGTTTTCTGCTTTTTCTGGCCAATTTATATTTCCTCTCCTTGGATCTTATGCTATCCCTAATTTCCCTTGTTAGCTACAGTTGAGTCACCTTTTTTGTTTTATTTTTATGCCAAACAAGGATGAACAAATTCTGTAGTTAATCCATGCGATCTTTAAGTGTTTGCCATTGCCTATCCACCATCAACCTTTTGAGTAACATTCCCCAATCCATCCTAGCCAACTCGTGCCTCATACCATCGTAGTTTCCTTTATTTAAATTCAGGACCATTGTCTCTGAGTCAACTACTTCACTTTCCATTTTAATGAAGAATTCTATCATATTATGATTGCTCCTCCCCAAGGGGCCTCGCCCAACAAGATTGCTAATTATTCCTTTCTCATTACATAATACCCAGTCTAAGATGGCCGGATCTCGAGTTGGTTCCTCGACAAATTGGTTCATGAAACCATCCCGTATACACTCCAGGAATTCCTGCTCCACAGTATTGTTACTAATTTGGTTAGCCCAATCTATATGTAGATTAAAGTTACCCATGATAACTGCTGTGCCCTTATTGCATGCATCTCTAATTTCCTGTTTAATGCCATCCCCAACCTCAGCATTACTGTTTGGGGGTCTGTATACTACTCCGACTAACATTTTCTGCCCCTTGGTATTTCTCAGCTCTGCCCATACAGATTCCACATCATCAGAGCTAATATCCTTCCTTACTATTGTGTTAATCTCCTCTTTAACCAGCAATGCTACCCCACCTCCTTTTCCTTTTTCCTGTCCTTCCTGAATATTGTATACCCCTGGATGCTGAATACCCAGTCTTGGTCACCCTGGAGCCATGTCTCCGTAATCCCAATTATATCATATCTGTTAACATCTATTTGCGCAGCTAATTCATCCACCTTATTACGAATGCTCCTTGCATTAAGACACAAAGCCTTCAGGCTTGATTTTTTAACACTCTTAGTCCTTTTAGAATTATTATTTACTGTGGCCCTGTTTGATTTACACCCTTGATTTCTCTGCCTTCCAGTTTTGCTTTTCGCCTTTCTGTCTTTTGCTTCTATCCTTGCTTCCCTTTCCTCTGTCTCCCTGCACAGGTTCCCAACCCCCTGCCATTTTCATTTAAACCCTCCCCAACAGCACTAGCAATCACTCCCCCCAGGACCTGGGTTCCGGTCCCGCCCAGGTGCAAACCGTTCAGTTTGTACTGGTCCCACCTCCCCCAGACCCGGTTCCAATGTCCCAGGAATTTGAATCCCTCCCCCTTGCACCATTCCTCTAGCCAGGTATTCATCTGAAATATCCTTCTATTTCTACTCTGACTAGCATGTGGCACTGGTAGCAATCCTGAGATTACTACCTTTGAGGTCCTATTTTTTAATTTACCTCCTATCTCCCTATATTCAGCTTTTAGGACCTCATCCCGTTTTTTACCTATATCTTTGTTACCTATATGCACCACGACAACTGGCTGTTCACCCTCCCCCTCCAGAATGCTCTGCAGCCGCCCGGAGACATCCTTGACCCTTGCACCAGGGAGGCAACAGACCATCCTGGAGTCTCGTTTGCGGCCGCAGAAACGCCTATCTATTCCCCTTACTATAGCTCTCTCGCTCTTTTTGCTCCCGTCCTGTGCAGTAGGAACACCCACGGTGACAGGAAGTTGGCTGCTGCTGCCTTCCCCTGGTAAGCCACCTCCAAGGTGGTTAACAAGGCATATGGGATATTTGCCTTCATTAGCCGAGGCATAGAATATAAGAGCAGGAAGGTTGTGATGGAGCAGTACAAAATGCTAGTTAGGCCACAGCTGGAGTACTGTGTGCAGTTCTGGTCGCCACACTATTGGAAGGATGTAGTTGCATTGGAGACGGTGCAGAGGAGATTCACCAGGATGTTACCTGGGCTGGAGCGCTTCAGCTATGAAGAGAGACTGGACAGGCTGGGGTTGTTTTCCTTAGAGCAGAGAAGGCTGAGGGGGGCCTGATTGAGGTGTACAAAATTATGAGGGGCATAGATAGGATAGATAGAAAGGACCATTTTCCCTTAGTAGAGGGGTCAATAATCAGGGAGCATAGTTTCAAGGTAAGGGGCAGAAGGTTTAGAGGGGATTTGAGGAAAAACCTTTTCAGCCAGAGGGTGGTTAGAATCTGGAACTCACTGCCTGAAAGGGTGGTAGAGGCAGGAGCCCTCACAACATTCAAGAAACATTTAGATGAGCACTTGAAACGCCATAGCGTACAAGGCTATGGACAAAGTGCTGGAAAATGGGATTAGAATAGATAGGGCTTGATGGCCGGCGCGGATATCATGGGCCGAAGGGCCTCTTTCTGTGCTGTATAACTCTATGGCCTAGAAATTCGGTGGGCTGCGCCACCAGTTAGCGCCTAAAGAGGGCACTCAGTGGCTTTAGCGCCACTGGCCTCGCCTCCTGCGAAATTTAGCGGGGCACTAATGGCGGCGTTAGCCTGTAGCGCTGCGCCGCCACCGATGATGTCATCGGTGTGCGCAGCGCCCCGCTACCACCCCGATCGCGATATTTGGTCGCGCCCCCCCCCGTAGCGCTGGTCGCAAATCGCGACCGGTACAGGGGGGCCTACCTGTGGCGGTAGTGCAGCAAATTAAGGGGGAGGTGCGGGGCGGCCATTTTTTCGGTGGCCGCCTGCCAGCACCTCCTCGCACCGCCCTCCCCGGCCTCCTAATACCCCCTCCCCCGGGCAATGCCGGTTGTCTCCCGAGAGCCCGGCACTTCTCCTCGGTGCTGGGCTCTTTTGCCGGCACTCGCGATCGGTGATCGCGCTGGTGCAGGCCCCTCCACCTTAAGAAGGGGAGGAAGGCCTGCAGTACCACAGGATTTTTAGCCCTATGACTCTATGGGCTAAAAATTCGGTGGCGCCGCGTTTGTGGCACCAAGCTCGCCTGGGCGCCGGAATTTGCGCTCCGGGCGGAGCCGCTTGCACCCTCCTGATATTCAGTTTCAGCGCCCCAAGAGGGACGTGTGGCACTGCTCGAGGCTCCCCGCGTCCCGCTTGGGGCGCTCAAACTGAATATCGCAGCGCTACGTGCCGCTGCGCCACATGCTGCGGCACGGCACGCTGTGGTACTGCAGGCCTTCTTCCCCTTCTTAAGGTGGAGGGGCCTGCACCAGCGCGATCACCGATCGTGAGTGCCGGCAAAAGAGCCCGGCACCGAGGAGAAGTGCCGGGCTCTCGGGACACAGCCAGCACTGCCCGGGGCGGGGGGGGGATCAGGAGGCCGGGTGAGGGCGGCGTGAGGAGGTGCTGGCAGGCGGTCACCGAAAAAATGGCCGCCTCGCAACTCCCCCTTAATTTGCGCCACTACCGCCACAGGTAGGCGCCCCTGTACCGGTCGCAATTTGCGACCGGCGCTACAGGGGCGGGCGCGACCAAATATCGCGATCGGGGCTGTAGTGTATGTACCTTTAAGGGGAGAACTACTTTTTACAGCTCCTGTATACTGTAGTACCGGCAGTGACCACAACTGTATATAAACCCGGAGTAGGGATTTGTACTGTTAGTTTTAGAGTAACCCTCATCCAGTAAACACCGTTGATTGTTCCTCTGCAGTCTCTGTCTATTTATTGAAGGACACCATACATCAAGATTCACGGATTTAACATTGGCGACGAGTCGATTCGAACCTACCTGCAACTCTGCAGAAGAAGGCCGATTCCAGGGGCACGGGTGTCGACCATCCGGCGGAGACTCCAGCGAGATGGGCTGGCAGCAGGTACGGTTCAGACACTTCCCGGACGGCGGCGGCTGGAGCCGACCGACGGCACAGGGGAAGGCCGAGCGGCGTCAACGAGAGAGGCATGCAGGAAAATGCGCAGAGCGCGGCTGGTGTTCAAGGGCTGAGCAGCGTCCGCGGGGGAAGAAAGGAAAGCGCGGGAGATGCCATTTTAGCTGCAACGGAGAAGAAAGGAAAGCGCGGGAGATGCCATTTTGAGCCAGCGGAGAAGAAGGGAGAGCGGGGGAGATGCCATTTTGAGCCGGTCTAACCACACCAAAAATTTTTTTTTTTAAATGCCGAAGCGTGGAAGTATCACAGCGTTCGACAATGAAGTCGAAGATTGGACGACATATGTCGAACGCATTGAAGTATACTGCAAGGCGAATGAAGTGCCAGATGACAAGAAAGCGCTGGTATTGTTGAATTCAATGGGTGCAAAAACGTATGGCTTACTGCAAAACCTAGTAACCCCAGAGAAACCAGCGGAAAAGAATTTCGAAAACATAGTGTCAATCCTACGGGACCACTTAAACCCCACACCGCTGCTGATAGCAGAAAGATTTAAGTTTCACAAAAGGAACCAGCATAAAGATGAAAGTAATGCTGAGTATTTAACGGAACTGCGCAAGCTATCGAAACACTGCCAGTTTGGAACGGGACTAGCAGATACTTTAAGGGACAAGTTCGTGTGTGGGCTTCAAAGTGAAGGAACCCAGAAACGACTTCTATCAGAAAAGGATCTTACGCTGGACAAGGCTTTCAGCATGGCCGTACCACACGAAGCAGCAGCACGGGGCGCGGCTGAGATACAACGGAGACCGCAAGAATATGGCACAAATGAAATGGCATACGGAACAGTGAAGTGCTATCGCTGTGGCAGAACAACACACGACCATAAGGTTTGCTGGTTCAAGGACCAAGTGTGCAGACAGTGTGGAAAAGTAGGACACATAGCAAGAGTCTGCAGGTCGGAAAAGAAAACCAGCAGCAAGAAATCTCCACAGGAGAAGTACAAGAAGGTACATAAGGTGACGGAGAGTAGTTCACATGAACAGAAAAGGGATACAGACTCCGGAAGCAAGGAGCTGGGTTGTCTGAAACTACATAATGTGATCAAAACGGAGGATCACCAAACTATCTGGGTCACGCTCAAGATAGTCCAAGTGAAAATGGAATTGGACACAGGATCAGCCCGAACAGTCATAAACCGAAGGGACTACAAGCGGCTATTCTCACATATACCCTTGAGAGATACAAAGATTGTCTTGAAGACGTACACGGGGCAAAGAGTCTACCCCAAAGGAAAAATAAGTGTGAACTTTATATATAACGGCAAGGAAACACCAAAAATGGACCTATATGTATTGCCAGATGGAGGACCACCACTACTAGGACGTGAATGGATCCGGAAGATACGGCTAGATTGGCATTCCATACAAGCACTGACTGTAGATGCCAAAAAGGATGACGACGTCACACCTGAACGACTGTCAAAAATGCTAACTGACGCACAAGCAGTGTTCCAGGAGGAATTCGGAACACTATAAGTCCCCTGAAAAGATTGAGGCAGTAGTCAAGGCTCCAGCACCGGAAAATGTGTCACAACTGAGGTCGTTCCT